>NC_135046.1:3125000-3750000 GCF_051020975.1 Osmia lignaria lignaria | reverse complement strand
TTTGAAGACGGTCAGATCGTTTTTGCGATAGGTGGACCAATTAACGAATATAAAACTAACAACAATGCAGATCGGTTTATTACGAAACGGGCGTTAAAAGAACGAAATTCGGTTTCTTTTTAATCAGGAAATAGTGGTCGTGGTATTATTAAGCGGCCAGTTGTTGTTATTTTTAATCGAAAAATTACGATGCGGTTGTAGCGCATAAACGCGAGATAAAAATAAGCTTCGATCGATCTTTTTGATATAGAAACAAAGGGGATAATCGCGTATTCATCCTTGATGGTGTATAAATAACCCTCGTCCAAGATAGGATACATCGAGGGCAATTTAGAACCGAGATATTATATCTACTTTTTGTAACAATTTCATCGCTGTTTATTAACATATTTATTGTTTGTTTATTGCAGAATGGTGCGGAGATTTTCGTGGTGCACGACGGTGGCATTGGTGGTGCTACTTTTCGTCACAACCGAAGGTCTTCGAGAACGTAGCACTCAGGTAACTGAAAGATTATGAAACAGATAACGGTGTATAAACCTTACGTTCGCGGATGAATAAAAAACCAATTACTGCGTAATTTAATCAGCTGGATTTTTTATTAACTATGTGGACGTTATTATTTCGAAAAAGTAAAAGCTTGTTAACATAAATGAACTAGCGAGTTAATTAACGAGGAATATTACGACTTTTGCGTGAAAAGAATTAATAGAAGTTTAGGTGATTGACATCACAGCTTAGGAACGGATTAAGGTTTAATTTCAGAAAGAAGGTTTGGGGCCCCGGGCTGTCGTCCCCCTTAGACCTCTTGATTCGACGCTGTCACAGACAATTTGTTTCGCGGTTTTCCAACGACACGATTTTTTCCCCATTGCAAATGTGATTAAAGAGTGCATCGATTCCGTGTCAAGGATACTGTGTTGCATTTAATGTGGTGGCAGAGTGAATTTTTTCCTCTTTCCTTTTCACGAAGGCTACCGAGCCACTGGAACGGATTAATTCTTATAATTCGATGAAGTCTTGTGATCGAACATGCATGATAGGTAATTAACAAGCGGAGGAAGTTATTTGTGAGGCCCACGTGAGGACCTTGCTTCGGAAAGGAAATCCTTACGTGTCTTCTACGCGTTTCTTCGCTTCCTGTCGTTAAGTCGCATCTTCAATTTGCTCGTTCCACTGTTTTACTTGGAATTTTATCTACATAAGCAAAGTTAACTGACTCCAGTCACGCTACGTGGCACACAAATCAAGGAGATAATTAAAAATTCATATTTTTAAATTAAATTGCAGCTCGTGGTTAGCAGTTTTCACTGCAGCTTTTCAATTTCTGTGAAGTGCTATTTTAAAGTTAGCGGAAAAAGAATTAATTACGTTACTCGGGAGATAGAAACGTGACGTTCGTTTCTCGATAGAAAGCGACTTAAATCGTCAACTTCACTTTCCATAAAATTAGCGTTAATAACCGCACGATTTTTTTTTATTTTCGTTTTCTTGGAAACGAGATCTCGTTGCCTCTTCCGTGACTATTTTTATTTTTCAAGAATAAATGTAAGAAAAAATAAAGACGGCAAGCGATCATCATAGAATCGATTTCTCGATGTCATGTCTTCGAATGAAGATCTTCGGACGTTTCGATTTATTCACCGCAAAGGTTATGGAAACGTGTTCCCATCGATAAAAATGAGCGTCGTGAATCCTTTCATGTTCTGCAAGTCATAATCCTGTACTTTAGACACCACGTGTCGAGCATTGGAAAGTTTTCATGGTAAATAGAAGTAACAGGATCCTAACGTTACGCCAGATGCATTTCTGTCGCGAGTTTCAAGCGTTCGCTGTTCCACGCGAAAGGGAAAGGGTATATAGAGTTATTAAACGCCGCGCCGTTAAGTCCAATTAATCATGAAACGTATTTTTTCTTTTTTTCTTCTTTTTAAATCAACCACTTTATCCGATTATTGTACGGTGTTTCATAACGCAGCGGCAACTGTGTCAACAACGATATCGAGCAGAAAATCGTTTGGATGATGAAGTTTGCTCTAAAAATGGTAGGAACCTGCGATATCATTACGAGCTCTAGCGAGTTCGCAAGTGTATCGTATTTTCAAGTACTTCGAGATAGTGGATAGTCGATAGACAGAGACTGGAAACGAACACGGTGGAGAAGAAAGGGAGGAAAGAGAGCTGCAGGTTCGCCTGGACCACGCCTAGTCGTGCGCCGGTCTCTCCTGGCGAATAATGCAACGGGTGCTCGTAAATTTTCGGCTTCTCTGATCGATCTACATATTTATTCTTGAAGGATGACGTTTGTGACGTTGGCTGGGTGCGGGACAGGACGCGAATCGGGTCATTGCTTCAACCGGACATGATTATGCGTGTCATTGAAGGATAATGTTGTCGCGAATACGATCGACTCGTGTGCCTCTTTCATTGATGATTTAGACCTTATCATTTACCCCTTTGAAACCGATAAACTCAAAGAAAATTATTATGGTGACCTAAAAATTTATATACACCTCTGGCTAATAGCTTATAGCTTTGTCTTACGTGTTCACGACTTAAATAATTTGTAGTCAGTCTCTTTCGAAAGGTAACACGGTTAGCTGTCCTCTTATTAAATATTTTAATCCCGATGAGAGAAAGTTCAACTGATACGCATCTAACAATACACTTCTGTTCTCGTTTAATGGCCTGATCTATTTAGAAACATATCTGGGTTTGTGTAATTTGTCCGGTACCGATGAACTTGATTTCGTCCACCCGTTGTATGGATCTAAAGTATCACGCGTTTGTTAAACTTTATACACGGCTGGCAGTGCATTCTGCAGGATTATCCGCTCTATATTTCAATGCAACTTCTCGTGCTCGTTAAATACGTAGCGTACGTGAAAACAGGCGACAGGTCGGATTAAAGTAACACCGTTACTTGCGCGTAATTACCGTAGGAGCGATTAATTAATACGACGCGAAAAAATACGGGATCGCTTCGGTGAGTCGAGAAGCTATGTTTATTATTTTCATGCTTCTCGAGGATAACTAATGTTTAGGATAATTTTTCAAAGCAGAGAAAGAAATGTAGTTTGATTGTTCGTTGTTTCTGCACACTTCGTGAAAGTTTCTTTATAAATGGTAATTGAAAAAAGGAATTGACCGACTTTCTTGTCTAGTAAAAAGCATTGATGCGTTGCCAAAGGTGAACAGTGCTTCATTGATAGTAAAATGTGGGACATAGTAAAGGTGGTCGATATCAAGACTGTTTTCACCTGCGATCCACGTATTCCATAAAATAATTTAACCTAGCAGACATATTTCTTGTTACAATTGCAGGACTACTCTGCATAAATATTAATAAATTATTGGTATGTACCTCGGCGTATGTATGTTTATTAAATTTCCTGGTTATGCAATTAGTTACGATGTTTCATAAACCTGTTTCGCATTGATAAGCAGTGGCGACTCTTTTTCTACTCTCACAATCGAATTCTGTCTCGTTGTGTAAGAAATATTTAATGAAAAACTGTTAAGCCTTTGAGTTCATTGCTGTTTCTACTGTATCCGATGTAAGCGGCCAGGTGTGTAAAATTAAATGCCTAGATTCCCATGGCATTAAACTGAATTAACCGCGGTATTAAAATACGAATTTTGCAGCCTTGATTCCATTCAGCCTAGGATTCAGTTCGATCTTTTGAAAATCGAAGGATCAACGCGGAGTAGAAAGTCGTTTCGCATTTCGCAAATAATCCGGGCTTTAAGGATCTCGAAACGCGAGTTCAAAAGTGACAAGCGAATCCGTTTAAGCAAACACGCAATCCTTCTAGAAATATTAATGATCCCGATTGTCGAGCGATCGTTGATGAAGCTTTCAGCAAGGACGACAAAGGTAGGTCGATCTCGCTGAAAGTTAATGCACATCATCCACGATCTTTAATCTAAATTACACATCTATTACAGGCGTTGCTTCCCGTGTTACGGCACTTTGTATTCCTTGCTCGGTTTTGCGTAATCGAATCGCAGCACGAAAACAGAAGCAACAGGATGAGGTCAGCGGATTTTGTTTCATCAACGAAGTTCATTAATTCCATTTGCAATTTGGTCATTATAGCATTTTGAAAATATCATCAGTAACGTTCTCTGTATCGAATCAGGTTTAATAACCCAACACAATACCCTTCGATTTTTCCGGACACCGACCAATTTTTCTCGACCCGACCGATCCGATCCCAATATCTCGAGTACTCGCACACTTCTAGTATGAAGACATAGTAGTTACCTTACTATCACGAATTAGTCATAATTAAGAGCTGTTACGTAGCTAGCTTTGATTTTATGGAATGCAAGCGCGCTTTTGCGGGATCTTTGAGAGAGGAAACACGGAAAACACGAATCTTTGTTAGCAGTCGAGGAAACACTGCTGCGAAACCTTGAATAATGAAAGTCAATTATAAACACGCACGGTGCAATGATGATTCGTGGCAGGTCGAATTGAAATTGCGCGCAAAATAATTTCTAACGAAAGTTCTATTATCTATGAAGTTTATTTTATAACCCGAAGTACGTAGAGATAATCATTTTGTCGTTGCGTAAGAAATTTCTGAAAATTCTTGTACAATATAAAACGCAACGGACGATTGCGCAAAGAGAATCTGTTTATTAATCTGGAACGGTTTTTATGATGCTTGACGAAGCTTCGCAACATCCCGTTGTTAGGCATCTTCCTCGTTACATTTAATTATGGAAGACATTAACATCGCCGTGTAGATCGTCTTGTAAAATAAGGTGCACGGTCCAAGGTCGCCTACTCTTACCACGGAATTTCTACTATCCTTATCAGTCCAGTCAGAAGGACACGCGTATCCTTGATCGATTCTGATTGATTAGCAGATAAATTAGAGCGTGTCAGGGATTTGTTAAAGGCTTCTTCCACGATGTGGACATTTAATCATCAATCTTTTAAAATCATAGTACAGGTTTGGTTATGTCGGATATGTCCTACTGCATTAACCTGTTGCATTACGTGCACTTTGCATTGCATCACTTCTACAAGCGGTTGCCATTAACCCGTTCAAGCGAACTATTTTGTGGTTTACGTTTTATTTCTAATCGAAAAGGAATCTTAAACAATCGCAGGTGTATCGGCAGACTTTTGTTTTCGGAAGTTTTTAATGAATTCATCAATTACACTTAGCCTTCGTATGTCAAACTCTGACGGACGTATCGCATAGCATAATCTCTTCTGGGATGTCGATGCAACGACTCGTAAATCAGGATCATTTGTCTGTCTCGTCGCGAAGCCGTTTGCCGGACTAGCTTCGATTGCATACGTGTTTACATGCACCGATTATCGGCGGTGCAACAGCATGCACGTGTGTATGCACCTAGATGGATGTAGCACCTTGCACAAGCGCGTATAAACGTAATCTAAATCAGGTTTTCTATCGGAGAAAGCGCCTCTTCTGCATCGTTTACCTAGCCTGACTTCCTGAAGTTCGTGCTGTTCTTGTTTTTCTATGTTAATTGCCATTAATTTTGTCGTTATTGTCTTAGATACCTGTAATATCAACTAATCTATGGAGGAGAACATGGTTGGCCACTGGTGAAATCATTATTAATAGTTCTTATTAGATAATTTTTTATGTTTGTTTCTTGTGCATCAAATATAGAAATTTGCATTGATTTCTACTTTTCGTTCATCATTTTTTGATAACTTAAATCATTTCATTATAAAGTATTATGCAATGAGTTGTCTTTGCTAACTGGCTTAACTGAGTAGGAGCCGGGATTGTTTTGGCCGCTTTATCATTTCAAAATTTTAAGATTCTAAAATTCCGTACTTACACAGTTCCACAATTTCGCAGTCCTACAATTCCGCAATTGCACAATTATAGAATTCTGCAATTCCAAGATTTCAGAATTCCTTAATTCTACAATTCTAGAATTTTTAAATAAAATTTCGGGTTTCCGAAATTCTGGAATTTTGGAATTAAAAAGTTTCCAAATTTTCGTGGGACCACGCCTATCCCAGAAAAAAATCTTTGTTACGCAAATGTCCCTGGTAAGTTATTTATTCCGTATAAAATGGACTCCGGTCGTCATTATCGCTGAAATTGCCCCGCGTCTCGTCAGGTTATGACAATTTTACCAGAAGAAACGTTTTCATTCCAGAGGAGATGCATTCTTGTTTCCGCATTCCCTCGTAACTTCACAGAAATCATGCAACGGAGAACAGTGCAGCAAATTGAATGAAACAAGGCAGGCAATTATTTTCGAGGTTCGTACGGACGAGCAGTTTGGAGTCTGTACCGATTTCTCGACAATTGGCCGATTTAAACGCGATCCACGCCGATTGTTTGGCACTATCCACAATTTTCCGTATTTTCCTTCACAATTGCTGACACTTTCTTTTTTCATCGCATTGTCTGCACGCTCGTTACAATCGTACCTTTTTTCTGTTGCACGCGTGCCGAGCAATTCGCGATTCGCCTTTAATTTCAATTTCATTTCCTTTCTTTTTTTTTTTTCTTTCTAGAAACAATGGTGATCACTCGTGGTGAATTTGCTTTGTTATTGCACACCACTTCCTCGGGTAGATTCACTTCCTGTTTCATGTTACATTCGATGAATTCTACAGTTGTGATTTTTTAATTTAATATTGGAGATACTGTGTAGCTATAGGTAGGCAAAACGAATGAAGTCATTGAGAAACATTGGCTGCTTGATGATTAATTTTTTCTTCCCACGACAAATCACTTTCAAACCTGATTCCAATCTAATGAACGCAGATCAAAGTTGAAACGCTCGGCATATCTTCTCGTTTTTATCGAAGACCCTCGCATTCTTGCACGCATAATCAGGTTAATTGTCGTGATTTCAACACGTAATGGTCAAAGATGTAACACTGTGCAATACAACGATCTCGAGGATATTAGCATGGCATCGTTTCATAATCCAAGGGATCACGATTATCTGTAAGCTAGGATGAGAATTAGGTGTAACGTATGAACTTTGCATAATTTATGCTAACCGGACGATTTTCATAATTTGTAATGACGAGGCGCTTGAAAATCGCAACTTGCGCTCTTCGTTAAAAGTTGTGAATGAGGTAATGAATCATTTTGTTAGACTCGTTTTGAATCACTTTGTATACTTAATAATTATATTCTGTATACAAATTAATTCTGCGCCGTTTTTTTTTTCAATTAGAAATTTACTTTAAAAAGTCATGATAATTCCTGTTATTAAAGTAATCGTTATTGTTATTGTATTCTCGTGCCACTTTTTAAAAAGTGTCGAAAAAATATTCAAATTTAAAATAAAAGGCATTAAATTAATTTGTACACTTGATACTTTAAATGCGTTTTAACATTTATAGAAAAAAAAAATTCGTGAATTAGGAAACTAAATTTTTGTCACATAACAACGATTGAGAGGAACTCAAAAAGAAACCTGGAAGTCGCCTGTCGGAAGTGATAGTTAAATCGAAAGTGATCGCATAATGTGACGCGATAATCGATCCTTTCTATATCCTTGCCCGAGTCGCTTGTTTCTGACAGTTTGCAAAAACGCACTTGGCTCAAATCAAATATTGCTTTCTCTCTCGATTTCTATGAGGGTCATTTTGCATATACTATTAAATTTACTGGCCACACGTGATGATTGAATCGTGTGTTAAATATCAACAAGATGTCTCTCGAAGAATTCAGAAACCGATATGATGGATTATTTTACTGAATAAATTCATGAATTTTTATGATTCTTAATCTGAAAAAAGAAATAAATAAATTTAATGAGTACTTAAATAAGATAGTTCTTAAAGTGAAATCTTTCTTATAAAACAATTTATAGGAAGTTTATATGGTAATGGTTAATTTGCGAGTCAAAAATCGTGGAATTCACTGAGGCACAAAATATTTTATAGTATGAAGGTGTCGATGAAAGAAAATCGTTATTGTGTTTTGTTAAATTACGCCAATTGGTGTATTGCTCATGCTGGTTAGATTTTTTACTCTGCACACAAATGTCCTTCAACAGGAATCTTGCTTAATATTTCGTTTTCTATCTTTCCAATCGTACTTGCTGCTAGATTGATCAAACAGTCCAGTTGATTGATTGAACGTTTTTCCGCGAGTCTCTGATGAATCATTTAGAATCTCAAGTTTATCTTTTCTGCAGTCTTTGGGTTAATTATGTGTTATGGAAAGGACGTAACAAGAGTGTCGATGGTTTTACGATTCATAAATCGCGCGGGGAGGAAAATGATGAAGCAGCCTCTGGTGCCTGAGGCCTTGTAGAAAGTTGACGCTGCTCGGTTTTGCGGTTCGAAATCGTGCTAAAGGTCGGCATCGTTTCGATCATATGCGACCAACTGCAAAACTCGTTCGATCGACTCCACATTTTTCATCGATATTACGTCTAACGATCACCTGTCGTCCATTTGTGACGATTAAATTGCGAGACAAGGTCCGAATTGTAAGAAAATTATCGAGTAGAACGTGTCGAATATTTATTTTCTCGATATCTATTAGGTGGTCGCAGTAATTTTTAGATAAGATTTAAGCCCGCTTATATTTTTTCAAATTTTGAAATAATTTGTGTTGGTGAAAATTCGTAAAACTTGAGTACATTCAATATTAAAAAGAAATATTCAGTAATATAGTACCTACTGATGAAAACATAAGTTTTATTTTGGAACATATAATTAATTAATTAGTCTTTTGATAGGGAAAAGTTATCAAATAATTCATTAAGTATGTCTTTATTTCAAATTGAGTTTTACACAATAATATTATATCAATATTATTATAATAAATAATAATAAAAGTACCTGAAAATAAAGTAATTCTATTCTTGAAGAAAAACTGCACGTTCTAGTAGTATTCAACTACTTTTAACAATATTGTTATATTATTATAAAAAAAAAAATATAATAATCCAATATTTAATTCGGAAACTCTCAGCAAGTGATCAACCTATTTTTCGTGAAATTCGAAAGTGAAACACCGGATGAGGAAGTAAACCGATTTAGAAGAACAAATAAATAGCATCACTAATATTCAGATAGCGTAGTTATCAGATAAAACAGGATTTTTAGAGAAGATCTACGATGTATACATATTTATAAATTGTATGGCAAAATCTGCCGAAAACTTTCTTGCGGAACACGGATGCAGAGGAACACACGTGAAAGGATCCGCTGGATCGTCTTACGGGGCCAACCAGAACCACACCCTACGATTTTCGAACCAGTTTTTTTAGGTCGCTTCTACATGTATCAACGTTTGTTGCTTGTTCTCGATACGAAGCACAAAATTTAGTATGCCACTCTTATTTTTTTTTTGCTTTTTATCTTACGTAACTCGCTTACTGTTTGCCCAATCATCAGGTTAATCCTATCATCCACGATCCCCAATTTATTCGAAACACTCTCGTGCATCATAGGGATACTATCATCGTTTGATGGAAGCGCCGATTTAAGTGAAATCGCTTCGGTTCACGAAGTCAAACGACGCGGAAAATCACTAATAACCCTATGAATAATTCACAGCCCTTAATCAAGCTGCTGCCGTTAGATTCGAGGCTGGCTCGGTGATGATCGGTTCTTCTAACATCGCGTGATCGATTATCTCGTAGCCGGTAGACTGATAATCTAGGACGGTTCACGGCGAAAGTAGATTTTCGATGGAAACCAAGATGCGAGCTTGGAGGTTGAAACTCTGTCGAAATCCAAGGACAGTGCGCTAGGATATTGGTGACATTATTCCGGTGACAGGGATTTTATTCTCCTTGAATGACGTTGACGTTGAACATTGAAATTTATGATACGCGGATGTTTTTTTATCGCTGAAATACCGATTTAAGAGTAAACTTTCAGTTTTCGAAGTTTGTAGAAATTTCGCGTTGGATCAATTACGATTGCAAAATTATTACACATCATGTTGCATGATCCTAATCGCAGGAGATGTGCTCGAAATTACCACTGACGATCCTCCGATCGAAGATTTCTTTAATTAACAAGAATCCTAGCTCGTGACTTTAAATTACACGAATTAACAGGCAATTTGTAATTACATAGAGATGTTAGTAATGTTGCAAGGATCTTCGTTCCATTTGAGTAAAAATGTTGAAGATAAAAAGGAGATAATTGAAGGAGGCTCGTTAGAAATTAAAGGAACTGTAGTTTGATTCCATTCGAGTTTCACTTTTCTAGAAGAAGCACGAGATAACATGTAATGATAGGGAATTGTCTGATTTTGTTGCACATATTCCGGTACAGTGTTCATCACTATGAATATATAAATACATACGTATACTATTATTCATATTTCTGACTTTTATACTAAATCTTATAATATTTAATAACTAAAAATCATATTGATTTCTTTCTAAATTATTTCTAATATTAGTATCTTCAAAAGTAAAATTTTGGGAAATCCTGCTTTTCCTATATCATCATTTCCCGTAGGGAAGCCTACTTTGCTCGATTAATTGACTGTATAAATGCAACTAGAACATTGCATATTTTACAAGGTATATAATATTATATCGACCTTGGATAATGGAATAAGGTTGTCCATTTCGGTATCGACGCGAACGTAATGCAACTGCACACTGGAAGGTACCTGATAACTTTTCAACGACTCGATAACAATCTCGGTTGGAAGGTATTGAGTTAACCTCTCACTGTTGCCAGCCAGATGCACTTTTCAACGAATATGCACTGCTGGGCAGCATTCGATTTGCAACGTGTTTCCAGCCAACTTGTGGCAAATGGAGGAAAGCGTTGTTCAAAGTCGTTTCGAAATCAAATGAGAAGGTAATTGCAATGTAGGAAGTTTCATTAATGTCCCTGCGATATTCACGGAGTTAATTTTCCTACGCGTTATGCGATTTTTTTAAAATTGAAAACTAATACTCTGAAGACGTTGTGCAACTTTGTCATTACTGAACTCGAATTTGCATTCGACTAATTGGTAGAAACAATACAGGAACTGATTTTACGGGTTCTTGAGACCTATGATTCATTTTTTTTTTAACTTCAGCGAAAAAGAATTAACTGATCGTTGAATTGAAAGTTTTTCCATTAAGATTTTTATAATCGGGAAATAAGAATTCGTTTGTAAAACTTTTCGATTACCTTGAAATCATTTTTATTTTCTCAAGTACTTTCATGAATTTTCTAAATTACTTAACATATATCGGTTCAACAAAAATATCTTTACCTGGTCACTTTTATACCTTCGAAACAACATTCTTAGCAGAAGTTTGTCAGCCATGAAACGTGGATTTCAACCAGAACTCGAATAACCACTTAACACATTCACAATATTTGAATGGCAGTTGCTGAAACGAGTAGCCAAAGTTGCTTCAATGTTAATACTAATCAGAAACAACCGACATTTATCGATAAAAAATTGCAAACGTGTGATGTAACGCGAGCAAGAGGAATCAATTATAGGTTACAAGGCTCATCCAGCGAAAGTGCATTCACCTCCAGAGTCGTTTTTCTTTTTATCAGTGCAGCGAATGAGAAAACACCTTTCACGATAGAGAATCCTCTGGAAAGCTCTTCTTCCATTACATACACTCTCTCCTAGGAAAAGAGTACGGACTGGACACGATGTTTTCTATTTCGTTCTGCTTGATTTCCATCGACAGCGGGCAAAAGTGTCGGGAAAAACAGCCTTCTCCACTTTGGAAACGGCCCAACGGAGACGTATTTTGTTGCAGGCCCGTTCGCAAACGGTTAAAACTGAAACGCTTAAGGCTCGCCGTAGTTTGGCTGCATGCTTGACTAGGTAACGTGACGTGAAACACCGACTTTTACTTTCCGTGGCGATTCTACGTGTGTCTTGGAAAGATAAGGAGAAACGAAACTGGAACGCCAAGGCGTGCTAGCCGAGTCCGTTGCTCTTATTATGCTGAAAATGTTCTTAGGTAAATACGACCACCTCTTGACCCGTTCACCGGCTTCGTGCCCGTTCAACAATCGGCCAAACGGAAGGAGTTTACTTGTTAGGGCAAGTGTCGTTCAGCTGGCAAAAAGGTTACGACCTTTAGGTCCCATTTGACCCGGTGTCTTTCCAATGCTTTCCCGGATAAAAGTCTTTTAGTAATGTAGGCTGCACTTTCTTTGTTTCAATGTCGTTAGTGGGTGACCAACAAGTGAAATTATCTCGCTAAGTATAGTTTCTTATCAGGATTATGACTTCGGCTTTCATGCAATTTCACAAGTTGCCATTTTTCAGACTAATTGATTAATTGACTAGTTCGTGATCCAAAGCGGTTATCGGTGAAATTATGGGTTTATTTATACCGTCGTTTAGCATCGATGTTCACGGAAGACTGTAATCATAAGATGAGTACCGGTTACCTGATTTAATGACGGAACAACGTTTAGTTATCTCCATTAGCTGTGTTGTCAACGATGACCAATTTTCAAACTTGTTACCTATATTTAAGCTAATCGCATGTCTCATGAATAATTCCTCGTTCGACATTTTTCCCTTGCAATTTCATAAGATGCAACGAGTTAGTTGGGTTCATAGTTGAATCAACCTTTAACTGTTAACATTACCTGGAAATCCATCATCTGGTAACAAATTAATTTCGTTCCATCCATCTTAGAATTCTCAGAATACACGTTCCATTATATCAATTATGATACAGTTTCCTTGCTCTAATTACACTGAATTAATGCCTCACCTGTAATACGCCACAGGTGTGTTTCTTCGATGATGACGCTGGACGTCTTCGTAACTCTTACGAAACAACTATCGGTTTCATTTGCGTGCTGAAAACTCTGATGCAAATCTGTTCTCCCTCGTAATTGTCGCGTTATCGTTTAATTATGGAAATAGGTAACGAGAATCGTTTCGTTCGAATGCACCTTGAATCGTGTCAGACGAATAAATTACCTCAAGTGTAATGAGACGCTTTCGTGTTGCAAATTTTAGGTCGATGATCAGAAAACCGCGAGTCGTGGTAGTCTGAGGTATAACACTAAGTCGTTGGAAGAATCTACAACTGTATCGTCGTTTTCGAGATCGAGATCGAGCCAAGACAGAAAAAAGTTCTCGAATCTTGAAAGATACCACGAGGAAACAACCCTGAGATCTCCGGTCGATTCAGATTCGGTATTCGACTCGGTGAGAACCTCTTCGGAGGCATCAGTGAAAAGAAGAGATGGTAAAAGATATTCTCCAGAAAGGACGAAATCAAAGGACAACGAGAATGAGACGTCCAAAGTTATTTCGCGAAGAGTATCAAACGGGAGGGTCAGTGACCCTGCAGTTACCGAGAGGTTGGACAACAAAGGACCCTCGGTTTTCGCGATAACCACCGAATCGTCGAGATCCAGGACCGGAAGGAAGATCCAGACAACTTACTCGACGAAAGATCTCAAGACGCAGATACCTACCTCGAGGAGATACAATAATAAGAAGGCGGAGAACACCGAGACGACTACAGCCTCGTTTAGAAGAGAAGGAAAAGGTAGATCTACGACGGAACGTATTGAAAGAAGCACCAGGTCTGGCAGATCGAAGGTAAATAACAGGGAGAACAATTCCATCAGTCGCAAAGGTCAAGAAGCAGCTTTATTCGAGTCTGAGAGTGTCAGGGTCGACATTCCTTTAGCGGTGGAGGGAACAGAGAATCCATCTGCAGACGTTGTTACAACTAGTGGCTTTAGTGTTGTTTCTCAGAGAAGATCGGACACAAAGGAGACACTCAGGGGTAACGCAAGGACTGGAGTCGAAAGATCGAAGGGTAGAGGTCGATCAAACGATTCTGAAGTTGCTGGGTCTTCGAGGAACAGTTCTCGAAGAGGATCCTCCAAGTTCAACGATTTTTCGACCACGGAAGCTAACGAACAGATCGTTAGCTCGAGGAAGAACACGGCCAGAGATCGTTCGAAGAGTTTGGAATCTAGAAAAAATGCTGCCAGTGAATCAAGATCGAGATCTAGGGGTAGAGGCTCTGAAAATAATGCGAGGAACGGTTCTAATGGCGTTCTGGAGCGAGATGCTAAACGTAAAGCAGTTGGAGAGAGAAAATCTTTGGACAGAAGGTCCAGGCTCTCCGAGACCACCCCCAGGTCCGCGGAAAATAGGGGACAGGATCAAGATTCCAGGAGATCCAGAAACAGAGCCAGACCGGATGCTACAACGATTTTGACTACGGGTGAGTTGAGAAGCTTCTTGTTTTCGATTTGATTTTTTTAACTTTTTCGTTTTGTATGCAGATGTTACCACAACTATTGCGCCAGATACAACAGTTTTCGCCGACGTAACCTCCGAGTCCGAAATGACGAGCATCACCATGAGACCAGCGACTCCAGTTGCGAGTACCACGAGTTCAAGACCCACCACGACCACCAGACCATCCTCGAGCACAACCTCGACGACCGAGGGATCAGGAAGAGGCAGAGGAAGAGGCAGAGGCAGTAGCCAAGGAAGAAAGCAGCAGAAGGAAGATTTCTTTAATCATGGACTGGGATTTAGGGGTAGAAAGCCTTCCCTTGAAGGAGCATCGAACACTAGAGAGTCTAAAAAACCTTCCGCGCCGAAAAATGATTCCCAGTATCATGGAAATTTTGGCTGGACTCTTAGAAGACGACCTCCTAACGCCAATTATTCTGATAACCTCCCGAAGGCTATTCCTCCCACAAGGGATCAGACGAACGAGGTGATTCCTCCGAATGAACTATCGACCAGCACCGAAGTCGTAACAACGGTGGAAAGTTCCACGTCTACCATGAGAAGAGGCTTCAAAAAGCTCCAGACTACCGAGGAAAGCACCACAGAGGCGGACGCGGCGACGAAGGGTTACAGAAGAGGTAGCAAGACATTTGGACCTGGCAAGGCGAGCGACCATGAAGAGAGCGACAATTATCCTCCCGAGTTTAAGGCGAGATTGACTCAGTTGGTGAGTTTAGTACTGTGATTTTAGTGAATTTTCAGTTTCTAAGGGGAATTGGTAAAAGAATTTTATTACTGATAGATAATTTTGAATTCGTTTATTGATACTATAATATAGATTATTGAGGATATCGAGGATTAATTGAAGATACGAGTGGATAAAGATTTGATGTCACAAATTGATCTAAAGGTTTCTAATTGGAACTTTAATATATTATCCGATCTGACTCGAATGATGCAGACCCGTTCCGAGTATGGGGTACCTGAAATTATTGGGTTCTCGCACACCTCCAGTAAAAGGATATAAAGCCACTCTATGAATATTATAATAATAAAATCAGTTTTTAAAAAATTTCACATGGCACCATTATCCACTTGTGTCTTTAATCATTGTACCAATACTTTTCATAATATAAAAATTGTTTTCTATCGCAATGTCGCCAATAACGGCACCAATAAAATTACACGTTCTAATTGAAAAGTATGATTTCAGAAGACTACGAATACGAAAATACCAGCCCCGAAAACTACCTCTAGAACGCCATTGGAGGTAAGAGTTCCGTGTGTCCTAGAAATCAGCTTACAGCATCCAATCAAACGTGTCTCTCTTTACCTCTGATTAATAAGTGTAACATATTTTTCTGTGCTTCCATTCTAGTTCAACAATCTTCAAGCTTTTACGTTCGAACAGTACTTAATACATAGACGTAACACCATTGACGTTGACTTTGTGAATGTGAAATAGAACAACTAAACAAATTTACATAACACGATTGACAATTTAAGGAATACACACCTTGTATATATATATATATGTATTTCTAACACGAAACAATTTAATCAGCATGCACGTAACAGAACACATACGTACAATGGTTCCCTTTCTAGCTGACAATTATCCAGACGTTATTCAGACTCGAAAGAGTTGCTTGAACTTTTCATAGAGTCAGTTCCAAACGGTTTTACGAAACAGAAACTGAAAGCATTTTCATATAGCGTTCAGGTGTATAGTACTTTCTATTTTGAAATCGAAACGATTCGTGTAGGATCAGCCGAAGAATACCTTTGGTCGACGCTCGAGAAACAACTCGAGGACAATCGAGGACCTCGAATACGCAGCTTCAAGGGATCTTGTATTCAAGGATCAAAATTTTATTGACAATCCGTTCGCGTTGATAAATGGCAGAGGATTGCGACGCGTAAGAGTACAATCTTTGCATTACGTGATCGCTTTTTTTTTATGTTCTTTCATCGTAGAGCCTTCCTCGAGCTTTCGCGTGAAATTCTTCAGATCTTACTAGCAGCTTTTTACATTTCAATAGGACATACGATACGTAATTGAAAAAATAGAATCAGTGAAAAGTAAATAAAAATTAAAGGTTGAGGTAGAGACTAGAAGTTACGGATTGCTTTCGATCATCATTGACGACCAATCGAGACTGGACAATGATGCGGGATTAACCAATTAAAAAAGAAAAACAGCGACAGAAAGACAAGCTTGTTCTGGTGGTTGGTGAGACATCGTTCGAAAGACGAATTTTTGTATCATCGATGATATCGTCTAATCTCCAAACAGGACTGGATCGAACGATATCCTAACACGAATCCTCGACGAGGAGTTCTCTCAAGGTCCGTGTAACGAGGAAAATTTGTCCTTTCTTTCGTTTATCGAGCGGATTTCACTCGTACGTGTTAAGAGGATATTACGCAGTTCGTAAACTGGTTCTCAGTTTTCGTCCAGTTGCTTTCGTTTTGGAATCCCAGCGGAGAAAGCGAAGGTTTGTTTGACGTACCTGAATATAATGCGTTCTGATTTGTTCCCCACGGGTAGCCCGATCGATCTAGTTCGATTTTATCCCTCGAAAGAGATTCTCGAAATAAATGACTGTACGTTTATTCCACCGGTGTTGAACTTTCTAAATTTTCAACCTGACGATACCATAAGGAAACAGCTTTTCCTTTGTCGGATCGAACGTTCAGGATTAGATCGTTTTATTAAAAGGAACATAAGGAAAAAAATTGAACACGATGGAAAGTGATTTGCCGCAATGTTTCGTATCGAGGACGACACATTCACTCTCTGTTCCGGATTGCCTGGAAATGAACGGTTTTCTAGCTTGCAATTACACGAGATTGATTTTGTGGTAAGAGCCCTTTGTCTTTGGATGAGAAACTGGAAACATTGCACAAAATTGACTGTAACGAATTATTACGATACAGAGCGATTTCACAAATATCGAGTTCAATAATCTCGAGACCTTATCACTGGGAAGTAATAGAGCAGAAAAAAATGAGACCGAAAATCACCTCTTCACCGCAGCTAATCGCTTGACCGACGCTTTTTAAAGGATTGTCCAATAAATACATGTATTGTGTTTCTTCACAGTAGAGTAATTTTTGTAGCATACAATTAATTAACCGTCCGATCAGACACGTAGTATACCAGTGTCAATTCCGACCCCACTTGAAGGTAGACTTACTCAATGTACACGTGCATTGTGCTGGAAATTCTGAGATTTCATCAGTCATCTGGTGGTGGGGTCCGAATTGGCCGAAATTGTTTAGCGGACGGTTAAGAGTAGTTTGGTTTAGCAGATTCAGGCTTGTCAGGTCGAATTAGTCATCGACTCGTTGGATCGTTCACTCTAGGTCGTTGTCACGCCTCTCTTCCTCTCGCACATCTCCCGATCGCTCAATCGCCTGATAACAGTGATTAAACGTTTCAGTTGTTGTCCGGTACAGTGAAATCGTGGCTGGAGCTCGTTACGAGCCAAATGGCAGCCTGGATCGTCTCGTTTCTACGCTTCCTCAGGCTTCTATTCTTCATATAGGATAAAATCGACCTCCCCCTAATCGAACTATTCTTTCCCCGACGTGTCGCGAGTGTAAGCTTTCCGAGCGACCTTGAGAACGTCTCCCGTCGACGGGAACCTCGTCGAGAACGTGGCACACTAACAGAATCTCCGCTCGAGCTTCCGGAGCCGGCTTTACTCTCGACAGCGGTTATCCACTATCTTAAAACGGGGCTGTTTCAACGAACCTTTCAGGTGAAGAGATCTTCGGCCGCACTGTTCGCCGAACGATCGAGGATGAAGCTGGAACTGGCTAGGAGGTTAGTGAAGCCAGAGTTGAACATCGAGGAGAATGATCTCGACGCAACCACGGCCTCCTCTTTCAGCAAACCGAAGCCAACCGTGCTGTCAACGGTCGACGAGACGAGCAAGGTCACCAAATTCGTTAAACCCTCCCAGACTTCTCGTAGAAGCTCCACGGAAAAGAGGTCCAAGGAAAACGAGAAAGCGTCGAAAGTTTCCGCATCGAGGTCAACCGTCGAGGATTCTTCCTCTAGACTGGCTAGACCGAACTCGAAGAAAGGACGAATCATCTCGGAGAGAATGGTCACCTCGATCTCGGTGGAGGAGAGGGCTGCCATCGAAGACACCACGAAGCCATACGCGTCCACCGTTCACTCCGTCGTAACTTCAGCCTCCGCAGAAGAGGGATCAGCTACCACCATCGACTCCACCAGGATTCGCTTGTCCAATTTTCGAAACGGAAAGAAATCCAAGGAAGAGAACTCGACGAACAAGAGACGCATAGAAAACCATGACACCATTACCACTTTCAAGCCGAAGAAACCTTATGCTTATCAACCACGCGGTACCAAATTGCAAGAACAATCTACTACCCCTGTACAGACTCCCGTAGCGTCGTCTAAAAAGACCTATGCCTCTCCAAAGTACAATGGAGGGCAAAGGAAGTCGCAGACCTCTCAGGAAGAGGATGCTGATCAAAGGATCAAGTCCACCGGTGTTACCAAACCCACCTTCAGACCCCGTTACAGCAAAAGAACGAAGCAGAAGTCGATCGAGAATAAAGCAACGGATTTCGAAGCGACGATTACCACGAAGGTACCCATAGCTACCAGTAGATACTCCAGGAAGAAGGCTGTAGTGAAGGCTACAGAGGCTAAGTCGAAAGCCACCACGGAAGGAACAGCAACGCAGACGAAGAAGCTGGAGTTTCGACCTAGAACCGCGACCTATAGAAGGCACTCCGAAGTTCCCACGACCTTGGTAGAAGTCAGTACCAAGGTCGACGGTACCAGAGTCGCCATCACTCCCAGATCCACCAAGTTCCCCGCGACGTTGAAGTCGACAGAGAGCACTCGATCGGTAGGGCAGGAACCGCAGGTGAACCTGAAGATCGCGAACGACACGACGCAAGATGGATCCGGTATTACAGGCAGCAGCAATGGCGACAGCGGCAACACGAATATCTTCAGTCCGACCAGAAGCACCATTCTAAGCGGGAACAACACGCTGCTGGAACAACTCCGAAGCACGGTTGCTCCGCTTCTCAACTCGCTCGGTAACAAGACTCCTGTGTTCTCTGGATCATACAGCAACGTTAACAATGCGGTAAATATTTTTAATTGTTTTTAATCTTTTATTAGTTGACTGTTTTATGCGGTGATAGAATTAATGAACGAAGAAAGAAAAGTCTGAATTCTTGTTGATCAATATATCATGTTCTTTCAATTTTAATTAACTTTCGTTAGCTTTAATGCATAGTATTTTAAAATGGACATAATGTCGTTTGTAAACAGAACTCACCTCCCAGAATCACGCCAAATGGATCGCCGCCACGATTTAGCGCGAGATACAAAGGTGCGGAATTGTTTGTCAAGAAACAAAATAATGTTTATCAGCCCACTGTGCCATCGATCACTAGCTCCTCCACTACACCAGCCACAACTGTAGAGGTAAGATTGTTTAAATATTTCAATTAAAATTGAACATTCGATTCACTCGCTATCATGATACATTCGTACCTAACTAACCGAATCAAATTCAAGTCCATTATGTTTCCACTCGATTACGTTTTATCGAGTTCCCCGAACCAAGGTAATGTAAAAATGTAATTTCAAACAAATTACCGACCTTTTCATCGTTCTCGTTCTAAGAAAGAAAGTCGTAAAATATTAAAAAGAAAAATAATGATGAAATGTCGTATGCGAAAGAGATGGATCGTGACGATGATTACCGAGGTAAGATTACGTGGCAGAAGAAAGTCGTAGCTGATTAACAGTGAGTCAGTGTGGTCGTTTTTTGTGTGCTTAAAAGGTTTTCACCACGAAGATAACCGAGGAGATCGAAGCTGTCGCACCACCATCGTGGACCAATCACATTGGTATCATCACAACTCCATCAGGAAATCTCGATCCTATCGGCATCGATACAAATAATCTTCGTTGAACTAATCATTGCAATTGTATTTTATCCGATGCGCCACTAATTATACCAATCATCTGTCTCTTCCATAGGATCGTCATACTTAGTTTATTATTTTTTTAATATTCACCAGTGTTGTACAAAATTCGCCATGTAGATATACTATCTTTTATAATTAAATTAGAAAAAAAAGGATTAAAAGTAATAGAAAAAAAATTAATAAAAAAAGTATAGTTACTAATTTGTGATTAACGATAACGCCTATTTTTCTTATGGTACTCGTTTAGTTTTGGGTTTACAAGTACTAATACGTACACATAATGCATACATTGTGTTATATAGAATTATACAAATATATATACAATATATATTTTTGGTAATAAATGTACTGGTTCTTGGTTCGCACGCGATACGCAGTTATTCGTTCTTGATTAACGTTAGATCGTTAATAAATATTAAGTTTAACTAACTTAGTTCCGATCTAAATATCTTACAAATGACGAAAGTTCTTCTTGTAACATTAATTGAATAAAATCTTCCAAATAGCTTCGAATCTTCGCTTATTCTTTAATTTAAAACTTTTCAGAAACTGTAATGCCCGTTCCAAATACGTAATAGCTGTGTTATTCAGTTCTGTTTTGTTGAATTCACACGCTTCAGAAAATTGAATAAACGTAACGTAATTGTGCTCGAACGAAATTAATGTTTCATTTGAATTCGACGTAACTGGACTTTACTTTCTAATACGAACACATTCCGATTACGTGGGTAGATTTTTCGTGATCCGTCCATTTCGCGGCATTCGAGGCGGTAACGAGTGAAAGTAAATGGATGCTGCATAATGTGCATACTTCAAAAGTGTCTTAAACAGATCGTATCTGGTACACGTGGGTGGATCGAAATCATTCTAAAAAGTAAAAGAAGTGACGAATTCACTTTTCCTCCGCACAGCCTCGAACCCTCTCGATCAAAGTTTTCAACCATTCTTGTTACTGTTCACTCAACATACATTTTCCTCTCGTTCAGATACAATGTTGTTAGAGACATATCGCTGGAGACCTCTGTGAGAGAAGATTAACAGCTGCGAGAAACAGCGATTAAAAAGAAAAAAAATCAAAGTGAACGGGCAACCAGTCTCCATCGCCTATATCAGCGATCCGTTGCTCAAAGAACGAGTTTCCAGCTCGCTAATACGCCTGTTCGTTAGCGTATTAGAGCAACCTCAGTTTCTCCTCTTCCTTGGATAGTTCGTATCTCCACCAAGAGATGGTGTATACTCCTTCAATTATATGATCAATTAATCATCCAAGAATATAGATCAAATTAAAAATTGTTATCAAGAACGAACACAGCGTATATCGTGTCCTTAGTGTAAATACATTGATCATCTATGATTGTACATAGAGTCGTTCCTCTAGGATCACCCGGCACAATTGTTCAATATATGTACAGCACCCCTGCACGCACTAAATTTCTGTTTCTAGAACTCTGGTTCGGCACCGCCTATCGATGTCTCGAGTCCCGGCGAGCCAAGGTTGTTGACTCTTTATCAGGCGTTGGAATCGGCCAACATCAGGAACGAACAATTACAGAGGAACGCGAGCGAACAAGCCGACAGGGTTCTCCAGGTAGACTCTAACGCCACTGTCGCTAACGACATCAGCAGTAATTCTAACAATGACACCACAAGCCCCTCCGTAGCGACCACCAGCCCACAGACCCCAGACACCATCGCGAACACTACTCTGACCCCGAGATTATCCGAGGATACGGAGAACACCACCCCCGCGGTTACCACAGGAGCCCCTGAAACCCCTGCGACCACCGAACAAGTCACCACAATTACCGAACAATCCACTATCACCGAACAAGCTTCCACCAGTACAGAATCGTCCTCCAGTACCGAGCAAGCCTCCATGAACGCTGATTTGATGTCTCTGACTGAGCAAACCAGCACGGATGCAACCACCACGACAGCTGGAGGTTTGGAAAGGAGTCAGGTATCCTCGATGATGACTACCATGGAGGCTTCTACGACGGCAGCCTCCACGGCTGATGGAAGCACACCAGGGGCGACCGAAGTCGCATCTACCACTCAAACGGGGCAAAGTACGATGGAGACTACCACTGTAGCTGCTGTTAGCGACGCTGCGATTATGAATACGTCCGAGAATCCAGAGAGCAATACCATACCTTTGTCTGAAACGACAGCCACTCAGTCGGTTGATTTAAGTTCAACTGATATTCCTACGACTGAGGCGATTTCTAATAATATGGTCGACGCGGAGACGACCACAGTAGTACCTACTACCACGTTTCGACCTAGATTGATAGATTTAGCGCAGGATATTCTGTCTCGTTTGCAAGCGTCTCTGAACGCGACCACGCAGTCCAGTCTAGACTCCACAATCACACCTCCTACGACTGAGATATCGAACGCGATACCAGATTCGAATAGTACCCTGGAGAGTCTGTCGCAGTTGAACGGAATAGGAACACCTGGGCCAGGAGAATTGTCAACTACCGGTGAAACTACCACCCCCAGTGCAGTAGGTTCAGTCCCTACTACGTCATCTGCCACCACAACCGACCCGTCCAACTCAATGGTATCTACCCAAGAAGCCAACACATTGGACGAATCAAGTCCAGTCACAACTATCACACCAGTAACACAACAAGATTTTCAAACAGTTTCGAACACTGATTCAACCACTGTAGGCGACTCGAACAGTTCCTCCAGCCCTCTGTTAGACGTTGAAGTAACCACCGGCTCGACGATTACCACCACGAACGATACTTTACTGACTGAATTAATGTCCATCGCCAAGACCCTCTTTTCGGAAGAGATAAACGACACCGAGACACCGGTTATCGTCCAAACTACCACCGTTGTTTCTGACGTAGAAAACTTAACGGGAAACGAGGTTGACCCATTGTCGAATGACACGTTAGGCGCAATTCAAGCCATAGAATCGTCGTCGATTTCGCCAGATGTCACGACAGAAACTGTACAGTCAACACCAACCACTGTAGCTATGTCAGACACTTCCACTGTTTCGGTCGATCCCTCGCAGAACGAGGTGGACTCAACAGATCCCACCGTGACCGTATCGTCTTCAGAAAGCTCGACAGACACACCCAGTACAACCCTTGAGAGTAACGTGCTCGACAACCAGCTGGATATCGCGCAAACGAACGACGCCACTACGTTAGGAACACCCCTCGCTGAGAACGTAGAGTCGACCACCACCCCCTCGGTCACGACAGACAACGAACGAACGACTCTCTCGAATGACGTATCGTCCAGGCTCGAAACTGGCCTCGACACGACGACTCAATCACCGACAACCACGCAAAGTTCAGAGACGACAGTCGCACTCACAGTTAATTTCGAATTAACCACTAACACGTTCGATTTGACATCGCCTGGTACGATAACTACAAGCCCTCCCAAAACGGCTTCTGAACAAATTACTGAGAACGTCACGGAAACCATGATGCCATTAACCAATCTCACGACTGTAACATCAGAGCTTGCAACCGACACTAGTACTAATCAACCTGAAGCAACTACGATTCCTGAAACAACCCTATCCACTGTAAATACGATCACTACCACGCCGTTAGCACTGTCTGAAATGATAGTTGAGCAAACTACCATGGTGTCCACTCCAGAGTCGATCCAAAGTGTAACCGACGTAACAACCACGTCACCAATCACAACCACAACCCGATTGGACGTTAATTCGATGGATGACACAGAGGTTACTACTAACCAGACCCCCACAATGGAAACCACTACTAATACGCCCAGCGAAACAACAAACATCCCCCAAACGACCCCAAGCCTCGAGAACGAAACTCCAACTGTTGTTGCCCCTTTCCAGGATACGACGTCAGCAACCGCCCAAGGGACGGCAGGTTCAGGAATGGGCCAAACGACCGAAATCACCACTCCCATGACCACTTTACCTTCGACCCCTCCGTCCTCGCAATCCTCCACTTCGCCCTCTCTCATGTCAACCACTTCATCTTCGGTCGAGACTACGACTACGACCGCGACGATGACTACGACGACCCAGACTACGACGAAAATCGGACGCATTCCCGAGCAGTTGTCAACGACACAGTCGACCAGCATGGGTGTAGTCACTGTCACGCCGATGCCCGAGACGACACTTCCAACCATGGTGACTAATGCCAATATAGAGGAGAATCTTGTTTCCACCGAAGCTGGGACGACGATGCAACCCTTAAGTACAAGAATGGACGGTGGGCAGGGTGCCATGAACGAGTCTACGACTGCTATTCCTACGAATGCTACCGAAGCAACGACCATGTCGATGCCAACAACTCCTGGAAGTTCGACGACCACCGCGCCTCCTATTCCAATTTCTCAGCCTCCCACGACGTCGTACAGTGGTCGATTCGGTGGATCCAGGCTGACGCCTGCCCCTCGGTTCAGCCCCAGCTCCAGCACCAGAGCTCCTCTACGAGACTACCTGGTCTACGGGATATATCCGAATAAAACGATCGTTAGGAAACGACCAGAGGACAACCTGATCGACGCGAGGAACGTGGACAGCCCGTACGTGATATTCGGTATCTTCCCGGATGGCAGGCTGGTCCGGAAATTCCCGAACGGAACGATTATACCGGATCCACCTAGGAGCCCCGTCGAGGTTGTGTTCTCACTTAGCACTACCACTACCACTAACAGGCCACTACCCAGACCGTATTATAACCAGGCTAACCAAGGCGTTTACAATCAGTATCAAGGCCCGGTGTACAGTAATATTCGTAGACCTGAGCCAATGAGAATCGTCCAAAGTCCCGGCACCGTTGACCTCGGCCTTACTGGTAACGCGATCGTCGGCCCCAATGGAGGTGGACCCGGTTTCACGGGGCCACTTGGTACCCCTGCTAGCCTCCCGAGCACCAACGAAATGGTATCTCTTATTCCACCTGTTCATCATCGATCGTTAGCCGTGCGAGAAAGATGCGCTCGAGAACCGTCTGTTCGATTCGATACTTTGCTTCTCTCAGCGATTGTGTCATTGTTGCATACCGTGACTTTGGGAAGCGCAGCGAAGTTTGGGAACATTTTGGCTAATCCTAGAATTTATAGTTCTTTTTATTTTTCAACATTTTCAATATTTAAATCTTTTTCATGGCTGTATATATATATGCAAATTGTTATTTTTTGTTAGTTTTAAATAATTATGTTTACAATGACACATTATACATATTTGCTTCTTTTTAACGCTTTGGTTTTGTTTAAGTAGAGTTTCTGGTTATATACTAATCTTTCAATTTCACAATTATTAATTTTTTCAAGATCATATATTTTTATTTATTGTTTCTTTTAGTTTCATTCCTTTTTGTTTTAAATTTATCAAATGCCTACTTTGTTATTTTTTGTCGCATGTTTCGTTATTTTCATGCACCGCGCACTTTGAAAATGCACTAAACATCTAATAAGAACTTGATGTACATATGTTTCATTAATGGTATTCGATAAACTCTTCAAGTTAGTATTCGACAAATACTTCACCTTCATTCATCATCATATCCCCATGATCGATTTAGCGTGGCCCATCGATTATAGCGAAAAGTTGATCGATTGTTCTTTACTTCTTTATATTAAAATTGATTTTTAAAAAATGATGGATATCCTAGGAAGCTTTGTTAAAAATTCAGAACCATCGATCGAACATTCGCTATTAAGTGATCTCACACATGAACGATGCAATTTTGTTTGGTAACGTTTGAAAAAAACTTGGAATAATGTGACGTTGTTTAGAGCAATGCCCTGATAAATACGCAAATGGGGACAGCGTCGGTAACGCCGATAGTAAGTACCGGTCGACCGGCGACCGATTCGCAGGGCGGTCGTATCGTCCAGGATCGAGAGAGGGACGAGGCCACCAGGACGAAAGAGGTCGGAGGTCAACGCAGCTCCGTGTACATCGGACAGGTAAGAAAGCAAGAGAGACAGAACATGATTTACAACGACGCTCTGGCTGATTCTTTCAGCGCTGCAACATATCTCTGCGAGAAAGAATAAAAAAAAAGAGCAATGTCGAATCTTTCAGGACAAGTTCGTCAATTATTGGACCGACGGCGCCTCTACCACTAACCCCCGTGTGCTGAACGTGAATATAAACTCGGTGGCTGTAAGTCGCGCTATCTACAAGAACCTCGTTAAAATCATTCTCTCTTCTTTTTAAATCAGTGTTTCCCAACCGATTTAGACTGCCGCGAACGAGGGTCCAGCGCCATCCGTACCGTCTTTCGAAAATCTATTGAACAATCAGCAGGGAGGAGGTCGAGTCACAGCACCGCCTGGATTCCCATGGAGGGATCCATTGGATCAAATTTTCGGTATTACTACCTCATCGCCGATAATAACAGCTTCAGTTGCATCGAACTCGCTGGTTAGTATTCGCTGGATGTTACCTTTTAAATAGAGTTGGCCGAAAACCCAATCCGACCCGACTCAACTCAAGTCGAACAATTCCAACTCGACCCAGCCCAATCCGACCCCATATTTTTGGGTTTTCGCATACCTCTACTTTTGAATCAGTGCTGGCCAAAATAAGATACAGGAAGTTTACCGATTCCTTGTTTCAGGATGATTCGGCAGAATCAGGTAATCCAGCTCTACCGCGACCGATCAATCCGTTTGTCGAAGTCTTCACACCGTTTTCCAACACGATTGGTATGCCAGGAAGCAATGCAGGAGGTACCTCTGTTACTGGAGCAGTTCCTAGCACAACAGCAACAATGCCTACTACCCCTACTACCCCTGTGTCTACAACAACTACTACCATGGCACCAACTACTACTACTATGGCACCAACAACTACAACTACCACTACAGCAGCACCAACAACAACAACTACTACAATGGCTCCAACTACACCTTCACAGACTACGTCAACTGAACAAGTTGCAAATATTGGACCACAAGGAACAGCACCACCAACTCCTACAAGCACGTCTGTTCCTCTTCCATCAACGACTCCGTTGAATATACCGCCAAATTTGTTGACAAATATGCAACAGCAAAACGCATTTGGAACCTCGGTCAATGATTTGGTGTTCTTGAATTCATTGGTAAGTAAATTGTTTATTTTTAAAGTTCTATTAGTATGATGATTGTTATGTTATATTTTTGTATCGATTCGTATAGTTGCAGAGTAATTCGCGAAGTTCCACAACGAAAACGCTGACGCAAGTTGAGCAGCTGTTGGCTAACAAGGTAACCTTTTATAAATCAATAATTATCCAATTATTATTGGTAGCGCGAATAGCGATTAAACGCTGTATAAATAGAATTACTTTACGGTTAGTCACGCCTTTGTCAGAAAAATATAATAATGGATCTATGACGATCGTAATCACATTATCGGCCAGTCACGGTGAATGGACTGCACCGACCTTACCAACGGCCTTTATTCTGCACAACAGTTCGTACGATATGTCATCTGTCCGTAATGAATGGATCGCGTTAATGTACCGGTGATAAATGAATTTGTACCTTTATCGAAAGATAAGAGTATGAATTGATTACCTCCAATCAATCGAGGAGTATCAATCTTCCCCGCTACCAAAGGGAAGACAGATGCAATGATCTTTTACAGAATAATATTAAAGTTTAATATTAATTCTAGATTTTATCCCTGGCACTGAATGGCCCTGACCCTGGACCAACTCGAGCGCCAAAGGCCATCAACTACGAGAACGCTTCTCCAAATTCGGTTTTCCAATCTCCAAAGCCATCTTACGAGCCAATAGTGATCGATTTATCCCCCTCGTCGACAGCAAAGACACCCGCATGGAAATCATTAGAGCAAACTAGTCAAAGACCATCACCGAGTAGTTCGACACCGACACAGATCACCTGGAATCCGGTCACAACCACCACCTCTAAAAGAGACATCATAACAAGCACGATATCCTCTTCAACAACAGATAAAACGACACTGATAAGCACGACTAAAGCTCCTGTAACTGTTTCAAGTAAACCAGTGACCACTCCTCGACCCAGAACCACCACCGAGGCGCCATTAGGCTTCGCTGGTCTTCTGTGGCAGACTCTTCTGGGTGGAGGAGGACTGTTCGGTCCTTCAACGACTCAGAGACCCGTCAAATCTAAACCGGTGAAAACTGTAACTAAGTCTGTGAACATCACGCCCAAACCACCTCAGAGCACTCCAAGATCGGAAACAACCACAGTTCGTACTACTACGACCGTCAAATCTGTTGATATTTCCAAGATCTACGTGAACACTCCAAATTCGATCGTAGAAGGCGAGAAAAAGGCGACTACACTTCCTTCGTTGTCCACGACAAAAAAATCCTTGCTGAACAATCCTAAACCGAAATTGCCTAACGTTGCTACATCCACGTATTCCCCTGAAGAGGACACCAAGTTCCTGCTTTCGCTCCTGCAGGCTGTTCAACGGGGTAAGGAATATCTCTATGGAAGTTTAGTAAATTTAGAAACAGATGAGCTGTGTATATTAGTTGTTCCTGTTTCAGAGGAGAAAGCGAGTGGTTCGAAAAAATCACCGAGTGTATCTCAGGACGATGAAGCTTTCTTAAGAGCGATTTTAAGCGGACGACCTCTTACAACTACTCCTGCTCCACAGACGGAAATCAGCAATGCTGCCCTTTTGGCTGCATTGTTAAAGGCTCAAGGTATAGAACCGGAAACGCCTGCTACCAACATCAGAGAGCAACTGCAGTTGGCTGTGAGTATTTTCAGAATTGAAAATAAATAAATTGTTAATCGCAATTCTACGTGACTCGATTCGAAAATAATTCGAAAGCGCAACAGTACGATTCGAGAGGCGTTTAATCGAGCTCGCGATGGAAGAAAAAACGAACGGCGATAAAAGAAAATAATTGCTCGTCTTGTAACAGAGCCTCGGGCTGAGCGTCACCTCTGCTCCGACCGCATCCCCGGCTACCACTGAGTCTACGACAATTACAACAAGGCCGACTTCGACTGCAACTCGACCTACGGATACCACGAAAAACACGCTGACACCGAGACCAACCTCAAGACCAAGGATACGCACAACAACGTGGTCGCCGAGCTCCACGTATCCACCTCCTCTCTTTAGCTCCTTCTCCAATTACGCTACACCGGTACAGTCGGCCGTCGCTGACAATTCTGAAAATCGGGCGTTGTTTGGTGCTACCAGGGCGTTCAGTCAATTTCTTGGTGCTGCGTTAAGCGTAAGTTAGACTAATTCAGGTTCCGAAATTACGGCTACCCGAACAAATTTATGTTCTGGACAAACTTCCGAGTTCCGCCCCACCCGTTTGGATTCGAGACTCATCCGAGACCTAAATTTTTGGATATTCGCACACCTCTATTAATTATACAGTAATATAAAAGTTGTTCTAATATTCAAACGTTTCTTTGTTTCAGGGAGCGGCACAACAATTGCAATCCTTAGTGAGGAATGGTACTAGGATCGTGTCCGAAGTAGTTGGATAAAATTAGCAGAAAATAATGAAAATTGACCCGTAGAATAATAAAAATGAAATTTGGCAGGAGTGAAAATCTGTTACTTCGAAGGAGCTGGTGGTAGCGATGCTTCGACTAAGTATTCCTTTAGATTATTCATTAAAACTCTGAGATTTCTAACAAATTTAATCGACAGGTTATCGATGTTGCTGAGAAACTTCTCGAAATTTTCTCCTCTTTTTTTTATGTATAGATTCGTAGAATTACGTGTAATAGCTGTTGGGTGATTACGTGTTCTATTTTTAATCAATTTAGGTGATAAAGAGAGCGATGACGAAACTATTGAAAAAAGAGTATCGGCTGGACGCCTTGCAAACGTTTCTCAGGTAGGAGCGGGCGACGGCTCGTACCTCTTTGAAACATTTGTAACGTTGGTCGCAATTAAGGTAATTAATCGAGGACGACGCGGCTCGTCACGACTCTCTGGACAGTGACGATCCGTGGTGTCCCGTGCGAAAGAGGGCGGTTTCAGGCCCACCCACAATGATTGATTCGACGACCTCTCGTTGGCTGCAAGAAGCTGGTAATTTATGAAACAGGGAGAGAATGAGAAAGAATGCGTGCATAGGTGAATGTGTGTAGAGAAAGACATGGTTCAAAGGGTGGATAACGAACGCGTCAAGGGAGTATTCTGTACAGTTATATATTTTTTTTCTTTTTTATATGATAAAACTGGAAACGTGCATAATTGCACGATTCTTGGGTCTTGTTTATCTCCTTCGAGGAAAATCAGCTTGGCTGTTACGTTATTGTTGACTTTTGTTTCACGAAAGTGTGTCTCGATTCTTTTGTAAATCCGTTCTTATTTTTTAATCGTGGGATCGACCAAATGTCCTTTGTAAACGAACGATAAATAAACATTTCGGGAAATGTAGACCCAGGAAATAGTTGTGTCTCCTTTAGATTAAATCCTTTTTTCATTCACCATTCGAGAACGGATCGAGGAGAAAAAAAATAAAACACGAGATGGTTAAATTGTACGCGACTTCTTTCTCGTTTTCTTCCTTTCTTTCTTGTATACCTCGCATTCCCCTTTCCCGCAAGAACAACCGTGAAGATCGGTCCGGAATATGAATCATTCGCTGTGTCGTATTTAACAGTCATTAGGGACAGCTGACTAGACACGATGTAAAGTTGAAAGTGACGCACCAACAGAAATAATAAATAATTCCTAAGGATTACATCGTGTAATTACAAAAGCATTTACAAAGATATTCTTCCTTTTTTTTCTACGTACGAAGACAAGGTAATAAAGTTCGAACGAAAGGAAACTTCGATTTCTTCTTTCTCCATTGAAGACCCTCCAAGAAGAGAGACAGGAACGTGTCTGTGTAGTCCGATAATCTGGCCACTGTTAACACTCTCCGGCGGCTGAGTTTCAGTGGAAGCTCGAAACACGCTCGAGGATAAAAGGTGGAAGGCATGTTTGTACAGGTTTCACCGGCAGCCTTGCCACGAAAATCCCTGAAACGGAATTTCGCGCCGATAAATAACAAGAGAGTTCACCGACAATACCGGCTCGAATCGTTTGGTACCACATGCCACTTGCTTCTCCGGCAATTTAAATAAATTAACGGAGAGCAACAGCGAAATCGAGGGCCAGCGCGTTCTTCGTGCGAGCAGTTGAAGTAGAAGAAGAAACAGAAGGTGGAAGAGGAGGAGGAGGAGAAGAGGACGAAGAGGAGCAACGAAGAAGAAGAGCGTACGCATCGATTGTAAGACCTGGAACACCCACGCGTGCTCGCGATGCCTTTGCAAATTTTTTTCCTCTGCTCTCGGATAATTACAGCTAATGGCAGTCATCGAGAATGCCAGACGCGCACTCGCATCGATACTCGACGCTACTCGACGATAACACGCGTACCCCAAGCTACATACCTCGATATTTAATTTATTGGCTGAATCGTTAAGTAGTCGAGGCATTATCGATCGCACGAGATAGGATAGCATCGGTATACGGAAGATCCATGCTAGGAAGACGAAGAGGCACGATTGGTCAGGGATTTTCCGACGTCTGCAGACGAGAGATTTATTTTCTTGCCTCTCGCTGCATATTCTCTAGCGATGCACCATTTTGTTCTACGTGACGTTAGGTAGGTGTTTGTTTGTGTGCGGGTACCCGAAAATTTGAGTATCGGTCAGCCTGGAAACCCGAAATTACGGGTACCCAAATAAATTTATGCGTTGGACAAACTTTGAACCCGAAAAAATTCTCAACCTGACTCCTACTCGAATTTTCAATTACTCGCGCATCCCTGTTTGAAACGTATTGCGACGTGACATTCTTTAAACAATTGCGTAGATACAGGCCGAGTTTTCTCTCGCAAGTGTCACAGCGACAAGTGGTTTCTCTTCTTTCGCCTAGTATTTTATGATTGAAAGTTGCCTGACAAACAGATCTTCAGATGAGTATCATTTTTTATAAGAAATTTCTAACACGGACACGAAATATCTACCGTAACATTTCGACGTTTCGTAATCAAGAAAGACACTATTTTATCGTGACTCCATAAGAATACTGAATCGTGTTGCAACCGCATTTCTTTATACATAAAAAGGAAAAAGAATAGAGAGCTGGGTCTGTTGTGCAGCGTTTATCGGCGCATCGAATCTCGATCGCGTAACATCGAACAATCTCTGGTTCTAGTTCTCAAACCCAGTCTCGTATCCATGAGATACGATAAATACATTTAACACATTGACGATCGATTTCACGTATTCGTGACTTCTCGTACGAATTATTAATTCTCGGATAAGGAAGGAAAGAAAGTCGATGCGCGGTTGTTAGAGGTTCGGTGAGTGTGGGTCACGACTGCCCCGGCCACCGCCCTTGGAAGGTTAATTATTCGCGGTGCGGGCGCTCGGAGAGGCAATTTGCGGCGTTCGCCGTGCACCGAATCCTTTCTGCACTGAATCATAGAAAACGTGTAGCAAGAGAGATCGGTGTGCATGAGTCAGCCCTGTCATCTCTGGCATCGTTGGGCAAAGAAATCACGCTGCTTTTCTTGCGCATTCCCACGATAGATCGGTGTCGCAATCGCGACAATGCGAGAGAGCCGATTGCACACGTGGGGAATCGAATCGCAATTACACGGCCTCCAGTCGTCGTCGTTGTTCTTCTTGCACGATACTTTCGTGAAAAGCTACCCTGCGATCGGCCGAACGATAAATCGTTCCCGTTCGTTGATGAACGACTTCGATGCTCGCGGCTCGATCAATGAGCGGAATTAAATAAATGGACCGAAGGGTTGAAGGAACTAGGAGGGCGAATTGAAAATGAGCATCCTATCGGACATTTGGGAAAACGAGTCAATCGGGTGAGAGGTAGTGGCATAACTCGGGGCGACACGGTACTCGTTGGATAGCTGAGTCTCCCCTTTGGTCCGGGTTTTACCGAAAGGCGAGAAAGAGGAGTGAAGAAGGGAAAGAAGAAGGTGGCGAACAGGGAGGAGAGGGGGGAGGGAGGGAGGGTTCGATGGTGGGAGTAATGCAGGAGCAAAAGGCAGAAAACACCGGTAGGCAGTTTTGTAGCTGTTTTTATCAGCTTCTGGGCATCGGGGGTTCAGGCCCGACGATGCCAGGACGCATCTTGGGGGGTTCGTGTGGGAACGTACGTCTCTTTAGCGTACCTCTCCCTCTCCCTCTGCTCCTTTTTTATCCTCCTCTCTTCTCCATCTATCCTTTTCTCGCTTATCGAACGGCTCGAGCTTCCCTGCTTGGACTTCCTTTTTCCTCCGTTCGCCAGCTCGGCGACTTGTTTCTCTCCCGTTCGTCTTTCCTCCCCCTTCTTTCTTCTTCGGCCTCCTCTTCATCGTACGGCTGCCTTCGGGTACCGAGGGTCATCGAGGTCACCCTCCACGGTGCACTCGGCTACGTGGTGTGCCCTATATTTACGCACGGTAAGAGCACCCTGAAGAGGAGGTGGTCGATTCTCTTTGTCTCTTTCTCTTTCTTCGATCCTTTCCCTCGCTCTCTTCTTCTTCTCCTTCTGCTGCTGCTGCTGTTGTTGTTTCTTATTCTTCTTCTTCTTCTTCTTCTTCTTCCTTCTCTTCTACCTTTTTCTCCAACCCCTACTCAGCTTGCTCTTCAATAAGCGCCGATCGCCTTAAGATCGACTCACAACATTGATCTCGATCGATTTTTTCGCGTGTTTTTTCAAGAAATCTCTGTTTAAAATTGTAACCAGTATTAAGCCTTAGAGCGAGCATTGAAATTTTTAAAGAGACTCCTATAAAACATGGCGGTCGTTAAACAGTCAAAGAGTATTAATTTGTATGATAAACCGTCGATAGACGGAGCGTACTGCTAAAGGTTGCGACAGTACTTTTCAAAGGTTACGATACGAATTGCAATGCCGTGTCGTAACCTTTCGCGAACCGCAATGAACGTCGTGAACATACCAGATAATAGCTGGTATTATCGTTTCAAATGTAATTACCTTTTTCCCCAGTGTCCACGCCTGTGTCGTGTAATTTTTCAACTCCTTCGTGTTCGATGTTCCATCGAACGAATAATAAAGGTTGCTTGTATTCGTGATCGCGCGCAGGTGCGAAAGTAATAAAGTTCGAAGGCGTAAGACCGATTTCCGTGGAACGCTTTCCGTTTCCGGCGGCCAACGTCGCGAAGCGAAAAAGCAACGTCGAAACACGTAAGCGCCTAATGAACCGCGCGAAACGCGAATCGTTGGCCGTAACAAGCGACCGCCTTGTTAATTAGCTGCTTGAGCGAAACATAGTTGCAATACTATCTTATACCCAAGGGATAAGTCGTTGAGCGTCGGCTATTAAAACCAACTGAAAAAGAAGATATAACGCCGAGACGACGGTGAAAGGGAATAAGCTACGTCTTTTGTGTCGAACGTTTACAGGTGCTGGCAAAAACGATGGCGAGGCTGACTTACGGGACGATTAGTTTATCGCGGGTTAGTTAGTTCGTGCTGGATTAGACAGACGGAAGTTTATTGCCGCTTTTAATGTCGCTTTCGCGGGATTATCGATGCGGTGAACCAATAAGGGTGGTTAATTTTTATTGCTCGTAAACGTAGTTGCCTCAGTAGTATGATTAATAGTTATGGAACACTGTGGTTTTTTCACTGCCTTTTTCATAATGTTTATCTGATAATAAAATAAATAGGAAATTTTTAGGCATTGACGATGTTTAGGATCAAAATATTGTATCAGCATTATATTTAAAACGTTTAAGTATATGAGAGAGCATGCAAGTCATCAGATATAATAGCTGTGTTTTTCACAATTCGTTCCTTTCTCTAAATTATGTTGTCAACGGTGTCCTCGATGAAAATTATTTATCGAGTATACACGATCATGAATCGTTTCAATTCAATGATTTATTGATGTATAGTACCGAGCATGGTAGACTTCCCCAGGGATAAAAGGTAATGCCTCCCACCTCCATAAGTTTCCCCGAACTTCCACCCTATCCAATGAGTGGCCACGAGAAGAGTGAACGATTTCGTTTCTAAATCACTCCGAATATTAATATCGTCAAAATTAAGTTTTTCTGAAGTCTACTTTTCTTAGTGCTGTACAATTTATCTTAGGCGATAAGGTTTTATATCAGCGCCTACTTTTTCATAACTTACGTTCTCACGGATCGCCGCATAAACTATCCTCTACCGAAGTTAATTAAATTCTTTACGATGAAACAAATGCGTTTTATCGCGCGCATCGAACAGTCGGACGCAAAGAAATAATCGACGATCTCGAAGGAATTATTAAGATCGCGGACATATTTATGAAGAAGAAGTAGGGGATGTTGGACGATCTTTAGCCAGGGATCGCAGTTGTAATTTCTCAAGTTCTTTCGCGGTGGACGGGTGTGTACGGGGCCTAAGGATGCTCCAGGAGACCTCATGCAAGATACCACGGGGTGGTCGCAATACGCGAACATTACGAAGATGCGGGACGATGAAAAATCTCTGGTATCTCAAGCCAAGATCCCTCGAACAATGGGATATCTTCGGGACCGAGTCGGTTACGGTGGACAATTATTGCTCGATTGCCGGAAGATAATGTTTCATCGTGGATGAAATAATGATTTTCTTTCGGCCGGACGGAAACATGTGAAAATTCCTCGATAATGGAGCCCCGTAAATTATTTCTATCGATGGTTACCGATGCCATCACGATAATTGGATACTAGGCTTCTAGCGGATACTAGGGGTCGTGAAATTTTGAAGAAAAACGAAAGTGCTCTGAGCCAGACTGTCAGGGAAACAAATTGAACTATAACACGTTAACTTTCACAGTGGAAATGGACATATGCACGTAGTCAGACACATTAAAACTGTAATTATTGGAAAAAGGGGAGTAATGTACCCTTAGTTTCATATTTCTTCTTAAAATCTGATTCATAACTTATACAATTTGGAAAATCATGAGAGGGGGGTTTGGGGTACATTACCATCTCTTCCTCTACAGATTCTATCAGTTGATTTCCAAACTATTAAATTGGCATTTTACATTGTTAGTAGAAAACTGACACAATTTTCTTTTTCTTTTTCTTTTCTTTTATTAATCATTCGATTATACAAAATTCAAGTCGATGTGATAAGCGAAAGAAAAAATGAATCTCATTATTTTAATTTTTTTTATTTATCGTGGTTAGATCGTTCCTTTCTCAAAAAGAAAAGAGAAAGTGTGCTGTACGTCAACTTGTACCGCATATCCGCCACGAATGTCGCAGATTGCGAAAAGGGCGTACGTTTGCCCTTGTACTTGAGCCGCATACGAGCCGCATTTCTTTTCTTCCCGACATAAATCCTCGTGGTTTTTTCTTTTCTTCGCGCTTTCTCACAGCTGAACGACGTTAACGTGGCGAACATCGACGTCACTGCTTCGCGTCGACCGCTTTTATTTTCTACTCGCTTCTGCGATTCTCACACGACTCCCCTTCGCGTTCGGGCCGCGCAAAACACCGGCCGAGACTGTTTTCACCGAACGAACTTCCCCCGATTTCCGTTCCACTGACGTAATTCTGGCTACCCAATGAAACGACGATTCCTCAAATTACTTTAATCGAGCGAAGAAGGATACCGTTTCCGTTTGTTCGCGAAAGAAGATGGAGGACAAGAAAGTGAAAGCGTCCCGAGAAAAAGTTCGTTCACTCGTAATAATTTACATGAACGTGCGTAAATTGATCTTTTCAACGCGCAAAACGATTTAATTTCCCAGCCGGATATGAAGTTTCGCAACGGGGAAAGACCACGTAAACTGCGTGCTAGAGTGGTGAGTCTGGTCGTTAGCCTGCGAACCGTTCTATGTAACACCGCTGAAAGTGTTTTTATTGGGTAATAAGAAGCATTGAAATCAATAGATCAATAGGATAATAAAATTGATCATTTTACCCGTTTCGTATGAACCAAAATGGAGTCGCGTTCAATTCAATTGCCAGCTAATAACAATGGAAATCGCGTACAGATGCGATACTATAAATTCAGTGTTATCGCATCTTACAATGTGTTACGTGACTCATTGATTAACTTTTGCAATTGACGAATACGATCTAGATCCAAGCAAAGGACCCTCGTGATCCTGAACAGGGTCGCAGATCCGTTGCGTAAGGATTCCGAAAGTCCCTGACGCAACTTTGAGAAGTATAGACGAAACAGTCATCGACTTTCTCAAAAGACACGCGCAATGATTCGATTTTACGCTTTTCTTTTTTTTCTTCTTATTTTAAATGGAGCGTTAGAGATTTGCATGCGTGACGCACGTGGGTGCAAAAACTCATGGCGATTGTTGCCACATGATTGATCGTTTCCGTTAATCAATGGTGGATTATAAATGCATGATACAATTAAAGGTTAATTTATACCTTGGACTACGGTGAAATTAAGATAGGTTTTCATTGCGTATAAAGGGTACGGGTAATTTATAATTTCCGCCGTTTCAGTTCTTTTTCTCCGCGAACGTATCAATCATTTTTTTGTAAGAATATAAACGTCTGTGCTTAAGTGTTTCTTCGGTGAATTAGATTTGTAACGCGCATTGGCACGCGTCTTTGCTTCGATCGCCATGAAGTATCCGAGGAATCCCGAGCATTCATTGTTTCCTACCGCTCGTCTGGTGTAATCATAGAAACAACGTCATAATACTTATCCCATAGAAAATTGAATTTCTTGTTTTTTTAAATGAAAATAATAGTTTCTTATTAGAAAAATGAAGTAACGAATAAGAGATGCACGGTATTAAGTACACGCGATCCCTTTCGTTGCTGACACTCGGATCATTTTCCAATTACATCGAACAACGTATCATTTGCTGGTTCGAATAAAGAAGCCCGCAATTTCCATCTTTTCGCAGATAGCATAATCTCTCGAAAGTTTGACGTCAGAACCGGAAAACTTGGCCTGGAATCCGTTTCACAATCGTACTGAACGGCGCGGCGCCACCGTCCTGCACCGTCATAAGTCAGAAAGGACCATTGTGTCCACTTTTCCTCCATAAACCGTGTCGCGGATCTAATCGTCGACTAATCGCCCACGCAAATACCTGCGTGCTCTCGCGCGGATCGTTAGAGTGCGTTTCCAAGGAGCCCGCTGCGCGTGTACCGAGATATTTACTGTCGGATCAAGGCTGGTTGCGGATTCTACACGCAACGTCCCGAAGAATGCCGTAACATAGCTTTTCATCGGTTATTTTCGCTCTTTTCTCGATAACATCTTTCGGTTTCCTTTTTCTGGCGTGCGCTGGATCGCGATCGGACCCTGTCCTTATCGAAACGACTGTGTTAACACGCTCGATACGCGATAAGATTCCACGCCGGTTCTCGAGACCACTATTCGTTTATTCCCATTTATTTTCATGCTATATTCGATAGTTAATTCCATTGCTTTATAACGATAAATCGCGCACCGGTTGCATCGTCGGTAAAAACAGAAAGCACAGCGCGCATGCGCTCGATCCTTAGTAGGTCGCGCCGATGACTTGAACGAACTCGTCTCGCGCCGTTCGCACGGATCAGTCATACAAAGGTAACTCGCGATATACGTCGCGTTAAATCACCGCAGTCGACGTAAAATCACCAGGGAACCGTCCCGTCACAGTGTCGTTCGAAAAAGTCTGCCAAAGTGAACTCGAGTGATTTCTGAATCGAACCCTCGAAAACACGCGAGTGGGTGCAACTTTCTCGAAATTATCGCTTGAAAAAAGCTATTAAACAGCTGCCTCGAAGGAATGGTTCATCATGAAAGGAGGGAGTATAATGTAACGATCAATAGGAGATCATCGATTTTGTTTGGAAAGTGTTATCAGTGCTGCAGGGATCCAAGATAGTTTGGCGAGGAAGGCGCGCGAGAGAGACGCGCACGCGATAGTAGGTCGAACCGGCGTTCGGCAACGTTCGGTCGCGACCGGGTCGACTCGGCCCGCTTGAATTCGAAGAGCGCAGTGGCGGCCGCGTGCCTACCGCTTGCCGCTCGGTCAGTCAGTCGCACGCGGCACACGAAAGCCTCAACACGTTGAGGGAGGTTAGATAACGCGCGAATAAGAGCTGGACAAGGTGAAGGGAGAGAACGATAAGTGACTCGAGGAAAACAAAAGAGGGTGAGGAGAGGACAGACGACACACCGGGATCTCGCGTCGCGCGTTTCATTTGCGCGAAGACTGGAGACGCCTTAGCGAGCTAGTCGATCTCTCTTCTCCGTTCGAGAGATCGACTGCCACCCTTCGAGGCAGCGCCGTGCAGAAGATACTGTCAAAAGTGTGATACCACGGAAAAACACCGGGAAAGACGAGATGGTGTACGGAGGAGGCTTCGACATGGTGGAAACGGTGAGTTAGTTGAACCTAATTGGCGCCAAATATCCCACCATTCAATTTTCCCGCCAAAATTTTAACTCCCTTATTGTCTTTGGATTCGTGAAACGCGCGAAGGATGAAGTAGAGAAGGGAGCTTATTTTGTACGCTGAGCGCGGCTCGCGGTAATTAGAATTAATTTAACCGAGCCACTTTGAAAGTAACGGGTATTTTACAAGTGAAATGCCATCTAAGCCTGCTGGTTGACGATAATGAGCAAAAACGTCGACAGCAGTCGCGAATAATAACGGGGGACCCGGATGATTTTTCATACGCAGATTTCAAATGGCGCGCGCACTTCCCGCGTTAACATCTGTCCTCTGTTTGTTAATCGCTTTCAAATTACGCTTCCCGAAAGGCTTATTTACAAATCAGCATGATAAATTTATCTACTTTGAATATCTATGTCGATGGATAAAGCGTGGAATTCTAGGAAAAATACAAGGATTGCATAATATTTTTGTTTCATAAGAAACGTATTTACGTTCGTTAAATTGTTTCTATAATTAGAGAAAATCAATGTTTGATTTTCATTAAAACGAATAATCGATAAGTGTCAATTATGGATCTTTACTCGAATTTTCGACCTTCTCCGTGAACTTTAGCTCGGTAATCTAATTACACGTACGTTTCATGATGCAATTTAAAAACAAAATTTCATTTTCAGGGGCACACTATTATCTTTCGGCAATATCGAATGCATAAAGAAAATTATTTCGAGCACGCGAAACCGTTCCACCGATCGAATCTTGTTTTTGTTGAAAGAATCTCAAATGCTTTCTTTCTAATTCGAACCGGTAGGAACGTCTGCTATCGTCTGAATTAAACGCGCCTTTTCTACTACTTAATCACCGCCGCGGTTGAATATCATTGAAATTATTCAAAAGTCTTATCTTCATGGAAGATCGATGGAACAGTTTCGCCGTTACGAACGCATTGTCCCAGTTTGTTTAAGTAGATACGGCCCTGTCGTAGAAAGACACAAACAACAGTCACAGAGACGGTCGCTCGCGGAAGGCTAACTTTCGAATCTACTACCACTAAACAGTCGGTAGTCAGCTACGAGAAATTCACTCGGCTGGCACGTAATGGAAAATTTTGCAGTAAAAACGGAAGCGACAACAGTTTTGTTAGCTCAAAATTCCATCGAAATAAAAAATTTGTAATAAACAAGTTTTCCTTCGTTCGCGACATTTCGATTGATTATTCCTTAAGAAAGACCCAAACAGGCGATTGATTGATTTCTTTCTTATCGAGTCTGTTCGAGAATGAACTTTGCGCGATGCAGAAGCTAAAATTATTTGTTGCTTCTCATCGTTTCTTATAAAAATACCAGATAAACAGGAGAATTTCGCTTTCACGAGATACTTATTTTATACAGCTCTTTTTCAAAGTTCTTCATTACGACCTGTTTCCTGCAATTTTTACAGTTTTACATGTAATATATGTATTTTGCTCTCGTATCGAACAATCATTTCAAATTTGTAAGCGGCATATTTTTCCTTTCCGACGAGTAGTTAATGCATATGTTCTGTAATAGAATTATGTATTCATGAAAGAGCTCTATAAGGCACGGCGACATGAATTTTACATTACCATATTCAAGTATTAGATGTATCTAAAATTTCGTTGCAACGTCAGATACAACCTTCGATCCTCGATTTTTATTTCTCCTGATTTTTTTTTGAATTTTTATTTCAACACGTGTTATCGAGCTTCTTGGAGCCTTTTAGATCTTTCCTCGAATCGCGATCTATTCTTATTAAAATATTACCTCTTCTTGCATAAGATGATTCTTCATTCCGTATTCTCTTCCACGTTTGCACTGGATCGATCGGTCGCAAACTTACGGTGGAAATCCCATGAATAATTAAGTGGCTCTTGTCTCCATTAAGCAGCCTCGTGTTCGACGAGTTTTTGAATTCCAAAACGTCATTCATTTCAATTTTTCAAATATTTAAACAATTCTTCAATTTATGAACTCATGCGTTAACCATTCGATGTCCTCTTCGATTTTGGAATTCTACAAAAAAAGAGGAAGATTCCTTTTGGTTCAAAGAGCTGTGACTTTTTCGAGTACCCGGATACCAAGGTACTCAGGTTAAAGGAATACCTCAATTTCAAATTTTTAATATTACCATAGTGACACTCGATAAAAAGCATACGAAAGATTTTCGATAGAGAAGCACGCGTGGACAACAGCAACTTTCGTCCATCATAAATCTCGCGGTCGGAGTGGAGCATGGCGAGCGATGCCAGGCAGACAAGCAAGCATACTCTCGCGGCTGACCGCGTAAACAGGGTGTAATTAAAAAATCTCACTAGCCGGTCTTTGTGTCGGTCGTCGTATATAGTTGATGTCCTTGCCGAGGCAATTCGAAATCCTGTCCCGGTCTCGCATTAGCGAGGGCGTGGTTGGTCGTTCGTTCCTGGTCCGAGGATAGCAGCCTCGTAGTAATTGCGGCAGACTCGTTTCCACGACACGACTTTTGCGGGCTTGATTTCTCCTCTTCTCTCTTTTCCTCCTCGCTCCTCTCTTTCTCTGACCATTTTCAACGGTCTCGTTTTCCTCGTCACCCGAGTCGTCGTTAACCTTTACCAACGTTTCAACCATTTTTTCCGGAACTTTACGTCGTCGTATTTCGATCGGAAAAGGTTCGATTCGATACGAAAGCTCGACTGGTCTCGCGACATCGAGACGTTAGAAGCGCTCGTTACGTAACTGGACTCGAGATTGTAATTACGATCCCGATGGTAACGGTGTGTACCGTTGTCGATCGCGGCGACAGGGAAAATTGCGGTGTTATCGATAGGATTTTCTCGGGTTGTCTCGATAAACGATATAAAGGGTAGCCTTGAACGGTTCGAGGAACGATTTTAATCCGATTCGAATTACCAAAACTTTCGCTTTTATTCGAATTATTCGTCTTTTAATAAAGTACATTTTACCAGCTATACGTACTATCGTCCGGGCGGCCTTGCGGGCACCACCCATATCCCTGAATTTAATTGCTTAAAGCATGTAAGCACGATCGAATCCTTCCTCTCACGATTCATTGTTTCAATCGTTTCTGGTAGCCAGCAGAGAGTCGCGATGACCTTCTCGACTTTCCTGGAACCGCGTCGCGTTGTCGTCCCCTTTCGCCCTTTTACTCCGCCCTCTTCACCCTTCGTCCTCTGGCTCGGCTACGGGGCCAGCGAAGCAAAGAATTCGCTGTATTATTCCCGAGAAGAAAAAGAAAAACGTTCAAGTGCGCCGACAAACCGTTCGCCGTGTTACTCAGGTGTCTACCCCCTTTGTTCTCCGGCGAACTTTTCAGTCGAACTGCACGGATTTACATGCATACGGCACAATACAGCGATCATTACAACGTCCCGCGAACAATGCCTATTTACATAAACCGGCGCTTTTCGATTTTCTTCCTTGCGCGGGTGTTTTCGACACATAAAAACTGTATAAAGATTTCAAGCTTCGAACCCTCTTTCCGAGTTCCGTGGATCTTTCGAACACCCTTCGTTCAGGTTGCGAAATTCGTGAATCATCGAACACGTGGTTCGCATAAATCGAGGGGCTGCCAGAGCTCGCCCAAGTTCCACGCGTCTGACGAATATCAATGGCATCTCTAAATACCGATAGAAAGACCGTTTCGCGAACTGCTGAAAAGTCGTCGAACGAGACCTTGCACAACCGTTACAATCGAGCGGTACGCGCGGAGCAAAAGTGACGCTGGTTCTCGCGTGCGTCGCGGCGACCGATCTGCGATCTAGGATCGATCGACGGGCCGAAATCGGGGGCATTAATCAGCGTTCGGTGCGTTCACGTGGGTGGTCGGTATTGACGCAAATCGTAACGATCGTGCGATAAGAGATAAAGATAGAAACGGCGGGTAAGTCGAGCGAGGTCGAGGTTTCCGCAAGGCGAGAGAGCGCCGATTTTCGAAAGGCAGCCGCAAAGGTCGATCACTTCTTTGTTGAGAAAGTTACGCGCCGATTTAGAAACGAAATTATACGTTTGTTACACATTAAAAATCCTCGATCACTCGTAAACAGCTGTCTAGCAAGTGTTAATTACAATGGCGAAGAGATTAGAGCCGTTCTTCAGGAGAGCTGCAGGGTGTCCTTCGCCGTGGAATTAACGTAGATCCTGCGGCACCTTGAAGAATTATTCGTATTTAACGGGTGATCGAGGCATCCTCGTCGCTCTTTCGCTCATCTCAGCGTAGAAGAAGAAAAGGTTACGAGATCCCGTCGGCTCACGTTTCTCACAATCTCTTCCCCGCTGCTCTAAGCGAGTCCCTTTTGCTCGCCTGTGTCCTACGCGAACCGTCCATCCGTCTGTCCGTTCTGTTCAGTGTATCGTTTCGGCCTCGGTAACGTGAAATTTACAGCGGCCATTACCAGCTGATATTCTTTGTCTTGTCGCTCAACCGCGTTCATTCCTCGCCGCCTTTAAAATACTTTGTAACGCGAACAACGCTCTCTTACCTCCAGGGATTCACGTCTTGCAAAACGATTTGCTTCACTCGTTTCCTCACCCCCCCGTCGTCACTGATATCCGCCAACCCTCGTGAACGCGTCATCGTTTACTTTCGTTTTCCTCGAGTTTCGTTTTGTCATAGAATTTAGGTGAATCGTGGGCGAATACCCTGCTGGCGGACCAGCTGGGATTTTTCGTTGATCTTTACTACTTAAAGGTCCGCGCTCGGGGACTCTTCATTATTTATCCCTTGGAGATTAATTTCGAAATGAAAGTGAGGTGTATTATGTTTTTTCTTATCAAAGAAATAGCAAATTTTTACTCAAGAAACTATGAAAGGTGTTATCAAGATTTTATCTTATCAGGGAAGAATGACACGTTAGATTGCAAAGTAGACACGATGAGCGTTCATTCATGTAAGTAACTCATTGAAGAAGTTTTTATTTGCGAGCGAATCAAAAGCGATAAGATATCGTCTAACGTTTCGTACGATCTTTACGAAGCGGCTAGTGATATATTCAAGGTTTCGTTGTTTCGATCCAGACTACACCGGCCAGCCTTCTCTCACTTTCACCTCGTTTGTTACACGTACACCTTTTCATCTTACGCGATTACACGGAATTCTTGCGGATAATTGACCCGAGTAAAAGGCTCGCGTACGCGTGGATGCATCTCGTAAACGGCGATGCAATGGATTTCAGCCGCTAATTCGATGTTAACAAATCCATTCCCAGCTGATTAGAAGTCAGCATCGCGCTTTATCCCTTTCACGTGATCTTTCCGCGCGAGAACATAGCTAGTTAAGTGATTCCTGCATTTCAACTGGATCTTCTTAAATATCGTTTGGATACGATTATTCCTTATCACGTTAAATAATTGCAGAGAAAATTTGCAAACCAAAATTTAATACCCTTTGCACGGAATCCCGTCGCTAATGACTTAATAATCGATGCGACACTAAACCTTTATTAAGAAACAAAAAATTCTTACCTTGCGTTAAGAAAGAGAACAATTTCAAACTCGAAAATCAATTTTTTTGGTATCCAAATAAAAATACTTTTGATGATCTTTAGAAAGCATACAGGTAAACAGCTACACTCACCAAGAAGCGTAGATGAGTGAGTAATACTTACGGTTAATGTTCTGTGACGGTTCGAACGTAAGACGTGTCCAAGTGCGACCGGATTCCGCGATAGCAGCGACCGTTTCACGCACATCCGGATGAGGAAGATGGAAAGAGCAAAAGTGCACGCGCCAGTGAGAAACAATAACCAGCTGTTGCATAGAGTTGCACCGGTGCATTCCAATTAACCGGCGCTATGTAGTCTAACGCGAGGGATCGATGCAATTAAAAATCCTCGCCAACAGCTTCATTCATAGGTTTGTCCGTTCGTTTTTTTTTCCCTCTTTTTCTGCGTTCCTGAACGACCAGGGACAAGAAGGTTCGACCGACACGTGAACGGAATAGTAATGGACGGCATTATTAGTTGAACGCCGCTACGTAATCGACGAACAGCGTTTAGCTTGAGATTAGCCTACGTGATCGGAAAGAGTAAACGTTTTCACGATTCTTTCAAGAAAGTCGTACTTTCTAAGTTCTGAAAAAGCTTCGGCTTACGTATTATTTTTTCTTAAGAAAAAGGGATTTGTTAGGTGTTGATTGAAAATCCATAGTTACCATTCCAGTTATTCATTAACGTTAATGTAAATTTTGTACTGTTATGTTATTTTCATAGTTACCACGGTCTGCCATGGTTTTACTGCTTTATTACGACGCGCTGCTTTCATTAAAACGGTTTTCCTCGCGCGAGTACCGTTTCTATGAAAGAAAGTTTCCGTTCCGCGAGATCTCCGTGGCATCGAGGAATTTTTCGCCATCGTCGGCATTCTTCATTTTACTAATTAAGGACGTATTAATTGAATCTGATTTTTGTGTAATCGCGAATGAAATATCTTTTGAAGAAAACATATTGACAAACATTTATAACTTAAAGTTCAAAACTGAAGAATCTCGTTAAACGTTCATTTTTCGCGAAAGAGACATCAATTTCCAGAATTATTTATAGCTTGCTTTGCGTAATTAAATATCTTTCAGAATCTGTAAGAATGTTCGTTTTATTACAATCGTTTAGCAGCATTTTGTTCATTCCCCAGGAATCGCGTACCTATGTACGTCGTGGAAACCTTTAATAATTATAATCAGCCTTTCTTTTTCCCCGCAAACGTGTGAAACGTCCGTAACTACTCTCTCATCGTTCTGGCTTTATACAATTGTTTGTACTCTCCTCTCGAGTTGATGGAAACGTTTAGAATCGTTTGTGAAAAATTGCCTAATCCTTCGTAATTATGGCTGCTTTTCACTTTGGATAGTCATAATTTTGCAATCGCAAAGGTCTCTTAGTAACGTTTCCATTATGAAGTTTATTGAGTTATTCGTCGAATTGTTTATTAAAATTTGAATTGATATTTAATTAAATTTTATAATATTTAATGACTAATAATTATATTATTTTCTTTTCTAAGCTACTTTTGATATTACTGCCATCAAAATTAAAATTTCGAGAGTTCCTGCTTCCCCCATATCGCCATTTTCCCTAAGCCTGATTTGATCGCGAGTGCACAGTAAATGATCGAGCATGTGCGAAAGAAATGCTTGCTTTAAGTAATTGGCTTTCCCCTCGTTCTACTTTTATACTTGTTTTCGACTTAGAAATTGCAAACACCGAGCGTTCAAAATATAGACATTATCATTGTCTGGAAAATTGCTCGAGAAATTGAGTAGAATTGAAATGAAAACGAAGAAGATTCGTGCAGATACTCGTTACGACACTCGTGGTTATTATCCCATTATCAATCAGAAGATTCTTCTGTTGTTACGGAAGTCTACATTGATCATCGAACAGCATTATCACGCTCGCGTTAATAACAGGTGACATGGATATATTGCCTAGAATAACAGTTTTTCTGTCTTAAGAAAAACAGACGACTATTAAAAATGTAACAGTATCGTGTATGAATTCTACGAATTCTGAATGATATTAGTCTCAAAAGTGCATTAAAAATAAATGCATTTCTCGATGCATCGATCATAAATTCCAGTCTGATTGTCAGAAATATCGATGATGCACATACGAATACAGTTATGTGGACGAATGATTTTACAGCATGGATGAAATATTTCGAGCGGTTCTTGGTCGTTTGCGAAGATTTTGCCGTGATTAGTTCATTTTTTTTTTTCATTTGCTTGAATTTTCTACGCGTGTACGCATACGTGAACACGTATATGTACATAGTGACGCGTGCGTCTGGTTTATGTAGGTAGTCGTGCAGCAACCGAGTTTCTTCGGTACGTGGCTTTACCGTTAGGCCGCTTGATACTCTTGTCCGCGAGTCGCCTACATACGGACCAGCCTTTACGCACGTTTAATGAACGAGTTTTCAAAGCTTTTTGTTCCTCCTTTCTTCGTTCTTTTTTTTATTTTCAGCTGACGGTACATCGGTCAATAATTTGCACGCGTTCCCTGACTTCGACGAGATCGAAATCGCGTTTGGTTTTCGATTAGATAGAAAGTTCTAATGATTAGAGTAATTATTAAATATTTCAAATGGATCGAATACCCTATGAAATAGTTGGTCTTCCCAGTTATTGAAACACGAAACTCTTCTTTTATTTTGGCTTCTCAATTGTCTCATCCATCTTATGAAATATTCGACTACCCGGGTAATTTTTATCTATCCCATTATCTGATAAGTTCGAGAACTAATTGAGAGTTTGTAGAGACGGTGAAGGGTCATGCGATTTCATTAACAGTGCAGCGGCATAGTTCTCTGCTCTCCCTCTTAATGAATACAAATGGCTTCAATTTAATCGGAAATTTAATCGGTCAGCTTGGAATACCAGATAAGTCCCTAATACTTTCGTTAACGTAGGAATTCCAAGTAAAACAAAATCCTCGATACATTGTACGAACAGAGAAAGAAATAAGTAGCGGGGGAGGCAAAAGACGTTGCACAGAGGGAGAACACGAGTTTCATTTGAATAGAATAGGTCGATAGTGATTTACGATACCCGAGGCTCGTCCGCTCGTGACTGTTTTCCACTTCTTCTCGATCTTTTTTTCTTCGATGCTACACCTCTCGCCGCGATCTCTCTTTTTAATGACGTTACAAAATTCGTGTGCTTTGAACTTTGTACTTGGTCGCCCGGAGAACGAGGAACGCGATGTTCAAAAGAGTTTTATGGTAGAGATGAAATAGTCATCGTTAGATAGATTCTTTCTCACGTAACACTAACGTCATCGATTCTACGAAAGGAGAATTCATCTCGTTCCTCCAACGCGTGTACCGATTTATGAATCCTTCCCCCCTCGACACCTTCCGCTCCCGAAAGATTTAATGCATCCTGAACGAGTTCACACCTGTGGCAGCGGCGCGCAGCTTCGTCTCATATTTATCAAAGTTGAGTTAAAACGGCGGTCTCGCGCGTAAAACGTCAGACACGCCGAAGAACGTTGAAGAAAAATCCGTTGCGGAGAGTTATAGTATCTCGCGTTTTAATTCTACACGTTCGCGTACACGGCGTCGCGGTTTGAATTTACGACGCCACGCTCTCCCTCTCACCTTTACGTTCATGAATACAAGTTTGTAAGTTATGACGCCGCAATAGAGAGCGATGCAAGCGGCTCGCACAACCGGCCGAGCTATCAGAAGCGAGAAGGGCGCAGAACGATCGTGCACCGTCTGCTCCGGATGCGCAAACGGGTTCTCGGAATCGACGATCGCCATTACCCGCGTCACCCACTGATATCTCAATAAGAATCCTCCAATCCATTCGATTCGTACCGAGAGAAGAAATTCTTCGATTTTTCCTCAGAGAATTTTCAAATAATCTGCAAACAATTCAGTGATGTTTTTGTCCGAGGTAAAAGTTTCATCAGAAATGGATCGAAGAAGAGGGGGTGAAATCTGATTGCGGCTACACGGTTACATATAGATACTTATACCCCGCATTGCACATGCAGAAAGAGAGAGTAGCGCATATCCTATCTGCTCTGGATACACAGGAGGCGGGTTCTTAGAACGGGAGGCCATTACCGGTGCCCGGCCACATACTGATATCTCAATACAAACCCTTAGTTTGAATCCATTATAATGCCGGGGGAAGCGAGCACAATCGTCGCGTCGTGTACTCGTCCACGTATGCGGCTATACAGTATTATCCTGCGAGGATGCCATCCATACCACGTTCCAGGAACGCCTCCTGAAACCCTTTCTCTTTCCTGGCCACGGATTCTCGCCTTTCTTTCGCGCTCGCCTCGTTTTCATCGCGTCCACGCTCGATTAATTGCTCCTTCAGATGGATGACGAAATTACAGTGGTGGGCGGGTATCCGAAAATTCGGATCCCGAGCCGAGTCTCGGGTACTCGTACGTTCGTACAAAATTAACGTCTCTGTTCCATATTCATTCGAACAGAGAAAAACTTGAGACTTTCTCTTGGAGATATTTATTTCGTCGTGTAGACAATTTTTAGAAACTTCTTTCCTTATGCATTTGCTTCTTTTCATCGATAACTTTGATTTCTAATTAACTTTCTGTTACCATTTTTTCATCAACGTTCTGTGAGATTGTTGACGTAAAAAAATGAAATATCTTAAGATACCAAAGAGAGTGGTAGCGCTAAATACAGCTCGAATGACTGCGAATGTTTACGACGAAAAAGTAAAACGTGTCACTTATCGGTTCAGTTGCATCCATGAGTTTCACCCTGATTCCTGCGCTCGTCTTATTGCATCGCGTATGCACCAGATATGACAATTAATTATTTCCGTACGAGCTGAGATATCTAACCTTCTATTTTCGTATCGTTCAATTTTCTTATTGACCTTTGACGATGAAAGGTGCGATTCGAGCGTTACTTAGGCGGAGAATGAAAACCGCGAATACCTTGTTCAGAGGTGTATCATTAGCCTATCGTATTTCAGGAACACCTCCCATGACCTTTATTGTTTCTTCACACCCTTATCGCCTTTACGGTATCATTTATCTCGCCCGCCTTTCTCTACCACTTTGCGGCTAACCTACTCGTACGAATCATGAAAAACGAGAGCGATTAATATCACTTTGAAAAGTAAAGTAGGTCCTTTAAAATCATTCGGTCAACAAGGTTGCGATATTTGCATGATATTTGAGGAAGGATTTGAGGAAAATGGGAGTCGGAGAGCAACACCAACGCTTTGGCATATCGGTGCACCCTTTGCTCGAAAAGCTTTGACGTCTGTAAAAAACGTATCGGCTCGCAGAATAAGGCTGTGGCTGTCACGCTTACGGCTCGCACAAGAATTCCCTGGCAAACTGCGAATAATACGTACGTGGTATACGCGTGTACGGCCTTACCGAGCGAATTATCGTGGCGGCCGGGTATCGTAAACATGAGAACGTTATGTCTTTAGCAGCCTCGCAGGAAACATCGATCGGTGCCCTCGATTGTATCGTTGTCGTTGTAACGATAGTCGACTCGCGGAGACATTCGCCTCCGCAATGTCGATGCAATCGTAGAACCGCGGCTCTTGTTCTCCTCTAAGTATCGTGCTGTTTCGAACGAGATCGTTCTTGCGACACTATTCCTCGCGATTTTACGATTGAAAATCCGACGATGGACATCCCTTTTAAAGCGGACGGTTTCGCGAATCCGAGGGATGATGACATCCAACTCCGTCCGCGATTTTATTCAAGGAAAATTTATTTTTCCCATGAAATTTTACGCTCGCGCCGAGTTTATCGGTCGTTTCTAAACGATCCGGCGTGCCACCAAATGGCCGACGAAAAGATAAATTTTGATTAGAGCGACAAGTAACCGAGTGGACGATTCATCATCCCTGCTTTTCGACGTAACACCACTATATCTTGCGCTAGCGTGCAAGCCATGCGTTATGCTTAAAGCGGCACGCACCGCACCGAGTGATACAGTAAATAGTATAGTCCGCCCACCGGTGTTTCGCGAAGCGCGGGTGTGACGACAGTCTGCGAAACGTGGGACGAAGAGGAGAAAAGTGGACACCCACGCGTATGGCTCGACGATTTTCTGAGAGGCAAAGCTTTTTCGAGAGCGTATCGCGTCACCCCCTTTTTTCCCTGGATCACTTTTCTCCTCTCGGTTTATCGACCCGTTGGGCGATCGCAAATAAGGAGAGAGCTCGCGCTACGAAAACGTCGTAACCTCTATAGCACTAGAAGCAACGCGATCTGAAAATATAGCACGATTAGGAAAAGAGAATAGTTTTTCCGGCGGATAGCGCAGCAGGGAAAAGAGGGTAGAGAAAGCCGATCGCGAATCGAAATGCTCGAGGCGTGGATCGGGTCGAGGTTGGAAGGCTCAGTCGGATGTTAGGGAAATAAATTATTGCCGCGTTTTCAATTTTTAACCCGTTCCCGGCCGTTCTTTTTTCACGACGTTTGCTCCCTCGACCCGGCCAATCTACGCTCAATCTTCCCGCATTCGCCGATCTTCTCTCTTCCTCCGTCCGTATGCGAACTACGGAGCCACGGTGTTCCGCTGAATTAAACATAAGTCAGCGAGTATAAAATATGCCGCGAACGTTACCGGTAGATATAAAACGCGACTCGGTAAAGTGTACGTACGTGCCACGTGCACCGGCTCGAACCCCAATATAGGCTTCTTCTTCTTCTTCTTCTTCTTATTCTTCTTCTTCTTCTCCTTCATTCTTTTATTTTTTCGTTTTATCCAGAGGGAAAACTTTACGAACCGACCGAAAACCTTCGCTTTGTTGTCTATTCTATTGAAACTGTACAACCTCGAGGATCGACGAATATCGCTCGATCTTTCGACGTTCGCTCGTGAACGGCGATCCTTATCGAAACAACAGACACGCTTTTGAGGGAACGTTGATCGACGAACTTGAGATTTCGCCGTTTTATCAAGCCGATTTATGGCTTTAAAGGGCCGTGTTGTTTCATTAGCTTGATTATAATTTCAATTGTGATATATTATGTTTTACGAGCCGTGTGCCGTGCAAAAGGTATGGGTAGGTATCGAAAGGAATTTGCATAATTTATCGTATATTAAAAGTTGCTTTCAAGTTTCTCGTATTCTTTCGCGCTTATTATTACTGTCGCTTGTTAATAAATTATGTAACACCTTGCAAAATACCACGACAAACGCTGTATTAACTTAAAATTATTAAAGAAAGCATGGAAGTTTAAATTGGTGGAAAAATTCGCGTTTTATTTATCGTGAAAGATCATAACGTCGTTATCGTCGAATAAAGTAGTATAGTAAAGTATTATGTCTGAAATTTGCCCAGAGTAACCGTAGAAGAGTATTACACAGATAAAAACATGTAAAACCATTTCCAGTTTGCGTAAATGTATCCTTCAACCTTCTTTATTATCATGATATTAAATGGTACACACGGTACGTACCTTCTCGCCACAAATTAAAGCTTTATTTTTACACCGAGTGAAAATAAACAAACAGTTAGCGTCATAATAACCGTACTTATTTATAATCACTCTGAATTTATTACTGTAGCAAGTATTTTAAGAATTTCGATTAAATGGCGATTATTAAATATAGGTGAAAAGCAAATCAGAAGCATTACCAGTCCAGTGGATCGAACTTGTATTCCATATATGTACCTATAACGAGTTTTACACATTCATTTTTAACTAGAACAGAAATAGATTTTCTCTTGTTACAAGTTACAGACAAAGTTTTCAAATTACTAGTTGATTTGTGATTATTGCCATTGACGTAACTAACAATAAGTAGGAGCTAGGGTGGGACTGGACTCCCTAAAAATCTGGACTGACCCCTACCCAAAAATGTCGACCTTCACCTTCACAATCCCAAAATTCTAAAAATGTCCAAATTCGAAAATTTCAGATCCTAAAAAGTTCAAAATACAAATATTCTCAGTTTCCAAAATTTCAAAATTTCCGAATTTCTAAAGGACCTGGCCCATCCCACAAGAGAGTCCAAGTTACGTCAACGATATTGCACAAATCGGAAATCAGTTCGGTAGAGTTTCAGAGCAGAAGGACCGAATGTAAAAGCTAATTACGTATGTTCGTTCGATGACCAATGTTTCTGTATGCACGACGACAGTTTGAGTCTCGGTTAGCATGCAAAAAAACTCGTGTCCACTGGCTGCGTTTTGAGATCGAGCCGTTCGTACACATTGAAGCGCGTTTCGTTTCGTTTACTGTACCGTTGCTCGTGGTGTCTTCAATTAAAACGCACCAATGTTCCTCTAACGTTTCTTCTTCGTCGCGCATTACCGGCTTACGGGAACGCTTGTTAAACGAATAAATTATGTCATAACGGTCTGATCGGTATTCGTTGTGTAAATGGTAATACATGAAGTCTTTATGTGTCCTCTGGATGCGATACCGAGGTATGCGGTTATGGTAATTAGACGAGGGAAACGTGTAATAACCACGCGGTTAATAACTCATCTGGTAATTAAAACTAGTCCGATATCGAGCCTTTTTTGCTCGATTAAACCGGGAAGAAGACAATTAGCCACGGTTATTCGATATTCGAGGCTCGAATTACTTTGATAATTACTCGAAGGCTTAATTTAAGAACACCCTGTGTAATTCATTAAATGGTACAACGTTACACAATAAAAGGCTAATAACGAACTGTTGAATAGAATCAGTCACGCCAGCTTTGTTTCCCCCAACAATGAATACAAAATTAAAAAGAGCTGTGTTCGTACAAACTTTCTTTATTATTCTCGCGTACCAAAACACCGTCAAATAAGGCTTCTCATATGTGATAAATAAACATTATATTATTTTCTTTTCTAAATTACTTTCAATATTAATATCGTCGAAATTAAAATACTGAAAATTCTTACTAATCTTTTATCGTTCTTTTTCCTAGGCAAGCCTAATTTGATCGCAAGTGTACGTATTCGTAGCGGTGGCTGATTCTCGGACATTTTTAACGCGCAGCCCAGCATAAAATAACGTAATTCATGCGGCTTATTAAGTATCCGCACGCTACTTACTTGCCACTTACACGAGTCTATACGCGAGTTCACCCACCCAAATCCAGTTGCCTACATTTCGAGGCTGGTTGCACGATCGCAAAGAAAAATCCCCGTGCTGCTTTCATAAGGCGCGATACCGTTCCTTAATTAGCAATATTTCCGAGCAGGTAACCCGTGAAACAGCTGAACATGACTTGACAAATGCCTTTAGAAAAACTCGTTCGAACGTTGAAAATCATGCTCCTCCAAGTACAATAAGCCTAAATGAATACAGTTTAAAGTAACTGGTAATGAATTTGATACGGCCAACAAAGTGTGTACAGGGTACGATCCTTAATTAAATCCATTTACGGGCTCCGCCAATGCCGACCACTCGGATGCCTGGGATGTTAGCTATAATTCATTTGTCAGATTCGTGCGACGAGTCGCCGGTGATTTCGATGCGTGGCGAGGAAACGACTCGTTAGCCTGCGATCCCGAATCATTCGCGTCTCGTCAACCGCGAAACTCCATCGCTGTTAATTAGTTCTGCTGTTCTGGTCTCGTTTAACCTGTTAACTGAGAAACCAGTTAACTCGTCGTTCCAGAGAAACAAAAGAAAATTCTTGTCTCTCAAGTTGCGAATTTAATTTGATTAAATATTTTAGAAGTAAAAGCAAGGGATTAAAAGAGATTTTTTTAGACTTTGAATGAAGTGGAGCACCCATCGGAGGGAATTAGCGCTTGAACGCGTCTCGTCCGACGCTTGTTCTGATCATTGGGGTTATTAGGATTTTTTGGGGATTGATTAGGATCCTTAGAAATTTTAGAATTGTGGAATTATAGAATTTAATATTAGAATTTTTTAATTTTAGAACATTAAGATTTTAGAAAAGTGAAGGGTCAATTCACTATTTTGATGGAAGCTAGATCCACCCTTGACCCTGCTAACTTACAGTAATGGAAGCATTTAATAATACTTTGTGCGGTTTAAATCTGGCGAAAACTATCGAGGGATCAAGCAACGTATACTTTCTTGCGGCGTACACGCGCAATTGCTCGATGCCGCGATTTATCGTGCCGCTCTGAAAACTAGCGCGATCAACGCATCGCGTAAAATAACATTATAAGGTGAAATATGTACCTGCGGCGAGTTGTACTACCAGCGAAGTAACACACTTTCATTTGCCAATTTTGCACTCAAATCGCACGAGATAATTCTGTATTTACTGCAAAAAGAATGTGGGTGGTGTAGGTGAAATTGAACACGATTCAATCGAAATTCGAAGGAATATATATTGCTTTATCCTCGCTTTCGTGTATTGTACTCGCGGTGTTCTTGAATATATAATCCACCTTTTGTAAGTCTTATCCGTAAATCTCGAAACTCTGCGACGACGGCAATGCGCGAAGGACGTCCTACCGAGGAAATCAAAACAAATTACACGTTTTAAATAATAATGTACCTACAGAACGCTGGAAACTTTTACCAACTTGCTAATTTCCGTCGGAAGCGTGGAAGTTAAGTTTGCATTTCAACGGCGATTAATTTAGAAAGTAGGAAGCTTTGAACATTTTAGCCGAGTCGAAAGGTTTAAAGAGAAAGTCGAATGTTAAATAAATATTTCAACGGACAAAGCCGCTTTGAAATGATCGCAAATGGTGCATTTTAACTTGCACCGATCGAAGTGTAAATAAGAGTTGATCAGAGCCGAATTTAATTTAATTTAATTCGCCGGACGATTTACGCGATGCCTGCGTATTGTTCAACGATTATTTATCGACGCGATCATTTATTTTTTTCTGAGGCTCGCGCTCGTTGATTTACACCCGGTGTTTATTCAAATCAACTCGTTATCAGGCTCGATGCAATTTTTCACGATCGCGGAAAAGCTGTTAATTAGTTGGATCGGCGGTAACCGGCTAGGTCGAACGTGAAGTTTTTCAATCGAGCTGCAGACACGGTTCACCGGGGCGAAATAAATTATTCAAGTATGCGGTTCGACATTTACCTGCTTAGCAAATCCTATTAAACCTTTTTTTTCTCTCTCTCGGCGATACGTGAAGCTTCGACTTGGCTTTTGTTGTCTGGAAATGGAACGGTTGCGCAAAGAGAAAGGCGGCGCACGATGCCTCCTTGAATAAAGGAAAAGAAACTCTGTGTCTAATCTTTTATACGGGCTCTGGTCGCCGGTTAACTGCCTCCACGATTGTTTTCAACAACCGTGTCGTTCGCGATTAGATATCGGTCGATAATGAGAGCAATAGATCCTGTGAAAATTGACCGTCTATCGAAAATTTCAATTGTACGAATCTTACTTTTATACAAAATAACGATAGCGAAATAAAACGATTTAATGTGTCGTACGAACAAAGCGTCGAGATAACAGAATCTGATTCGTGCATGGAATATAAAGAAATGCCTGCCAGCAAATCAGAGCTCTCCGTATCCCCTCCGTTCTACTTTCACCCTGTAAACATTTCAATCGAAATATTGCGCAAGCCCGAACTCGACGAGAATCGTAACTCATGGCATCGATCACCGTAAACGTTCAAAATACGCTAGAGAACGAGTTTCCTTCGGCCAGGCGGAACACAAACATCGTGTGTCAAAAATACACGCAGACATAGTATAATAACAAAGACAATGACCGAGAGAAGAAATCGTGTGATGCTGAGCGAGTGGAAAGATGTGGTAGAAGGGAGGAAAAAATGAGACAGATGCGAAGAGTGGAAGAGAGAAAGGAGACTCGAGAGTATCCTTCTCGCACGTGGAGAACGGTCTGACACTTTCAAGGTCGGCTACTCCGGCTTTTCCAAATCGCGGTCCCATATGACTTCCTAACTCCGTCTCTCTCGTTCCACTCGAATAGACAGTGGGAGAGGAATGACGCAAAGGGTGCAAAAAGGAAGGGACGGAAGCCGTCGACGTAACTCGAAAGAAAAAAAAAAAAAAGTGCACGCGTGATGTATAGGGTGAGTCAGAAATAGTGACTGTCTCACCTGGTGATTGCGATCTCACCGCGCACCTTATATCGTCAAGTACACTTTAAAAGTTTCGATAATTAGTAGGTGATTAGACAGAAATAAGGTTGATGACGTCAAGAACCAACTACTGTACTATTAGCGTAACTGGTTTTTTTTCTATGGTGGGCGAGATCTTATAGAAACTTTATCATTCTATAATTCTGAAATTCTGGAATTTTTTAATTTTAGAGGAATGCTGAAATTTTAAAATTGCGAAATTTTTTAAATCTGAAACATCATTTTAAAAATTCTAGAATTCTGAAATTGTGAAATTTTTGAATCTTAATGTTTCTAAATGAAGAAGGGGCCACCCTACCTCCTATCTAGTTACGCCAATGTGTCGCGCTAGTTTATATTCACGTGCGACGGCGATACGGGTATTAAATGAAAAATAAGACGGTTGTAAATCTGTGGAATACATAATGTTTCCGTGATTTCGATCGTATCTGGCTTGTGTGTCGAAGGTGAATTTAGTCATCATGTTTTACGAGCATACCTAGATAGTATCAGAGTATAATATGAAAATATTTTTTTGGTCGAAAAAGATTTAGTTTAGTGTTATACTTCTGTCTGGATGACTTAAAATTTTTCCTTATTGCTTTATGAAATTAAAAGACGAACTAAAAAAAAGAGAACGAATAGTATATTTACTACAAGAACTTAATTAAATATGCTAAAATGTTGTTCGAGAAGGAATGCCGACTAGAAATGAGAGTTATTTTTCGAATACCAAAACACTCGTGGATCATTCCTGGTTTTTTTTTTCTCCTTACGAAACGATCCAATACGTACCGATCGTATCGATCGTATCGATCATTACACGTCTGAATCTGTCGCGTTTTTTGTCCCTCTGCGTACGTGGGTGATCGACATTCTTCCGGGTAGCTAATTTAAAATCGGAGCAAAGTTTTATCTTATCGTAAACAATGATTGGTGCTTCTATATCCGGAATCCCATAGCCTAGGCGCCAAATCAGCATATTTATATAAAAGTAATCTCGTTTTTTCCCGTCTTTCTTTCTTTTTTCTTCTTCGAAATCCATTTCCAGCCAGGACTCAGGATCTCCATTGACGTAGAAAGAATTTGAACAAACGGATCGATCATTTTTCAAGAATTATATTTCTATTTGATCGTGGAAAAAACCGTGTACCGTGTCACAGAGGCATAAAAACTTAGAGGAGATCGTATCGTTGATGGCTCACGAGTGTTTAACAATCGATATACGACTCATGACTTCAAGAGACGGTTTTTCCCGATACAAATCTTTATTCTTGCCTAAAGATCGCATAGACCGATACGTATCGCGAACTTGCCGCGATTTACAATCCATTACGATCGGCTAACCACGCAATACAAAGTCTCCTGCTCCATTTAAGAAAATTAATGGTCGTATCGTTTATTTATATTCGCCTTTGCTGCAACACGATTACCACGCTCAGGTTTAATACCTACCTTGATTTCTCCTATTAATTAAAAATGGAAGAAATTAGTCGTCGGGCTGAGGTATTCGAAATATCTCTGCAATGCCAAAAACTCTGGCTCCTTGTTTTTCGATTGAGAAAAGAAGAATGAAAAATGCAAGGGGCAATGAATACGATCGAGCCTCGTATCCATGGAATTGAATCGTTGGATTATGCGGAACGCGGGCTTTTCGCGCCTTTGTTGGGCCGCTGAGTGCATCCTCGAGGATGCATCGTAATGTATGCACCGCGCTAGCAACGCGCACACGTGTAACGCGCGGGACCCACTCGCAACAATGGCGATGCGTGGGCGGCAAAGTGTTATTAATAGCGAACACTGCCAATATCTCGGCTACAAACGATGCGGCGCAACGGTGCGCAATAATGAGGCAATTATTAACGAGACTCGATTATGCGGTCGAGGTAGCAAGCCTGGAACCCGATAGAAAACGTTTAGAATCGACTCGCGTGTTATACCCTTCCATGATAGAACTAATCGTTCGGACCATGGACGGCGCTTTCCTACCCATGCGTCGAAGTCTCCAAAATTCAGTCTCTAAAATCATCCTTAACGCTGTTCAAACTTTATGACCTCACCATGACATAATTCAGCAAAGTATCTCAGTTTCGAGTCCACTTTAAATCTATCCATATATTAAGCGCGTGTTCAGAAAATCCCACGTCAGTTTTAAAATTATCGTGCCTAAATTCAACAAATGACGCAATCATTGGGCGCGCATAAAGGTGGCCTCGTTACGGTGTTTACTTCGGCAAAAATGCTCGAGGATCGTTTGCAATCGGTACTAGAGTCCAGGTGTTCGTACCGGGAACAGGTCGAATTTATAACGTCCACGGGGTTACACGAGGAGAGCAGACCGGTGTTCTAGGACAACGGCCTCGGAGAGATCCCTATAAAACGTTTAATAACGCGGCCTTAAGGGCCGCTCGCGACGGACAAAGGCAGACCTGCCGTAACTTCTTTCACGGTGATGCACAGACGGCATTACCGAGCCGCGTTATGCCCCCATTATGCGGTATTATGTTACTATTTACGCTATCGCGACTCCCTATTTATTTGTCTTGCCTCGCCTTCCTTCCACCTTCCACGCTACTTCGTCTTTCTTTCTTCTATTTTTCGCTATGGCGCCGACCGTGCTGTCATTCCGTGACAGAGGCCAGCGTCCCTTTCTAACGGGATCAAATTTGTGAAACGAAAAAAAAAGAAAAGGATCGTGAGTCAAGAAACTCAGACAACTGTGTTTTTTTTCTGTTCAGTGTTTTTTGTTTTTTACACGCGCTCGTAAACGGTACTTCGGTGTGTTAAGATTAATATAAAGCTCGATGCATCATTATTTGCCACTTTACGTGGAAACGCGCATTCCTTATCGAGCGAGGAAAGGCGCGGGAATAAAGAGGCCCGTTCCCGCGGCCGTGTTTAGTCAACGTTATTGCCATTCGGAATCTTCAGCTAGTTTACCATGCCAGCTTACCATATAGCAACACCACCAAGGTGTAACGTCGATGGTTCGCGCGGAGTACTTGCATTATATGCGCATAAGTTATGCACATTATCGTTATGCGCCGGTTCGAGCATAACTTGTACTCTCAAGTGGTTCGTACACACGTGCCACGTCGATGCACGTTACTTAGAAACTCTGATTTCAGTTTCTTTCCCGACGATGTTGCTCCTTTTGCCACCCTCCTTCTCTGTTTCTTCTTATTCGATCCGTTTCTCTTTTTACGCCCAACAAAACATTTTTGAAGGAATTTCAAAGTATCTGAAATGGAAAAATAGCGGCTTTTATTTGGCTTTTTATTGTTGTAAGAACGCTTGAATTGGTCGTTGATTAATTGATCGTAGTTAATCGAATAATAAACAGTTCCTTTGTGCTTTTTGCTTCTGCAATTTTTTGTCGTTTGTTCTTGTGTTACTCGAACGGAATCCAGTTGGTATACCGTTAGTCATCCTCACGATACGAGTATTCAAATATGTGCCAGATTTACAGTTCCCTGATATACACCTGCATACCCCTTTTCCTCATTTCTCTTCCCTGTCACGATTTTAATCGCTCAGGAGACAGCAGGGATTGAGGATCCTGCAGTAAGAGAGATATAGCTCTATTTTGAATAGAGTTATTGTGTGGGAGTACTCAAAAATTCGGGTCGGGTCGGGTCGGATCGGGTCTTGAAAACGTAAATGGGCGAGAACCCGACCTGAACGATGCAGGCGCGATCCGATGCAAATTTTCTCTTTTTCTCGTATTCTCTTTTTAACGTTAAATCAAAGCAATAAATTTGATAAGCTGATAAAAATGCAGCTGCAATCCTTTAGCTGCAAAATCTTCAATTGCATTCTTATACTTTTCAAATAAATTGTGTTTTAATCTCTATGATCTACTTAATGACAACATAAGAGCATCAGGAATATAGGAGTTTGAAAGGGTCGAGGGTTTCGTTACGAGGTCATCAAGGTTCGTTATAGATCGCATAGAATCGATAATCGAGTCGTATCGACAGTTTCGATCGTAATTGAGTTTACACGGGATTCTTGTGAAACTAATCAAGGAAACATCTAAGTAATTTTCATAAGATTGCCGATGCAACGGAGAATCTTCTTGTCCTCGTAACTGAGGAAGAAGGAAAGGTTAACTGCAAAGAATGAAGGAAAGTCTGCTTTTTTCTTGTTTAGATAAAAACAGAGTTGAAGAAAACAGACGATAAAACAGGTAAACAGGGTAGAAATTAAAATACAAAACGTTTCTTTATTACAAATTCAATGATATGCTAATTAGAATCTGTAAAAATCTATGCAAAGTTTATTCCTCATTATCCTGCAAACTCGTACATAGATTAATGTCTCGCTTTGTTTCGAGTTGAACGCTTTGAAACATTGTTGAAGACTTAATTGTTACATTATGTAGTTCTGATATAAATATCAAACACGTGCGTCAATTCTCAGAAAGCGTGTAACAAAAGTAAAATAAAAAAAAAATATTTCTCAGAAACAACCGAGGAACCTACGTAAATTGATGACCTAACAGATTTAACAAACAGTAAATCCCTAATACTCATATAAATTTACTACCTATACGTTTTGCATTGGAATTTCTCGTAATAAACGCGTTGGGAGTATGGGATTAGAACTGTCCGGAGTAAGTAGTAGAGGTGTCGGTGGTCAGACGGTGGAGTAAATTAAGTGATGGCCGACTACCACTCGGCGGACCAGCGAGTCCTTACATAAGTCTTCCTATATTTTGGCTTTCGTATCGAAAATTTCAACTGTCTCGTGAGATACCCGGTTACTCGGGTAATTTCGCTTATATGGGCACTCGGGTATTTCAAGTAGCCGGTCCGAATCAGTAGCTCCAATTAAAAGTAAACTACTCTCAAATTAACAACTCTACATCTGCTAATAACGCGAAGAAGTATGTGTGTGTACTTCTTGTTTGAATGTAGAGTAAGAGGAGGGACGATCGCGAGAGACGATGATCTTAGATAGTACGCAACTGTCATGGATGGTACACGTGTTCCAGAAGAGCGGTCGTTCACGTTCGATTCAGATACTCGACCGCCCGCGTAGCCATCAGAAGATTTCCAGGTGAACGTGTCGGTGTTTAACGAGCATTTTCGTAGTTTTCAAGCAATTTCTATGCTGTGCGTTTAGTTACCGTTCTTTCACCATTTCACTCGGGCAAGTGTCGTGTAAGTGCTTTACGTGACGACGAAACTTATGGTGCAGTGTTAGATCTTTTATATTTTTATTTTTCAAAGTGTCGAGGATAAAATAATCGAACATTAGTTCCTGATTGTCAATGCGTTTACGGATAATCGATTTTATTCAACGAGTTAATCATTTATTTCTGCTGTTACGTGATTCTGGGAAAACATCTTTGTAATGGATGTTTCCTCTTTACCTGTCGCTTCACCGTTGCTCCTCGCAGTTTCTTTGTAACGATTTAAATCAGCCGCTTTGACGCTCCATTAATTATCGCGAGGAAAATGATGTTTAATTAGTTTCAGAATTGCTGCGCGCAGTTCGATGAAACCACGAGAACAATTGAAAGTAATCGATTTCATCCGGCAATTAAATTGATCGCGTCAATTGTGCGCGCTCGCGTCGTTAATTACTTTTCAGCTTATTTCCGTGCCGTCGTTTTATTTCTCCTTCTATTCGATCGTTTCATCCGCGGATAATTAGCGTCGACGAAAATTCGTTGAGTGTCACCGATGGGTCGGGAGAATGCGATCCGCACCAACACGTTTCAGACGACAATCGTCTCGATGAGAAGTATGCGGATCGCTGCGGTGGAATATCGTGACAGGTAACGGTATGATCTTGCAACATTTGAACGTATTAATAATGCCATGAATTTCGTTTGATTTATGAATCGGAAAGTGTTGAATCATATATAAAAATCGAGCGATTAGAGATCCAGTGTAAACGGGTAAAATCCTGTAAGAAAAAAATTAATCGAGCTGAGATACATAGATGACACATACGTCAAAAATACTACAAGATTGTTGCCAATTACATAACAGTTATCGAAATGTCAGAGAGAATTCTTTTATCAGAAATAAGTACACATGTATGGCAGAACAATTTACTGTTATCGAGGAATGACCTGTTCGATTAATCATACAATTTGATAGAAAACTATACATAGAATTGTGCAAGAATAAAAATTAGTGGAAACAAGGCTGGCAAAGCGGGACCGTGGCGTCATATTCCTTTCTAATATAGTTACGTCACAACGGATTGAGGATCATCCTTGAGGTATGGTCCTGTGAACCGTGGAATTGTCGCCCTTGAACCTGTCTGTTGTACCCGAATCAGGGCATCGAACTCCTGCAGCCCCCATTTTTCTTGAATTTAACAGGAAAAATAATGATTCATTGCAGTCAGAACCGGATTAAGACTTCTAGAGCCACGGGGCTATCAAACCCTCGAAGACTCCTTCGGTTGATAAACTTGGTTCTAAAATTGAAATGTATTACAAATGAGATTGAGTAACATTTAATTATAAGGAATGGGTTTATAATGACCCCTGTATGAACTGAGGCTCAAGGCTATGTCTAGCCCACCTTAGGCCTCCTCTTAAATCTACGCTGATTACAGTGGCGTAATCATAATTGTCCTATAAGGGTTCAATATATTTTCTTCATACTTTATTAGTATCGTGACAAAATTAAGTCTAATTTTCTGAATTTTTTATTATTCTCAGTAACATTTTCGAAATTTTCGAAAACAGGGTCAGCTAACATTCTGACTCCTTGTCAAGTTGAGCTCCTGATTCATTGCACCAGCGTACACGGAAATTGATTCATTTGTAAAATAATTCATAGAAATTCGTCATCCGGCTTTCTCCATCAAGTGGCTATCGAAGGTCAGGATGTGAAATCACTATCGATCACGTGCAAAGCTCGTTTGGTCCAAATGTTGATTACTCCGAAACTCGATGATGATCCCGTGACTATCGTGAAATGTTGTAAACTCTCGTCATTCCATCTGTAATATCTTCTGAAAAGTCTATTTCTTCGAAGGTGCTCAAAAAGCAGAAACAACTCGACGTACGAGGCATAAAAGATTTTTAATTGGTCGCGATATTAAATGTCCTTCTGGCTCGTTTCGTCAGCGATCGATCTAACCGGTGTCGATTTCTCGAAAACGATGAGGTCGGTCCTGAATCGTGACTCGGCTGGAATTCCGTGTTTAATGCACGAAAGGAGAGAATGCAGCTGCACCGTTGGTTAGCCGGTAACGTGACGTCAACGACTGGTCCTTAGGAAAGGCCAGAGAGATAGCAGGAAACCAAGGAAGCCGTAAAAACTTGTTACCGAGACGATTTTGTGGTCCTTTAGTCGTAAAAGGAACGGTTCGACGAGCATACCGAAACCTATCTCGACCAATTTCCTCGAATATCGCCAACTTATCAATTAATTTGCCTGAACATTACTTTGGGCAACACAAAATTATTGAATTTTTTTTATAATCTAATAATATTCAACGTGAAAAGTTGATTTTGGTCATTTTGAGGAGTTTGGTATTTAATTTAGCATTACAATGTACCAGTCAACGTAGTTAAAGCATCATCCCGTTCTCTGAGAGGCGATTCAGGAAAGCCGTGGCAAGAATTCCATCGTCCATAGATCCCATCAGCATAGATAAACATTCTCTTCTCCCTGGGACCTTTCGCGGGAGGCTAGGAGAAGTCAAGAAATAAGCGGTTCTCTTTTGTGCTTGAACCCTCCCCCGTATCTCTTCTCCTCGTAGCTTATCTTTCTCTCGTTTCGTTGTGTGCCAGGTACGAATACACGTACAGTGGTGGAAGGGGATTGTTATTGTGTCCGGCGGTGGGTATAAACGAGTGTGTAAGCGTGCAAATCCACGCTCCGGCCCGTTGTATGGGTATAATCGTTTATTTCGCGTCGACCTTTGCGGGGCACTACGTCAAAATGTCAGACGCGACCCCGCCTGAGCGTAGGGAAGATGCACTGGGAACGTTGTAATGGGCTTACAAAGCGTAACAAACTGATGCGAGGTCAAACACACGACGGGCAATAAACACACGGAAAGATAAATGGGCCCTTAAGGTGCACAAGGTACACCATCCTATCGAAGAAAGTGTTTCATTTTGGCTCGAACGCTTCCTTTCGTTTTCGACATTAGCCAGGATAATAGCGAATCGTTAACGATTATTTACAAGGAAACTATGCTTGATATTTATTATTAGCCACGGATTCGTCGAGGTTACGCTACTATCTTCCCGCTGCAATACCGACGTCGAGAACCTTTTGATCCTTTGAACCCGTTCCCTCGAGCAGGGGTAAAGTTTTAATTACCGCTCGCCGGATGTTCTTTTTGATTTAATGGGATTGCTGAAAGGATTATTTGTTGAAATTTTTCAAAGCGTAGTCACGTATTCGTATCGGAATGATCATAACGTTAGCGGTCGAATTAGACGGTTGACAGTAAGATACAGCGAGGATGGACGCTCGGTGATCCTTCAAGGATGGACCTCGGGATCGCCGTGAGCCGTAAGTGACTTACGGAGCGTAACAAACTGACGCGAGTTTAAGCGCTGGACGGGCAATAAACACCGTGGAAAGATAAATGGGACCCTTGGTCCATCGTTGCAGTCTCGAAGAAAGTGTATCATTTCGTTTAGATCTTTTCGCTCGTACAGGCCGAAATAAATCGTGGCATTGTCGGGGGATATAAAGGAAGAATGTTGCAGCGTTATGCGTTCTGCTTAAAGTTTATAACGTTCTATAAATACCGAACTGACCAGAAAATCTTCATTTATTTTTCAGATGCCACAAACAGTGCCTTCAGCAGCCGGCTACTCGCCGTCGTTCGATTACACCACGTTCCAGTTCGATTTGTCACTTCTGTCGGACGACTATAGCGCCGCGAACGCTCAAAATACTTTGAAACCAGCTCAGATCAAGCAGGAAGCGCAATCGCCGCGTCCCGGTTCCCCGCTTACTTACTCGAGCCCCCCTTACCCTGGCGCTGGTGGTGAACTGTCGCCCAACTACTCGCACGAAGGCTCGCCAGGGTACCCAACGAGCCCTTATTACGTGCCAAGGAGCCCTCAGAGCGCGCAATTCTATCCAACCAGTCCAGAACCGTCGGCGAAACAGCCGATCAAAAGGGAGAAGAGCCTCGACCTTCTGGCCATCTTGCAGGAGTCCAGGTACACTTTCCTTTAGGTACACTTAACGCGTTCACTGCTATTCGCATCGGCCCAGGTACGACTCTATGGAATTAAACGCGTTCCATGTACGCGATTAATCAAGCGCATCCCTATGAAACACACCCCTCTGCAACCATGATTTCAGACTCTTGGCCGAGAGTCTGGGCTACAGAGAGGACTCGACCGACTGCACGGTTCCTTGTACGCCTCCTAGAACGGAGGAGGACATCTACAACAGCCTTGACGCGGACTTCTTCGCGAAGAAAGAAGATACCGCAGTGCAAGGGCACCCGTTGTTGAAGGAAATCCTGTTCAAGGAGGAACCTCGATCCAGTTGCAGCAGCAACAGCAGCGTCATCAGCAATTCCTCCTCGTCATCTTCATCCTCGTCCTCGTCCAGCACTTCCTCGTCCCCGGATCCGATCGAACTCGAGAACAGTTCCCCGTTGAGGAACCTACTGTTCAAGGGTGCTCGGAAGGAGTTCGCCGACGTGGCCAGGACAACCGCGAACCTGAAGCTGGAGAGAATACAGGACGAAGTGAGGAACCCTCTGGAGAAGGAGGAGGAGCTTTTCAAGGACGGACAAAAGAGCGATCATCAGTTGCTGAGGGAGGTTCTGAGGGATACTAGCTTTCAGAGGAAGTACAATCTGAGACCCGTGGACCTTGGAAGCGTCGGGACCGGGTTCGTGGAAGACATGGAACCTGGTGAATGCGTCGGAGACCTGACCAGAGAACAGATCGAGCCTGTACTCAGCTTGGCCATTCAACAGTTGCAAAAGGACTTCGATAATACCTGTGTGGCACTCGGTATTCATCCTGGTAAGTGATATTCATTTAAGTAATTGCAACGCGCTAATTATTATCCACAATTCATGCTAATTTGTCCCGTCCGGTCCTTCGAAACTGAAAAGCTCTTCGACTCGTTATCGCGCTTAACGACCGTTCGGCTAATTATCGCGTAATGAATTAATAAATTGTATCAAGATATACGGTGTTCGGCTGGCAATAAGGAGGTGCGTGAGCGTCCATTAGACTGTTAGACCTTGTTGCTACCTTGCCGCGGGCAAGTGTGTTCGACGTTATCTTCGTGAACGTAGGAGCGACCGGTTCGACTATTAGTTGGTAGCATGATGTCATGCTCGGAATAAGCTTTCACGAGGAGTTACGAAATTTCGAGGCTTTCTTCAAGGTCGTTCCTCGCTTCCGCTGTTTTTCTAACATTTCCACGCAACGCGAGGAGCGTCGGAAAAATTCCGCCAGTGAAATCGAAAGTGTACCATTGAAATATGTTATGTATTTTTTTCTATTTGAAGAACCACGACGCTGGAGCGCGGCGGACGTTGCAGCTTGGATACAATGGGCCAGAAGGCAACTGCAGTTGCCCTCGGTACCATTGGAGAGCTTCAACGTGGACGGTGCAACCTTGGCTTCCCTCACGGAAGAAGAATTCTGTCAACGAGCCCCGCAGGTGAGTCTCTCTCGAATGATTCTCTCCTTGGTGGCTACCGTCACTCGACGAGCAGTCGTCTCGTTAAAATCGGCCAACACATAAGTCGCGCATTCAGCCGGTACCGTTACGCAATGCTGTTCGAGCCGATTATTCGCGGACACGAGTGCCGTTTTAACGAAGCAATTAGTCTCTGGAATTTCGTGGTGTTTTAATAAATCGCCGGTGCAAACGTTCGATTGAAAGATGATTGCACGCTGAGGGACAAGCAGATTGTTTTTTCTATGGTTATGGGTAATTTGGAGATCGGTTGTTTGATGAATCGCGTTAATGATACAACTGCAATCTAATCGAAACGCTCGTAAAATTACAAAGGTCGTAGATTCTATGATGTTGTCGGTCGTTAATGTGTTGAACATTATCTCGTGGCGTTTTTTAAAAGGGGTTATCTCGTGTCTTCGGTGGAATTCAAAACAGATTGTAAAGTTTATAGAAAGAAATCGATTAGCATAAGACGATAAAAAGAAACTCGTTACTCATTAAATAATAAGTCGTCGATAAACTTGTTCACTTCCGTTATATCTATGGCGATCGTGACTATGAATAAATTGAGGGTTGTGATTTCGTTGTTGCTGGATCTGACAAAAAAAAAATAATTAAACGATGACCTGGGCTCGTTCGATAAAGAAACTAATGGCGGCGAGTCAGCCGAGAAACACTCACGGACAAGGTCCGGTGAAAGTGAATTTCCTGGAAATCGGTGTGAGTCCACGTTCTTTCCTCGTAATCCACGCGGCGAAGGGGCACAAGAACGTCGACGTGAGTAAGCAACTGGCGTAATAATACGGTTTGTGCCGTTTAACGGGAACCAGGATTCTCCCGATACCTTAGCTACATAAACTCGAATACGTGCTTTTAGTCCCGTCGATTGCACATTTCTGTACCCTCTGATTGACCGTTATTTACCCGGCTCGATTCAACCCTTTTCGCTATTAACAATAAAAGCGAATTGTGCCGATCCGAATGTTACATTGGCACGAATTTTAAGTCTGAAATTTATGTTGCTTTCTATCGATAAACACCGGAAGGTTTCTGCAAACATAGTATTTGCATAGTACGGGAGGATATGGGTAGTCGTGCATAATGGAGTTCAGTTTTGCCTGCCGTAATTGGATAATTACACCGTACTCCGTAGCGAGTGACTTTGTAACGTGGAATCATGATCGAGCTCACTCGTGGATGATTCGGTGTAATTCGCGAAACGAGCGGAAAAATCAGCTCTCTGCCCGTTTGCCTTTGACCTGAAATTGAACACCGTTCACGTCGGTTAAATAATTCATACCGCTCGTGAAACCCCGAAGAAGAAGAAGAAGAAGTCATTAATGTATTCCGCATTCGTTATGGATGTTCGGCGTGCGAGCCGGCGCTATAATCGACCGCTGGGAATTCGATTCCCGGAACGTTTCCGAGGATCCGATGCACTGTTTTCCCATTGCCACGACAGCTGAAATTACTCCGGCAGAGGTTTGCATGTTTATTTCGGCCGTGCCCCTGGAGTACGCATAGTCGCGTACTCGGCATTTGCATCCGGCGAATATGCAATTTGCTCGATGCACTCCGGTTTCACGGCACGGGTTTCGCTCGGTGAAACTCGCGATGATCGTGAAACGATCGCGCGATATTACCGATACGCGATTAGCGTGTTTCAAGTTGGAGCAGAGAAATAGCGAACGGGCTCTCAGACCGGTGACCGCGTCACGCGTCGTCATCGTGTGTGCACTCGGCCTCTGCGCGGTACATAACTGCATCTAAGGTGCGTTTCTTCGATCCTCCCCTCTGCCCCCCTTTTTTTCCCCCCGCAATTCCCTTGCTTCCACGACGCGACGCGACGCGACGCGACGCGACGTGGAGAAACAGGATCGACATTCGCGTATATATACGCTGGCGGACGAGCTATTTGCCCGGCAGAAAGGATCGAAAAGTGGGTCAACCGAATGCCTGGCTGGCTTGCTCGACTGCCTGTTGCGTCTCAGCAGAGCCGCTTTCTCTTCTCGCACGGCGCAACCACTCCGTCGATGGAATTCTAACGCTTACGTATCCAGTATTCCCCTTACGACACCGTCCCCCCTTCCCACCTTCCTCTGCATTTTCTTCTCTCATCGGATTTTCCTACTGTCTCTTCCTTTCCTCCTCCCCTCCCACGAGTTCGATGTTTAACCGACTGGCGTGGCTGAAGCGGTCGGGGGATGCTGAAACTTCTGGCGACCTTGATAAGGTGGCACTTGAAGACGATCCTGGAAATTGGGTCGAAAAAAGCCGTTGCGGTGTCTGGTTAGCGAATAATCAACGTATCGATGAATTTTTATGAAATAATTTTATTTTCGAATTGTTCTGTTAATTATCTGTAACAGCCATCTGAATGTATTCCATTAACTCTGAAAACAACATCTGTTTTCCATTTACACTGTTCCTCGCCGGTGTTTCAAGGTAATTGCACCGTGTTTCACAGTGGCTCCGAAATTATTCAGTCGAAAATTTACAGTTATCATTAAGTATTCCAATTCTGTCTGAGTACGCTTTTGTTGCTCGTTCCGCCACCTTGCGTTCCTTCTTATTTATCTTGCGCTCGTTCGTACAGTTACCGTGAAACTTAATTGTTTTACATTACCACAGAACTCTCGCGGGTCGCTATTAATCTCTGGGTATGATAAATTTATCTACTCGCCTCTTCCTGACTTCTTCTTCTTCTCTTTCTTCTCCTTCTCTTCCCACCGTTCCTCCCACTGCCGAACACATTCCTGGAAGTTCTTGCAGCATCGGGAGGACAGGTATTCATGCAAATGGACGTCGCGCGGAGTCGTTAGAGATAAGATGACTTTTTTGACAAATTAATTTCAGAAATTAACGATAAGACGTTGGTTTCTGTTTCAGTGTGGAAGTATCCTACACGCACAGCTGGAAATTTGGAAAGCAGCCGTCGAGGAATCTCCGCGTAACACACTGGCGGCTTCTTGGAGTCCCGCGGGTGTTGTTCAGACACCTAACAATAACAATAATAACACATCGTCGACTATCGGAAACGCGGCTCCAGTCAGTGTGAAGGGCTCCTCCTGCAGCGTCGATTTCTCTGATGGTGAGTCAATTTTCATTCGTATACTTAATCTACCAAGTGCATGTACCTAATCGAGACACGTAATTAACATTATTCTACCAACGAATCAAACAAATACGATCAAGGGACTCCGACGCGCTAACAAAAACACTAAATCACTACAGAAACAGTGTCGTCGCCGCCTGGACAAGTGACTAAAGGAGGCGTCTCGCCTCGATGCCGATTTTTTCCAGACGAAGACGAAGACTGCGGTTCCTCTCAGACCGGAACAACCGGTGGCGGCGGTGCTGGCGGCGGTAAGATGCGAAACGGTGGCTCTCACATTCACCTGTGGCAGTTCCTGAAGGAACTGCTGCAGAGTCCCGGGGTCCACGGTTCCTGTATACGCTGGCTGGATCGTGGCAAGGGCGTGTTCAAGATCGAGGACTCGGTCCGTGTGGCCAGGCTCTGGGGCAAGCGTAAAAATCGTCCGGCCATGAACTACGACAAGCTGAGTCGTAGCATCAGACAATACTACAAGAAAGGAATCATGAAGAAGACGGAGCGTAGCCAGAGGCTCGTCTATCAGTTCTGCCATCCTTACTGCCTTTAAACGGGGTACCGTTAAACCTTTGCTCTCGCTCCCCAGGTGTTACCTCCTCGATTCTTACAACTTTCCTCGATTCGAGTATTTATTAAAATATATCACGAGGCATGGTAACGTTTGGATTAATCGTCGCCTCGAAACGAGCGACGGCAAAGGATTAACGTCTCTCCACCGATTCCAGACTTCGGATCGTTGATCTTAAGCCTGGTTACTCATCGAAGGGAAAAAAGGGCTTCCGATTCCCTTTCTACGTGCAATCATTTAACACGATATAACGATGGTGTGCTGCGTGCCTGGTCCTGTTGCGTGCGTGCTTTCGGTATGGCTGATTGAAAGGAGAATCAGTGCAGAGGTCGAAGGTAAAAATACGATCCATCCGTGTCCGATGGTGTCCCTCGTGGACGTTCGGCCGCGGTTGGGTACCATTTAGTACGCCCGTTTTGGGCGAACCCCATTCTCTATCCCATCCCCTCAGTTTTCTTCCAGCAACCTTTTCTATTTCTCTCCTAACTTCTCTCTGTTGTAATATAATCGAATATCCGGTAAAACTTAAGACACGATCCACGATTTTCCCGCGACCCAGGAGTCGCGTGCCGATTGGGACGACCGCAGGGTCGACTTCGCGATCTTTCGACCGGTATGTTTCTTATCCAAAATTTCTTACCCTTCTTTTCTTCTCTCTATGATAAAAATCAGTTTCGATGCAAATGGTAATGGCGTGCTGGCGCGTCGATATCGGTCAACAAGCAACAGTATATTAAGCACAGGTAATACTAACGTTCTACTAATACAGTAATGATAGAGTACGATAATGCTGCTAGTAATATTACTAGGTTCCCGTAAAATATTACAAAGGATTTTGTTAACCGATCTGTTCTCACTAACCATAGAGTTAACCTTGTGACGTACTAATGCTGGTATTAAATCGGTATTATATACCGTTGTACTAACATTAGTACGTTGTCGATGCACCGTGTCGTCGGGTATCGTTCGCGTTGGCACGCGGTATTTGCGATAGATCTACCATATTGTCGAAAGAACGACGAACGATCGACGCGCTCGAGATCTCGTCCGGAGGTACGTCCGGCGAGCCTCGGGTGTGCGGCTTCGACGATCCCAAACTTCGTTGCTCGAGAACGGAGAAACAACGAGGAGGAAGCGAAGTAAGTGGAGATTTCGTTGGAGAAAAGGGAAGAAACTGCTCTTTCCTCTCTGTTCTCACGATTGCTTACCAGCGCCGGTCGCCGCAGCCTCGAGCTGCATCCGATCTATGGATCCACGATCTAGGAATACGCTGAAGCCAGCGGAACTATTCGCTGTGGCTTCAACCGTCCCGCCATTTTTTGACTCGATAAAGAGCGGTAAGAAACCAAGTATCTTGTGATTTTTAAAGTTATTACAGATAAATTGATCTATTTTTATAAGAATATACATTAGATATATTTTTGAGACATATCTTAGAAGACTAGAAAAGTGCCTTCCTGTTCGACCTGAAAAATCGTTTTCATCCGACACACGACTCGTTTTCAGGATGCGTACGATGTTGCGTGTCGAGCGGAGCGGAACATTTCGCTTGTACGCCGTGAAACGATCGACGCACAATCAATTCGTCCTAGGATACTCGGTCACGCCTTCCCCTCTCGACGGAGGGCATAGAATTTCTTCGGAAAGATAGGGAAAAAAAAAATATAGCTGAATGGCGATCGTGGATGGCTCGAGGCGTGAAAGTTTGCGCGGCTGGTTCTGGTGATTTTGGTCCCATATATCTATGATATATTAAACGTTGTATGTTCCATGAACGATCTAGCGTGTAAGTTCAATTTAGGCGTATAAGAATCCCGGCGACTCACGTGAGTCGCCTGTTAAGTTACTCGAAGAGATTTCCGTCTTTCTTTCATCTCCTTTTTCCCTTTAACCGTTGATTAATTATCATTAGCGGTGTTAACTCTTTACTTTCTCAGACATTAACCATTTTTTCCAGTAAGATTTATTTAAACTTTCAATGCGGAATTCCCGACGATCACTGATCTTCGATCGTTAAATTTTCTACTCGACCATTAACCCTTTGCAAAGGAGATATTTTTCTAATCAACGAGTTAAGATGAAACGATTAAGGTTGAGGATTACGTGAACCACTGGAATTCGTCTGGTCTATGTATGTATATGTTTATTTAACGCGATCTTATTGTGTTTATTTAAGAACTCACCCAGTTTTACTAACACTCGGAAACGTTTCGCTCACCGAGATACGGTTGTACATAGGAAAGAATACTCGGCATAATCATTTTGTACGTTCGTATTTTTTTCTCTTCTTTTATTTTTTATTTATTTAACCGAGTTCGTAGCCGTATTAATATATACATATACATATATTTTATACGTAACTATATATTGTTAGAAAGTTCTGCGTAAGACGTCGAGGTCGTGTGACTGGTTTCGATTTCGCGTTTGTTGTCGAGCTGCATTGTAAATCGAACGATAGAGAACAAAAGGGTGATGCAATTAAATTGCAACGATCGAAACGTTCTTTCTTCTTCGTCCTACAAGCGCAATTTCCGACGGGTATCTGTGAAATTCATCGGAATGGATCGTTAAGCCAAAGAACGTGGCAATCGGCTCGATTATTTTTTCGAAATCAACCGAAAGTTATTTTATAGAGATGTGCGGAAACCGAAAAATATCGGGTCCACTCTGATTGGAGTCAGCTCAAATCGGATCTGCATTGTTCTAATCCAGTCGGGTCAGGTCGAGTCTGCATTGTTCGCGTCGGGTACCCGAAATTTTCAGATTTTCGCATACCCCTGATGTTTCCCTTTTCTGATTAGGCGATCAGAAATTAAGTACAAGCTATGTCAAAAGGATGACACGTTTTTTTTTTTTTTCTTAACACAGAGATTGGGCTGAAAATTTAAATTTTCCTCTTAACAAACTTATCTCAGATTGAAGCCGCTCGTTTAAAAACGTCGATTGCCCGAGTAACGTGGTCCTTTCGACGAGGCTTACAAAAAAAATAATATGTAAATTCGCGAGAATATTCGATTTCGATGGTGTACATGGTTTAAGCCTGCTATACAATTCTCGTAAAATCGCGAACGAAACGGAACATCGAATCGAAATCGTTGTCATTTCTCTTAAGCAACACTTTAATAATCTCCATAAAGTTGGTGTTATTAGAATTTGAAGCGACGATCGAGCGGGTGTTCTTATCAAAATTACTTCGAAATACCTGTTCCGCCACTTTTGAGTCCCTGGAACGAGAAAACCCGAGAAGGTCGTCGTAATTTTCAACTCGTTGCAAATCAGCGATAACCGTAAACTACGCTGGATTATCGGTTCCATTCGACGATATTATTGATTACGATCGAACACCTTTCAGATTTATCTCCGCGCCTTTTAGCGGCATGCTCGAACAAACAACGAGATTTTTCCTTGTAATTTGCTCGAGCTCTCGAGCCGAAGAATTTTATTCGAAAACATCGGGAAACGGAACCGTTTCCATTATCTAACGATCTAACGTATTACACTTTCCAAAGGATTCCGTGTAACGCGTCGAGCCGGTCGTGAGGCTCGCAAATCGCTCGATTCAGAGTTCACAGAACTCTCTGCTTTCTTCGCGAAATTTACGATAATCCATTGTGTAGCAGGGTTTCGTAGTTTCTTTAGTGGTAGCCGGTACTTCCGTCAAGCAGTAAGGTATACCGAGTTCCAAAGTACAAGTTGTACGATTCGTGGTTTGTACAGGATGAATCAAGCGGCTGGGGCAAACTGTGTCTCCTTTCTAATTACAAGCAGAAGCAAATGATAAAAGTTTTATTACAGTTATTACCTTACAAATGATATATTGTCGCGACGAAAAATTTGTCGAAATTATTCCTAGAGTTTTGATTAAAGAATCCAGGTAGCCGTTTGCGGTCGGACGAGAGTTGTTCGTTGTTCTTTCTCTTTCTGACTGCACAACGAGATTTACTTAATTGTCTGAATTAGTTAAATGAAAAAAGAAAAAAAAAGAAAAAAGAAACACGCGCTTCCATGTTTTACCGGTGATTCTCAGCGAACCAATTCGTATTCTCTGAACTTGTACATAATTGCGAAACGGCATGCGAACGCATTATTTATATCCAAGCAGTGTGACTGCTAATTAATTAATATGTTAATTAGTGTTAACCGAGTTTATTTAATTAGGATTTAAGAGTTGTTTCTTTGCTACTTTAAGAACGATCTTGTTGCGAATTTATTACGTATTTATATCTAGCATCGTTTAATCATTGTTTCGACTGTTCCGTACTGAGATTAATGCAGAGACACATCGCATCGTTAATCAATAACAAACGACGGACATTTATCATGATACCGGTGAAATCAGACATTACATATACATATAATTTTTTATTGTATGCCGACGTTCTTGCTGTCAGGATGTGGAAGCGAGATACTAACACGAAGCAGAGAAAAAAGAAAAAAAAAATAAAAAAAAAAAATGTGCTGCAAAACCACCAAAAGGTACTGATTCATTAAAACCTTACCTACCAATGTTGGCGTAAGTTAAACCTTTTTCTGGAGTGATGTAAAAATTTGTAATTTTGGAATCTTCAAGTTTTAGAATGATAAGTGCTCACATTTTTGAAGAGGGGTCAATCCAGATATTTTGGGGAATCACGACCACCTTGACCCCTATCTAATTACATCAATACCTATAAATCTTAAATTTTTTTGCTCTATATAACTTTTTCATAAAACATTTTTAATTGAGTTGTGATTTTTAAATGGAATTAGTTATCCTCCAAATGGTAATTAATTTTAAATTCATAGCTTTGATCATCGAAGCATTCCAAAAATAAATGCTTATTATACCTATCAAAAGAATAAACAGCGTGAAAGAAAAAGCGAAAGCAGTTCGAAATAGTGGGCGAGTGAAAGTCCAGAAGTAATGCGAATCTAATCGACGAATAAATCCAAATGACTCATCTCGATTATAAAATACCTTACGGTCACATCGATGATTTTCAACAAGCAATCGAATTAAATCACGGAAAAATTCATTTCTTATTAAAAATTCATGGATGCTCATCGGAGGCGAAGGTGTTCCAATTTGAAGAAACCGAACGAGGAGGAAGCGGCTGGTTAACAAAACAAACGAAGAAAAAGATGGCGAGCAAAGAGAAGCAAAAGGGTCGAGAAGTACCGAGGATGGCGAGAGAATCTCTCCGCCATAAAGATTCGTATCGGCCTGGAAACGTCGAGCTCTTCTCTTCTCCTCTTTCTCTCTTTTATTCGCGCCGATACATCTCTGGTTGCTCTCGCTCGATCATCCCCGAGAGAAGCAAAGAGGGCGGCCACACGAGGGCAGTGGGCGTCCCTTTTCGAGATTTACGACGATTTAATCGTACAATTAATCTAACACCTTGTTGCAACAACACCTCGTACCGCGTATCTCCGTTACCTCTGACTCTCGGCGAGATTTCAGCCGAAAAAATCGAGCCAACGCTCCAGGAAGGAAGGAAGAAAGGAAGGAAGGAAGGAAGAGGCGGCTGATAGAAGAGGAACAAGCAAAAAGGGGAATGGATGGATCGACGCTGAAGCTGTTGCTCTCTTCCCTTCGATCTATCGTGGCTGAATCGCTGGCAGAAAAGTAGTACCGTGGTGTTAAAGGGGAGTAACTGACCAAAGTAGATGGGGCAGAGGGGAAGATGGTTTTTCTCGTTGCTGATAGGACAGTGGTGCGCAAAACTCGTTTTTAAATTTAAACGAACTTCATATTATAAATTTATGTCCTACCTTAACCTGACCACCTTAAATGTGTACTTTCGTTCTTTTTATTATATACAGTAGGTTTCTTTATTTGAACATTTTGGACGATCAAGGATACAAGATTTATAACATTGGTCCAGGGCCAACGATTGCGCATCACTGATCCGTAGGGTAGTCTTACGAGACTGTAGGCACGTATAGTTACGTAGAATAAATGAATCCTCCAGTTATTTTATCGGTCCGCCATTGTTTCGCGATCTGAGAGCGGTCTCGTTGCCGACACTCTTAAGCAGATGTAATTTAAACGTGGATGTGTTTAACTGAGGATCGAGAAAAATCGGTATCGTGGCTGTTTTAAGGCTGTCCGAGATAACGGTTCGATAGAGGGAACTTAAAAATGATTAGCAGGAGATATCATTGGACGTATCGTGTAGAAGGTCTCTGGATGCGCACTTGAAGCTTTTTAGAAAATTTATAGCTACAACCTCTCGTTTTAATCCTCTTTCATATCGTAAAAATTCAAGACACGGAAAATTTCGACCACTAACGATAGCATGATTTCCCGCGGGTTCTCGAGACGGACAATGGAAGGGAAATTCCAGGCACGCAGAAGCGTTGCACCTGCGCCCGTTTTGCACCTCCTGGAGAAGCCGCGGATAGAAGCCGTCCGGGTATGTTCGAACGCGATATAGAGACTGCTGTGCAGAAGGGGACACCCCCGCAAACGAGCGGGATTGCTCGTGTGTCCGTACGACCAAGGACAACAACATTCTCCGCAAAACTAATTGCCAGGTAAATATATACGAGCCCGCTCGAGCGCGGCCGAACACGCGCCGATACACCTTCACGTGAACAACGAGCACCTTAACCAGGCGCAAACCAGAGGAACGAGGACGAACAATGAGATCCCGAGGAACGATAGCTGCCACGGGGGAACGAGGAAAAATTGGCAAAAAACGTATTCGAAAGCTTCTTACCGGTGCGGTGGAGCGGGTAATGAGAACGGGGAAATTGATAGGAAACCGCGGGAAAAAGGAATTTTATATTTTGGATTGAATTTTTTATTTTGAAGGAGGAACGAATCGAGAAGGAAACAAAGAGTGAAGAAAAAAGAGGTAGAGAGGCTGTTATAGTATAGAATTTATTACGAAGCTCACGGTGAATCGTGGAGGGAAAGAGAGGAGGCTCGTTGTACAAGAGAAGCGCATAATTTATGCTCTCATTATGCGACAAGCAAGATTCATTACGGACAACAAGCATTGTCGCGCCGATTCGGAGATCGATCGTGGCTTGGTAAATAAATACACTGAACGATGATCGGATACCCAAAAGAAGAAAAAGAAAAAACAACATGCTTGTTTCGCTCTTATTACCCCCTTGAAAGGTAACAGTTAACAATGATAAGTTTAATCGGGAAGAGTTAGTTTAAGAGTTCCTTCGCGTTAATTGAAATTTTTGTCTCGTTATTCGCAAAATGCGCATCGTCGCATGCAAAGTAGCGAGGGAAGAGGAGGCAGGCGGTAAGTAAACTCGAAGCACCGACACGCAGGGAATTAACCACGGGGTCAAGGGGTTAAAACGATAAGTGGGAATCACGGAGCGGGGATAGGGATTAACCTTCTTTCGATGGAAAGATGAGATACACGGGATCTCAGGACGGATAAAAGACGAAGGAGATTAATCGTCTCGGATGGCTTTGCAATCGGCAGCTATCGAACGCCGCGAGCCAACCTTCTGTCGCGAATAAATATTATAAACGACCGCCCGTTTAATACCCCCGATGATTACGATTACCGATAATCGTTCGTACTTGACCGCAGAAACCCGTTTGGAAAATTATGAAACCCGCTGACAATAATATTTTACATTCATCCTGCGGCACCACCGGCTTCGATTAATAATTACTCAATCACCGTCTAAATCGGCGATGATCATCCTCTTTCGGTATTCAATACTTTTATTGATATTTTTAAACAAATTTAACGCTTCATCGGGTAAGGGGAGGTCGTCGACGGCTACGTTTCGTTTATTTTATTCTCCTTTTACGCCTTATTACCTAGCCATAGACACGTTCACCGGTCTTTCTCCTTACCCTTTCTAACAACCTTGTCCTGCGAGAATGTAATCGGTCCCAAGGATGCGGCGAGGCTGAAGAGGAACAGAGGTCGATAGGTTAAAAGGGTTAAGAAAGATAGAACTAATTGCTCGGTAAGTAATATCTCATAGAAATACATCGGCGAGGGGCGGCAGGGGGTGAATAAAAATCGCGAGGCTCATTTATTCCGAGCCGTTTAATTAAAGACTCGACGAGATATTAATTCAATCTCGTCCGTTGTCCTTTAATCAGCGCCTTAATACGTGCCGGTATTTATCGAACGATGGTTTCTACCGACCCCTCCAACAAGATGAGACTATTTAATTATGCATAGCTCGCTTGAGACATTACGCGCCCGGTTCGATTTAATCTTTCATTTTATTAATTTTTATTAAACGTACCCTTATTCGAATCGAGATAGTTTTCGAACAGAAACGATGTGCTTTATTGAACTATGCAGAACGATAATTAAATTTTACGTTGACGTATACCCGTCTGGGATCTACCAACCAGAAGAAAAACGGTTCCTTATCGCCGGGCAAAATTTACGGTGCTATTAGTTTTTTGTAGAGCCGACTTCTCGGCAAATTAGCTCGTCGATCTGAATCGCAAATCAGCAGCTACTGTAATTAAAACAGCGATTCTAAAAATAGGACTGATTTAAGACAATCCCATTGTAAGTTTGAAGAAAAGATTGCAATTAATTTTTCTTTTCTTATTCCGTGCAACCTCGCGACCTCCTCACCGGTCGCCGAAGGAGCGAGCTGAAACGAAAGGTCACTGTGTGCAGAACGGTGAACCTGTTTCAGACCAGACAATGTTGCCCACGTTTTGCTTCGTTCCGTTCCTTTAATTAAGCGAAAACGTTTCGAGAATTTGAAACCAATTACTGCCAGCTACCGTTTTTCTCATAGCCTTGAAATAGTAATTGGACGATTTGCTTAAAAACCGCTGACATTCGGATCCATCGTTTTTATCATTGTGGCCTTAAATCAGGTGCAGTGCCTTAACTTTCAGTTTGCTTAAAAAACACGCAACCTCGAGCGTGTCAAACGTTCAAATTTCGTTTGATTGCAAGCAGAAGGGTGGAAATCAGCGAGAATATTCACCAGGAAACTCGTATCGCGGAAACTATCGGTCGTCCAGCGACGCCTGTAATCTAGGCTCGTAACCACTTGGGGGGTTAAGGGAAAAACCGGGAGAAAATGAAATACGGATTACAGTGGTTGTCCGAGCCACGATAATGACGGGTAATAAGCTTGGCTAGAATTCTTGCTACCACGCTATTCGAGTAGATCTTTTGATTTTTTCACACCGCCCCCGCTTCTTGATGCAATTTTCGTGCGGAGTAGGTGTAGGGTTACTCGTTGTCGTCGATTTACACGCTTCAACGCAAAAGAATTTTTTACATAAAGCGAGTGTCTTTAGACAATATTTCAATCCAATGGTAGGTGATATCCGCTGACAATTTATCAAATTCGAAATATCTATGAAGCGGCAGGAACAAGGCGAAAGCTGCTGGCAAACATCCATCATCCACGCGACGTTCCCTCGTTACCGATTCCATGATCGCGGCTTCTCGCGGCGCGATACAAGCAACGGCCGCTGAATTTTCTGTAAAGAAACAGAAAAAGAGCGGGCTCCGATCGAAGATCTGTCGGTGGCCGCTCGAGGTGTCGGCAGACGTAGCAGGACGTGCGAATGCGAACATAAATCCAAATTAGCGGCAACATAACGCAACCGTGGCTCTATCGGTGCTACGATTCAGAGGGTTCTCTATCTGTGACTGGTGCTCGCCGATCCGCGCGAATGACGGTAAATCGTAAGCTCGACTATCGGTACGCTCAATCGGCCGAAGAGGACCGCTCGTTTCATGGATTCCAACTTCTCCTCTGGCATGAAAACGGTGTCGATTCTGCCGCGATCTCGACGTGTTTTTTATTTTATTTCGTTGGAATTCTTCCTGGTTAGATAGATACACGTCGGTCACTGAAAGTTTTAAGAATCATTCCTGAAGTAGTAGTTGTACAAAGTCAACCATCATAGGCTTCCCGAGGGAGAGTGACGATGCGGGGGAGGTCGTCCCCAATATGTAGTCCGTGATTTTGTCATGTGAGTGTAAACTTTTACGCGCAAAAATTAGTATGTTTTCGAACTTTCTTCTATACTAAATTTTATAATATTTAATAATTAAAAATTATGTTATTTTGTTTTCTAAATTATTCTTAATATTAATATTTTCAACATTAAGACTGAAAATTATTTTGGATGTTAGGAAAAGGCTGAAATTTCGCATGTCCCGTTTTTCAAACTTCTTTTCCTTTTTCTTCTTTTCATTATCGACAAGTGCGATCCATAGATCGTTTAACCTGATGTAAGTAAGTAGATCCTAAAATCGTCATTCTACATCATAGAGTGTGCCACAGGACAGCTGATAAAAATTAGATTATCGACGAAGTCGATAAAGTCTTTAAAAACTGTCATGCTCCAATTCAGGTCAAACTTTGCAAATTCGCTACTTTTCGCAAAGGAAAACATCTGTGAGAATGGTTTTTGGCGACTCGAAAAAATTGTTGGCTGAAGAAAACACGGCCGAAAAATCATTAAAATAATTGTTTAACAAATTTAACATGACTAAATAAATTTAGCTACGGGGTCCCTAACACCCCAAGATGATATTAGGTCGGTGCGCAGAGTCACCGGGGTCCCTGACACCCCAAGATGATATTTTGTCGGTGCGTAAAGAAAGTCACCGGGGTCCCTGATACCCCGAAATGAATCAGGTCTATATGTAGAGAGCGCCACCGATGCATCGGGGTCCCTGACACCCCGATGCTATAAGTATCGCCGGTGCTTGGGGTCCCTGACACCCCGGGATGAAATCAGGCCCATATGTAGAGGGCACAACCAGTATAATAATCATCTAATTTCTTTCCGGAGTTTGTTTAATTTAGTTTATTTATTTTCTTTGCTTATTAAATAAGCTCATCGAAGGGGAATAACATTTTAATGTAGGTAGGGAAGTATTTAAATGTAATTGGCCGTGGAATCGGTAATGCGGAACGTCATGCTTGATTGGGCGCGCCACTACCATCTACTGCCATCTACTGCTAAGATAGCTGAGCATTTCAAAGTCCTTTAACCACCCCTATTTCACACCGCATTGAAATACAGTAAAACCTGGATAAATTCAACCAAGATTGGGACCCAGTGGTTGCGTTTACCTAAGCACGGTATCGAAGCTCGGATGACACGCGACGACCAGCTAAGCGTGAACGTAGAAAGGGACAGACAGTGGTGGAAAGAGAGAGGTCCGAAATCAAAGGAAAGAGCCGAAACGTATCGGTGTGACTAATACTAATTGAATCAAAAAAATTTTTTATTTTTGACTTTTTTTGAGTGAAACTTTTACTAGCGCATTGGTGAGATTTTTGTGAGTAAAGTGGTACCAAACACGATATAGTTTCAATTATAATTACTTGCTAAAATTGATGTTATAAGTTGGCGAAAAGCAAGAGAGATCGAAATCCAAACCAGTCGCGGTGTCGGCTTTGGTTTCAAAGGTTTCATTTATCCTAGCGAGGAGTCGATTCTGGGCATTTAATGTTTCATTTATTCAAGCAAGGAGTCGATTCCGGGCATTTAATGTTTCATTTATTCAAGCAAGGAGTCGATTCTGGGCATTTAATGTTTCATTTATCCAAGCGAGGTGTCGATTCTGAATCCGTACACATGTTTTCTTTGTAGCCAACATGCCGATTCTGTGTCCGTACACATCTTTTGTATTCAGCCGACATCATTTATATTCAGTCGTGGTCTCAATTCTATGTTGCTTATTCTATTACTATTGTTTATAAATATAATTCAACCTATATCGAGTTTGGTATCATTTTAATTAGAAAAATCTCACAAATGCATTAGTAACAGTTTCATTGAGAAAAAGTTAAAAATAAAAAAGTTTTATCGTTGAATTAGTATTAGTCACACGGATATTACGGTCGGATCATATTACACGGTTTCCTCGTCGAGCGGCTCGGTTCGCCTAGGGGGATCCCCCCAAGTGGAAGGGATAGCGATGTTTCATTTATCCAAGCATTCTTTCGTTGAATTTATCCAGGTTTTACTGTACAATAATTTCATTGACGATCGAACGCTTCCGGGAATTGCCATAGTTCTAAGTTTCTTTATTTTTCGAAAAAGAAATTTTCTTTTGGGATAATCTGTTTCGCTTACTGTTATATGGCACTAAGAGCACCATTTTCAATCAAAATTAAAACTTCAGTGTGTAAAAGAACTTTACATAGTGTTTTATTGCATACATGGCTGAATTTAATAAAAGAATTTGATACAAAAATCAATTGTTTAAGAGGCACATTTAAATATTTTTAAAAAGTTTATTATCTGTCATGAATGATCGAGCGTTGATTAAAAATTCATTCTAAGCGATTCAAGTAACAAAATTCGTTTAAAATTAGTAACAATTACTACGTTAATATCAATATCATTTTTTTTCTACAAAAGAGGTAGATTGTATTGGAATGTTAATGTAAAATTAGAACCTAACACCTTAATTACAATATAGATACCCTTTCTCTTCAAATTTCCATTAATATTTGAACGAAAACTTAATTAAAATTGAAAGTGAAGAGATATTTACATTCTTAACAGTATATTATGCATACTGATTCACAATACTAGTAAATATGCTTTGACTATGCAAAAATATTTCTTAGCAGCCTTATTTCATTGCAAGTAAATATTTATAGTTCTTCAGAAAGCACTGTAAAATATCCAGTCATAAATACAATACAATCTTTTGTACTTTGGTTAATCAAATATTTTAGATCAACAACATTAGAAATACTGTTGTAGATGCTATTTAACTTTGATTATAAACAACTTATGTCCATAGAGCTGTTGGCATTATTCCCTCCACTGTGCCAGCAGCAGGTTTCAGATCCTCGTTACACAGAAAGTTTAATGGCATGTTTACCAAATGACCCTACAAACCAGTTGAATAATAATATTAAATCTTCTTACAGTAATGTTTACTAACATTCTTGTACTTATTTGTACCTTAATATTTTCAACCATTTCTTGAGCCAAAAGTGCGTTTGATGAACAGAGTGATTCTTCATCCTGATACTGTTTTAACATGGAAAAATTAACAACCTTGTCTGTAGGTATACAATGGAATACTTCTTCGAAAATGTCCGTGTTCTGTTTACTTCTAGCACACCATATATCTCTGTAGAATGACTTTTTAATTATATCAGTTACATTTATATCTTCGTTTGTTTTAAACAATCCTAGATGTTCAGAAATTAATTGTTTTCTTAAGGATCCTGCAAATTTACCACAAGGGAACGGTATATCGTTCATTTTGCCGTCTTCAAACTCTCGATCCTGTAATTATAGGATCATTGAAAAATCACGATTGTTATATTTGCAAGAGCACTGATGATGCCTACATGAATTATCACTGCAATCTCGCTGTCCCTTGTTGCTATCATACTTCTGTCATTAATATTAGCCGATCCACAAATGACTGTATTGTCATCTACAATTAATAGCTTACTGTGAACATAAATCAGTTCAGTCACCAATGTACCGTTTAACATTGCATGAGCTCTTAAACCATGGAATGTAATATACTCGCTAGGATCCTCTATTCCCGCATCAATTAGTCGATTTAGGATAGCATCTTTACCCCTGTTTGAGATTGGAAAATGCTTGGAATAATTTTCATTCAAGATTCATCAATCAGGTTTCTTACCTAGATATGGAAGCATAGTTCCAATGTGTTATAGCACGTAATGCAGTACCAGTTGGTCCTCCAACTTCCCCTTCAAAGCCAGGCAACAGAGGCATTATTACAAATACTCTAAATACTGCACCTTCTCTATGTGCTCTTAAAATTCGTTTCAATAATGTTTCTCCTATACGATTCTTTACTGCAGTTCGTTCCATAGATGCAAGAGTAATAAAGAACTGATTTTCTATGTATATGTACCTAAAGAAACAATTAGAATAAGTTTTTTGAAATATATGGCAATTTGTATACATTGTACATATTTGTTCCACCTTTCTGCTTTACTGATAGCTTGGATGTAAGCTTCTTGTATACTCTGTTCTAAAGTTTGTGAATCAAGAAAGCCTGCAGACCAGGAGCTAACTGATCTTAACACTTGGCATTTAATGTTGTGAATAGATTCTTCTGGGATAAACGGTACGCTGCTTCTGCAGTCTCTGTATGATTTTGGAAGTAGAAATGGGTAACATGAATTCAGTTTTGCTTTTTCCATCTATAAACCAAGAGGGTTAGCTTAGATATTATACTATTGCATATTAAATGGCACTTACCTTGATTGCATTCCATCGTTGAATAAAGTGCCTGGCAATATCTCTGGCTGATGCTCCTTGCACCATAACTCCTATGTCATGCCATGGCATTCTAGGTGTCGTACTTCTGTCTATTAAATCTTGATAGGGTTTCTCAAGATCATTAAAGTCTTTCACGATAAAATTTGTATAGTCTTTTCCGAGCCACAATTTTGCTACTCCTGGATACTCTGAGTATACACTTTCTTCCTCCTCGTACACCATTGCTTCGCTTATTTCAATTGGAGTTTCCATTGTGTCGCTAAAAATATAGTCATTTTTCAATTGCGTGTAAATTTTAAATATTACATATATGTATATTAAAGAAATGCACACACTTGTTTACGTCTTCCTCATCGCTACTACCTTCGTTTGGATTATATACCATATTAATCAACTCCTGTCTTTTTAATTTTATATTCTGTTTCACTTTGTCCATGGTATCTTTTGCCATTCCAAACAGATTTTTTCGCTCTGTGTTTGGAGTATCACATTTCATAGTATCAAAATCATTGGGTGGTTGCATCAATAATAAATCTTCAGCGTTCAGTTGTGAGAATGCTGTTGGTATTGACCTTTTAATGCTCATCATTGGTCTGAAAAATACATTCATTCAAGAATCAAAATTATTATAATATAGAGAGAAAGTTATTAAGAAACTTACAATACAGGTATAGATCTTGTAGTAGCCATTACAACTGTGTTAGTTGCAATAGCTAAGGACAGTAAGACATGTTTTCGCGTATGGCATTTTGATACTTTTTTGCTGCTAGTATTTGTGAATTTTCCTTTGGACGGAATGTAAATGCTAGAATGATGAGTTGAACCTGAAAGGATATGTTATGAATTAAATATGAAATACAAATGCTTCGCTCTAAATTCAACTTACCTAAATCAATCAATCTATGTTCGTTGCTATCCCATCTACCGTAACATAAATCGATGCCCCCAAGGAAAGCAATGCTTTGATCAACGACTACAATTTTCTCGTGATGTGCCCAAAGAAATACTCCAACTCTTGCATGATCCGGATGGCGCAACACTTTGATATTTTCCGGGCATTTTTCAACTAGCCGTTGTTTACTATAGAAACTGTTTATGCCTAATGCGACTTCCACTTCTTTGTAGATCATTATAAATACTTTTACGCCTTCAATCTGAACGAAAAATTAACTATGACGAGTGATCGGTCTTTTTGTAATATTTAATATTTTAAATAACATATTAACCTTACCAACTATCCTACATGATTATGTTAGCGTGAAAAAATTATAGAATGCAATCAGTGTAAAAAACAGTTATTAAACTGCAGGAAATAGAGATTAGTTTTGGAGTAACTTACTGCTTTTCTTTGTAAGATTTTATCTAGTCTCCAGTAATCACTGTTCATTGCTGGTCGCTTCATATAAATTTCTGGCGATAACCACCAGTCTGCAATAAAAATTTCTTCCTTGGCATTTTCTAAAGCGTCTGCAACAGCCGACATGTAACTTGATCCATCGACAAACCATGCGGCCGGTATAGGTGAACGATAAGGTGCAAAAGAATTGTGTGGATTTGTCTGTGTAAAATCTCGGCCTATAATATTATTTATTATTTACAATTTTGAAGTTTTAGATCTTTTATTATTTCAAGAACTCACCTTCTCTGTTACTAATTTCTTGTATAAACTCCATCCATTCCTTAGCTTTTCTTCTAGTCCAGCATTTGATTAGTATGTGCCTACTAAGGTTTACTATTTGCATACCATTTCTTAAGCCCGTCGTGTACATGCCAAAACTAATTCCAAAACCATTATCCATTAAAATTACAGACTTTATGCTACCGTCTTTAGGCCTAATATAGGCAACAAAGGTATCTTTCACGACAAAATGTCGCGAATGCCATTTTCCACACAAAGAGGTGCAAAAACGATTGCATCTAATACAACACATGCCTTCAAGAAGGCCACAAAAATTATATCTAATTCTTGCCCCTGATCCAGTTCGTTTTAAAACAAGTCCTTCTTTACCCTTCATACCTAAATCTGCTATGAAGGATAAACGGGAAACTTCTACGAAATTGATCTAAAAATATTTTATAGAAATTAGTGTATCAGATATTATAATAATATGTACTTCACTAACTTACAGTTTCAGGGTGATGCAAATAAATTTTTATTTTTAGTAAATTAGTTAAATAATCTTCTATAGCTTTCTTCCTCTGTTCTAATTGTTCATAAGGTACTAGAACATCAGGTTTATTTGGAAACCTGAAAGTAGTGTTTCGATTAATTCTTCATTTGATCATAAAATTGGAATAAGACGTATTTTTTCATACCGTGGCAATGCACCTTTACGGCCCCGTTTTTCCTTAACTTCTCCCAAACTCTTCAAACTACTTCTTCTTTCTTTGTGACGTTTAGTGGGAAAAGGTATCTCTAAGCTAGCACGGTATATCTTCAGTTGATTATGCAAATATTGAATATGTTTATATCTCTTTTTAATTGTCCAAGTAAACGGGCCATGCCTAAATTCTATGGTGTATAAGTTTGGGTTCAAAGGATGTGTTGTCACACTACGTTCAGTATCTATGATTTTCACATGCACTTCTTCTCCAGGAATGAAAACATTTTGATGTTCATTTTTTAACTTTTTTGGTACATCATGTATGGTAGGAAAAGGTATCACACCAAGATGCTCTGGTACAAACAAAAGAAGACAATGCACAAGTGAATTTTATTAACATAAGCAGAGTATTATGAACTGTTAATAAGGATAACAAACAATAGGAAAGAAACGAGCAAAAATACAGGCTTACCTGTATTATCAATATCTTCTTTATTCTCAGGATTTATAGTTACATCGTTGTCATTAATAGTTATTTCCAAAGAATCAGGTACTCCCAATGCATCATCATACTCAGAATCGTGAGAAATTAAATTCTCTACAGTGTAATTATCAGTTTTCTCATCATTTGATAAATTGTCAGACATTGTTGCTATGTTATAAATACATTAATATGTAACTAACTGAACATACACAGTTAAGTGAATTATTTCATATTATATACTTCTTTAATGAAATGTATTGTGTATTAACAATTAAAAACAATATATAGAATTACAGAAAGTGTTTTAGAACAAAGAAAATTAATTCACCAATAGATGGTACAATTAGATGCAACTGAACAAAGGTGATATCATGACAAAGAGATGATGCATTTTCTTGACTAAGAAAATAATCTAATGTATGAACCAAGAACCTAGAATGTTAGCTATTTATTCAATTAAAGGTAATTCACTTTAATGAAACTAAAAGGAATTTCTACAACTTTTTGTTATAATCCATCAATCAATATCTAAACTAGAAGTACAGTAATCATATAATACTGCATTTTTCAGCAGAAATTTTTAAATTCATATATGAAAAATTCACAAGTAAAGTTACATAAAAATGAATAAATATTGACAAAGGATACGGTTTATTTATGTTCAAATGTCACATGTCACGTTTCTAACGTAGCGAATATTAAAATTGTTGCTTCAATGATCGATTGTAAGATAATGAACTTATCATACTGTTCTGAGAACTTGATATACGCGCTTTACTTAGATAATTCCATTATCGTAAAACATTGCCGCGCTTGATTACATACGCGATCTGATCGGCATTCATTATGTGACAGCTCATTGCACACATACACCTGCTGCAGTGACTACAGACAACAGGTCTAACAAGACTATACATGCTATTGGTTTCGAATTTGTGCCTTGCGAACGAACGCCATCTGCTTTATCCTGGCATAAAAATGAGAAATACTTCGCATTGCAACAGTCTAACGCACTTTGATGGTAATAGCAGATTGCTTTAATATCAAAAACTATGCCCCATTCCTCATTGTTAGTCAGTGTCTCGAGCTCAGCCTTGTTTCACCCCTTTCTCAATACTAGATATGACGGTTTCACCACCAAATCCGGTGTGGCCATTAGGGACGCTGGCATCAGAAGTGGGGGCTCCAGATGCCTTTGCACGCGGCCCAAGTAGTACGTAAGTACCTAGAAGCCGGCATCGGGTGCAACCCCCGGTGTCGGGCACATGCTAGGCATCTCAGATGGGCACTAATGTGCCAGGTGTAAAGGGCTCCGGAGTACTTAAGGTCCCAGAGCCCTCCTTTAGCGCCAGTGTTGGTCGCCGTGGGGTTTTAGTCAGTAGGAATATCACACTCCCACGCCGCCCTCCTCCAGGGGTCGCTAAGCCTCCCCCGAGGCTTCGAAAAGAGATAAAATCATAAATTTTATTCCTCTTTGATGATCTTGTTAACAAGTGGAAAAAATAAATAAAGTAAATTAAATAAATTCCGAAGGGAAATTAGAAGTATATGTATGTTTGTTAGATTAATCCGCACCCCTCGGCGGTCGCTATAAGACTGAGGAGGTCGCACCTCGTTCTAGGTCAAACTGAGTTTTACACAGTAATTACTTTACTTACTGTATATTCTGTTTGTAATTTATTAAAGATCAAACAGTTGTTTTATATGTATACATATAAATAACTGAGAAACGGAGTTAAGTACATTGAATAACTAAAATGATAGAAGAATTTAAGTCAATTAAATAAATAGCTAAAAAAAGAAATTACGAGCATTAAATAAATAACTCATAAATGAAATTGGGTAAATTAAATAATAACTCAGTTGCTTTTTTCAAATAATTTATTTACCAAAGTGCATGAAGTGAATACAAGTTTGTCAAACAATTACAATAATAATTGGTCAGTTTTGTGCTGCTTCTGACTGATTTAAAAAAAAAATAGAATCAAAGGGAGTGAAAATTGGGACTTCTTAGATGTCAGTTTGAAGTGCGGTAAAAGAGTGACTGGTAAAACAGGGAAAGTTATCATACTGGCTGTGCTCTCTGCATGCAGATCTAATCTCATCTGGGGGTGTCTGGGACCCCCTAAATCATAACCCCTCGAAAACAAAGGCACGTCTAGTCTTCTACATCTGTAGTCACTGAGGTTACTACGTGGTTCCTGTTAGTACATGTTTTCATATTTTTATCCCATTGACGTGTATAGTTTTGCCAAAATATGTGGTGCATCTAACTTTAAAAAACGGTGCTGAACTAATCCTTGAAGAAACAGAATATTCAAGGATAAGTGTTGACGTGTAAAATGGCGTGGTTCGGTGACGGATTACCTAGCTTGTCGAATTTAAAGGGACAGCTGACAAACTTTACGAAGGAAGTGTTATCAGATGGAATTGTAGAAGAAATAGGTGTGTAGAATCTTCTTTAAATCATATAAACCATGCAAGCCACGATCTAATTGTACGTAACAGAGGTTACTGACGACTGTCAATATAAGGGTCTGTTTTATCGACCGAATCCGCGGACAAATAGCAGGAAATTTAAAAAGAGAGCGCGTCGAGTTTTAAACCCTTCAATTTATTTTTATTCACAGACGAACCATCGAATGCATTAAAAGAAGCAAACCAAAAGTGTGTCGAATTGCAAGAAATACTTAACTCAAAAGATGCAGAAGTGAGTATAATTAACATTTATTTCTTTATTTATTTATTTATTCCTTCAGTTTTGTACCATGTTTCTAACTGTTGTTCATTTATTAAAATAAACAAGAATGATATCATTTAACATGTAGCAACTGCTCGATTAGTTTCATATCACACTATACTGCAAATTCTTTACGCATACGCAGATGTCGAGCACTTTGATAAGGGCAGGGTTACCGTGGGATGATCGGAAATTATTTTAACAGATGTTGCCTTCCATAATAAACGGGATTGAGTGTAATGTAAACACGTTTACCTTATCTCGTATAACACCAACCCTGAATCCTTTCAACCCTCGGCAAGGAGTGATAGAAGGCTGCTTTTTACTACTCAGACTATCAATCATACGTTACAATATTGCTACCATTTTTTTTTTTATCTAATTCGAATGGAATATGCCATCGTCGTATTTCTTTCATGAGCGTATTACTCGGTTTGGCCTTCGAATGTGCAATTGTTCCAGCGCTGTAAAAATAGTTCTGCCGGGGGGTCATTAAAGTCTTGCACGGTCACGTCGTTCCGGTTTGTTATCGCGGACAATTTGTGGAAGCATAAGAGACCGAAAACGTGCGCCACGTTTGGCCTGTGCGCTTTTGTGGTAAACCTCTTCTGTTGTTCCACGAACCGATAGATAGCGATATCAATGCCTTTTGTCTCACCCCTTAGAGACCCGTATACCTATAACGTTACGGTGTTAATGCGCAACGATTGACTTTTACCACCCTCCCTTAGCTATGTGTTTGCACGAAACACGAGCGCGTTGGTAAATTGATCAACGACATTAACTCTTTCGAGTTTTAAAGAGGGTGCAATTTATAAGACGCTGTTATAAATCACATCGAGAAGGACGGAAATCGGTAATGGGTTTAAGTAGTCCCCTGGCCGACGTTAAAGTATTTTTCACCAAGAAACAGAAAATATCCATGTGTATAAGGTATTCACATGGTAGAAAAATAAATTTATCTACCCTCCTAGTACAGTCGACTAAAGTTGTTCAAACTTTCAAGCATCTGTGAATCGTGTTATCAACCTGCTGAAATCGTAATATCGTTTTCCAATATTAACGTTTGATATCTGCGTCGTGTTCTTGGAATATAAATCACAGGGTATGGCAATGGCTTTTGATCGGATGCAACGGTAATCGTGAAATGTCCATCACGAATTGCCTATTCGAAATCATTTATTACAACTTCGATTGAAGGCTTTTCTCAAATTCCAATAATTCCACAAATCCATTTATCTATTAAAACTCTTCACTTTGTGGAAGGTCTGAAGATATATGAGGCACTTAAAGCTAAAGGAATGCGAAAGATATTTTTCATATTTTTGAGTTAAGAACAGAAATGATTAACTAAATCGTTGCTAAAAAAATAATAATAAACATATCACCTGCATCTTTTTGGTTTTAAGTGATGGGCAGTAGATCTGAATCGTTTGAAATCGTTTGAATTTTGTTGCTGTTGGCGTCCATATTAAAGGACGGTGGAAATAACGTTTGGAAAAGGAGAAGGGCGGTTATCGCAGCGCAAACCTGAGATAAGAAAGGCAAACAGAAACGCACATCGCACGGTCCGTATGCCTACAGGTACCACCGGACTTCCTTTTGATTATGGTTACCAATATTTAAGTCTAGAATGATTACTGCGTTCCCCATGTCAACCTTCCTTTTTTCGTTTTTTCCTTCCTTCACTTTATACAAGATACTGATTTTTCGTTCCAAGAAACATGGAGTTTCTGGCATAAATATAGAAATAAATTTTCAGATTTAAATAAAACAATTGCAAAACTTCAAATTCCCATGAAAAATAAGAAAATTACAAAGCTCCAGATTTCCAACATTAAAAGGAAAATTGCAGAGTTTCAAATTTCCATATTAAATAGAGAAATTACAGAGCTTCAAATTTTCTTTCTAAATAGGAAAATTGCAAAGCTCCAAATTTCCACCTACAATAAAAAATAACTCTCTTTCTGCACAGATTTCGCTTCTGCGTCGACAGAATTGCGAGCTCCAAAAGGCCGTCGTTGAATTAAATGCAAAACCGAAGGACTCGGTAAGTTTGAATTTTCTATAAATACTATTCAATGCACTGGGTACATAGTACTTGAAGCTAGCACGTAAATAATAGCTGTTTTTTAAATGTACATTTGCATATTCAGAGCTTGGATAATCGTGAAATTGTTTATATGTTCGTGACTGACAAGGGGAACTACCCAAGTATTACACTCACTTATTAATGAAACTTTGCCAGCTTGTAGAGCTCGTCGAGCTGAACACGCCTATACCCCGTTTTGTGGGCAGACGGCTAATTGTTTAAAAGATATTAATAATTAAAGTTAGTTACTACTTACATTGAGAAGTATGACAGACTCACACATACAACTCGCAATCTAGAGATCCACGGTTCAAATCCTTGGTTCCCAACATTTTTTTTTTTTAATGATAATTTGAACAACCATTACATAAAAATTATCATTATAAAAAAAAAAAAAAAAAAAACAGTAACCCAGGATTTGAACCGAGGACCTTTAGATTACGAGTCATGTATTTAACGACAGAGCAGATCTGTCACTTCCAACTTGAAGGTCCTCGGTTCAAATCCTTCGTTCCCAAAAAAAAATTTTTTTTTTATGATAATTTTTATGTAATAGTTATTCAAAAAGGGACAAATTATCATTAAAAAAAAAAAAAAAATTGTTGGGAATCAAGGATTTGAACCGTGGATCTCTAGATTGCGAGTTGTGATGTGTGAGTCTGTCATACTTCTCAATGTAAGTAGTAACTAATTTTAATTATTAATATCTTTTAAACAATTAGTCGTCTGCCCGCAAAACGGGATATAGGCGTGTTCAGCTCGACGAGCTCTACAAGCTGGCAAAGTTTCATTAATAAGTAAGTGTAACACTTGGGTAGTTCTCCTTGTGAGTAATAAGTTGGGAAAAATATTGCTACGATAAAGTAGAGCATCATCGTAAATTTTAACTAAACAATTGTTACGTTCAATTAACCTTGGTGCATTAAGAATCGCGTTCAAATGATATTTCCATGGATTTTCTTTCAATGTAATAAATGGCTAGCTATCGGTTCTGTTTTACGTTCTGCATTCTGTATATGCTGAGTAGCAGCTGATGAAGCAAATACAAAACTGCTAAACGATTCTTTCCTCTTCGCGTCTGCTCCGTTCCTCGTGCTCTAACGCTTCCACACGTTGCCGGTAATATACAACTCTTAAAACCTTGCTAAGTACATTGACTTACAAACGTTCGTCGCGCTCCAAAATAATCTCGTATCTCTTGCATTAGCAAACGGTGCCTTTGCGGCTGTCATCATTTTTATTTGCCCATATTTTACCAAGCTGCTTTTTCGTCGAGACCATAAATTTGTCGAAAATAATTTGAGTTGCGAACATAGAGTGCAATTGTATATTTTTTTTTCAAAGCATAACAAATAAAAATTGCGCGTGTTTTTTCACGCAGTTGTCGGTCGCGTACCGTTTCGTTCCGAGTTGACGAGCGAACAGAGTTCCATGAACCCCGTAACAACCGCGTATGCAGAAACAAGGGCCGTACAAAACGCTGAACGTTCATAAAACGAGGAACAAAAAAGTTCAGGCAACAATAAGCGTGGCACGAGGATCGGTTGCGGTTGCACGATCCATAAAACCAAACGCGTACCCTGTTTGCGCGAAACTTTTACCCTGTTAACATTCGTCGTACGATAAGTCCATTGTTAGATCATCGCAATAATGATCCGCGATCGGGTGTCGTTAAATTGCTTGCCACGGTGCGTTATTAAGTTTCCAATGTGACGCAAGCGTTTAGACAGGAACTGGTAGCTTGAATGAACAGCCTGTGTCTCTTCTTTATCATGAAACACGTGGCTACAGAAATTATTGCATAATTTTTATACTAATTATCATACGGAATATTAATGGCCTATATGAATGATCTAACTTTAATTAATCAAAGAAAGATGATTCTATTATCCATCATTTCAAATATTTAATATGATTAGTAATTCTATTAATAGGATTTCTAATTAGACTAGTAAAAGCATTTTTAATTTCCTATGGAACTTTAATTGTCACCCTGGTGTCATTGGTATAACTTAGACTTTCTTCTGAGAAGGGCGATTCAAAAATTTTGAAATCTTAAAATTAAAAAATGGTAAAGGTTCAGATTTTTAGGGGAGCCAGACTCACCCTCAGCCCCTTCCTAGTAACACCAATACTAAGCATAGGTCATAACGTTAATTTTAAGGCAAAATAAAGAAATCTGTGAATCTCCGTGCGAATCGGCGATACCGCGATAAAGATTGTTAGCGAAGGAAATAGGTGAAAAGGCCACTTCGATATTGCACCGTGTACAGCGATAGGAACGTTGGCTAGGAATGCGAGATAAGCCCGATAACCATAGCATCGCACTTTATTTCATATCTTGGATCAACAAAGGATCGGTTCAACCTCTCCTTGTTTTCGTTGCGCTTCAAGGCGAAGGATCCTCCCTTTTCCCTCCATTTTCCAAAAAAAATACCAAACTAACAAGCGCGACACATATTCCCTGGAAAAAATGTAAGGCATGAAAAGAAACAAAAGGCGAAGAACTTTCCCTAACACCAAATACCATCCTCCTTTGTGGTCGCTGTTAAGAAACACGTGTGGCTTCGACACATTGTGTCATTCACAAGCCTCTGCACCGGATGTAACCGGTGACCCCTTGACACCAGGGCTTTTAATAACTAATCAGGTGGCAAAGCGTCACCGCATTTCCAGCGGATCGTTGGACGAACAACAAGATAAGAATTCGTAGCAGTGAGTCATATTGGATGACCGTTAAGTAGCCGCCATTTTGAAAATCGAGTCCTTCACTGAAAATTACCTAATGCGGCGCTTATCGATCGCTCGTTGAAAATTATCATTCAACTATACGATACATATTTAGAAACGAAGTTATTTTTTTCTTACAAAAATAAAAGAGTCTAGAAAAAAGAACTTTATCATAGTTGAACCGCGAAACAAATAGAAACTTCGATCGAATAATTTTGTTTCAGTGATCAATAATTAATTCAAGTACGGTGAATATTTTATCCAACGGAGATCGTTGGAAGACACATCGATCTGATTCAACTGACGTGTATGATCATTACTGTTTCATTTTCACCGATAACGCATCAGAACACGATAGGTTGAGTAAAAGGGGTGCTTAATCCACGGGGGTGATAGTGTCTATGGCTACCCTCCCTTCCCCCATGGGTGGCTATAAATGTAGGTCGAACGAGCTTTCACTCTGCCTACAAGTCCATTGTCGTTCTGTTCGTCTCATTAAGAAATTTGTTAAAAGGTTAGTAAAACGCATCATTTTTATTCTCAACCCTTTGTGGGCAGCCTGGATTTATGTCCACGACTAATCTTTATACTGTTCTTGGCTTCTAAAAAGTATTAAAAAGTTCTGAAATACTTATTGTATAATCGTACCTTGAGTAAAATATTTAACCCTCCGACGGCGAACCATGGAATTATATTATTTTCATTTTCTAAATTTTACACTGTTCCTTTAAAAATTATTCTTCGATAACTTCAAGGGATAAAGGATTAATTGAGAAAAATGAACATTTGGAAAAGGTTGTACTTCACCTCGGACATAAACAACCCAGCTTGCTCATGAAGGGTTAATATTAAAGGTTTAACCCTTTCACTACTAAGATTATAAAATAAAACAAAATAAGACATAATGAAATTTCTAAAGTAGGAAAAGAATTAAGAATATCATATAAAATTCTGAATATCTCAATGCGTTTCATTTAAGTTTTTACATCATACCATCATTTTTTTAAGATATCTCAAATACCTACAATTTGGAATAATTGAGTTACGGGGGACAGTACCGTCTAGGTACCAAAGTGAATAAAAATAAAATTAATTTTTTACCCTGCAAAATTACGAGGCAGTGGTCCGCGAACCTGTTCAACGAACTTGGCTCACGAATGACGTACCAAGTTGGTTTCCAGTTCACGAAACTCGCCTCTCTCGTCAAACAGACCTCTTCCGCCGAAAAAAGGAATTCCTCGTAGGTGGGCTCGGACCCACGAAAAATATGACGACGTCCTCCGTGGAGAGGGGGAGGGAGAAAGAGGGAAGAAGCTCGAAGAGGGCAATCCTCCGATTACCATAATGTCACCGGTAATGTACCTTTTCCACTCTGGTTTCCTTCAGCTGCGCCCGCAGCAGTTCTGTTCGCATGGGGGCCGATAAAAATGTCCTGTCGTTAACAGCGACGCGTTGTACATTCGTACGCAAACGTGTCCCCAACGGAAAAGGCGGCAGAGCTAGCCTAATTACATTATTCATGACCGTGTCCACGGTGTTTCTCGTCCGAACGGTGAGTTTTGCCCGGCAGACGTTTTTTCTTTTTTTCTTTTACCAGGATCCGGAAATTTCACCGATGAATCCTCTCCGTGGCACTTTTTCAAATTCAACACTTTTCAAATTTCCATAACAGTGTGTAAAATCATAACGCGAGTGTCGAGTGAAATTGAAAGGGTTATCAAAGCAATACCTCGGCTCGAAGCTGGTGCGCTTTGAAAGCGGAGCCGCCCGGAGCGTAGCTGGTCGCTCGCAGTTTGCCCGCTCGCACACGTGTCCGTCGTTGTGACTGTGCATTTTCTACCTGCATTTCTCTCCTCCCTGCACGGTAATGCGCTCGCTTTTCGTTTACACACGGGCTGCAGTGTGCACGAACCCAGACAGACAGGTCGCCGGGTGTACTTACGTAGAGGCATTAGGTATACGGCCAAGGTGCGTGCATTCGTATCTTTGATATCTGTGCTCTCGCGGACCGTTTATGTGTCAGCGGTGGAACACGGTCTCTTGCCGCGTTCTGCCCTCCACTTCCATGGAGGAGGGTAGCTAGGTGGCAGGAGGAGGAGGAGAAAGAGTGGCGGCGAACAGTCGCTTCTCGACGATCGGACGGTGAACGTGTCCAGCGCGGGTGTCCTCGGGCTATAGAGGTTCGCGCCATCGACTTTCGTGTGTTTTCCATTCGAGAGGAATCCTTCGAAGGATCTACCTTGCTCTTCGAAACTACTCCTTCAAGTAAGAGAATTTATTTTTATTTATTTTTTTTTATTTTAAATACATCCCTGTTTGGATGCAACCTGTTGGGTGTCAGCACGGGGTTCCCTAATAGACTTTGAATCTTACAGTTAGAGCACGTGTAGATGTTGAATAGAGGAATTTGTTATACGAAGCGATAGAGTTTATACTTTGAAATGGAGCAGAGTTCCTTACTGAAAGTCCAGTGCGTCTTAATCGAATTTGAATTTCAGATAGAACACGTACTGAGTTTGAATCGAGAGGATGGTTAATAAAAGTCGTGACGTATCTATCCGACGAAGGATTTGCTTGTGATGCGTGGATTTAATGGTGGTGTACGTGTACGCACGTACGGGGCTGAAATATCCGATATAACCGATACTGTCCGAGCCGATTAGAAAACGAATCGAGACACATCGTGACGGGATTATCGTGGCTAGCTTGCTGTAATGTTTGTAACGTTCGATAAGATTCGTGTTACAATGTTACGTATCGTTGATTTAACGAGCTATTAAACGATACACCAGACTTTACGATCAGACGGTATATTGCGTTTCTGGGACAGTGTGTTTTGAAGAAGGTGTTCGTGTTCCATTTTAAAAACAATCTACAGTATTAGACTATTTAATTATGGCGTAATTTAAATTTCGGTGGTGCATAATAGGGCGACTAACGAACCAGAGTGAATTAGATTTAGGAATTTTGGATTTAGCAAGATTCTTAACTCTTGGCGCCTCCATGTTGCCTCGCTTCAAACTTACAGTAGGCTCTCGTTATATTGCCATCGACAGGGTAGTAGCTTCCAAACTTCCATTTGAAGGGGGGATAGAAGGTAGAAATATATCACTTTCATAAACTATGATGACGGAAGGTTGTCATTAGTATGCTTCAAAATTCATGTGAACGTCAAATTGATTACGTGACAATATATCAAGTAGTTTCTTCGAGTAGGATTTGCAGAAAAGTCATTCCTGGAATAAGAAAGAGCTAAAAAGACCCTCGTGTTTGCACGAGATCTGCAAATCGCTTTCGCGAAAGAAATTCGTCCCTCGTCTCGCGATAATCTTCAGTTATAGAACGACATACGGCCGCACAGAAACGAGTTGAATATTAACATTCGGTGTGCAAACAGCTCCGCGAAGCGATTTTCCGCAAACGCGTTTCGAAATCCCAAAGGATTTCCTGCGAAGGATCGCGTAATATTTAGAGTCAATTATCCATCCGTTAATCACTTCTTTCTTTGCACGATAGATAATTTTTACTGAAGAGTTTTCGAGAAGCGAAAAATTATGGAAAATAAACGAGCGCACGGAAAGGCGAACGCTATCGCTGTAGATAATAGACGAAGGACGAATTTACCTATGGTTACTTAACGAACGCGTCGAACATCTGCGACGTTCGTACTCGTTTACTTTACAAAACTCTGTATTCTCTGATAAAATCCACGGTGCAGCCCTGTTTGAGGGATCATTGTTCTAAAAGAGTAAACACTGAGAACACAGTGTCTATTACAAAATCTAATTTTCTGTCTATGTGTGTTTTATAATGGGAGTATATTTCTGGTCGATTTGAGAAACCTTTCTAAAAGTGTGACTAAGATTGCCTATCACACGATCGATAGATTACTGTACAGCCCAATTTATCAACGGTTCATATGGCCACAGAACATTACATGATCGAGCCGATAGCGAGCTCTTTTATCGCACGAAACCTATTGCCTTCTCGTTATCGCGCTCTATAATGAAAAACCAATGTGAAATTAACGCTTGCTGAGCAAAGAAATCGGTGTAAGTGCACCGCCTCGCAAAACAAGATAATTTCGTTCGTCCTCTCGTTATATCGCCGCAGTGAAAATATCGGTGCACGGTCGGACCAAAAATCGGTACCCTTCATTTTTCTGCCATGTTGAATTCTGCTGCAACGATTTACTCAACGGTGCCACGTTGAAACTCGGATCGAGCGGAAAAAAAAGCGATAATGATACACGCGTGCATTACTCGAGGCTAATTAATTCGATTCTTGTACTTTAACCTTAAAGGCAGCGGCTCTGAATCCTTGGCGCGGTGCAGTTGCGCGACGCGTTTTACGAAATCTTGATTCGTCATTGAGACTAGACATTTTTTACGTAGAAATCACGGTCGAAAACGGGGGCAGGAGCACGAAAAGGAAAAATTCTTCAACGATTCCACGGTAGAAAAGAAATAAAAAAATCCGCGAAGGTGCAGACGGCACCAAGGTCCTCGTTCACCGTTCGACTTACGTAACGCAAGTTTCCAGAACTACTGTATGCACTTTTTATAATGTATTGAAAATTCCACTCGAATTTTCTTGAACGAAAGCACTTTATATTTTGTCGAGTCCACGAAAGGTCGGATGAACGAAACGAAATTTCCTGTTGCCTCTGAAACGTTCGAATGAAAGATGAGGTCCGCGCGATTCTGCGGTCGGGAAAAAAGGAGACGAGCGACGAAGGAAAAAGGAGAGAAGAGAAGTAAAACGGTAAAAATGTCCGCGAAGGTGCAAGCGTAATCAAGGTCCGACGATTCGAGTTGCGCAATAAAAGCAACACGCGATTGTCACGCTCCGCGCCGCGAGTTTCGAGCTGTAACAGACTTAACCGATGATTCCGAGATCCATAGATTTGGAGTAACGATAGGAGTAAGCATAATCCTCGTCGTTCTTTAATTCAACGCGCCATAGTGCAACGACGTGTCTCGGCTTTACGTAAGTAGAGCCGTGTGATGTCCCGTAAACAGGGCCGCGTACAAAGTTCAGACGTCGCGAGAGATGATTAAGGAAAAATAAAAAAAATAAAGAAATGAGAATCGCGACTTGTTACCGTGAAAAAATCCGGCACATAAATTGAAAATGTGATTTTGAAAATCGAGACACACGTGCATACGTGCTCGAGGCTCGTTGGATTCTCCAGGGGGAGAAACTCAGGCGTGAATTGAACGTACACAGACGATGGAATGCTGTAAACTCGAGTAAATTAACACCGTGATATTTTCACTTAAGGAGAGGAAAAAGAAAGGAGAAGTGGCAAGAATTATGCCATTATTTGCTCCGAGGTGCTGACAACTGTCTCTTTGGCCAGCTGAATGGAAACTGGCAGGATGCACGATTTTTCAGCTGTTTTTATATCATCAGATAACGCTGATGTGCCATTATGTGCACGTAACCTTAAGTATAGAGCCACTGTTCCATTTAACAATTCAAGGGAAATTATGAGGGAAACAAGCGATTAAACTTCAAGTGTGGTTACTTTTAAAAATGACTGATTTATAGTGCAATTAGGTGTATAAATATAGTTCAGTGTGGATTTACAGGTGCTAACTATGATCGTCAACACAGAATCGGCAAAGAAACACGTGCTAATTATGGAAATTAAATTAGAAACTCGTCGAGTAATCGGGAGTAGCATCGAAAATAACAAAAGTAAAAATTTGTTAATTTGTATAGTCAGGGTTCGTTAAATGCGTAACGTTACGATTGTTGAAAAAATCGTAAGATAAGAAATTAAGCTCCTTATTTCCATGTATTTGATTTTGCTAATTTTTCTAATATTAGCATTTAATGAAAGATTCAAAGGAATCAATATCTCGCTGTAACGAAACTTACGAGCCATCAAGGTTCGAACGTCAGGCATAATTTAAGCTAAGTTCGATCGCTTTAGTTTTTGCAAAATATTAGCTGATGTTAGGATAAATAGGACCTTCTGGGGTGGGCCAGATTCACAGAATTTTAGAACGTCGGAATATTAAAAATTAGAGTATTAGGATTTTAGAATAGTAAAATATTAGAATATTAGAATATTAGAAAATTAGAGTTTTAGAATACTAGGATATTAGAATATTAAAGTACCATGGTATTAGAATATTAGAGTATCAGAAAGTTAGTCTTAGAATATTGGAAAATTAGAACCTGAAAAATCTTGGAATCAAGAATTTTAGAGAAGCCTGGAGAACCATGGAATCTTAGAATTTTTAAATGATGAGTGGGCCAATGCACGTTTCTGTGAGGCCAAATCCACTTTGGCCCCTACCTATGCACCTAGTTACGCCAATGTTAGCGATGTTCTTTTTTATCAAGTCTTTTTTGTGCAGTCTTGTGTACAAAATGAATAATGCTCGTCAAGGTTGCCAATTCTACAATACATCTAAAGGTTTCACTGATAACAATTATCGTTGTCAGTTAAATTTTTATTGTCGAACGGTTTAGATATGAAGTACATACATATACATCATAGATCGCGCATAGCTGCTAATAAATGTGCACGTAGAAAATGTGTCAATCGCCATTGACGGGTTTTGCAATCGTCCTCGTTATCGGGAAATAATGATTTAGCCCGACTTTTGTCCGCTCACTTAGAATCTAAGGCTAAATTTTCACAACTAATTGATCTAATATTGATGGACAATAAAATGCACGATTATTCTTCTGACATAATTTCATGACATAAACTTATCTCAGAATAACACTTGTGGCATATCAATTTGTAGCATAAGGTATAAGGAAAATTTCTATATAAACGTTCCATCAATATTCTTATCACAAATTGATTGATTCTTCATTGAATCAAGAATTTAGTATTTTCCAAGTACCCAATTTCCAGTCATTGATATCTCAATTTGCATTATGAATATTGATTAAGCATTTATACAGCAATTTTGAACAAATTATGAACTGTAGTTTAATGTATCCTAAGTGCCATTTAGCGATACTTTTATGTCATCAAATCGTGTCAGACTTTCCATCTTTCGAAACCAGCCATTTGATACGCAACCTAACAGTGAGCTTCCATCATTTCTGTAATTATCCATTAGTTGCATTGCTTGGACCATTCTTTGCATTTTTACCTGCAATGTCGGTTTGCATTAGTTGCTAAGAAAAATATAATTTTTTTGGAACGGTAGGATGGACCAAAGATCAAGAACAGCAACTGAGTCTGTAGTCACGGAATGGCATTAATTATTGCAGTCGGTAGTACGCATTCAGATGCACTTTTTACACTCGAAGTTAAGAAATTGCCGTTTCTTTATTTACCAGTACACTTGATTCGTTTCCAAGGTGAAGTGAAAATACTTTATTACACGGACGATTAAATAAATGTACAGAGTGTCTTGATATCAAACTCGCGCATAAGGATAAAGTTCTTCTAACAGATGGAAGATTAATATTCAAAACGAGACCTTTTTGTAACCCTGTTACGAGAAATTCGATTGCCGCACGGAGGAAATGCTGTCAAGGATAATTGAACGTAACAACTGGAACGAAAGGGAATTGAACTGTTTTCGTGTTACGTATCGATCCGTTTTGAACGATGCTTAAAAATCCTTGCTTTTTAAATACCACCTTTATGTACGTTATTGATGCACTTAATTCACCTTGCCAATCGACATAACCTCTGCAGCTTTTTTCACTATCATTTTTTCGATTCCTACTGACACATGTTGAAGTCCAAATATCATAATTCTCAAGTATAATTTGTTCACATTGCACTAATAGTATAAAGTAATTCAGATTATGCACCGTATTGGATATGCTTGTTTCCACTGCATTTCTAAACGTGTTAACTCACCTTTACGTTATGTTAAACATATTTCAAAAGGTAACAAGCATTCGTTCGAGGCCAGAACGTGAAACGACTCACGCTTTATCGCCTGGCCCTGATAAATAACGCTAAAACGTTTCGAGGAGCGAGCAAGGGTGCCCTGTTTTTTTTTTTTTTTGTTTTTTTTTTACCGAAAACCGTTTGCTACCTTTCAGTGTGAATTTCCAAGGCGTCTTCATTGTTTAAGGCCTTCCAGAATTCCGTGAACTGGATGCGGAGTTTCTTTAAGGTCTTTCACACATGCCAGTGTGTATTTTCGGCGCTATTATTTGCCCAAGAATTACGAAAGAAGAGGAGACACTCGCCTCGTGAACGCGAAGAAACCTGCTTTCAGGTGTATCGCGAGCCTCCAGGTTTCAGCGAGTTCTGACTTTCTTTCGAATATTTTTGCAACAATTCAGCACATAGAATTCTTCCTACGCGTTTCGTGACATCAAACACAATGACCATATGCACATTTTGCGTTGGTGTCTATTAAAAGTGTGCGAGAACCTAAAAATATCGGATCGGGTCGGGTAGGAATTGTTCGGATCGGTTCGAGACTGGTACCTGAAATTTTTCAGCCCTCGAAGACCATCTTTGGGTAAAACTTGACGCTTCTAGTTTTGAAGCGATTGGCAAAAATTTATGAAAAAAAAAAAGGAAATTAACAACAGGATGGTTGGGCAAGCGAAGGAGGTCACGATAAGAAGCGGCCAAGCAAAGGTTCCCCGGTTTCCCTCCACCTACATACGTCAGTCCAGGTATCAGTAATAACGAACGTTCGAGCATTCAACCACTCGTTGCATTGTTCGTTCGCACTGCAAATATTAGCTGCAGTCTCGAGTACGACGTACGATGGTGTGCGGCTTTTTTAACCATAAAGAACCTGATTCTCTAAATCCCCCTGCAAGTCCCCCCTGCAACGATGTTAATCAATCGAAAACGAATTAACTATCATTTGTATATCCAATCAAATGTTAATAAGTTCGAATTAATTTGCATCCTCTCGACAAACACATTATAAATATTAAAAATCATGCTCAGGCATAAGACAGTGATTCTGATAATGGTGTAGCATTGTACCATGGTAAATATAAATTTATGGAAAATCAGTCAAGGAGAAGGTTTTGTTCCATCACAAGAGCTACACTGTTGTAGAATTAATGGAAAATCCTCGACAGAAGCCGTAAAAACTGTGACATCGTTGAAATTGAAAGGAATAAACGTAGAACAGTCAGATTGCGAAATGAAGAGAATTTATACACGTTATACAATGCGGGTTTGCTGCTTTCCTGGGGAACAAATAAATTAGCACGATAATGTTAAACCAGCTGACGAAAGGATGATTAAAAAGGAAAAATATTTCACTCGAGACGATAAGTGTAACAGTTTATTTTTCCTTAGCTTTGAAGTAGGAAACGTTGAACCTTACGAATAATATTTTTCAAAGTACTGTAAAATTCACGATGCGTGCTTGCGAATGTGGGTTAATTGCGTTACGTAATTAGGCATTAAAAGCGCACGCGTCGATAAAGCGATCTATTTTTTTGTCAAACTAAAGTGTCTATATTATAATGTAGTATAGTATATATGTATACTGCTATAGTTAGAATATAGTATAGTAGTAGTACAGTACTACTATTGGGTAGGCAGGGATATACAAAAGGTAGGAATTCTCAAAATCCTAGTTTTGGTAATATTAATATTCAAAGTAATTTAGAAAAATAAATAATATCAATTTTAATTATAAAATATTATTCAAAGCAAGTGATGGAGGGCCACAAACCTAAATATATGGGGTCCCTTTTCCGACATTGTCATTTTTCATAGGGGTGCCTGTTCCGTGGAGTGAAATTGCTCTGCTTTGGAGATGAATCAATTCAGTTGCATTAAGCTCTTTGAATTAAAATGCAATCCGGTGCACGTATGCGGTGTGGTCAAGGAATTCTACTTCCACCTATCTTCTGTCCATAGATTGCAAAAAAATATCGAGTCTCTGAACGTCGCATTTCTGAAATGACACCTAGCATCCTTAAATTTCGTAACGTTATATCAGGTTGTAGGTACGAAGAACAAATTTCACCGAAATGCATTATTCTCGGACGAGTCGTTGCAATTTTCAAACGAAACGCCAGAGTACAAATCGTTTCGCGAATTATCAAGTTTTGCAACGTTATGAAACAGACTTAGCACCAGTGTCTCTGTGTGCATCATTTCAGGCAAACATAGAGTGCTCCAATACTGTGGCAAAGCACATTGTACTTACCTGTGCCGGTACGGACGTAATAATGTCGTCCGATGGCAATGACGTAACGCGGTAGCCGCTACAGGGCGACTAAATTTCAATGCACCACGCATGCACCGTTTTCTAATTAAAATTAAAAGCGAACGACGAAATCCTATTTACATTCTAAGCAAATAATCCTCGTAATCGAAGGCTCTGAGCGACGGCGTTCAAATGAAATTAAAATTGAATGGAAGTATAAACGCTGAAGCCCACGTGGCTTTTACAAAAGAAAAGGTGCAAGCGTTTAAAAGGTCTTTGTATTACTATTACTTTAACGAAGAGGGTTTCAGAAATGAAGAGAGCGTAAAAATTCCTGTTTATGACTCGATTCATCGGAGACGATGGAACGTTGCAACGTTGACGCAACTTGGTGACCAACGTTTATTATAATTACCCAGTGAACCTTAAACCATCGTTACAGCGCTATACCGGGTGGATCGAATAAAATGTTCCAAGCAGGAAACAACGATTCTTGATTTTTCTGTGCTGGAATTTTCTTATCAATGTCCAAGAAAACAAGAGACACCAGCAGATTCGTCACTTGAATTTCGCGAACGGGTGCAAGAATGCCCCGATTCAGGACACACGATCAGAGTTAGGAGACAGTGAACGATTAGTCAGCAAAGCGACTAGTTCCCATCGTCGCATTCTTCCTCGTTCTTCGTTTTCTACCTCCTCTATTCCGTTCCGAGTACTACACCGTGTGTCTCGTGTTAGGATACTCAGAAGAAATTTCTGCTAGAGATAACAGAATTGGATTCGCCAGATTGTGAACGATACAAGGGTATCTGCAGTAGAAGTGGTTATATGTGGTCAGACATCGTAAAATCCTAATTTATTAACTCTAGAAAGACTGAGCCTTTTACGTAACAATTTATTTATAATTAATAATATCTTTACTAAAATCATTTCTTTACTACTAATTGGAAGGCATGAGCAAAGATAAATTATTTCTAAAAAAATTTAAGTAAGGAAGATATCATAATTCGCTATAGTTCAAAGGTTTGGAAGAAAATCTTTTTATTAAACAAGTAAACTATTAACTATTAATTAATTAATGAGGATGGGTTATATTATTAAAATTAAATATTGAAATTCTTATACCATATAGGTATTGCCCAAATTATTCGCTTACCATTAATGATAGTTGAGAACCGTTGGTATAGTATACATATTTTTTAACCCGTCCGCTCGACTAGACTTAAGACTTCGACTGTTTATACCGAATGATAAACAATAGCTGTTTTTGCAATTTAATACTAATAAACGAATTATGTAAAACCTCGTTTAAGCTTCATTGCAAATAGTTGACGAATGACACCTTGTCACCAATCAGAAACATAATCCAACTTTGAAGATAATAGTTTTCACAACTATAGTTTAGTATCTACCAACAATGAACAGAATAGAATCTTACACGATCGGTGTGCGATTAAAACAAAGCACGTGGACGGGTGTAAACGATGTAATGCAGATTTTATTGCATGTCTGTGTTGACATAACTTCAGCTAGCATGCTAACTTCGAGTAGCATCTGGTTAGTTTAAACTGCTTCGATCGTCTTGGGTGAGGATTCAATTTAAAACTTAAAATATATTTTTCTGTGAAGATTAGAATAAACGACTCGATAGAAGCTTCCTTTCCCACGGTTGCTATCAGCAGCTAACTGCAGCATACATTTCCAACACGTCGTTATGATAAGATGGCACGGTTACACGTGAACCGTTTAGAAATAGGATTTCTCATTACGCGCACGTAAGCAGAAACTTGGTGTTTCTCGCGAAATATATTTATTTATATTTTTTGCGAAGATCTAACAGCTGCGAATAAGTTAGGATAACACGTGTCCTTGCCACACGTGATTCACGTGTAATGCGGTGATCAATATCCATTTAATGGTGCTCGAATGACTCGTCACCATGTTTGAAATTGTGACGTCATTTATCTTAGCAAGATTATAATTAGTAGTTAGAGGCCTCGAAGTATATCCACAATCCATATAAAACAAGGTTTCGTTTGACGCTTTCAATATCTTTGTTTATAATCATTCGATGCTCGATCTTGACTTATTTCTAGTTTTATTTGCAGGTATAATTGTGACAACCAATCAGGAAAGAATGAAGTAACAAGATATAAAATAGATTTCTATATTTTCTCATTGGTGCAAATAGGTAGAGGTCAGGGTGGTTCCCCCCAAAATTAAGATTGTCCCCTCCCCAAAAAATATGAATTTACATCTTCATAAAATTTTCAAATACTAAAATTCAAACATTTCAAAATTTCCGAAGTGTTCAGCCCACCCCACAACTAGATCCATGTTACGCCAATGTTCTTATCAGAGATGTTTGATATAAGATTACGAAACTAATTCCGATAAAAACATTATATCATCGCTATATTGGTACACTAATTCGTGTGAAAAGTCGAGAAAGATTTTGTGCTAATCATAGGAATCAGAATTCATTGATAAACCGGAGAACTTCCACGAAGAATTACTAATACTTTTACGAGTATATCAGAGAGACAGGAAATTGACTATGAACGTTTCACTTTTATCTAAATCTTCCTGTAATCCTATAACTATTATCATTCTTGCGTAAAGAAAAATGTAGAGGTTGCAATTGGAAAAATTATTACTTCCTTCTGCAGTAATGTGAAACGTGTTTTCAAGTGTCACACACAACCCAATAGTTTTCTTCTACTTCGCGTGCATCTAACGATTATTGCATCCTTTTACTTTTTTATTTCCTTTACGCTTCTCCAAATCAAAACGAATCCACCTATTACCTGAATTTCTTTTTCTTTCGAACGTCGCTGGAATCCAGAACCTCTTCCGAAGATTTCGAGTGCCCAAGGTGAAGTAAACGCATGAACAGGCGATAATGGAGGAAGGAAGGAAGGAAACTTTTGTCCCCCGTTCCGTGTACAACACAAACAATTCATTATTCCTTGATCTGACCTAACCTTTGTTCATATTCATTAGGATCGGTTTGGACCACGAAACGGACCCTGATCTTAAATTCATTCCCTTAATAACCTTCGAATCGACCGAAAATTGTTGCTTTCTAAAATTAGAATAACCAAAGGCGAAAAGGCAAAAGGACTTTATCGGAGACGGAATCGGTCCAAAGAGACGTCAGTTAGAGCAGATGCACGTATGCGTCGATTAGCATTTGGACAGCGTGCATCGAAAAGTTTTCGGTATCGGTCGCATATCTGAAAGAGGCGATTGAATAATATGCAACGATACGACACCGAACGACTTTTCGTTTGCATCTGTCACGTTCGAGCTGTACCCTTTAAGAATCGAAAAAAAAAAGAAATGAAGGAAAGAGGTAACGGGTGCGCTTTGAAATTCGTTTCCGTTCCGATTTCGCATATCAAGTCCCGGGGAACTTTACAAAATAATACAAGATAAATTATCATCCGGCTTTCCGTGCAAGCGCGCTAACTTCATTAACGAATCGTTTCTTTTTAGAAATTGAAACATTTTTCTTTTTCGATTCGTATATGCATCGGAGAATGTACCTTTGCCAGAGCGCATAAAAATTGATGCAGTCCAATGTATTATGCAGATGGTAAAAAGGAAACGTACGAGCTGTTTGAAGTAAGCTGGAGAATTGACTTTCAGATGAAAGAACTTTGGACGGCATAAAAGCCCGGTCGAAAGGTGAATCCCACATAGCGAGAGGAAACTTACGGTAGATTAAAAACCTATTTGTAGTCTTTTGTCAGGGCAACACCGGGGCCACAATAACAGTTTCGTTGAATAATTTGTATAGAATTATGGTAATTTGTGACGAAGGACTTTCGAATCGATTGACTGACAGAAAGGCTGTATCTATTGATACCGAGTCAAGGAATTTCTACGTTTTCATGGCAATTCCCTCCTTAACCTCTTTTTACTTATGAATCGCGTTCGTTACTATGACGATACGCTAGAAAAATGTGCTCGCGTGAGAATGTATTACGCGAAACGGGTACCCGGGAAGTCGGTTTGGATTGGAAAAAGTTGGGAGGATTTTGAATTAATGCGTTATCCCGTTATGATTTCGCGTTATGAGTACACCCCTAATCTTTTATAATCATAATAAATGTTTCCAGTCTCTGAACTGTTAGTCCCGTAATGAAAATTTAAAAAAAGGAGGAAAAGAATAGAGGAAGGTAGATTGTAATTTATTCAGCTCGCGTTTCAATACGAATTCAATTTACCCTTGATATTAGCGCGGGAATTGAATCGAATTGAATTGAGATATCGGAGCCGGTTCGTCACGGATTCGAGCCGGCTTTTGCATCGGATAAAAACAACGGGCAAATATGCATGGAACACGTGAGAGAAGTCCACAAGGGTTACATAATCCAGGCAATTTCTATGGAATGACAAGGCTTTTATAAGGTCTCAATTCACCGTAAAATCTTGACATCCTTTCCATTCGGGCCGCGGACAATTTCAGTACCGAATATGTGCCGGTGTGCCTTCGATTACCTTTTTTCCTTCTCTTCCTCGAAGATCGCCGCTCAGCTCATGATTTCGATTGCATAACTTTATCCCTTTTTTTCACTTCTTCTTTTCGCAAACTTGCAGTCGTACACCGAGCCGCATTGTTCGCGACACGACACAGGGTGCTTATGTAAACGCACGTAACAATACTAAGTTACTAATCATACGGTTTTGCTCGTATCCTGCTTCGATCCGCCTTAAAACTCCGAAGGAACACGCTCGATGTAGCACGATTCACATGTTGCAATTTTTATATTACACAAGTTAATCTTGGTTCCTTTTTCTGTTGCAGAACGACGTCAGCCAGGATGACGAGGGCGAATTCTTTTGGGACCCACTGTCCGCCAAAAATCGGAACTCGAAGAATCAGAGCCATGGTCGACAGTTGCAGGAACAGTTGGCGCAAGCCACCGTGAAGATACGCGATTTAGAAACGGAATTGAAACGAGTTCAGAAGGTAGAATTCTTTTCGTAAAATCATCGGCGCCTGGCTTCTCTGTAATATGTATTTTCGTGTAGCCAATAATCGCATTGTTTCCTCGGCCCTGCAAACCGTTAAAAGGATAATTACCGTTGCAATTGTTTTCAGATAATTGAGTTTAATTTTAACTTTTCGCCATTGTCGATCGTTTCACGCACACATACACGTGACCGCACATCCATCATTTATCCACGTTATCTTCAATCAATATTGTATCACTGCCATTTTATTGGTACGCTAATACGCGCTGACAGATGTGATGTGGTCGATATTTTTTTATAATTGCAAAAATTTGAATTGATTACTGTAGGTCAGTAATCCTTCCTTGAAGGAGGAGCTCGCCGATGGACACCAGAAGGCGGAGTTCTTGAGAGCCAAGCAAGATATGGTGAACCGTATAATACAGATGGAAGAAAAGGTAGGACAACTTAGTTTTTTCAAATGCATCTAAATAGTTTTGCGAAATAAAAACTTCTTCAATATTTATTTAGAACCGAGAAACGGAGAGGAACACGAAACGCGTGCAATCAGATGAAACGGCGCTGATCAATGATTTCCGGACGGTACTCTCTAAATTGAACTCCCTGGAGAAGTTGGATCTAGTTCGAACTGCATTGAAGGCGTTGGAAAGCGAAAACGAGAAGCAAAGTGAAGCTAATAAGCAAGAAAAATCAGACTTCGACGAGAAGTTCAAAGGGCCTGACAACGAATCAGTGTCGCTGAAAGCTAATTCAGAGAATCATAAGCGGCACGATGGAGTCATCGAGGCTTCCAGCAACAGGGAGTCAGAATTATACAAAAAAATCGAGGAACTCCAGGAAGAAAACAAAAGATTGTTCACCAGTGTCGAGGAATTGGACCAGCAGCACGAGGAATCAATAGGTGAATGTTTAAACTATTATTCTTACGGTAACTTAAATCTTTAATTATTGAGAATCACTCACCTTTTTTTTTTTATTTCGCAGAGAAGCTGTTGTCTCTCAAGGAAGAGGCCGAGAAAAAGCACCAGTGCCTTCAAAACGCTTACGAGCAGCTTTACGTAGACTATAATCAGGCTCAGGATAAGGTAACCCAGTTGGAGGACAGGCTCAAGGACTCAGCAACGCGTATCCGAAGCGAAACAGTATCTCGTTCAGTGCAAAGTACCATCCTGGACAATGTGGATAAATCAGTTCAGACGGATGATCTCCAGACCCCCGAGGAGAAGACCAAGAATAGCACGATCAACGAGCTAACCGAGAGGATCAACGATATTCTGAGAAACTCGGTCGTCGAAACGGAGCCGAACGAATCAATTTTCGAGGCAGTCGCTAAACAGTACGTGGACACAAAGTGGAAGAAAGATGTGCTGGAGAAGAAGGTAACCGAACTCACCCGGGACCTAAAGGATGCTGTGGAGATGAAGGAGAACATGCAGGTAGAATGCGACGTGATGCAGTCGCACATTGATTCATTATTATTAGAGATTCAGGATTTGAAATTAAATTTACCGTCCATCCCGGAGGCGAGCGAGGAACGAGTCGCTTGTTTAGAATCAGAAACAGAATCCTTACACGAGGAAGTGAAGCGACTCCAATCAGAGAATTCCACGTTGAAGAAAGAGAACGCGGTGCTAAGAGAAGGAGGTCTGAACGAAATTAGAACAGAATCTCAGGGCCAGACAGGAACTACGTCAAGAAATAGGAAACCGACGAAACTAGAGGACATTCCTGAAGATATCGAGGAAACTGATAGCGCGATAGAGAGCCTAAACCGCAGATTGCACGCGACACTGGACGAGAACGACGAATTGCGGAGGAAGGTTGATTTGCTTGAAAATACAGAGAAAGAGACACAGGAACAGCTGAGGATGTCCTTGGAGAGGTGTAAAGGATTAGATGAGAACATTGAATTTATAGAGGAGTTGAAACTCGATTTGGAAAACGTCAGAAGGGAATTAAAGACGTCCACTTCGAATACGAAACAGTTGGAGAGCAATTTCACTCTTATGCGAGATGCGAAGATGGAGATTGAGAGAGAAAATGAGCAACTGTCCCGGAAGAATGAGGAGCTAGAGACGGAAATCTCTAAATGGCGAGAGATTAATTCGGGAACGCACAACGATGATGTGTTCGAAGACCTCCGGGAACAGCTTAACAGAATGAGTCGCGAGAAGGATGATCTGGAGTACGATATCTTGAACATGAGGAAAGAATTGGACGAGGCGTTCAATCAGATAGACTTGAAGGAAAGCTGCATAGCCAAGTTGAGTCAGGAGAATGAAAATCTGATGAAGGAGAAGAGCTCCTTACTAGAACAGCTGACTGCCATTCAGGACGAGTCCAACGATAAGATTGACCTAGTGAACACAGAAAAGTCCTTGCTGGAACAGGAACAAATTGAATTAAAGGAACAGGTGGAAAGTAACGAGGAGGAATTGAACGATGTTAGAGAACGACTATGCGAAATGAAAGAGAGGTATTCAAAATTAGAAAACGAGCTTATGTTGATGAACGAGAAGACTGAACAATTGCAATTGGAGAACGAGAATCTCCAGAACGAGATGAAGAAATGCGAGGAGGTAGCGAAATTAACCGAGAAATTAAATTCCATGCAAAATGATTACGCTCATTTGGCTAACGAGGTTGAAACTTTGCGTTTGAGAGAAAGAGAATTAACAGCTTTACAAGTGCGTTTTGCTAAAGTCACAGAAGAGAGCGATGCCTTGAAGAGTCAACACGAAGAGATCCAAGATAATTGCAGAAGATTAGAACACGAAGTGGCTTGTTTACAAGCAGAGAAGAAGGAACTGTTGAATCGCGTAAATGAGAACACCTATGATAATGAAAAACAACAGATTGCAGCACTATTGGAGGAAAGGACGCGAGAGAACGAGGCCCTGAAAACCAACAACGATCAGTTACTAGCCGAGGTGATCGAATCGCAAAAGAAGTTGCAAAAGAGCATCGATGGCAACAAGGAATCCGTTGATATGGCCAAAGAAACCATAGAAAGTCTGTCTCGTCTAGTCAGCCAGAAGGACGAGGAGATTAATACTCTAAGAAAAACTCTCGAGCTTGCCCAGAATAATACAGAAGTGTCGAACGAATTTCAAACTGTGAAGAACGAAAGGGATGAACTGGTGAAGCTGGTCACCATCAAACATAATGAAAGCTTGCAATATCATGGAGAGATTCAAAAATTGACACATCTACTGAACGAGCAAGTGTTACAGCTTCGAAATTTGATGTCAGAGAAGGATGCAGCTTTATCAGACTTGAAGGAGAAGGAGGCAGAACTTTCTTGGATGAGAAACGAGTTGCAGATGCTTCAGGAACGTTTAAATGAACCAAGTAACAAAGAAATATCTAGAATTGTAGAGAATTCAACTCAAACTTCAGCAGAAATTGCGCTTCTTGATGAAAAGTGCAATGCATTGGAAGCAGCCCTGATTCAAGAACAATCCAATAATAGAATGCTGCAGAATCAGTTAAATGAGAGTCAAATTAAAGAAGCGAATGCAGCCAAGGAATTGGAGAGGCTTAGGACACATCTGGTGGAAATGGAGTCAAATTACACAGAAGAAGCTCTGATCGCGGAAGAGTATAGAAAGGAATTGGAAGCGAAACTGCAACAAGCTGAAGAAAAAGTGAAAAATAGTTCAACAGCGTATACATCTGCTAATATTAGAGCCAATCAACAGGTGGAAACGTTGCAACAACAAATGGCATTGATTATTCAACAAAGAGATGATATTCAAAACAAACTGTCTGCTGCTGAAGATAAAATTCTGTCGCAGACTGCTTCTTTGACTAATTTACAAATTGTCTTGGAACAGTTCCAGCGAGGTAAATATAAAATATATTTATATAGAAACGATAAAATGACTAAAATTTAAATTAAATGTATATTTTTTCATTTCTAGATAAGGAAAAGGATATCGTGGCGGCGACAGAAAGAATTCAAGGAAGGTTGAATGAATCCTATAGGAAACAAGAAGAGCTAGTCAATGATATTACTAATCTTAAGGTACAAATAATGAAGTGATCAAATATTTAACAGAAGATACATGTTTTTTAATTCCTGTTGACAGGAACAATTAGCCGAAGCTAAAGAATGTTTGCAAGCAGCATCCAGATTGAGTGAACAGCTGGATAAAAAAACAGAACGTATTGAACAGCTGAGCCAAGAAGGTACCTCATTTAATAATTACAGAATTTTTATATTTGCCTGCATCTTGTTCCTTTTATCTTCCGCATGATTAGCATTTTTTTTGCAATTCAAATACATTTGAAGCCATTATTTATTAAATAAATCTAATAAATTGTTACATCGATCTCACGTAATTAATTCTCAAACATTAACTAATTATCATTTACAAAAATTATTGCTAAACGAAAGTAAATAATCTCATATATGTATTTCTCTGGTGTGGTCATAAATATCAGGGGTTTTTGTGTGTTATTTTTAACGCAATTTATAGATGAAAATTTATCAGTTAAAAACAGCAATTAGGCAAGCTCGTATTAAACATTTTAACTGTTTTAATTAATTAATTTTATAACATAAATGGCTAACATTATATCATTTTCAGGATGATTCATTAATTTTTTTATATATTTTAATTTGTTCTTTACGTGCTCTTATTAATGAATCATTCTTACTGAAATTTTACTAATTAAAAACAAACATTATACAGAGACCACATTATAAATATTGTTACTAATTATAAAAAGTAAGAAAGTACATACAATAGATTTATGCAAAATATGAATGCTTATATACGAATAAATAAACAAAATATCACACCTCTTAATTACAACATACATGCACTGATGACATGGTTGAAATTCACTCTATAATCATCAATTTGAGCGTGACCTGTGACTAATCTGCAAAAGCAAACACATAGACAATCCGGTGGTGTAGTCAAATATCAGCTGGTAATTCTGGGATTTTGACAATAGCCCAGGATTCTTGCTGGTATCCGGCTACGAACCGGACCATCGCCTTAGCGCACTAAATCACATCTTCGTTGGCTCATGCATTACCACTGGTGTTGGTACTACCTTCTCTTTTTTAAATATAAATTCCCATTTACTGGTATAAATTGCTATTAATATACAAGGACCAGAACATGACAAATTTAATTATATTTCTTTATGTGTAATTCTTGTATTCAATTTAATTCCTGCAATTTATGTCAGAGAACATGATATCCCTTTTTTATATGCTTCAATAAAATAAGCTAAGAATAATGTAATGTTACGATCGAATAATAATCATAAATTATGCCAAATTAAAACACTTACCTCACTGTACATTAAGACACATTATAAGGAAAAAAAATATATAGAACCACATATACATAAAATTTGGTAGCGTTGGAGTGGGTAATCTCATGCGGTAACTGTGAGCGTGTAAATTGTAAAAGCTCATATTACCCCGTGGGGTTTCCCACCCGTTACCATTATCCTACAAGGATGAAAGCATGTAGTTTAAAGCTTTTATTTTGCTAGCAATAATATGTATATTTTCATTTTATCATAATTTATTTAAATTTTTGTAATAATGTACTATTAAATGTAAAATAAGTATAGTCACTTAAAATTGTTTGACTTGTAAGATAAAACTTGAATTTATTGTAACATACTAAAATACTTTTTACTATATTAATGAAGCTTTCTTACTTCTAGTGGCATGCGTGAAAGTTAGTTTGCTAGTATGGCATGATAAATGAAGAATGCAGCATGAACAATTAAGACATGGGTGTGAGTATTACATCAGGTACTGGTGTGATGTTCAGACAACCAGTACTTGTGTTATACTTACGCTCTTGTCTTTTCTGACTTCAAATCTGCCAAGTTTACAACGTCGGAATGCACATGTATAGAAATAAAGCATTCGAAACGCTAAATTTTGTTCTCAAGCAATTAATAATTTCGCTGATATTATAAGATATATAATATTTCCTTAAATTATGAATTAAAATCTCTCTTTAACAACCCTTTTCTTATGTGTCTTATCATATATTTATAGTGGACAGGCTGTCAAATCTTGTAAACACTGCCGATCGTAGGATAGAAGAAGCTAATCAAAGTGGAGAGGGAAAAGTTGATAAGTTCGTATACAAAATATCTATTAAATGTATCTATTATATATAATATCACTTACACTGTATTGATATCTTTACAGAACTCTCATTAAAAATCTTCTATTGGGTTACCTGTCGTCGTCGGCTGCAGATAAGTCCGCGGTACTCCGAGTATTTTCCACAATTTTGGACTTCAATGAAGCAGAAAGGGATAAAGCCGGGTTGAACAACGCGGCTGTCCAAAATAGTTGGTTTTCACGCTTAAGTAGTGGATCTTCTGTTCCCAACAAGGTAAAATAGCTTTCGTTTTATCACTTACCTTATTGTTTATGTTTAATGCGGAGGAAAAAGTGAGCTGGCTCTCCCTGGATCTTCCTGGATCTCCCGGACTCTCCCTACCTCTACCTTAATACATTGCTAATAAATATAATGCTAAAATATAACATGCAAATATTTGTGTGTTCCAGGATCACGAAACATCCTTGTCAGCTGCATTTGTAAGATTTTTAGAAAGTGAATCAAAGCCAAAACCACAGTTGCCTGCCTTACCAATTCAAACATCAGTACGTATATTCAAATTCTATTTATTTGGATTAAAATAAGATTTATATATTGTTTTGTAGGCTTTACCGCGACCTGGTCACAGTAGACAACATTCTACATCGTCCACGCAATCTACTTTGCTCCTTTCTAACGTAAATCTACCAACATTCCCGGACTTCGTACCAGCCAGAAATACAGGATCAATTTTAAAAGAAGTGTTAAAGGACAGCTGATATTAAAACTTCTAGAATATGTATTTTGTACACTTTAAGACTGTAACGGAAAGCAATGTTTCAAGAATTCCATTTAAAAGGGGTACAGCTAAAGTGGTTACAAATAAACCAGGATCGTTTTTACAGAAGGAGTAAACATTTATTATTTAGTTTCAGTCATGCAAACAATTGGAAGAAGCTTAAAATATGTCAATTAAAAATAATCCGTACTATTGCGTTAAAGCATATTAATGAAGAAATCAAGTCATCTAAAATTCTACAACGAATGAAATAGTAAATAATGTATATTTGCAGTATTAAATCTTTACATATATTTTGTAATACATACTAAAGTTATCCAACCATTTTTCTCTATACTTATCGGTAATGATACATCATTTGTTTGGATAATTTAAATACATTGAGTTTTATGATCATAATTACTTTGTTAGAAATAAATACACTTTGTTCATTTAGTTTTACAATTGTATATAAAAAGATATGTGCTAAAAATAAGTACGAAGTGATGGGGCTAGCAATAAATACGTAATAAATTAATATGTTAAATATACTATTAATAATGCTTCTATTAATTTAAAAAAAGACCTCCCTCAATTTAACAACTCCTTTGTTACCTTAAAAGCTAAAAGGGTAGGGATTATTAAAAGAAAAATATAAGAAATTACGTTTATTTAAACATTGATTTTTAAAACAATACGCTTAAATTATTGTACAAAAAGAAAATTACAGGAGGAAAAGTATGATGTATTAACAAGTAGGAGAGCGGACTATGAAACAGGAACACAAAGTATGAGGTTCAAATTTACAACTAAATACAATATTTAATTCAGTAGCTTATTTCTTCTCCTTCTCCCCCGCTTCTTTCAGCGCAGGTTTACCGGTTTGTTCGATGCTGACGACTCTCTCGTTCTGCTGAATCGCTTTGTCTTTTCTAGGTGCTGTGATCGTAAGTACACCATCAGAAGACAAAGAAGACGACACCTGGTCGATATCGCATTGTTCAGGAATCATATACTTCCTGACGAACTGCCTCGAAATCCAACCGTGTTCGTCCTGCTTCTCCTCGTGTTTGCCCTCGACGACGACGCATTTGTCGGCGACTTTAACGTTGATTTCCTCAGGTTTGAATTGCTGTACATCCAGAATTACTTGGAATTTATCCTTGTCCGCCTGCACGGTGGATGTGCCGCCTCCTTCGGTGTTCCTCAGGAGTTCACCCCATGGTCTGTAGTAGAGCAGAGGGGTTCTGAAGAATCTTCGGTCCAGCTGGTCCAGGATGGAAGGAGTTCGCAGTTGTTCAGGATACAGGCCCAAACCGAAGTTCTGATCGCAAAGTCGGTGAGGGCGGTTCAAATCCTCCCACCAGTCAGAGAACAACAATGGTACCAAAGACATGTTTCCTTGAATTACTATTTTATTTACTGATTACTTCTCGAAAACTTTGAATTATATACTCGCAGAGCAAGTTCACTTTGATATTAGGCCTTCTCGCTCAGAAAATCTTCTTCACTTCGCTTTGTGAGACACACTGTTGCTGACTGTCGTGGCGCGCGTATTTATACCGTACCGGCCGGTGATAGGTGGAGGATCCCGAACATTCTAAATCCGTAAACATATTCGAGAAAATTCGTTGTTTTATTTAAACCAAAGCAAATTTTCAAGCATGCACATGACTCACCGGCAATTTTATCTTAAAATTGCATCCTATAATTGGACCTATCTATCACCAGTTTGAAAATCAAGCGAAAGTTTTTACTACGCAAGCGCTGTGTACTAGGCGTAGCTAGTGCATATCGTCTAGAAGCGTCGAATTTGTTTTGACAGATCTGCACTTTATTTTTAAATGTTCTTGACAAGAAAAAAAATACCATTCGGGTTTTTTATTACTGTTATTTTTTGCTTAGCTGCACGAAACGTTCCTCATACGAAATCGCTTCTAGAACTTTTATGACACGTAGATTCGTATTGTGGTCAATGTGTTTACAAATTTCTTAGTCATACTGCTCCATATAAAAAATTTTATAATTACTTAAATTTATCTTGTGTTTTGAAAATTGATTATTTTATCAAACATTTACTTCGCTTATCGTCCATACCATCGACAAGAATCGTAAGAAATACGTTTGCGATGTTCATTTATTGATTTTCCAGAAATATTTCTGTTACATCAGAAAAAGATATAAACAATTCATAAGATAAAGAATGATTAACACTTTTTTCACAAAATGGAATGTAATTTTCTTTATTATTAAATTCCACTATAATAACTATAGTTGAATAAAAAAACTTAATCCCTGACGGATTTGTGCCGGTTTGAAAAAGTTCTGTATTTTTCTAGAATCTTCCACGAAGAATTTTTTTTACCCATTAGATACATCATTTTTGTTTATTAATAATTCTGGGACTGTACAAAAACTTATGCGAACGAAAACGTTGCTAAACGTCGAAGATAAATACGTCTCGAAGCATTTTAAAATGAATTACTAGACAGTGTGTCGAAACGATCCATTTAAAAAACAATGCAGTATTTATTTAAAACTGTTGTGGAATATAAATCCTTAAAATTATCATATGAGTTTATAAATATCTTTGTGAAAGTCTGCATACAAATATCACTTTATTCAACAGACTATTTTCTTGTCTTATATTGCTTTCTAAGTATCCTATTACTATTTTTAAAAAAAGCCATGGGAGAATGTAATTAAATACGCATCAAGTTTCATAGATTCAAATATAATTTATTTTTAATTGTTTTCTTTATTGATTAAATTAGAATGTTACAAATTCATCAAAAATTACTGCCAACAAAGTAATATAACATTTTGACCGAATTTTTGGCGCTTTCACGAATGTTCAAGTCATATTTAGACCGGGTATCGGTTGTCGTTGACTAACATCCCTTTCTAGACCTTTCTCAAAGGGAAGCCATTGAGTATTGATTTTCCTCTCGCTAGGTCAAGTAACTCCCTTTAAAGTTTAAACCCAACCCAGCTGTATTTACTAAACATATGCTTATGACCCGTGTCTGAAGTGCAAATTCTATTTATACGTAATGCATTCACACTGTTCTATTTCTGCAGAACGTAAAATAGATCCTTCTCGGCGCTTCCAAGTTTGTCAGCTTACTCATGGTTGGCTGCAAGCCCAAATGCTTTATCGCATCGGTCAACGTACTCTGAACAATTCTAGACACTTTTAGGTGCAAATCGAAGTACGTTTACTATAAGGAACAGGACAAATTGGGCTAATATAATCTACTTATTGATATGATTAAAATCTTTTACTTTTAAAATTTTGACAGTTCATGCTATGTACTCGTGACTTTGATAATTTCTTATTCTAATATTTACTAATCATAGTGTCATACTATTTATAATATGAAAATTATTACAGTAATTTTGTAGAGTATATTACAAATGCTTCTGAACATAATTTTCTCAATAATCTATGTTATCAGTAATGTTATTAAACTTTTTTCCTTTTTATCATTATTCGATTACATCACGTTTGTACGGTAGCATGGCGGCATCCGGTCAGCGTCACGTGCTCGGGATTTTGACATTTAGCTTTCTGTCACTATTCTTTCTTATTTTTACATACTGTGGATTCTTAAAAAAATAATCTATTGTTAAACATGTAAAAATAAAACATTTAAAATTGCAATAGTAATTTTCTTTCATTTTTACTTTGATAACAAATTCTGATTATCATCATCTTTTTATGTTAGTATGAGAAAATAAAAGGAATACAAAATTAGAAGGGGGAATAACAAACAATTTTTATTTTCAATCAAAAGAATAGTTTATTTATTAGAAACAAAACAGTAATACAAAAGTTTATTGTATTGTTTGTACTGGCACATACTGTACAACATTTACAACACTATAAACTATGTTTACAGTGACAACAAAAGTGAGAATAATTATGATGAAGGATGATGATTAATGTTAATTTTATGCAGCTTTAACAGTGCCTTTTCTTCCACGCTGAGATTGCTGCTGCTGTTGCTGCTGTTGTCCTCGTTGCTGAGACTGTTCATCGTTTTGTTGTGGCTCGGACGTATCGTTTTGTTGAGTCTCTGAGGAGTTGGTTAAAGCTGGTTTACCCGTGTATTGAATCTTAATTATCTTTTCAACTGGTTTAGATTTTACAGGTTCTTTCCTGGGGACAGTAATTGTTAAAATACCATCGGACGACAAATGCGACTCTACCTGGTTGATATCGCACTGCGATGGTACTATATACTTTCTGACGAACCGTCTGGAAACCCAGCCGTGTTCGTCCTCTTTTTCAGGGTGCTTAGCCTCGATTACAATGTTTTGATCTACTACTTTAACGTTAATCTCCTCAGGTGCAAATTGTGACACGTCCAAAGTTACTTGAAACTTATCTTTGTCAGCCTGGACAGTGGATGCACCGCGTCCTTGTCGTCTGCCCTTGGAGAATGGATGATAACGTCTTCTTCCTCTTCTAGGCTGTGGGGGTGGTGGTCGGTAGAGAAGAACTTCGGTGTCGAGGAACGGGTCCCAATCCAAAAGATCTCCAGGATCCAATACGGTGCCAAAGTGTTGATCCCATAGACGGTGAGGTCGGTCGAGGTCTTCCCACCAGTCAGAAAACAACATCGGTATCAACGACATCGGGACAGTTCTTGATGACAATTCACAGACACGTAATACGAACTCTAATTGAATTTGCTCGTTTACTATTAGATTACTAGAGCAGTGACTCTATTTATAGAGTAAAAGTATATTATGCAATACGTATGAATCGCAAACTTCTTTGCAACCGATTATTCAGCCGTACCGTTATATCGTTCACACGTGAATCAACCTCCAACAACCAACGCAGTTCGCTTTATAGGGATTCGTTGCGCACTAGGTTGGGTGGTGGGGGTACCAGCGCCTCGTGTTCGAGAACACCCTGGAAAACACCAGAATTGTCCTTGAATACAGTTGTCTTTTTCGTACCAAAGATCAGTTCTGTGTATCCTCAGACCTGCGCAATTTGACGTAAACAAAGTCGTTTCATCGAACACGCTATAACCTACGATAGCCGTTAACGTATTCCCAAACAACACTAAAATGATAAAAGATAAAATGACGTCGAATAGAGCACCATATGACGCGTGTGACGGCTCCGGAAATGGAGGCGTTCCAAAGATTTCAAGGTCAATTTAGTTTTTTTAAATGGGATTGTGTACTTTTCGATATGTCAATCGAAGCGTATTTTTATTTTCCATAAAAAAGTATTAAGATACTTTAATCAAAAATTAATTGGTTAAAAAGATATCTTAAGGAGAGACAGTCTCTTCTTAAGATATAATTTTAATTAATGAATTTTCGTCTCAGGTACCATAGTAATTTCTTGTAGAGAATTAAAATACGCTTCAAGTAACGTATAGATAAATACATATTTTCATTTAATTTTGTCTCGCGAAATTTTTGTCTATCTTTTACCGTTTTAAAGTTGTTATTTGGTTCAGCTGCTTGGGACACCCTATATCGTATACACGTGAAAGGAACAAGTTCTTTAGTTCACGATGGTTTACATCTGGTGTATCTGGTTCTGAGACTGGTTATGTCTTTCTTCATGTTCAGGACCATGCAGTATTCATTTACTATGCTTTTGATACAATTTCTGTACGTAATATGTTACTCAACGTATAACACGTATCTTTCTTAATTAAAAAAAACAAAGTAGTTGCTTATGAATAAATTGTGCATGAATATAGCTCGTTCAGGTCAAGGTAGAGTTCATTCTCGTTCATGCATATGCGGGTTAATGCACTAAACCAATACATGTATCCATACATAAAGGGGTTTTCATACTTGTTAAATAATTGTTTCTACGGTCAATTTATGTTTATAAATCTGCACTTGTATATTAATTTATTGAACTTACAGATATATACAATCACAATTTATTTCAAAAAATAATTTGTACTGTGATACTGGGTTTATCTAAAAAAAAAATTTTAGCAAATTATCAAGTGTTATCATATAATTTAACCTTACTATAAAAATAATTTATTATCCGTAAACAAAGTAGCAGATACATTTAAAATTAGAATTATTCATCAGAAGTATAATATTTTTAGTGAATCAGCAATTATCAATTTTGTGCTCGTAATGAAAGTCAAACTTATATTTATTATATTTTCATTTTTTCGAATATATGTGAATGAAATTATACTCCTTTTATAATTAACAAACTGCTATTTCCTTTATAAGCAATAATATTTGAATTTTTACATTTCATCTAGCAGTAGGTATTGTTATATATGTATACATTACACAATCTAGATCATATAATTTATTAAACAAAATCATTTGAATCGTATTAACTAAAACTAGATATGTACATCGGGTATTATGAAAAGAAACAAATACAAATATGTTTTAAATTCTATGATCCATTTATTTAAAAAAAAAATCAGTAATGAAACGTACAAAGTAATACATAAAGCAAACTAATATTTATTCGATATGAACGTGAAACTAAAGGAAATAGTATATGATACCATAGGTATCGAATAAATTCGAGAAACATTAGTCGATCCACCATAATGGTGCATTCTTACGTGGATACAAGTAATGTATAGCTAAGCATACATTTGGAAGGCGTTTCCTTTAGGAATATCACATCCAATAAATACTCGCAATAAGTGCCACAAAATGTGTGTGTATAATAATGCAAGAATTAGAAAGGTTATAAGATGTTGGAATTACGAGGAATTCGATTTTTACTCAGTCGTTCCGGACTCAGTATTCTCTGGTTTCTTCTCCTCGTTCTCGGCCTGGCATACAGCCGGCTTGCCGGTATGCTCGATGTTAATTACTCTCTCGCCTTCAGGAACTGATTTCGGTTTACGGGGCACGATGATCGAGAGAACACCGTCCGAGGAGAGCTTCGACGATACCTGGTCGATGTCGCATTGTTCGGGCACCATGTATCGTCTCGTGAACTGTCTGGAAATCCAGCCATGCTCGTCCTGCTTCTCCTCGTGTTTCCCCTCGACGATCACAAAATGGTCGACGACTTTCACATTGATCTCTTCTGGCGCGAATTGCTGCACGTCCAGGTCCACCCGGTAACTGTCCTTGTCGGCGATCACGGTCGATGCACCACCACCTTTACCTTGATGCAATAGTTGACTCCATGGTCTGTAATACGCCATAGGATGTTTTTTCATTCCCTTACCACCCCGTGGAGATAAGCTGTGTAGTTGCATCGCTCTCGGTAGCAAAGATTCGGGATTGATGTTAATGCCAAAATCTTGATCCATCACACGATGGGGACATTCCAGCTCTTCCCACCAGTTAGAGAACAGCAAAGGTAGAAGAGACATCTTGATAACTGAAGGTTCTGAAAATGATTAATTGATTTCGTTACTGGGATTGTTGGATCTGATACGCTGTTTAGTGGATCTTATTACTTTAAAATGGCACAACGAACTTTTGTTAGAAAGCACCGGTTATTGCCAATGCAACTGCCTTGAATGCACTGATGTGCTTTCAGACACGACCGTAGCATTTAACAGGAGGCGCTCCAATCGAACGGTTGAGCATCTAGAAAACTATGTAAGTAGGCGCAAAAGGAAATTTCTTGAATCCACCAGAAAATTCGGACTTTTAACATTTTTTTCTATTTATCTTCAGAGTTATTTGGAGTAGTATTCGATCAAATAATAAAAAGATATCATTTGCTAATCTACCATTACAAATTCATATATTTTAGGGAAAGGTATCAATATCTATTAATAAAAAATTCATTTTGAATCAATTTTAGTTGTGTTTTGTAAATATAATTTGAATAAAATAAGTCTGTTAGCTCAGAAAATAAAAAAATGAATAGAATGCTTTCTAGAAAGAGAGTTTCTAGAAGGTTCATATCTGCACGTAACACGTAATCGATAACGTGGATGTACGACTGACGTGAATTAACACAAATATTAACGTTACACAATGTAATTGCATTGGAATGCGATTACGTTGAAGTAAGGCTGCTTTGAAGACCCTGGTTCCAGACGACCTAATATCAAGCCCACAAAACGATGCTGATATTTAAAATTCTGTAAATAATTTCATTAATATAAGTTAGGTATATTGAAAATTATTTCAAGTTCACTTGGCTTATCATGGATGACAAAAATGATGCCAGTGATAAAAAAGAACAAACTCAGCTGTTTAAAGTAAAGGTAAATGTAAGGAGGGGAATCTTTCACCAGCTGTCTTTGATCCGGGAAGAATGTTTAAGGAAAGCCTAACTAGAACATTTGTCTTCCCATGCGAAGATTCATGGGTAAACAAGTCAAATACTGGACGTACTTCTGCCCTTATACTTTCTCTTAACTAAAGGAAGCCTAAATTGCACGTCAGCGTATCTCATCGTAGCAAATTCGGTTCGTCAAGTATGAAACTGATGTAAGATTGCAATAAAAAGAGAGAAAAGGAAGTTAACCTAGTTCTTTTGCAAAAGCAACCCAAAAGAACGAACAAAAAAAATGATTACTGTTACACAAAAAACAAGACAGAATAAATGCAATGAATGTAATAATTAAGCATTAGAAATTTAATATTTGGACTTCGATAAAATTAATCTTTGAATTTCATGCCACCTTCACCCCGCGAAACTACCCTTATCACTAAAGTTAGGGAACGACCAAGATCTAATATACACCAAGGTTAACTTTTAACGCATTTTTTTTATTAAAAAACAGAGAAAAGTACTTATAACAAGACTTTACAATTTTTACATATATTAAATAGAGTATACATTATTCAGTTCTTTGAACAATAATTACAGTAAAACGCTGTATAAAATAAGATTATACAAGAAGTCTGTACAAAATACAAAAAATATAGGAACCATAGAAGAAATAAAAAAGAGATCAACTCTTATTTCTTCTCAGGGTTCTCGTCAGGTGCGTCTTCCACCGTCACTTCATTTTCTGTCGCTGGTTTCTCGGTCGTGATAGTTTCTCCTGTTGTTGTTGTTGTTAGTGGTGTTGTCGTCGTCGTCTCTCCTCGAATGGCAGGTTTCCCGGTGAACTCTATTTTGATCGTCCTCTCGTTCGGCTTTCCTTCAGTCTTCTTCAACGGCGCTGTGATTGTCAAAATTCCGTCGGAGGATATATTAGAGGCCAGTTGGTTTTCATCAACCTGTTCTGGTAACAGGTATTTCCTGACGAACTGTCTGGAGATGAAACCATGCTCGTCCCTCTTCTCTTCGTGTTTCGCCTCCACGACAATAAACCGATCGACCAGCTTCACGTTAATCTCTTCCGGTTTGAATTGCTGGACATCAAGGATGACCTTGAAGGTGTCCTTATCAGCCATTATGGTCGATACACCACTCTCACCCCGACGGAGGAGTTCGTTCAATGGTCTGTAGTAAAGATCAGTGGCTTTGCTTCCCGGATAGAACCTATCTATCGTGCTGGGGAAGAGTAGTTGTTCAGGGAAGAGCCCCATGCCGAAATTTTGATCCATCAGCCGATGGGGACGTTCCAAATCCGCCCACCATGCAGAGAACAACAACGGTAGAAGTGACATCTTGCGATCGTTGAATCTATTCACTTTTCAGAAAAATTTGTTAACTTGAATACTCAGATAAAATACACAGAGAATACGTTGAAAAAACAACACACACAGAATTCGCTTTGAAAATATCTGGTTCGCTGTCTCGATTGCAACTGGAGCTTTACCCTCACCGACGGCTATTTATGTAGCCTGGCTTTCTGTGTAGTGGGACATTATCTATATCGATGGCTTTCGAGAAGTTACCGGACTAAAACGAAAATATCATCGACGTGTTTTGCCTCCACGTATTTAGGCATGGTAGCTAATTGAACGACGGAATAATTAACGTTCTTGTTTTTCTCTAACCCTTGCAATATCGACCAATTTTCCTAACGATTGCTCGAATCGAATCGCATGTTTTGCGCTTCGAGCACCTTCTACACACGCCGATTGAATCTTCTGGAATTTGTTTTTCTTTGAAAAATTGTTGAACTATTAATTAAAGTATCTTATCAACGGCTTAGTTATTATTTTTAACTGATATTTTATACACGTGCCTTGTTTTTCATTTTTATATCGTACTCTTGTTTCTTTTATTGTGTTATTTCAGGTTCGGGGTCGTTTTTACGATTGTTAAATTTGATTTATAAATATTCTGATGGCTAAAATTATTGGTATGTTATTCTGTATTTAGAAAAGAGCGTTATAAAACGAATTCGAGGCCCAAATTGACGTGTTTTAATATTATTCGCGCTTGAATAATTTAAATAATGCAATTAAGTTACAGTTTTGATACATTCCTCTTACTTGTTAATTTTACATTAGTAATTTTATAATTTTAATTCAAATTAAAAAGATTTTAAAGAATTTAACATATAATATTTCACATTTTTCATTTATTATAAAAAAAATTGTAAAATTACAAGATAGATATAGACTACCAGCTCAAGAGAATGGAACATTCTACTACAATCTGGAATTTTCGAAAGTGTTTTTTCACACCACAGGTATATTACCTTTTAATTATATTTTTTAATTAACGTAGCCTATTATAGACGACCTCAATGACCTGAAAATAAATAAATAAGAACCAAGCTTTATTTAACCCGAAACAATACCGTTTCATTTATGTTGTTTATATTATAAAGAAGTGTATTTTTTTTTTTTAAATAAGAATAGAACACTTTGAGCGTTATAGTTTATCGTCAACATCTTCAAACTTTCATATTCCTCGGGTCTTATGTAAACTATCAATATCGAACGTTCTAGCAAATTCTCCTTTTTGAAATTTCGCGATTTTTCCAAATGGATCAATTCTGTATCTTGCGACTGCGCGTTGGTGAATCATTTACACGTAGAGATAAGTCAATGGTAACAGAATTGATTCACATTCGTAACACAACTGGCACCTAATGAAAAGAGACCATCCCAAATTAAACAAAACAGAGCCATGTAATTGCGAGGCGTTGTCTCAGCCCCCCTTTCTTTACAAGATAAACGAACATTATTCAAATGACATGTCATTCAATCGAATAAACGAAGAAAAACGGAATGTACATCCCCAGACAAATACCAACAATCTATCAGATCTTCTGGGACGAACTCTAATCCGTGATAAGTTTATTTTTCTTGCATACTTTCTGCGACTATTTTTTTAATGATAATCGTGTAGAAAATAGAAGCTTATCTGTGGGTGATGTATTGCTTTATGCGTAACAGATGCACCGGTGAAATTTGTTATGAAAAACATAATGAAAGAAGATAGGTATATGTAGTTTATTATAGTACAGTGTACTATCACTATAAGTTAAATTTTTATATAAACAAAAGACTGGTATTATTACTATAAAAAATGCATAGATCAATGTATTATAATATTATGTGGAAGATTATTTTCATTAAAATATGAATTCATTTGGAGGATTTTATGTCGTAACAGATATGTGAATTGTTCCATTTTTTATCGCTCGAATGGCTACCCTTCAGGGTTACTACGTCGCAGATGCGGCGTCGTCTCTGTTCTGTAAATAAATATATCGAATAGCGCCGAAATGCGTAGTAACCTTCCCATAACCTTCTCCTCTCATTGTCAGACGAGGGGCTCGCAGGTCTGATATAAGCGGAATGCGAAATACCCGGGAATCGAAACCTGGGAACTGACCAACGCAATTGGTTGGTGTTCTGTTTCTTTAATTCATTCTTTCATAAATTTTACACATTTACATTTTTCCCACGCTTTATCTGAATCATACCCAGAAAATTAAAATTTTCTATCGGTACATTTAATCAATTGATGGGAAGAGCGCTGAAATGGCGTCAATTTAAATTCAATTTTATTTTTTTTCATTTTGATTTTTATTTTATAAGTTTTAGATATGAAAGACTTCCATTTGAAAATTGGCTACCTAATTTTAGTCGAAGGAACACGGTATTTGGATAATCGAGGAGATTGTGTCGCATAAGGCAGATTACTGTCACTGCGATAGACAGAGTTTTAAATCAACTGCAGATAACTTGTTGCAGTTTCTGTATCAGGAAGAATCCTTACATTTGGCATTGTCTGTACCCTTTTAGCGATTACGTGTCGTCCAGCATGGAGGACCATCCGTCATTATATGCAGTTTTGATTCGGGATAAACACGCAGAAACCATTGTCCATTTCTTCCAGCCCATTAACTACACCAGAACGTTGTTAATATTTATTAAAGAATCATTTATTCAATCAATTAAAATAAAACATAAATAATTATGATAAATGTCTCAGAAGTTTAGAAAATTAAAAAAAATTATTGTTTCCCTGTGCTGTTTTGTATTATGGTGTTATTGTACCTCATTTGACATAACTTGTTATCAGAAAACGATAAATTATGATTCAATAAATGAATAAAGCAATTATTTTATCGGTACGCGTCATGAATTTCTCAGATAATGCTAATATAATGTACGACTTGAAAGTTTCAGCGTTATCGTTAATTATCAGAACAGCCAAAACAAATGTATTAGTAAATATAGTAAACGTAGGAGAAACGAAACGCTGCTGGATACAAACGTTTGTCAGACGTTGCACGAAGCAACGAAAACGTCGATACAAGGCTCAGACAGTATTGAACGTACGACACCTTGAAATTATACAAAAATTAACATATATTGTTAATTATAATTATTAACAATTATTAACAATAATTATTTACAATTATAATTATACTGTAATAGTAGTTTTATACATATTATACCATCTATACACAATTTTTACTCTACTGTATAAAAAATTGTCAGTGCATAATAAATTTTTATATGTGATGTGTTAAATTCTATTATATAATATTTCTATTTCCAAAAAACATTGTTAGTTTTTAGCTAGTAATTAGGCTGATATAATTTTGCAATTTCATAGAAATTATTTATTTAAATATACTTCTAAAATCTGAATAGATTTCCGTGAGGTATAAAAAGGAACGTATATTGGCAGAAAATGCGCGGCGGTAAAAATTTCAAATTTCCCTCTCTTCTGTTATATAATCAATAATTATATTCAATGATATTTATATATATGTACGTATATTCATCAGAAAATTCTGGAGGACTTTTAGAGCATTCTAGATCATTCAAGAAACTAAAAGCGACAATTCGAGAATGCGCGTGATCGAAGTTTCCGTGTACTATATATAGAAATTGCATTGCCGGCCGCGCGCCAGTATACAGAGAATAGGCGAGGCGTGTACATCGTCTGCGTGTTCTTGCCGGCAAACCCGTGCTTTTAAGGATTTTTGAAAGAAAAAGAAACCAAACAAAATGAGACGAGGAACGATGTTGATTCCAAAATTATTCTCTCACTGGTGGGAGACTTTGGAACGACCACATCGGTTGGTTAATCAACATTTTGGTAGACAGTTGCGACCGGATCAGTTCATCGAGTCCTTCTTCGAGAGATCGTCGCCGTTTCGTATGTTCCCGTATTCCTATGCGTTCCAACCTTTGTTAGAATTGGAACGTGAAGAAAAGGCTGCTGGATGGTCGGTATTAAAAGACGACAAAGACAAATTTCGAATAATACTCGACGTGCAACAGTTCAAACCCGAAGAGGTTAACGTGAAGGTTGTTGACAATTATATTGTCGTAGAAGGTAAGTAATAAAACATTTTAAAATAAAGATTGTAACAAGATTATTGTAATTACGCGTGGTTTTTTTTTGTAAATATCGTGTATGTAGAATGGAAGACTGATTTTTATTGTATTTCTTTTATAGGAAGACACGAAGAGAAGCAAGATGATCACGGTATGATTTCGAGGCACTTCGTGAGGAAGTACCTGGTACCGGAACAATGCGATCCTGAAAAGGCAACGAGTAGTTTGTCTTCGGATGGTGTTTTAACGATAGTAGCACCAAGGAAACCAGAAGCCATTGAAAATAAAAAAGAGAAAATTATCAAAATAGAGAAAACAGGGAAATTGTCAGAGGAACAGGAACAGGAACAGGAACAGCAAGAACCTCAGAAATTAAAACAAAGCGCATAGAAATTAGTTGTGTGCGTCTTATTTATGTAATTTAGTATTTTCACCTGTTTTTCTCGTGTTCTTTTATAGTGTATGTAGACATAGTGCACGTCTATGGATAATTTTTATATTTTTAAGTTTTGAACAATGAATTTGTACGAATTAAATAAAATACGTCGTAGAAAGGATATTTGTCTACTGTTATATAACCTTTTATGACTCAATAATTTTTAGATCGAGAGCTTCGAAATCGCTGACAACATACTTAAATAGTATATCTTTGAGATGTAAGAAACCCAAATTTTCGGTTCTGATTAAAAGAAAATTGAATTACGAAACTTAAAGATTTTGTGTCAATAATTTGAAGTTTTTATCAAAGTTCAATGCCAAAATGTTTCTTCATTTTATAGAATACAAGGAATTAAAGCAATAAACAAATCTCAGGTGTCTCTTGGATGTATGATGTCAGTTGTCACATTAAGGTTAAATAAAATATGTATATTGTGAAAATAATGTTTTCTATTATCGATAATTACATATGTTTGAATATTTTATAGATTGTCTTTGAGATAGAAGAGGATCCATAATGAATTACGCCGGCTGCTGTGGATCTTCTCACCAAAACCCTTTGCAATTTGAAAAATACATTGATTTCCGTACTGATGATTAGATTTCTCAACGCATAATTTAAACCATACTATTATCAGGCAATTTTTACAGAGATAAAATCGCAATCTATTCGTATCGCGTCAAGGTTAGTCATAATGTGCAATTCCATGAACTAATAACTGCAAATTACAACTCAACTATTCTATAGGAATGATATAATCTCAGGAAGCAAATGAAAAATATTTGAATCCTACAAAATTTCGAAATACACTAACGTTCGTGTAATGCTAAGTTAATTTACCCTTGGATACAGTACAAAGGACTAAACCTGTGTTTAAAATGAAAAAAACAAGTTTGAAAACAAAATTTAAAGAACTATGTTTTTATCGCTAAAGTATGGATGTATAGGGAGATTAGGAGGAATACGAAGGATTGAATTAAAGACATTTTAATTTTTTTACTTAGAAATTTATTAACATTAAAAAATGACCATACATTAAAGTCTTCAAAGTCTCATACTGGCAGAGAATATAATATATACATACATACTCTCTAATGGAAACTAAACGATGAGTTATGAAACGCAAATGACAACTTATAAATACATATATGTACTATCATAAACGTTCGCTAAACTTTAATGTAACATACAACACTATGTGATATAATATAAAATTTTAAATTGTGATTAAACGATGAACGACTATAGCGAATAGGAATATTATAAATGGCAGAAAAAGTACATTTCTCCTTCACTTCTTCTCTTCTTTCTTCTCCTCGCCGCCCTGCTTCTGCTGCTGTTTCACGGGTTTGCTTTGGATTGCCGGTTTGCCGGTATGTTCGATCTTGACGGTTCGCTCGTTTTCAAGCTTTGGCTGGTCCTTTCTAGGTGCGGTGATTGTGAGTACACCGTCGGATGACAGCTTCGACTGAACTTGGTCCACGTCGCACTGTTCAGGTATCAGGTATTTTCTCATGAACTGACGGGAGATCCAGCCGTGTTCATCGCGCTTCTCTTCGTGTTTCGCAGAAACCATCACGTACTTATCGACGACTTTCACGTCGATCTCATTAGGCTCGAACTGTTGGACGTCGAGCACTACCTGGAACTTGTCCTTATCAGCCTGGACGGTGGACGTACCCGTTTCGTTGGTGCGGAGTAGATCAGCCCATGGTCTGTAGTAGGAAGCTCGCCTTCTGGGTTGAAGATAATGATCCATGCGGCTCGGTGACAACAGTTGTTCCGGATAGAGGCCCAAGCCGAAGTTTTGGTCCAGGAGCCGGTGCGGGCGTTCCAAATCCTCCCACCAGTCAGAAAACAGCAATGGTACCAGAGACATGATTTTTATTTCTTGATCTTCTTTACTTAATGAATTTGAATATAACGTATTTAACCGTAGGCGCTATGTAGAATTCGCGTGAAACTCGCTCAAGTTTTGCGATCTTCACTCTTTGGTTGCTATTCAAGTACTGCCTGCTACGGTCCCCGCCACTCGTATTTATGCGCGAGCTCGCGCAGGTCTCGACGCCTCGCGAAGTTTCGAGAATCGAGCGGCTACCGAGGAAACGTTGAATCGCCGGCTCACGTATGTACGCAATTTTATTTGAATTATTCTCTGTTTATGTGTATAATTAACCAATGTGAACCTAGGCGAATACGTTTATATATTATTTATAACCGATTCTGCAGAATTTTATTTTTTTCCAGAGCCTTCTTCTTTGGGTTTGTTTTGGTAAATTTTATATGGTTATATTATAATTTTTTTAATGATCCTTTAGAAATTGCATTATTTCAACACTTCTGAAATGAATTTTATTCGCGATTTGTTATTTTAAATTTTTTGATTGAAATAATGTAGCCAATTACTCTCAAATGTAGGTAATTTGGTTTTATTTACAGCAGGAGGTGGAAAGGTCGTTTAGCTTTGTGAAAGCAAAGCATGTTTGTATTGCTAAATATAAAAAATGTTTTTAATTTATGTTTACATGAATTATTTCAGTTATCTTTAGGATGATAGTTTTTGAATTCTAACGTGTAAATTTAAGTTAAATTAAATGTTTTATTAATTGTATGACAGCAATATCGTTTAAAATTTAATTGAAATTCAATAATGTGTTTCAATATGTAATATCCAACATTATTTTACTACAATAAAGCGTTTAAATTAAAGAATATTCATATGTATAGTTCTAATCTCAGTTTCTATAGCTTTACTGTTCTAGATTTTAAAGTTTCTAGTCATTTCCGCGCCCTGAATTTTCTAGTACAAAATGTATTTATGTATGTATACATCCACTAATCTTAAAAAACAATATAAAATAAAAACTTTAATTGCTATTCATGTTGTATAAAATATGATATAAATAATACATCAACATTTATCTGTAAATATCATAAACATAACTAAGTTCCATTTTCAAAACAATTTAAAATTTAAGCTAGATCTAACAAATTTTTTATTGAATACAATTTTTAAGACATTTCAACACATATATTTTGTATTATGTTTTCTTTTTTCAATATTCTAGGAAAATTATATTTGATAATAGTACATTATTCTAAGCACTATCAAAACATAAAAATAGCATTTCATTACATAAAGAAGAGGTATTATACAAGATTAAACATCGACTAAATTAAATTTTACATTAAATTATTATATGTTACACAGAAAATTCAAAATATTATTTAGACGAGCCGGCTAGATATTCGCGCGTTTTTTGCAACTGCCATGACAGACAGAGTCTGATGAGTGCATTTCCATTATTCTCTGAAATAGCATTGATATTTTGATCAAGTGACACATATCCTGAATCTTTGTACTTTCTAGAATCTTGCTTTTCCATTCCACATGTTATAAATGATCGTATTTGCTCGTTATTTTGAATTTTGCATTGCATATCTCGAAAGCTCGACTTCGGGAAAATTCTATATGCTACCGTTTACTAATACCCCCACTACGTTCTTGGACGAAAGCGATATATACCCGCGCGCAGCGGCCATTGCAAGTAAAATCGAAGCAAGCTCTTGAAGTGGCGTTTTACTGTTGCAAAACTCTTGGTGCATTTCAAGTGCGAAAGTGTACGAGATCATCGTGCATTGAACTATTTAAGAAGTGAATTACGAATTCCAAGTGAAAGAGACAACAGACTTTGTGCCAACAAATTCATATTTTGCTGGAGGTTAAAGAAATAAAAGAAGAATGTCTCTTATACCGATGCTATTCTCCAACTGGTGGGAGGGTCTGGATAGACCTCATCGCTTGTTCGATCAGAATTTTGGATTACCTTTGAGTCCTGAGGATTTGCCCACAACTTTGGTTCCGTACGACCCGGAAGTTATGGTACTCAGACCTCGTCGCCGGGGACTCCGAAGATTCCAGCCCTACGAGAGAGCCTTAGAACGCAAAACTAGTGGAACATCAACGGTACAAGCTGACAGGAACAAATTCCAAGTCACACTGGATGTTCAGCAGTTTGCTCCAGAGGAAGTGACTGTTAAAGTTGTGGGAAAGAATGTAATTATCGAGGGAAAACACGAAGAGAAGCAAGACGAGCACGGCTGGATTTCCAGACAATTTGTACGAAAATACCTAGTACCCGAACAGTGTGATATTGATCAAATTCAATCCAGTTTGTCATCTGATGGAGTGTTAACAATCACTGCTCCAAGGAAGGAACCAGAGTCAAAGAATGAAAGAGTTATCAAAATCCAAGCCACAGGACAGCCTGCTCTGAGGGAGGATGCGAAATCAAATGAAGTACAACAGAATGAGAAACCTTCACCCCCAAAGACTCCAGCACAACAAAGAGGACAGAAGGAGCATACAGTCAAGGCTGCTTAAGAAGATACTTATTCATTTAAAATTGGTTGCATTTTAGCATCACACATATTTCATCTTCATAAACAGTATTTTCTCACTTCATCCCTTTTATATTAACTTCTACCATTTTTATTCATTCCATTTAAGTTGAGAGAGTTGTGTTTTAGTTTTTTTTCTTTTTCAATTTTTCGTTCCTATAAGATCATACTTTAGATTATTCAATTTCATATCTTAATAGACATATAAGAAAACTCTTGTTTTTTATCTATTGTATTTAAGATTAATTTGTCATAGTGTTTTGTAATAAAAGTATTGTTTTTATATAATTCTTGGTATTTATTATCCCTTAGGTTAGTACATAATTATAGGAAAACAGAATAAATTGTACAAAAACAGTTTTTATTAAAACTTTAATATAATTGTACATTTGTAATAAAAAGAAATAAAATCTAACAGTTAGTATTTGATATAAAATTAAAAAATGATTCTTTGAAAATGGACGGCAGTGCGCGACGTGTTAAAATATAATTATGTTCAATAAAACAGTATAAACTGTACAATAATTATATTCATTTATATGTTAAATGACCTGCACTGCATACAAATCTTTCAACAGAACTTACATGATACTGTTTAATTATACAAAAATAGTAATACTTTAATTTCTAAAGATCTTTTGGACGGAATATCATTTCTCTAAGCATAAGTTTTTAACTATATAGATTCTAAGTCATTTGCAGAAATGTTAGTGATGTTTTTGTTGCAGATCTGAATGAGAGTGTTGTTTTACATTAATTATTTGGTAACATAACAATTCTTAAACGGCTTATTTACACTATACAGTGTGTTTTTGACCGGGTGGCATTTCATCAAAATTTCTTTAAATTAAAAAAACACGTAGCGCTATCTACTGTTTGATGTCAAAAATTAGTTTTTTGATTCTGCCGATAGGGAGCGCAAAAAATTTGTCTTTTTTTCAGTACTCCTTTCCAACACCAGGTGGTGCATTTTACAGTGCCGGTCTTTTAAAACAGAAATTTTGACAAATTCTCAGCACCAGGTCAAAACATCCTGTATATACACACGAAATGTATTAAGTTAATACACCAGAGAAACTTGAGATAAATTTCACGGATTCAATGTATGCAAATGAATTTAAGTAAACCTGAAATGTAAGTATTTGATATTTTCATAAAGTCCTATGATGCAAATTGTATAGCAATACCTATAAGTAATAATAGTGTTGAAATTGTAATACTGGCAGCAGTATTACATCTATGATCAAAGTAACAGAAACACCATGTTACTTCATCATAGTACTCCCTATGAATATCTAGTTGGAAAATGGAATTATTTACGTAATGTCCCAATCTAACATCTTTGGCAGCTGGTCTACAGCCTTCATATCTATCAGCTGGAATGTCTGTCCTAAAACCACGTACAGAGCTTAGACACTCACGTGTTATCACAGTCTCAGCTGAAATACATTCAGAAAATATAATTATACACTGAACATTAAAATATTAACAAAATATCCTTATTTCCTGGTTTTACCTTCTTTCTTTTCAATAATTTTTACACATTTATCGTCATATTCTGGGCAAGTTTCTCCCCAGTACCATAACCAATTCAAAGGAGTGCCACACCCAGGTTGATTACTGTTACATCTGTAACAGTATAAACTTTCTCCTAAAAATATAATTGTACATGGTAAATACATCGATTCGCATTAATCATACTCTTTGTACAATAATTAAACTATTGTTATACCTTCAGTAATGAGTACACTTAAAAGGAAGACAATAATAAAGGTTGATTTGTTCAGTTTCATAACTGATGTGTATAAAATAACGATAAATGGTCACAAATTACGTAATACAATGACCGTAATTCAAATACACAATAAGAAAAAGTGGAAATATTTTACATATCACATGAATGATGCGAAAACGAACTCAAGTTTATGTTTTTACTTGGTATTTCTTTCAACTTGGAGTATACTGATGCCTACTTGGGATCAGATCTTGGTACTTTCTTGTATGGTTGTTGGTATTACTTTGTTAGAAACCCTAGTTGAATTTGTGATTTTTCAAAATGAAGGGGCATTATTTGATTCGTACTAACGATCCAGAATATTTTACTGACTCCAGAAAGTTAAAAAATTTAAATATTTCTGGGAAACTAAGGAGGATTTAGTTATATTAGTACCGAATGTTCCACAATAGATGGCTATAGCGCTTTTATGCCTCAGACACTGTTATTTCATTTTCGTTATAAGGGCTTTAAACAAAGTGTAATGCCACTTTTTGAGCTACATTAGGACCATTGAATGTTTCAATGGTTCTATTGTAGCATAAATATCACTTAGTTTGCGAAAAAGCACAATCTTCTATTTCATTAATTTTTTACTTCACCGCTAGATAGCAATAGTAATACTATTTTCAAAGAGCGCGTGGGTGCTAATATAAAATAAAATGCATAAAAATAAAAATGAAACTTATAGTACAGATCAACTAGATCCTTAAAAGCAAGGAAGCTAGAAGCAAATATTTCCTTAAATATAAAAAGCCAGCACGTTAAATTAAATATAAGAAATTTTAATTCAATATTGATTGACTCATCATTTTAATATACATTAATTTCTACAATAAATAAAATTCCCTGGTTCTGTGAAATATCTAACCAAGCGAAGTAAACGTGAAAATTAGTCGACCAATATCTCGCAGCGATTCTCACCATAAGAATCGGTGGCACTATATTACGATCGTTGGATATCGTCTTAGAGAAGTCGTCCTTATTGTCGCCGGGCGAGATCTCTAGATTTTGTCCTTATCCTCGGACAACCGGCGAAAACTTTTACGATAAACTCGACGGAAATGTTCTTCCTACCCTTTTCCGGCTTTTCCATTCGAACACTGAAAATGCGATTCCGTAATCTTGAAGTACATATATATACATAGAGTTACACCTCCTTCTTCCTTGTGTCGTTTCAGATACTTGGATATAGATACGGAACGAGAGGTAAAGGTTTGAACGGAGGAAATATGGAGAGAGGTCGAAGGGTTTTGGATATCTCATGGATTCCAGGAGTAGCCGCCTGAGGCGTTTAACCAATTAGCTAACTCCACGGTACTTCACCCTCGAAACCGCTAACGAAGAACCTAAGCGAACGAAGAAAACCGGGAGGATAGAGCAGGAAGAAGAGGAGGGGAAGAAGGAGGAGGAAAATCCAGATATTCCTCGCGGGGTGGATTCTACTTCCTGCATGGATGATTCGCCCGCAGCTCTTCCCGCCGTTTCTACTGCTCTCCCGAAGGACGGGTGTTGCTTCTACGTCGTCAGTTTTACTTCGTCTTCTGTTTATTTTCGTAAGACGTTCGCGATCAACTAGATTTCGAAGAGCACACTACCGTTTAAAAATATTTGCTCAGGTGCATATTTAATTTCTACACTTTCACATAAGTGAATTTTCTAGATCCATAAGTTTCCTTTCCTCCCAAATTTACGATTCAAGATTAGCATTATCGGGCTTCATTTCCAATTGAGATCATCTCCATTCTTTACCCTCTGTTTCTCCTCTGCTTTTATTTCTCCAAAGTTTAGACCAGGGAATATAAGGGTAGTTCAACGAGACCGTTAAGTTTCCATCTTGGTTGCCATTTAACGCTTTGGAAAGAGCCTGGAGCGGCGAAAGCGGTAGACAAGCTGCTGGGATGGAAAAAAAAGAAGGCAGAAAGAATGGGCGGGAAACAAAATACGAGAAACTTACGGTGGATAAAGGATACAGGTATAGAACTCAATAACACTTAAAAATCATTTTAATTGTGTTAGACGAAAAGACTAATTAAAAGATGGTAATATAATTTTGTTACACAGAAGAATAGCAATTTCCTCGAACGCGACATTAGTTTCATGATAGTCTTTGCTTATCGTGTCGCGGCACGTTTAAATTCCTGTTTATCGAGACACCGAGTAAATTGCCTTTGAAGGAGTGCTCTACGTCGCGGAGAGATTTATCGTTGCACCAACTTCCGTGGACTTTTCCTCGTAGGAAGCGAGACGATGCTCTCACGTCTGTTGCGACGTGACGGCATAACTTTGCATAGACCGATATGAGTCACCTACACGTCATTCGTATGTACAAACCTTTCCAGTCGAATCTTATGATCGAGATAAGGCGTTCGAGTGTTCGGCTACGAGCCACGACTCGTTGGCATCTGCATCGCGTGATAAGCTGCGACGCGAATACGAAAGAGTGTGTCCCTTCTCTGCAAATTTATAGGGGATCTTCTTCCTATACTGTTTCACCGTGCAAACGCACCGAAACCGATCGCATTTTAATGCTACGATCACGCAGGAAATTGTAATTTTTGGGAAAATGTTTATTCATCTTTTCTATGAGTAACCTTCAGTGTTTGGAAATTAACCTTTAAAGGTGTCTATAAATTGAATAATATAACAAAGATTTCATATAAAGGTAAAAAAGTTCGAACAAAATAAGTAATTTTTCAAAAATTTATTTCAAATAAAGTTGCGACATAATATCCTCCTGAGGTTACAGTGGTACTAATCTGCATTCTAAGACGAACTTCTTTTATAGTAGCCAACGAAGGCTTCTGATTGGTCAGCTAAGTCTTCAAAGTTTTAGTTGATCAGTTGACCAATCAAAACATCGGCAATGACCACGTGACAGGGGTAGTATATAAGGACGGTGCCCCCATAATTCACTGTTCACTTCGAACTTTCGAAGAGTACAGAGTGTAACATAGTGTTTTATTATAAAATAACCATCAAACGCATTTTACAAAGGTTTGTTTAAAACAAAATAAGTTAATAATCAGGATAATAATTGATTAACAATCAATAATTAAGCACAATAAATAACTTAACAAGTTCTGTTGCAGGTTATTCTTCGTCCTCTTACCTCGTCGTCTCTTCTGCGAATCAGAACTGTCGAATTTGAACCTCATGTCGCCATCTTTGTTAATCGATCGAAGGATCGATTATAGCACTTATTGTGACAGGACGTGTTGACAGCTTCTTCTACTTTTAGGTAACTACTTTGCATTAATTTACATTAATCTCTTCTGGATTGCTTGTATCCATACTTTCTGTACTTTACTTTATATTTTATAAGATTTTTACATGAATTAAGAAGAATCAATCATTTTATTAATATTTCTGCCCTTGCGTTCCGCGTGCATGCTATGTATAACCTAGTTAAGTGGTCATATCGATGTTGTATGATACATATATTGATTTTTGTATGAAATTTTGTAGAAAACATTATAAATTTAACGATGTTAAGTTATGACACCGTGTTTTTATTGTAATATTGTAGAGGTGTTTAGTATGAGACTACATTAAGAGGGAGAGAGAAGAGTAGGAATGGCGCAAAAACGCCAGATTCGAAATTGCTAGCGCTCTCTATACTCCACGAGGCAAATTGAAATACGGGGGCACAGGGAACAACTGGTAAGTTACTTTCATTCCTCTTTTTTAATATATATTAACGAAATTAATTGTATTCAAATCATTCTTATAATTACTTAGCAGTGTTTCGTATATTTTTGTCTTAAATAATGTTTTTTATTTTTTATTTTGTTACAGACTGCACAAGTTTGTTGAAGCTGCTGGACCTTCCTTGATGACATTCGAGATGACCTTCTTGATGACTTCCTTCTTCTCCTATATGGCAATCTCCTAGCTGGTTGTTGGCATCCTCCTACCTGGTTGTTGAGCATCCCACTACTTGACTGTTGCAAGCAGATTTTCGCTACTATCGGTGAGTTGCATGCTTTATGGTTCCTCCGGTGCCCAATCATGCCGTAGGACGAATGGTCCGAAACGGCACGGGTCACTGGTTGTATATGTGGTTTTGGCGAGCATAGTGACCATGGGTATGATTATACTCATGAGTAGTAACACTTTTATTGTGTTTCATTTTCTTAGTTCAGGCTAGGTCTTCTTGTACTTCGCGTTTATTAATACAAATATTATTTTAAATCTGTATATTTAAATGGACATATAAAAAATATGTATATTAATATTTTTAAATATTCTAAGTTCTAATGTTGAAATAATTTGGTTATTGATTTAATTATGTTTAGTATAGTGCTAATTCGAGTACAATTCGAGAATTTTGCAACAGTATTAAAGTTTAATTTATTCTGTATTGAAGTAACTTATTTATACTTTCGTGAAAAGTATAACAATTCATGTGCAAGAAGACATTTCGCGGCGGGTAGATTTCCAAGTCAGAGCAACACGCTTGAACACCTTTTGTGTACCTATTCTTGAAAATTTGCTCTGAGGAGGGAGTCGCCTGAGGATGTTTTAATCTTTTTTTATTTTTCAGAGTAAATTTTTTTTTATTACAAAGAATTTAAGATTAGAGTCATTTTGCTTTTAATAAAAGTCCTTTCCTTTTCAATCAGTTTATTTCAATTAAAATCTTCCTTTTCAATATTTTCTCTTAAAGCTTTATATTTACAAAATTGAATCACCTTTATTAAGAACCAAGTAATTGAAAATGATGAAATAAAAGCTCGTTAGATATTTTTATATTAATGCACTTTTTCAGTTGAGGATTTTCAGGTTTAACTATTTCCGTGTTTATTGCCAAAACGCATTCAAGTGCTCAGGTGCTACTTGGATGGGTAGAGGCAACGGACACGATGACCTAGTTTATAAGAATAATAATTAATAAGCGGCTGGCATTGTGTTAGTATATCGAGCACGACGTAATTTCCACATGTGTGTGTGGTTAGGAAGTGGGATTGCGTCGGTTTAATAACTTTTTCATTTAACTTTTAATTGAAATAATATTTTATTCAACAAGAAGAACGATAAACGTACAAACCAAATACTATTATTACCATTACTGTTACCTTTGCCATATTATCATTACTATAAAATATTTTATATCAAAGTAGTTAAATGAATTTTTTAATTATCATTATACGCAATGATTGCTAGCCTTGCCAGACGATTTCAGTGAAAAATGGTACGTACTTTAGAGTATGTTGTGAGATGTAGCTCGGGTGACGGAGGCGTCCCGGGACGTTCTCCCTAGTTTAGGCTTTTGCACCCGGGTGGAGTGTTTGAAAGCCGTGGAATGAGTTTTTGTGAGAATGAGACTTCGTCTTTTTTTAAATATAGGGTTAGGTAGGTAGGTAGCTTACCTTCTGGAGTGTGTGTGCTAGATTGTAAGTAGGTAGGGCCAGGGCAGGTTGTCACAGTCTCTTTGTCGGGTAGGCGCGATTTCGCGTGATCAACCTGTACCTGGAATATATTTGAAGAATTGACAATACAATCGACGCGAACGGAGTACACCGTTCCGTTTTGGTTTTATCTGTCCAATTTTTCAAATTTTTGGCGACTTCTCAGTCGTCATGCATGGTCGAAATGATAGAGTTTCGATCATTTAGAGTTAAGTTTCAGTTGGGCGGACCGCCCGAAGAAAGAAAAGGCCATGTGCCGAAGAGCCCCGGTAAAATTTGCCATTGAAAAGGGGAACTACTAATGATTTTGCATCCTTTTGAAAAGAAGGATGGGAAATCATTATCGTTACTACTTTGTCACTGTGCTCGCTTGTAGTTGTAGTTTCATAATTTCAGGAGAAGAGGGGGCCCGTGACCTCCATGATTTTGGGCAAATCGTGGTATCAATGTAGTGTTGCGAACATTTATCGCGATTGAAATTAGAGTTGCGAATATTTATCGTGATTTTGATTTAGTGTTGCGAATTTTGAATGTCGTGCTTGCTCCTTTTTACTTTGCTTCAAGATACAGTTTTGTTTTGTAATGTTGATTATATTAGCGAGGCGTATAGAAAATTCACTGCTCGTTTTGAAATTATTTTTTTTGAATTTTAGTATTGTAATTTATTGAATTTTAATTATGTTTCTGTTAAAAATAATGTTAGGAATAAAAATAATTTGCAGAATTTTTTAATAATTAGCGTTGCGATAATGAATATTCGGGTTTTTGCATTAGTGTTGCGATATATGATGGAATGCCCAAAAATGATTCAGTGGAAGCTGTGGTGGACCAGAAGGCAGCTATCGCAGCTGCCCACCTGCTCAGGTACAGCCTTTAATTGGTTGTACTATTATAAAATTCGTGAGATGTAAACAGAGTTGCGAAAAATACAGTTCACGTTTTTTATTAAAGATTTTGCTGTTTCATATTCATTGAATTAGCGTTGCGTATAATGGAGCATCCTGCTCTCGGGAGTTTTTGCATTTTATAATTTGTAAAATTAGTGTCGCGTATAATTTCGAAACTTAAATGTATAGGAATTTGACATGGATACAAGGAGTATTTTTATAAAATACTTATTATTTTTATAAGTTTTTATTGCAGATTAATATCTTTTCTCGGAGGCATGGATTGACAGTGCTGATTAAAATGGAATTCAATACTGCATTATTTATTTCTATGGTACGTTGTGGTTAAAATTGTTCGGTTATGAATTTTTAATATTCTTTCTCAAAGATCTAAGAATATATCTTGCATATACATTAAAATGTTAATAGTCTTCGACAACGGTCGTTGGCTTATTGTTTTACTCGTTGAAACTTGCTGAATAATTTATTAATACCCGTACACATTGTTAGTTCTTAAAAATGTAAAAGAATTTAGCGCCAAAGGAAATAAACCTCGATCAGTAACAACACTGTTAGGAAATAATTATCGTCACGAAATATTCCCGGGAATATAAATTAATTTTTGCCAATGAATTATACCAGTTTTTGTCGACTTTTATCGTTCATTAATTACATCCATATTGCAACGACTGAACCAGGAGCAGCGTTAACACGAGCAATCAGTACATCTGTTCCTACGTTCAATTAATTTTGAAATAATCGATACAGAACGCGTGTGTAAATTGCCGATCGCTTCGAAATTCTATCGATAACATTCTCACGCTGGCTACCAACGGCCAGGCAGAATAGAATTTCTGGGTCGCATCCATATTATTCCGTCTCTCGCGCAATTTACGAATATCGACGATTCGGATGCATTTTTTTTTCTGCGCATGATCGCTGAATTTTTTTTGGATCTAGGAAAAAAAAATCTACTGTTACATTGTCGAACGATTCAGCTCTTATAACTTGTAACCATTGGCGTAACTATGTAGGGGCCAGGTTGGGGCTGATTCCCTAAACATCTGGACTGACACTTTTCTAAAAATATGGATCTTCACCATTCTGAAATCTTAAGATCCAAATTCTTAACTTTCTAAAATTCTAAAATTTCGAAATATCAGGATATCAATATCACCAAATTCCAGAATTCCAAAATTCCAGATTGTAAAAATTCTCAAATTTCTAAGAGACCTCAAATATGTAATCGAAATTAAAGTCATTCTCAGATTATCAAATCTTTAAATAAAATCTTTTTTAATTGGTTTGTTATGATACATTTTTAGAAACGCTCTGTATATTCTCCTAGCTTAGTCTTTTTTTTATTCTGTGAAAAAAGTAGAGATTTGATTCACATTGTTGTTTATTCCGTCCTGTATACGGTAGGTTTGCAACGTATAAAAAAAGACCCTTCAGCACGGTTGCTGCTGAATTTGGTGTTTGTTGGAACACATGAGGGGGGTCGAACACGGGCCGTGTTCGAGATATCGTTGGATATACCCCCAGCATCGAACACGATGTTCATACCCCCCTCCGACACCCTACTTCTCGATAGCACTCTTCCACGCATCGTTTCGAGATAGAATTTCGATTTGCAACACGTACGCCTGTTGTATAGCAGCGAGAAAAAAATCCGCGAATTGGGCCACTAGACCAATACTGCATTTTTTATTCGTTTTGCCATTCAACCATCCCCTTTTGTCCCGTTCCTTTCGCCAGATGATGTATTGTTACATATATGGAACTTGTTAATTTTTCGAGCATCTAGCTTTTGCTGATTTTATTTTTCCGAATCAAACGCTGAGAGAGAAACAAAAGAAATTTGTATCACATTGCATTTCATTAATCAAATTTATCTATTCAAAAAATTTCGATTCAATTTCTACTCGTCAAAAATCCAATTACATTCATTACAATCGCTGATATCGAGAACAAATCCGCGCGTGTTAACGTTGACAGGGAACTTTCACTTTATTTCCCGTATTATCTAGATTAATTAATTCGAATTCGCTGTTGGAATTCGCGTAATCCTTTTGGACTGTGCAGTGTGCATCGTTGCACCATTGAAAATTGTAAATTAGCGATTTTGCAGATAATTGTCGTGTCTCGACGGTGCTCTTCCCTTTCTCGTTTTTCCGCTGTGAGAGGCACAGTAGCCGGAATAAATATTGGGAGAAAGAGAGACAGGAAACGGGCCAGTGTTCCGGGAAAAGTCTCTCGTGTACCGCAATTGTATCAAAATATCAATGCAAGTGCGCATTGCCGTTGATACGATTATCGAAAGCCATATCGAAAATTGATGCGTTTTTATTGCAGTGTAACACGAAAATCACGGCGACGTTATTGAAATTTTCCGCCTAACTTTTCTTTTTTTTTCCTCCATTTTCCTCGTCATGTAAATCGAGGTAATGGATCGTCGCGAACGGTCAAACGACACAAACACCGAATATTTAATACGCGAGCATTTCGAATATACAGTTTATTTTAATCATTTAATCGATTACGAGCGGCACGATAATCTTCCATTTTAATTTCGGTGTGTTCGCGAGTTAAATTGAAAAGCAGTATTTCCGTTGTCGCGTTTTAATCGCGTTATTGATCCCTGGGGCTTCCTATCGAAAATAATCTACTCGGAAAATTAGTGATTTTTATCGAGATCACTTTTGCGTTATTTTATGCACTCCGCGAATAATAATTATACTGTAATCGATGCAATTTCCTTTTTCGTGAATCTGTGCCAACGATACAAATAAAAATAACGTGGTAAGCTATAACGATATCGATCCTGAGACGAGATAGAAAATAAAAGAAGAAGAGTTAGAAACTCGTGGCGATATTTTGATACGCAATTAGTAACGATGAGATATAATACTGATAGGCTACATATACGGAGATGATGGTTTAATCATTTCTGGAAGCTCGTACGGATTCTGCCACTCGACTGACTCAATTATATGGCCGGCTGAAATAATCTTCGTTCATTAATGTTTTAATAATCGTAAGGAGAACGACAGGGTGGCAAAGTACGTCGAAGCCTGGCGGACTGTCACGTCGAGTGTTGGAAAGCTCGCGGGAGAACACTTCAGTACATCATTAGTCGGTATAATCATCAGCCGACCTTAAAAATTCACAGATCCGTGAATCCATGACTAGGGGGAGAAAATATTCGAACAAATTGCACGCATTTCTACGTTTCTTCGATGATTCCATGCAACTACTTTTTTATCCTGTGTTTCATAATTGAGTCCAAAATTACTGATTCAGCTAGGGTAATCTCGAGGAAGATGGACTACCTTTTTTAAGACTAAGTTTCGACTACAATTAATTGAAGAAAATGTACGAGTTTTGTTTATAATATAATATATTAAATGAATTTTCAATAAGTGTCGACATTATAATATGTTTTTAAAAATAAACATTTAAAACATGTAAAATAATATGAAATATAAAATTAAATTAAGAAAGCAATTTTTAGACCCAAGTAAAATCAAAGAATAAAATATTTGTTATACAAAGTACAACATATAAAATTAAAATAACACAACGACATCTAATTTATGTTGAAGATTCAAATTTCACCCTAAATGCTAATTTTAAAACAAGTCACTTCATTAAATCGCGTCATAATATTTTCCAAGCGTGATAATAAAGAGACGAAGTTTATTCGCTACCAACACCAAAGTGTAAATAAATTGAGTCGCTACCTTGAATGGCGTGCGGAACTAGATATAAAAATTTATATCCGTACGTCACGATAGCACGGTTACGTGAAACGTTATGATTAATTAAGCACTGGCGTGTAAATTTTACCTATCGTAGGATCTTCAGCATTATTTACACCCGAGATATTCAGCAAATCGTATAGAAAAAAAACTCTGTCAGTTTAGGCTTTTAATTGGCAGAAAAATTAGCGCGTGTAAAAAAAATCTGGTGAACACGAAACAAGGTGGAAATCTTAAAAAAACAAAAATCATAACTTCAATGGACGATGAACGATGGGTGTATCGACAAAATTAATCGCAGACACGAATGCAATTCACAGGCGTCGTGTCCATTCGCGTGAACGACGCGATAATGCCAACACATGGACTTCCATTCGTTTCTCGGTGAAAACCGCTTAATATCTCGAAACACATCAACCACCGGGGGCCACGATTTATCGTGCACACGAACGATGCACGGTGAAATTCTATTTGTAAAACTCATTATACCGTGCTTTTGTGTAGATGCTGCCCCGATAATTCCTTTAAAACACCGATGCTCCGACCCGATGTTGCACCTCTAATAACGGGCTTTACAATTAACGACTGTTCGTGATTGTCGCTAAGCCGACTGAGAATCGAGTAGTAAGCAGTATTCGCGAAGAAAAGATTAAAAAAAATATATATTTTGTTTCAACATAAGTTAGAAACGAAGATATTAATTAAGGAATCATACTTATTGGCGTAAATAGGTAGAAGCCATGATCGGGCCTGGTCCCTCTCGAATCGCGACTATTAAGAAATTCTAGAATTTCAAAACTTCAGAGTTCAAAAATTTCTAAATCTCGGATTTCCTACATTTTAGAATTACAAAATTACAAATCTTTAAATTTTCAAAACGACAAGATTACAAAACTCCAGATTTCTAAAATTCTAAGGGACTTGACTCACCCCAGAAGGTTTAAGTTACGCCAATGATAACGCTAAAGTGTAGCTTAAAGGTGGGTGTAATAATTGCCCTCGCAACAGGGGGGATGATGCACAAGTTTCTGAACCGAAATCCGTCCGGAGAAATCTACGCTTTATCATAACGAGATACAATAAATATTTCGAAAGGGCAAGATGGAAACGGATATGATGGTTAATGCGAATAAATGGCCCGGTAACTATCCGTATAGCCGAGCGTTATGTTATAAATTAGCCATTGTTGCCCGGTCATAATCCGGATGTGGCTAACTGACGAAGGATAATTTAACCGTGCCGCGTTCAGCAATATTCACGGCAGTCATCACGAACGGCTAGAAATGCCCTTTCTAATTAGCATGCCGGTCCATGTGGAAATTATGCCCGATTTATCGACAATTTGACGCAACCTGAAGACGACGAGATCCTCGTTCAGCGAAATGACATTGTCACCTCGTTGAATTTTTCTAATAATATTTCGACAAATTAATTTTATCCTGTCACTAATTATTTTTCCTAATGAAACTGCATTAGATGTGTATTAAGAATGATAAGATGGGAAGAGTGGTGCAAATAAATTAATCACTTTGATCATGCTAATTTGTCGGGTAGTCGAGAGTGTTACCACTTCTGAATTTCGTTAATTAATTACAGCGGACACCTACTCTGTTCTCGGTTATAATCACGTTCTTGAAATTCGTGTCGCAGGAAACGAGTCTGTAATTATTCGATACATCGGTAAAAATAAACAAGGTCCTCGTGAAAAGTCAGAAACTAATAGTAAAATTCTAAAGGACAAACCAGATAGCTTCGTGAATGTGCTGGGTTGAATCCAGGGATGGTTTGGTCATCAAGAACTCGGGAAAATTCCTGGTGAGCCACTAAGGATTTGGGGCTTCATTCAGATTATGGAGAGAGCCTCAGTTTTAATTTAATTTTATACTCCATATTATTTTTATTTTCTAAATTATACACTAATCCTCAGATAAAAATTTAAGTTCCAATTTGCCTCTAGCTGAACCGAAGAATAATAAAAATTATTTGTTTAAACCAATCTTCTCATCAATGGTGGAACACGAAAATGTCGTTTGGCAGAGAGAAAAATCCGATTCCCGACACGGACATCGACAAACTGGTAACCGCGACTGTATCCGCGAACCATCGATTGTTACGAATTGAAAAACAATTAGTGAATTGCGGTTTGTTGCCGACACCGCCACCATTTGAACCTATCCGTGAATCCACCCCCATTCAGAAACTCGGCAATTCTCCCATCCTGCAATCTCGTCCAGGTCGTTCTATTCATTTGCATACGCGTTGGAAAGAATAGAAATTCGGAGATTTTTCCATTTGTTAATGCAAAATTTGAATATATAGCATAATGGTTAATTACCGGATCGTTTTGCCACGATTTTTCCTCGTGACCCGGTAGTCGATCTGACTAATAACAACGATTAGTTAGCCGTCATCATCACTCGATAAAATGACTTAATCAGAAAGAAAAATTCGTTGGAAATAGCTGGCGCCCTTTCGAGCGAGTTTCAGCTTCAATATATCTCGCTTAACTTTTCTCCCCAACACTTTCCCTCCCGTTGCCTATCAATCTATCCCTTCTCCAAATTCGTTTTTACCTTCTTTCACATCCCGATCCGAGCCAATCCATCGAAATAACTTGGAACCGCGAAGAAGTAATTCGATTATCCCCGTTCTTGAACATTCTCGCCGCGAATTACAAGCGCACGAAACTGGTTGAAAATTAATTTTTCATTTTTCCTCGCGCAATTAACGAGAGTCCTTTTCACGAGTTTAATGAAAAACGTTACATTTGGAGAGGAGGGAAGCGTATCGGTTCGTTATTAACGAAAATCCTCGGCCAGCCGATGGAAAATCGTGAAAATGTTTGAAAATCATTTTCGCGTGTTTCGAACGGCGACAGTTATTAACGAAAGTGGTCTTTCGAATGGGACAGGGTTGAATTTTTGTTTCGTAACACCGATGCAACATCGACGTGGACGCGGTTAAATGCGACGGACGAAAATAAAAAGAGAAAACACAGAGAGAAAGAGAGGGGAGAAATAAAAAAAAAAAAAAAAAAATCCGACAGAGGGAGAGAGGAAAAGAAGGACGAGCGTGTTACTGCTGGCATTTCACAACAGCGAGCCTAGGGCTAATTTCCATATCATTTCAACTACACGCGAGCGAACGTACTTCTGACAATCATCTGTTTTATACGCGTACACGTGTCCAGAAATTCGTGCTGACCGATGCACCGGTGCAATCCTCGGCACGAGCATCACTTGAAAATCAAATTCCCACCCCGTACGCCCACCTGATCCCCCCCTCCCCGTTGATGTGTTTGGCTCGTTTCAAATACACGCACTTAAGCTGGCCGTAGTGCGTTTGATAGTTGGGAATTGTTTTATTCGTTTGTGACAGATTCTATTTAACGAACGAATGAAATAATAATCGACGCGTTTACCATGGGCTTTACTTCGTTTGTTGATTTTCGGTAAATAAAATTCGTCCGAAAATAGTCGAAACGATTGGCAGTATCGTTTGATTATAGCCGACACGGTTTTCCGGCGAACGCATTAACGCGTTTCCACGTTCGTTTATTAACGGTTGCGTATTCCTGTTTGTCGTAATGGTACGTTGCGTTAATGGAAACAGCCTTTCCGACACTTAAATCCAACCTAAACAGAATTCGTTCGGTTGTGCATTGTGCTTTAGAGCCGCGACCGCCACATGTCCGCGCTATACATCATTCTAATCATGCGATTTATAGCCGACTTTCTTTTGAGCTATCGCGTTCTTTTTCATTCTTAGCATTTCCTACGGTATTCTACGAGAGGAAATGAAAGAATATATTTATATTAAGATTTCTGGGGCCGGTGGGTTGTCAAATTTTTGACGATCCTTTGATTTTGATTAAAGTCAACGGGTACTCGTACGCATCTAGGCATACACAGTGTTAAGTCATGTTTGAAAAAAGGACAAGGGTGGAAAATTTTTACGAAAAAGCTGCTGTAAGTGTTTTCAGCGAAGTTTACACTGTACCGAAAAACATTACGGTGTTGTTGAAAATCGATAGGATTACAGTTCGCTCCGAAAAGCAAGACGGATTTAGCGAATGCGCTTCTCTGTCGTGTTTTCATCGCTTCTCTCGACCTACATCGCAAGCTTCGCTTCGATAAACGTTCATTTCCCTCGAACGATTATAAAACCGGCAAAAAAATTGCCGCGATGACGCTCGATACTATACGACTATTGAATTTCATTTTCTGCCTTTTATCGTCGAACAATCGTCGGATAGATTGCATTTCGGATACGCTTAAAATGAAACTTGCCTGATATCTTGGCGTGTTAGAATTTGAAAAAGGGTGACACGTCTTCTAGTTACCGTCACGTTCGCGTCATTTTATCTATCCCACTTTCCTTCGTTGCATTATGAATTGGAAATCACATTAGAATATCTTACACATACATATGAGTGCATTAAGGGAACAGCTGGTGATATGGATTCCCTTAGCATATTTCAATATTCGCCTGTGGCTTGATTTATCTCGTAATCGTGGCCATCGCGTGGAATATGATCAACTGGTCTCTGATGATTTTCTAGAAACAATACCAGAGATTTCCTAGATTTTATAAATCATTTCATTAACGTTTCCCTACATGGAATAACGGTAGGAAGTCGTAATTCATTAATACGTCAAACTTTAGCATTATCTCGATTCAATCGAGGACTTTTCGAACATTTGTTCCGCCCTCCCTTCGGCAAACTATCCGACAGAACGATTCTGATTATGGGAAAGACAGGCAAGCCTTAACTCTCAATCATCTTCGAAAGTCGCGTGTAATCCGAGGTCGGCCCAACAGCATAGCGGAGATTGGCTGTACAAGCTGTTCTAATGAGATAAGTTCGCTCATCGTGCCTTACTTTTAATATCTCCTGCCCTCTTCCGCCGTCGGCCCGCTTCTTAACGAGCGAAATATTGTCTGACGTCGGTTCCGGCAATTTTACTCGTCCCGTTTTGCGATCGCTCCATCGATCGTCATTGAATTATATTTTTGAAAGACTGTCATCTCGTGGCGTAAAATACAAAATGGTTCTAGATTCTATGAAATGAAATTATACGGTACTGTCCTTTTATGCTTTGTACGCTTTGCCATTTCACAAAGGAGAGTAAAAGTAATAATTTCGCAAAATCATCTCTCCGAAATACGAAAGACAGAGATTCGCGTTCAAAGCTTTTTGATGTCTAGTTAACTGTTTAAATTGTATGTCACAGTCTAGTGATAAGGTGGCGACTGTGTTAAACCAAGCGTTTATGCTTTCACGACTGAGTCGAAGAGAAATATTGAAATGACAAATTTTTGTAAAGATCGTTTAATGTATATCGACGGAGGGGTGTTCAAAAAGTGGAACAATTATGCCATTAACGTGGAAACTGAAGGCGATTTGCGACAGGAGATTTTCCGCTAGCGAAGCAGCGCCATGTGTCGCGGAATATCAGCTTAAAAGCAAGCTTTTATTTTTTGATAAATTGCATCGTTAATCGGCTCTAGCCGAGGTTAGCTTCGAGCCCCCGGAGGGTTGAAATCTGCTTCGCAGTTCCGTCGTGCCGCCACCGTTCTCGATTTTTTACCCTCCCGTTTCTGTATATTTTCGCAAATGGGAATTTCAAGCGGCTCCAGCTTTTTATTCGCTATCGTGACTCTCCCAGCTTCTTCTTCTCCTTCTTCTTTCTTTTTTTCCTTTTGATTTACCCTAAAAGACGAACCGTTTCGTTGATAGTGTCGTGAAAAATGAACGTTTTTTATCCGTTTAACGTCCTATCGGCGATTTATTTAATTTATCCAAGAGGTTATAGATCCTGCTCACCGTGAGAACATAATTTGGCAAGCGTAAAGTAAAGAGAATGACAGCGTAATCAAAATCGACTAGCTGATGAAAACCTTTCTCATGTAGGATTTCGTAAATGGTTGCACGTAGTTCTGGCTGTTCACAGTAATACCTATTAACGCGTTGCTACGTAATTATCGTTACAACACTCCGACAAATTTCGTTGATTCGATCCGTATCAGTCTAACATGATTTTCCCCACGGCCCAGTAAATACGATAAATAATCATTCAGATGCTTTTTACTCTCATGGAATTCGTCGAAATTACGGGAAATAATTCGGATGAACAGTTTGCGTGCTAAATCAATTCATCCAATTACTCATTTTAAATGTTTATTTCATTACAGAGATTGTATTAGATTGTATCGCGTCAAACAGTCGATTATGAAACACAAAATGGCACTTAGGCCTCGTTAACTTAAAGCTTAAAGTGTGAAAAAAATGACTACATAGGTGTTTCATTAACGTTCTTTATGCAAACCACGAATAAATAAACACATTTTATTTAAACGTGTTTTAATTAATGAACGCTATTTAAAACAACGTTAAAGTTTCGTGAATAAATTGGCCATTAATTTCTTATACACGCTACATTTTCAATTTTCTCCGATAACGAATAATATTCATTCGATGAGATCGCCCCACTCAATATTTAATCGATTTTCAGTACAGTACTTGAAGCATGCCCGAAAATGATTGAAAATTATTGTGTGTATCTGGCAGCTAGTGTTCACCTTTCATTTCTATAACCGTGGACAACCACTTTGGATAGAAAATTTTCAATGAAGGACGTCACTGTTGTATTTCAAACTGTTTCGAAGTCTCCGGCACGATTGGAAGCGAAAAACTGTTGAAAATTGAAAATTTCAACTCAGAATAAATAATCTTTTTTTATACAAAAATAATGAAATTAATTCAGAATATGTTAGCACTTCATAAATGCAAAAAGTCTGAATTTTATGTATTTTAAAATTAATTTCTGTGAAAGTTTTCCGATAAGCTTGAAATCAATTGCAGCCGCGAATGAAAAAAAAAGCTACGTTGAAACATTTAAAAGGATGACAAAATAGTGTACACAAATCCCGAAACCGCGTGCACAGAAACTTGCAATTAAACGGCTCCACGATTCAATATATATACGCGTATAAGGGAAGCAGTATTTTTTTTTTATTTTCGAATGACGGTGCAAATTTTCCGGAGGGCTTATGTTCCAAAATCTCCATTGACGGTTTAGCTTGTACGCTTTGAAGCTTTCTGTAGCACTTTTGGAAATGTAAAAATGGTGGTGCGCGAGCCGAGTCTCTGACGACTAAAAAGGGACAAGCAAATGAGGAACTTGGCTGCACTTTTTTTTTTTTTTTAATATTCAACGTAGGAACGCAAACACGTACGACCGGCCGGTCGTGCACGCGCTTCATTTCCTCGCTGGGAAATTGCGTTTCGAAAATCCATTTTCAATCTTCATACGTCGGCTCTTGCTAACACGCGTGCCCACGGCTGCCTATATTCGCACACGCCGCGACGAATATCTATGCCTCTTATTCTCCACTACGTGTACAGTTTTCGCAATCGGCCACTGATGAACTACTCCCGATCCATTGTTTACGTTCTTTTCTCTCGCGACGATAAGGGAGCACGCGACCGTGTCGCCACACGACTAATTATTCGTTATTGTGAAATAACACCAGGTGATTGCACGTGAACTACACGCGACATTTTTTTATTTTTTTATTTTGAAGCGTTCTTCGATTCGATTCGGTGTTTAACGCGTTAAACGTAGCGAAAGCTTCGCGAACCTGGTACGGGGTAATTAATAAATACGTGCGAGAGCCCGGATAATTTCGGGTACTCGATACTCGGATCGGATCTGAATCGTTCGAGTCAGGTTCTCGTATATCTATGCTTTCGAGAATCTGACCTGACCCGAGCCTACCTGATATTTTTGTATTTTCGTACGCTTTTAGTAATTAAGCTTTACAAATCGAACCGTGAAACAGATGTCGCGCCTTTCCATTCATGCAAACGTTCAAATATTCTCGTTACCTCTCCGTCATTAATTTTCCCTCGCACTAGTCATATAAAAATGTCCGTCCATCGCATCCGCATTTCCAAGAGTGCGCGACATCGTCTGAAATCACCCGATATATCATTCGAGAGAAATTTAAGAAGTCAGCCGGATTATAAGAGGGTAAATCTATCTGAACGAAGAGGAAGAATACAGGTGTGAGTGGTTTTAAGGAAGCTCGTTTTTCTTCGAACCGAAAGTCACGGTTCTCTTTGTATAAATATGTTCAACTGAGGCACACGCCTCATTTCGGGTCTCGAAATTGTGGGGAACGAGCCAAGGTAGATGGGGTGAGAAACATTCTTGTTATTTCGGTGGCGAAGCAAAGTATAGGCACTACGGCACGCCTGGTCTACGTAGAGGAGACCCCTTCGTCCAAAGTTTGAGGCCACTTCAACGCTCGACTCACAAATTGGACTCGTAGTTTGGTTAAAGTATAATTGGCATTCGTTTCTGATAACGAAGAATGGCCGTCGACACGATGTCAGTTCCGCTCGTAGATGTAGACTTCCAAAAATCGCCTACTTTTTTTTCGCTGCAACGAAGACATATTGCAAGTCGAATTAAATTTTCTGATAGTTATTTAGAGTTATCCTTTTAAGACGATTGGAAGGTTTGTTCGCCAATTTCTCTGGAATAAGAAGAAACGTTATTTGGATTTAGTTGGTCGTGTTTGATTCTTCTTTCTGTTATGTCGCACACACGATGAAAGGTATTCTATAATGTTAAAGTAAACATTAATCAAGAGATGTACACGTTTATTGTTGGTACATGAAGTAGAATTATTTGAGTCGGGCAAACGGAAGCTCGAAACGTGAGAATAAATATCGTGTTACGTTGATTGAAAGAAACTGAAGAAATTAAGTGTTTGGATTAGTAAAAATATTAAAAATTTTAGTAGGAAATTTAAAAAATCCGTAGGAACCCTTAGTGATTAATTTAAAAAAAAGAGATTTGAAGCAGTTTGAAAGTAGATACATTTTTTTTGAAAGTAGGTACGGATATCCCGTCTTACCCCGTGTTTGCACGTGTATATCTTAGAGAACTCGATATACTCGGTGCAAAAGCAAGCGAAAGGTAGTATCCTTTTGAGAATTCACATCGAGAATGGAAGTCAGAGATGGTACAATAGCAGAGGGAAATAGATAGAAACTCAATTGTGTCGCGTGTGATTCTCTTCTCTTTGTATTTTCCATCTATGTACACCATCAGCCGTCTAAAGAATAAATTAACAGACGTTAATTTCCTGTCCAGTCTCGTTTTTGTCCCTTGAAAAGCAATTCATCTTCAGAAACTCCCGCAAAAATCATGGTAAATCAATGATGGAGTGTTGTTCCAAAGTCTCAGTTGTTCGACTTGCAATCGCAAAAATGATCGACAGTTTCGGTTACAAAAGCGCGTCTCGAGATGAAATGCGGTCCGATTTATTTACCAGGAGCGTAGGAAAGGTTGCGTTGCAGATAGGAACAACGTAGAAAAGTTCCGGTGCATCGTTCGGAAAGTTGGAGAAAAGCAGCAGATTCGAGGAAGTGGATAGAAGGCAGGGCAAAGGTATAGCGAGTTGAACCGTGTTCGAGGCATGTTGCTGTCGGGAGTCATCTCGATGGGGATCGGAGGCCCTGCGCCTGACTGTTTCATATTTAAAGTATATTTTCGTCGATGGTACATTTATTGACGTGGTCGAGGATACATTTGGTAGTTGGTACCGCGACAATATATACCCGGTAGTAAGGAAGGAGGCATCATTTCCGGTGACTTCTTCGATGAAGAAACCTGCCAGTCAGAACCAGCCCCCACGGTCTGCTTCAGCTTACGGCTTACTTACAGCTTGCTTCATGCCTCTCTACACCTGGCTGGATGTGTATAGGCATCGAATACCGACAGACCGCTTCTTTCCTTCCTTTTTCCTCCTTCGAGAAATCTTCTCTGCTCGTTTCTATGAAAGTTGCGACCTGATCGATCGCCATCAGCTTCTTTTCCCCTTTTCCCTCCTACTCCTCTTCTTTGCTGCTCGCGGGAACCGTTCTCCCTTTGTCCGTTCCTTTCAAACTCCCGCTATCGGTCTGCAAATATGGGTTACGATTCAATTACAATTACCCTGCTTCTCTGAGTCGACCGCGTTTTTCACCGCTTCCCCGACTGTCATATGGCTGAATTCCGGGTCTTTTGACAGGGAAAGGGACCGTCGCGATTTCCAATCATTTGGACATTTTAACGACTGTTTCTCCTAGCCGCGATCTAATCATCCTATTGCATCCTCGGTTATCTCGGATTAAAAGCCGCGATTATTATATGGCGAACGTCGAGCCAATCACCCGTTGGATGGATAGGAGGTTCGTGATTTCAAGCAAACATTTGCCGTTGGCCGCATCGTCGAGCTATACGTAGGCGTACATAACCCAGCTGCACATTCAGGTACACATGTACGCCGAGTAGAGTAAGCCCGAGAGCTTCGCGCGGCAAGAGTTCGGCCGCGCAATCCGCAGGCGGAATACTAACTCACCTAATACAATCAATTATTTCCCGCGGAACGTTCTCTCCTTCTGTTTTACTTCCAGGTAGCTGGGCGGCATCGTAGACCCTCCTTTGTCCCTTTTCAACCTTATCCACCCATCTTCTTCTGCCACCTAATTCTACCTTCTTTCATCTACACGGTGTTGAAAAAGTAATGGTCTGTAATGTTGCAACCGTTTTTATTTTTAAGAAACTTCATGTATTGTTAAGTACAAATATTTCTAACTTGATAACTCAGAAAATTGTTTGTAATATAAAGTACACAAAAACTTGTTAGCAAAATTAATTAGGGTCTTGAAATTGAAAAGAATTAACCTTTGAATTAAAATTTTGGGCTCTCTCCATGGTCCGCCGTCAGAAGGTTAAAAAATGACATAGATGGGTCTATAAGGCATGATCATTATTTTACTAACACCTTGTACATGGCAACGGCCACATTTAACCCCTGAATACCTGTACCATCGCTTATAGATATATTCGTCCCGGCTATGAGCATTATACCGAGCTCTTGAATACACCACGTCTACATTCATGGATGGAAATAATAGCACGTGTTAGTGGATCGTCTACATGCTCGATGGACACATTGTGCTCGACGTTTCTCTGTGAACGTATGCACGTGCAGTTAGAGGTATTATTGTAAGGGTAGTTCGATAGGGAATCGGTGCTTTAATGAATTTTCTTTTGAATTCAGGAGTTTCCTCAAAGGGGACCAACTGTTTCAATGAAAGATTGAATCAATTGTAGATAGTTGTGAGAATGAAACGAAGTTGAAGATTCTAGAAAATTGGATGAATATTATTTTTGATAGCAATTAAAAGAAATATATAATTATTCCAGAGAAATAATATTTTTGACAACTGTGGAATGAGTTGGTCGAAAGGATCCAGGTGATCTACTGTTTCAACGCAATTGTTGGACGAAGGCAAACATGTTTCATTGAATATACGCTGTTCGCCGTGGTTCTCTCTTAGGCGAGGGGTTTGAATTGATATTTACATTGAGCGAGGAACCAATATTGATTATGCATTCAAGGGTAAACGATTTCATTGTCAAGATTTGAACTTGATGCGCCATCTACTTGGATTAATAGATCAAAGCGTGTATTTACAGTTGTGTTAGGATAAATGCAGTGAGAGGAACTCAGATCTAAACAGATTTCAGTAACAACATTTAACGAAGAGTAAGGATAAAATCAGGTCGAAGGGTAAAGTTACTCCCATCGTTCCTGGCAAATTACACGAACGATGGCGGGGGGTCAAACAGGGGAACGAAACGATAAATCAAAAACTTTCTCCGCAGATTTAAGAAGCTCGCGGGACGAGCAAGGGTTCAGCCACGATATATCGCGCATAATTACTTTCGTCTGCTCGATCTTTCGGATTATATTGTGGTCGCGTTGCAGCTGTTACTTCTTGTTCTTGTACCATCGCGAAACTGTTTGCACGCTTAACTTACAGGCTTGTTGGGGAGCTTTTTCAGCAGGGTGCCTCGGGAGGGGATGAAGAGGGATAAGGTGGAAATAACGGAAGGTCCGACGCGTACATCATTACGTTTGTAAAGGAGAAACTGCTTAATCCTCCCTTTTTTCCGTCTGGCATCCCGAATAAATACATTTTCTGTAGATTTTCTATCGCGAACCACGAATGGTTCCAAGTATTAGAAGTTAACGGTGATTTCTTGCGAAATGTATCCCGGTGTCGTGGTTCGATTGCATCGAGGAAATCAGAGGGAGGGGGAAGCAAAAAATCCAAGAGCAAAGTAGTAGGAGGAAAAGAGAGGAAAAAAGAAGGGCGAAACAAATAGAAAAAGTTTAAAAAGTGGAACAGAGTCCCAAGGACCTCCAGATTGGTCTGGAATCAATTAAGCTGCTGTGGCGTAATCAGTGTATCGGTGGCTGCAACCGCACAGCCGAAAGTAAGTTGGCAGTTTAAGGGAGTATATACGTGTTGTAGACGGTATATAGATATATATTTACTCAGAAGATTCACGCCCCAATCAACGGTAGGATGCCTAGTATTTACGAGCTGAGCCACGACTCTGCTCGTTTTTCCTCTGGAAAATACACAGATACCCCCTCGGTTCGTTTCTTTCATTTTCTTTCTCTTTCTGGTCCGAGTATTTCTTCAATCGTTTCACTCGTCGGATCTTGCTAGAAGCAATTCACGACGACCAGGTATTTCGAGGCAGCGCAAGGTATTTGCGCGAATCACCTGTCGATCGTACGTTTCCAGAAAATCGTGATCACTCGTGATTTTCGAAGGGTCAAAAGTTGTCGGAGCTGAGAAACGGTTTCGTGAAAAGAATTATTACTATTATCAGCAAACATTCGACGAGAGATTAAAGAGCGATTCATAACGTAAGCACTATTCTCTATCGTCGAAATCTGCTGCTTATTTTTCTTTTCGTTCCCCTAAAATTCTCTCCCTTAGCCGAGGAAAGTATATACATCTTTCATCCAGCATCTGTTTCCTTCTGGATCACCGGCTACACCCATCTGATCGTCTCCCTCGAACGCGTGGACGTGCAGGGTCAGCCGGCGCACAACTTTCCTGCGATCTTGATTTCATCAACGTGTCTCCTTTTATTGTTGCCAGTTTAGAGGGAGCTTAAATATTTTGTCGTGTGGCCAGCGGTCTGGTTAACCGGCGAACGGGACAATAGCTTTGCCCTAGGGTCGGGCCAATCAAGCAGCTATGAAAGATCACGTTCAACCACCCTTCCAACCCCCGTAACTATCTCTGCAACCTTCGAGTTCACCGGCAGCCAACCATCCCTTACTCGAATCTCCACGGCTTCGTGGCGGTGGTAAGGATAGAAAAGCCTGCTAGTCTCGAAGCTGGGGTTCGTAACTGTTACGGGTTGCCTTATACCAACGGTCAAGCTTCTACGGTTGTATCGGAGCCTCGAACCATCCCCTCGATTTCATCGGCCCCGTCAGCACCTCTTTCAACCAATCTATGTTCGCTCTATCAGTTCGCGTTAAAATCATAACCGTGGCTTGTTTGGTTAACAGAATGGCGTATCCTTTGCTTCGATAAATCTATCTATCCTTTAGGAACTTCCTTCTACAGTTTCGATTTAAACCACTTCACCACTTGTTTGGAATTAATTTTCTTCGAAAGATCATTTTCTTAATTCTGATTTAAAAAAAAAAAAAAACATTTTTTGAACTTTTACGAGTGGTAACTCGAAGTTGAATACGTAATTTTAAAACGAAAGAGTTTCATGTACAAAATGAAATGAAATGAAAATTGTGGCTCTCCTCATGGTCTGCCATCCGAGGGTGAGATAAAATTTATTATTATTGTAAATTTGTGTCTTTTTAAACAATTTTATTGCTAACGGAATTATTAATTTATTTAGCATATTTGCAGATATACTTGGCAGATTAAATAATCAATATTGAAACCAACATTTGCATAGCTGAAATAATAAAACAATCTGTTCGTAGTTGCGATAACCAATAATAATCGATCGGATTTTTGCACCCCGGCATATTAATTAAAGTAAATCCAGATAAAAATAAGGGGGAAACATTTCAAGAGTCCTCCTTTAATTCCATAACTTAATCCGTTTCGTTCAGGCGACGGTCAATTAAATCGCAAGAACCCTTCTTTTTTTCTCTCTTTCTTCCGATCCTCTGAACCGTGACGAGAATTAGCTTTTATCGACGAGGCAAATTATCTGAAAGCCTGTCTTCGTCGTTGCCCCGTTTGTACAAAGCGGAATTTTGAAGTGGAACAACGCGAAGAAGGAAAACGAGGGACTGAGGTAACTCGAATCATTTCTATCAGATATTTTGGTGAGAGATGAAATTCAAAGTATTACTAGGCCGTCACCCGCTTCGTGGCTGACATACTGGAGCGAAGCGATTGATTTGCAGTAAAAGTAACTTTAACAGAGTTGGAACACAATACAACCCGAGTTTTAATTTACGGAACACGAATTCAAAGCTCGCGCGATAGTGTAATTCCGATTTTTCTCATAGACTTAATATGGGTATCGGTTTCTGTGACCATTCCTCAAAAACACCATCGATCTCTGATTTTATTCTATATAAACACTCACAGTGACCACTGTGATCAGCTTGCAAAGAATAGGCAAAATTGATAATCTAGTTTTTAAGTTAAAAAGTCACAAAAAAATCCCTATCAGTCGTTTAATAGCGGAGCTTCGCTCCAATAAATTCATGAGTATATTATCAAACTCGATTCCTAATTTTTGAGTAAATATCGTCGATTTGAACATTCAGTGAGTGACATCCATGATTTCTGAAGTTGCCTCTCGTTTGGCCAGACGGATTTCGTCGGATCGGCAAATTTGTCTCTCGGTCCTTCAAAAAATTCGACTGGACGATTCGTGACTTTACTCGATGATATCCGTGTCTTCTAGATTTCACTCAGGTCAGCTTTCCTTCAGATGTAACTCCTTAACCTCTCGTCTACGGCTTGGGTTACGTTGCTGAATCAAAAATTATTTATCTTCTAATAAATATGTCCCACTGGCTTCCGGTTCTGGGCACCAGTTCGATTTCTCTACGATTTCGTGGCTAGTTTTACTTATTACAGCGGAATCGAGGGGAAAAAGACGGACAGCTTCATCTTCGTTAACTTCGGAAACTAATTACTCGACTCAGTGAAAACTTCCCCGTTGCGAAGGGATCTTCATTAAAGAAAACATTCTTTTTCTCTTGTCAGCATTGAGAAATTGAGGTGTAATCAATTTTGATCGCTTATCGTTGAATAACGTGTCTTTTATCTATGACAAATTCTACGTTTACGTATCTGAAACTCGTCTCGAGAATTACCTCTGTCGATGTACTCTTGTACTCACGCGACTTGTAATATTCTATGTGCATATTCAATGGGACTCCAGGGGGTTGAATATTAAAGATTGAAAGGAGATCGATAGCGCGCATACGTGATGCTACTTTTGTTAAGTCAAAAACGTAGCTGCCTTCATAGGAAAACTTTTACTAACTGCTCTTCCACACCCTTTATTCGTTCAAGGGTGAACGGAATTTTATTTTTCCATAATTTCGACAAGTTGCGCACGACTTCCTCCAATTTCCTTAACAGGGTGCGTGGAGGGATGAAAATTTGTATCCACGCCGGATACAGGCCATGGATCCGGCAAAATGCACGACGGGGTTGTATTTTGTAGATTCAGGATGTAGAGCCTCGCGTGAAAATGAGTTTCGTCGTATGCAACTGCGATGGAGACGAGAGAGGATGTAGACACATGGTCGCGATTCGATATGAACACGAAGAAAAAGTGGCGTAGACAGGATTGGGGGAGGGAAGGGGGCGGGAAGATGTGTGAGCAGAGGGTGGCAGGAACGGGGTAGTTTGGTATTCTGGTGACTACCTGGGCTGCATTGCATCACGTATGGCGAAGCTGTGCTATAACGTAGGCCGTAGGTTTACACGTAGCTGGATATCTCGTGGGGGATGAACGACGCTTAGACACGTTCATCAGGCTGCTTTAACCACCCCTTCGTTGTGCATTCGATTTTTGCACACAACTGATTGGTCGGTTCCTAAAAAGAAAAGGCCGTTTAATCTATCTCAGGGCGATTCTTGCTAATGCGTTTCAGCTATGAAGAAATACTTTTACTTAAATACAGACATTATAGAACGATCGATCAATCAAGCTGATACTTTTTAAGGCTTGGTTCGACCCAGGTGATTAATGTTTAATGGATACCAATATACTTTTAAAGATATTACATGAATGACAGGTGAAATTTCGCACAATCCGATAATCAGGATGTCGACCGCAACCCGAGGTCTCTTATCTGTGTCAGTCGGTTCTTATCAGTAGAGGGGGTCAACCTTCAAACCGAGAACCGGTCCGATACCGAACCGTAATCGCCGATCGGTCAATCGAACGTTCCCAGGAAGCCAGATTTCGGCCGAGGAACGGAAGAATGAGCTTCGGAGCGAGAGAAAAAGACGAGGAACGATAGACTCGCTGGAATCTAGGAAATTCATTCGTTGCCATGGTCGATCCAGCTTTTCCGTAACGTCTGTTGGGTACGATCAGACTTTTCTATACATAAATGTGGCAAGCTTCCAATGTCGACCGTCCACCGTACTTAGCTGCACTGTGCTACCTTTACACCGATTCCTCTCTCTGTATATATGTCTGGTGTCCAGTGAGCCGCGTGACAGCTAATATCCGACCAGGAAACTAACACCCAGCTCCCTGAACCACCCTCTTTCTCCTTTTCTCACCCCTACCGTTCCTACATCGACCACCCTCTGTTCGCACCTATAGCGTTGCTCTAGTTCATTCTCCTAACCTGTCGCATCCCAATATTAAACGAAGAAACTTCATTTAGAGTTCCTTTTCAACTCTAATTAACTTTTCGTTCTTTCCACTCAGAATCGCTGACTAATTCGAGATTCCCAAACGAAAGACTTTTATAATTTAAGGCAGATGATTAGCTGTTGTTATGTTGCCCTTTTTGCGAATTTTGGCTTTCATAGAGCGTGAAGGGAAGTCTTTTACGTGCTTGTTCACGAACTAGCACATCACGTCCATCGAAAACGCCAGTGAAAGGTTCGGTTCGCGCAGCCTTCGTTATCGGATCCGTCATTCTGTACGTCCGATCGCGTCCAACTTGTAATCCTTTTGGATTCATCCCTTTTCTCTTCAAGGGGTGTTCATTTTAATGGACGTTGGATTTCTGCTTTCTCGATGCAGTTATGCCGGCGTTTTCGCGTTTCCGATCCACGGCTATTCCGTTCGCGCATCTCTATTAATGCGTTTCACTGTCACCGCATATTGTTTCGATCGCGTCCCAAGAATTTCGCGACGCGGACGTTCAGGCATTCACAGCGATAGAGAAAAATGAATCCGTGGTTGAAACTTTTCGTTTGCTGACAATAAAAAACGAGCGTAGCAAAAATACAGATGCTCGCCGTGAAACCAGCAGCGAAACGGTGAATTATTACTTACGCGTCGATAGAGTTAATCCGAAACTTTCCAAACAGCCACCTATGGATTACTGTTAATTTTGATACGACCCATTTCCGGAGTTTTGTCAACTGCACGTTCGTTAAACCGTATTCGTTGATACTTTAGTTTCAGCTTGCCTGGTAACTGTTGGTCGTAAAGTGTTTCGCGTTTGTGTCGAGTTAAACGGAAGTAAAGTTTCAATTACCAGAGTTTGTCTATAATTTATCATTTTTATGGTAAAACTATAAAAAAGAGGCTTTAACATTGATTTACCTGATTTTTGGATATGTTGTAGAGATTGGGACAAAGGACTAGGACAAAGCGCATGGTGCATTCTACGCAGGGCCCTTTCTTTTACAATATATCCAAGAATCAACAAAATCGGTGTTGGAACACATTTCTATAGTTTTATTACTTTTATAATAGAATTGTCTCGCAAATTTTGACGAGATATCAAACCTCGATAAGTCGTCGAAACATCGAAATAGGAGAATTTTTACGAAGGTCGAAAACGCAATAACCAAATCCAATATTCGTTCCTTTCAAACGATCGTTCGTTGACAAAAAAAAAGTGAAATTTGCCTGAGAAGACAGAACTGTCAACGGCAGCCACGCTACGACGATATACTCACACGTTCTCTTTCAACCCCTATTTCTCTATTTCTTCGTGTATGCCTTCGGTGTACACACGTGGGGGAGGACACGCGTACAAAGCTCCTTCTGGGGTAAGTCAGATGTACAGGGGCCAGAAGTTACGGGTTCAAAATTGATTTTCCATATATAAATCTCGTTTCCATGCTGCGCCGCGTTTCACCCCCTTAACCAGTTAAAGTGTTTTCCTTTTTACCCGCCTGTTAAATAGTGATAAGCATTGAATGGGAAAATTAATAACGCAGGAAATTGGTTAAGTTATTTTCTATAATGTTTCACGTAATAATACATGTAAAAAGGAAATTGCAATTTTCTGCTGGAGTATATTTTATCCAACTATTCATTATTTTTAATTTAGCCGATTCTTGTGTTTGTCAAATTAACATGTTGGAACATTGTGTGTACGAAATGTCAGCGGTTGATTTATGGAAAAGTCACGATGAATCGCCGACGTTTATATGGGCAAATATTTATCGGTTGCCCTTTCGTTTACACTGGTTTAATCGAACCAATCGGTGGGCTCGTTCATTAATCAACTTTGAGGGTTGCTGTACGCTCACTTCGCGACCTAACAACGTTGAAGTCTTCATAAATCGCTGCACTATTAGCTAACTTGTTACCACGATGCACACTTACGTGCTGAAAACTCTGTATCTTTTATTAAATGATTCGTTCCTCTCCTGTTCGAGTTCAGTCGTTCGTACGAAACGGTACATGTAAGAGGACAATTCATGTTTTGCTTGTATATCCGTTTTTTTTTTATTTTGGTTTTGTTCTCTCGATGCTAGCAGTGGCTGGGAACAATACATAATCGTTAATATGAGCCGATGACAGATTTGAAAAGCTAGCAGCTCAAAAGCTCGAAACGCATTGTTGTGTCAACGCTTTGTGTCCACGCTATAACACCGAGAAATATTTGGATATTTCCTCTCTAATTCCTCGTCTGTCCTCTTCAACACCCTTTTCGTTCCATATCTCTGATTGTTTCTATGCTTTCCACATTTTCAATTCTTGAAAATTATGGCCCATCATTCAATTAACTCTTGAACTTATATTTTATTTTATTTTCATTTTAGCTCTACTATGCTCTTTCCTCCGTTATCCGACTAGCTAGGCTTGTTTTCGATTTTTCTTTTTTTATCCGAGCCGCTCCACGTTGCCTCGGCACAACAGCGATCTTGTTGGCGAATGGTCCTCACGTGCTCTATCTCTCTGTTTTTGAGCTTTTCATGTAGCGAAAACAGCGAACATCGTCCGATAAAAATCGTTCCCGTCGATGCTACACGAGAAAAGGAAAAACGAGTTTCTTTGGATAAAATTTAAAGCTTCGTCAACATTAACAAGAATATTCTTTTGCTCGTTTCATATCTTGGACCTCTTAGTCCGTCGGGACTTTCAATCCCTTATTTGGATGACGTGTGTTATAGTAACTTCAATTTTATTGCTATCGCTAGGGATATAGGGAAGAACTGTCGTTAATCATACGAGCAAAATATTTCTGAGAACCTTGAATAATTATAGGAAGACGAGAAAAGAAAAAGGTAGGAACATAAAGACATGGATAGGGTGGCAGTCTCTTTGGAAAATGAGCTATTCAGCAAGATTTATTCAATTACATTTACAATTACATCGGCGATTGTCTCATCGTTTGAATAGTCTTTCATCGATTGTATTGAGCCTTAATTGACTGTCTTGCAGTCTCGAAAGTGCGGTTCTCTAGCTTCCTATAAGCCGTAGTTTTGTTTCTGGAGACCTTCATCTGCTCGGAGAGAGATAATGTTTTTTGTGAGCTGAGACGATTCGATTGATCGATACAGCGTTTGTCTCGAAGTAAATAGTGTTGAATCAAACTTTCCTATGAATAGAAACGAAGGAGATTGTCTGCCATATTGTTTCATAGAAATCAAAATTTAATTAATATTCCAAATGCAGCGCATAAAAGTTAATTTGCTTTGTCTGTCGCGCCATTCAAACGTTAAATAACTAATTTCAGAGTATTCAACTGTTGAAAGAATAAAATCTGAAGGCAAGGGTTAAAGTAAAACCAGGTTCTTTTCATTCGCAAAACACGATCGAGTGAAACTTTCGTCTACTTGGAAACTTCACCGACAACCAAAAGTCTTTCTGTCATTATCATTCGTTGAAAGCGAGGCGCGGTTAACTTTTCAAGTAAATTTTAACGAAAAGAAAAGGAAAATAAAAAAAAAAAGGGACTCCGGTAACCCACGGAAACTTTCCTAATAAAAGTTCTTATTTAATTACTTTTTTCGCGGGTTCTTTTAGCATGAACGAATCGAGCCGGTTGTCGCTCGAAATGTCATGCGCAGAGGTTTTTTCAGTTAGTGGAACGGAGGAAATCATTTCACGGAGAAAATGAAAATAAGAGAGCAGATGTGTCCTCGGCAAAAACTCTCCTCTGATTGTCACATCATTTTCTTCTTTTCGTTCTTCCCTACCCCCTTAGACACGCTCAATATCTTTGCTCGGTCTCTTCTGAATCCAAATCCTCTACAATCATTCGGTTCCATGTTTAATTTTAGTCGTTAGAACGATAAATAGGAGGGGGCTTCTCGATGTTATTAATTAGATAATATTACAAATATATTATCCTTTATTTCCACAAAATTATTTATTTTACTTGTACGTTCAAAATTAGAATTGAAGAAATAATTCTTAGGCATTCAATAATTATTCATCCTTTAAAACCCTGGAGGCTCGAAAAGAAGCTGGTCTTTGGTCTTATATTACGGGAGAGTAAATCATGGCGTCGGGACACCGATAACCCGGCGTTGAAATTATTGCCAACGTGACACCGGCTATCATTTCATGGTGTTGTAACTCTCTTAAAGATATTACCGCCATCCAGCAACTCCACCCCGCAGAAACGCCAAAGTTTCTCTTAATGACGAAAGTGGAGGGAACTCGTATCAAGAGCCGATAGGGGTGGCTAATCGTTTCAGCGGGGAAAATTCCTTTGTGCGATAACCGAGTTGCAGGTGTGCCAACGAAATCTGCGGGGTTCTAACCAACGACAGAATCGTGAATACCGATAGTTGAAGAATGCTAGGACGATGAACGGGACCGGGATTACCGATGACGATGAACGGCTAGATACTTTAGGAGAAGATCGAGGGGGTGGTTTACCCTCTTTTCCGAGGATATTTGCGGACAAGCTCGATACGCGTTACCCGTCAGACCTACCAAGCTTCAAACTTACATCAACGAAATGAAAGAGCTGCTTCAACCCCTTCCTGTCTCTTCTTCTTCTTCTTCTGCTCTGATACACTTCCCTCTTCCTTCGTGTTTACTGCCAAAACTTGAGATATACGTGGATTCGTGTCTGAATCACTTTGAGAGGTTCTGGTTGTTCATATTGCAACGATCGTGTGGAATAAAGGGTTAATTTTGATACGGTTTAAAAGGTGAGATTTAGGGGCATGCGGTTACTTGAAAATTCTGGTGGAGAACTTTTTTCGATTTCGAGTTTCAAAATGGGGGATACCCGTAGTGATATTTCATTTAAAGGTATTTTTAAAAAATGGTGAGATAACCAAAAACAAATTTGATTTCAGCTGGCATAGGTATAAATAAATGTGTACAGATTTTCAGAATTCGCATTGGTAACTAGTTCGGCAAATGTTTGTTGTATGGAGGGATAGAGTCGAAACGTTTTTTCAAATATTTACACCGTCCCGAGTATTTTTCACCTATCGATTTCGATTAATTTCGACGCTGCATTCACGTTACTTCAGCGTGAACTAAAGATAGCTAAATATTTGTTGCTACGAGCGTGCACGTTTTACCGCAAGTCTGTTTTGTGCAGCCGGTCCGCGTACAGCCACTGAAAGAACAGTATATGACCCAGTTTCATGGGAAACTTCAACATAGAGCTCCGATATTTGGGAAAGTTTTCGGAAATATTCGCCCCCATCAATCAGAATTGTTTAGAAAATAAGTATTTTCTGCGCCACAATTGTCCACCTATTTCTAATAAAAAATTTACTGAAAGTCTGTTCGGTAAATGGAACTGTTCCAAGTATCTTTTCGGATCATAATTTTTACCATCGTTGAATATCGTCTCAGGAATTACAGAAATTTAGATAGAATCTTCTTCGTCTAATCAAATTCGCGATCTTCGGAGATACTTGTCCCTTTCTCGGTAAACAGAAGCATAACTCCGACCGTATCTTCTAATAGACTAATCTAAATTAACCAATGGTTATAGCGCAGATTTAGCCCGGCCAAAAATAGTAATTTTATTTTGCGACCGCGGCTCTCCAACCATGATTCCATGTTATTTTTCCAAACTTCTAATGTAACAATTACAAAGAAGTGGCTAGAAGTCGTTTTACAGTGGATAGAAGAATATGGTCCCCAAAATTTAATAAGACAACGTTTTATTGTCAAGACTCGTAAAGCATTCAGATCCTTGTCCGCGGAAGAAAAATTCTATGATATTCGTGTGCGCAGTTTATCGCGGCCGCGAAGGGGGGAAATAGAGTGATGTCCAAGTTGCAAGGCACGTAAATTTTCGGTGCAAAATATTTGAACGACGTGGAATCACAGTTTGAAAGTATCCACGGGCGCAAAGTTGGTGTCTGTTGCACGCTCTATTTCACACGAGGTAGCTAGCCCCACGATTTTTCACGAAAATGAAATGTCATACGAAATGAGCGCACTCTGTACATTCCCGACTTGCTTTTGATAAAAGATGAGCACTATTATTCTAATGGTGCCGCGGTCACATTCTACATGATTCTGCATCAACTGTAAATATTTTTCTCCACTTCTCTTGTTTCCTTCTTCTTTGAAAGTAAACCACCCTATGAAGTTTTGGCAAAAGTAAATTCTCTTTGTCTTGATGGATACTGTTTGTTTAATCTTTATTGTAAAAGTTAATATTTGGAAAATTTGAATGATATTTAAGGGCTTTTTCGGATCAGGTACCCGTGAGATACTCGGGTAGACAACAGCCGGGTACTCAGGTATCTCATGAGATACGTGAGACAGTTGAGATCTTGAAAGAGTTTCAGTAGACTGGAAAGGCCACATCAGAGATAAGAAACGAACAGATTAATCGCAATTTGTGAATTTCATTTTACTCTGTTCAAATTTTATTATGAGTATTCGGTATTTTGCAATGGAAGAGGAATCATCATGTAAAACTGATAATTTTAATGTCAATTGTCTCATATATCTCATGAGATACCCAGCGACCTGGGTCACAGATGACCCGGATACCCGGATATCTCACAAGCCAGAAGCTTACTCACTAAAGTTGAAAGGGTTAATATTAACGGTATACAATTAAAAACAACTTATTCAATGATTAAATAATAAGTACATATAAAATGTTATTACATTATTAAAAATTAGTGTGGTAGTCTACATAATCTTACACCATAATAGATGTATAATTATATTCGTGATCGGTCAGGAGCAGGTTCACCGAGGATCAGTTAAGTAGGTCGTATAAACAATAAACAAACCGTGCGTTCATCCTCGAAAATTCCCGTACAACAGAAGACGGCCCCGAAACAACAACAAAGCCGAGCATCTGTTCGTCGCTTTGAATGGCACAGTAGCGTGTGCTCGGATCAGGAACATCTCGTTCGAAGTTAAACAGAAGCTAGCCAAGAGGTTAAAATTAGCCGCGTACTTCGCGATTTCCTTCTTGCAGCCGGCACGTTGTTCGCATGCTGAACCGGCTCGGACAAAGAGTGTAAGAGAACGGTTAGTGTGTATGTGCGCGAAAGCAAGTCTGCGGCGAGGGGGTTGGTTAGCAAAAGGGATTGAAAGGGAGAGGCACAGCACGCGTGCGACCGGCTTCGACTAAGAAAAGTCGAAAATCTTAATTCGGGGGCGGTGCCAGGGTTGCGATGCGATGGGCGGCGACTGGTAAGCGGCGATTGGCTTGGTTCGGCCAAAGGGTGAGAGATTTGCTAGAGGGGTGGCGGTGATATGCGCCGCGACGCCAGGACGTCGGCGTGTTCACGTCTGCTCGACGCGGTCCTCTTGCTCCTCGAGGACGCCAGTCAACGCCGGGCGTTCCAAGCGTACAGTCGCGGATATTTTCGTCGTCGTCGATCGACGATCGCGCGCGTGTTCGACACGCTGGGACTCGTGGTTGTTCCTCATCGATCCAGATCGAAATCGACTGATCTAGGATGCGCTCGAGGGACGTAATATTTTATAAAATCCTCGCCTAATCGACCACGCGTGTATCGTTGTCCTATCGAAAAAGTGGAACGTGCGTAAGTTTGTTTACCCTGTGATCGGTTGGGATGGAAGGTCGTCCGGATACCGCTTACGGAGAACGTTTCCGATGCGCCAAGCTCGACGAATCGTTCGAACGCTCAAACGGGCAGCGTGCGTGCGCGGATAAACATTGGTGTATCTCGAGAGCATCGTTTCGCGAACGGAAGGCCAATCTTGATCGTTTCTTGAAAGAAACCAGAGACGCCGGTGGTGTGTCTGTTCATTGCGGATGCGGTTCTTACGCGAATCGTGATTGTGCTAACGATTTCGGCAAGCTGCAGCCCGGAATTAGGCTAATGGTTAGAGAAAGCAGGGGAACCAGGTTCAATTTTGTGCCCAGGATGATGGCTGTCTTTATGGTTGCCTTCGTCATGCTGCTCGACACTCGGCAAGCTTCCGCAGCTTTCACCACCGGTGAGTCGAATAAATTTTTCAATAATTTTTCTTTGTTACGGTAGGTCGTTGAAGAACAAAATCAATCATAGATTTTACAAAATGAATTAATAACGATTACAAGCGTCGATTGATTGAATGGCTCTCGTTTTAAACATTTTTCGATGCTATTATTGTTCACTTCATTGGATGACCAATTGATTCCACGAACTGTCGATCAATCAACGTTTACATATATCCACCGTACATCGCTTTCCTCTGTTTTCCCTGACAGCACTCGTGGCTGTTTGAACAGCGATTTAAACGCGCATCGTTCGATCAACGCGTAACCTCGGATTTGATTTTTAACCAACTTCGAAAAAGGAGGAGCTTACTCAATTCGATCATAATTTTTTTACTTGCTCTACATTTTCAATTTATTTTTATATGTAGATAAGTACTCTGTATATTATAGAAAAACTACAAAATATATGTACTTCGTCATATGATGATGAAATTAATTTTACAATTATGTAAATGACATGTAAAACGAATGGAAAAATGGTTCTTATCAAAAATCTTATCAACGTCGCAAGTATAAGTCGAGTTAGGGATCAATATAGACAGATCAAAAAACTTAAATCAAAAACTCCATCGGAATAATTAAAACAACTATACACTCTAATACATTGTTAAATTCATAATAAATAGGCGCTTTTATTGATTGAAAAAAAGGTAGTTTTTCAAAAAGGAGGGGGAATTCAATTTTGCAAAAAGGATGATTTAAAAAAAAAAATTTACACACAGTTTTATAAATCTCAAGAAACAGTATAACCTTTATTTCAACCATTGTTTTATATCTTTTGTTATTTACGACTTATAAGCACGTATATAGAAACGGCGGTTCAGATAAAAGGATTGATATCTTCCTCAAAGAAAAAAACGGACATGAATTACAGCTATCTTCATAAATATTTATACAAAGTTTCATCAAAATCGTAGTGTATCAGTCCCCGATGTTCCCTAGTCAGGCGTCGGCAACCTATGACTCGCGGGTCACCAATTGACGCATTTGATAATTTAGATAGCAAGTTCGCCATACCGCAATCAAATCGTTATTGGCAGCATCGTTTATTCGGATATTTTTAATTTTGCGCCGCTTCTGGAAAGGTTGAAATGTATTTAGTATACTACTTAACGATTAAATATGTTTTATTAATAGCTGTGGAACATTGGTATAAATAAAATAGAAATTATTTTACACCTTTTAGCGCATTTTGAAGTTGGTTGTATTTTTTGTTAAAAATTATTTTATGGTTATGTTAAATCAGAAAACCGACAGTGGGCCGAAGTACTCCCGGATATTATAGTCCGTTCAAATACACGGTCAAAGGCGTGTGTTTTCAACAGTGGAAAATAAATTTGCGCGACAGCCATGTGGCTGAAATTGCCGGCGACGAAAACGTTCGTTAATGAACCGTTTCTTTTTCGACGATATTGAACTCGATTTCGATCCTCGGAAATTTGAACTCTTGTTTCGTGTAACCGTTGATACTTTAATTCATTCATTTTACGTTATCAAATTCATTTAGCAAACGCGAAATAACCTTTTCTCGGTCCTTTGTACTTTGTCGAGCTAAAGGGAAGAGCCTTTGTACTTGTTGACGTCGTTTTGAACGACACCTGGTTACAGGCGTCTCCTTCCGGTAAGCGTTGTTGCAAAAAGCTCGTTGCTGGTTCTAATACCGCGGCACCCGCTGAAATTACACTTCAATGGCGAAATTGCGGCCAGGAATGAGCTACTACGCGGCCCCGTGTTACCCCATGCATAATTCATAAACGAGGCGACACAGGGGAAACCTCGGGCGATAAATATTTGTTTGAGGGCGGAAGGACGTAAAAGTGCATGCAAATGAATTGGCCCTAATGTAGCCCGGTGCTAGTTACACGCTGCTCTAAGCACACCTTGAGCGCTTTCCTCTTAAAGGATCTTCCTTTGTCCTTCATATTACATATTATTGTCTTCAACTTTTGGCAATTAAATTATTTTAGGAACTTTTCGAATTTTTATGCACTTTTAAGCAATCGAGGCGTTATACGGCCTCGAATTTTCTTTCCTTTCGTTTCTGTTCATCTTTCAACCGCGAGATGGAAGCGAGTGGAAACGGAGATACTTTTGGATAATCGGATGAGAGCCAGATGAATATTCACGAACGCATACATATGTGCGCGAAGGGAAAAGTAGGATAATCCGTGCCACTACTCGCGTCTGAATTTTTACTATTTCCTTCACCGGAGGCGAAAGGAATCTGTAGATATTGTTACATATTTCACGTCCCTTTCGATCATTTCCATACCGCTGGAAATTTAACTAACGCCGATAGCCTTCACGGAAATTAATTTTCGGATAAATTTTCCATGGTAAAAAGAATATAAACGACTACGAGGGTAGTTAGGACCCTACATGAAATTGTCCCTAAAAAGATCACAACGGTAGAATCATCGAAGCATCCCTCGTCCCTGAATAAGCTAATCCTGTCGTAACGTGGAAATATTTTTGCATTAGCCACGGTTGATCCCAGCTAGGGGTTGATTTACAAAAAAAAAACTGCCGAACGAGTGGTCGAAACGTGCAAAAATCGTTTGTATTTGCACCACGTAGCGCGCAGACCTCGCGAACACATTAGATATTAAATTTAGCCCGCTTACAACTGTCGCTGTAGCTAATTAGGGGTGTGCTCCCCTAGCGAAACAGATGGCAGCCCTTAGGCGACCAGATAATTCCGTGAAGAGAAGAGTCTGAGGAGGGTGGGAAACGATAGCTGCTCGAAGAAGAGCAACGAGGGTAGTTCAAAAATATTATATGTTACAAGATATATTTTTGATGATCTAAAATCTCTCGAATTATGGAAGATAGAGGACGAGGGTGAAAAGATAAGCAAAGTTTGGAACAGATTCTGTGGAAGGTGTATAGCAAGGGTCGATTTGGAGGCGACATTTGTTATCAAACTCATTTAATAATTCATCGGAATTAGATAATACCGCGGTCCGAATAGGGGAGAACTGGTGTAGACCGCATCTAGCTATTTAAACACGGTAAATGTACGGTGGCAAAGGGGTCGCGAAGAGCAGAACGGTTTTACTCGTCGTTCATTCGATCTGATATCGAGACAATGAGAGCCTTTCCATATTATCCGTTCTCCAGACGATATATTTGTCCATATTCCCCAAGCCAGAACGGTATCATACGAAATTGAATGGCCACCACATAAAATCCGCTATGGATGATAATGCTGACCATTGTGTTTTCATCTGCTACTCCGAATTAGAAATATTCAAATTCGTATTTACACTAAATTGCAACGAGCTTTTCGTGATTATTTTGAAGTTTATGTTAATAATGTTCCGCGTTGTTTGACTGATTAATTTAATAGCCAAGGGTTAGGATTACCTTGCTCCGTTAAGTACCAGGAACATACACCTGTACGAGTTACAGACGCGGTATACGGTTCACGTCACTAGCAGTTAGTACACGTCAGAAACTCGAGCTGATTTAGACTTCGAATTTCGCTGTAAAACCCGTTATCACGGGAAACTATTATCGAAATACGTTTCGTTGTTTGCCACGTAACTTGCTACTTATTGCCTATCGACTCTCTCCTTTGTGAAGCGTGGATCGGTAATTTGGATTTCAAAAATTTCACAGCAGGACGCGTCAGTTTCCTGAGAGACAGTTGTTCGGAAAATTGTCGCGACAGTTGTTCGATAAAACATGTTGTAGGATTTTTGAATTTTTTTTTTTTTTTGTAGTTGAGAGAATAAACGCATCGCTTGAGGCGACAGGTTGATGAAAACGGTAGGGGTGTGCGGGTACCCGGAATGGAAAATTCCATTCGCTCTGAAGAAGTCGGGTTAATTCGGGTTGGGAACTCATTCGTGATTTCGGGTACCCGCACACCGCTTGAAAAAGATTTCTTTGTATCGATAAAAATGTTTAAACATTTTTGAATTAAAAAAATCGAAGCACAGAACATTAGGATTTTCAACCACAACCCCTATTATTTCCAGGAAACGTACAATACTCATTCCGCGTGCTCGTACGTGCGTGTACATCGGGAACGCACCCCTGCCGAAGGGTGATAGGAAGGAAAGACCGGTATACGGGTTTCGTACACGTTCGAAGGCACAGGCACAGAGGGTTTCACGTACCCCCCAGGGATTCTCGCTTCATGCATTTTATATTTCGACGGACTTTGATTCCTAGACGGGCCACGTGGCCCACGGGAGTAATCCTTAATCTTTGAACGGAAATTATCTTTGATCATGGCTCAGTCATTGGACGTTCTCTCCGTTCTCCTTATTCCGCGTCCACCTCCTCCCATGGGTCGAATGTCTGTTCCCTCTATTCTACAGTCGTTTCAGGAAAAACCGTCTGGGGTGGAAAACCAAGGGCGAACAATAGGGAAAACTGACTGACGAGACTTATCTTATAAAATCACCGAGTGGATTTATGGGGTGAAACGGTGAGTTTGTTTAATTTTATACGAGCATTCTCGCAACCACAGGAATCAATCGAGAAAAGTTTCAACTTAGCAAGCGTATGTTCGTCTTCGGGGAACGAAACGATTTTCCATTACCGTTCGATTGTGCCAGGAATCGACGGTATCTGTTTCCCATTCGAGTTTCCTGGTATCCGGCCCGTAAACATAGCCGGGATCTTTCTCGGAAAACAGCACCACTTTTTCGCATAACCGTTCCTTAGCAAGGGTAGTTCGATCGGATTCAAAATAACGCCACTTCCCGGCGAAGCAGTTTTCGTCGCTATCACCGGTACCGCTTTCATTTTCCTCTCTTTTTCCTGTTGGTCGACGGAAGTTAAACGCGCGACTGCGATGCAACTGCTGTCGTCTAGCCTCGGCATCCGGGATCCTTAATCTGCTCGCGAAAAACTCGCTTCTGTGGCGGAAGAAAGCTGTACAAGAGAAAGAAAGAAAGAATGAAAGAAGAGGGTGTTCCTTGAGGAGAAATCCTCACGCGAGCGATCTCGACTCGGCTTACCAAGTTGGCGAAATACTCGGAGCTCTCTCATCCTCTCGTTTCCTCCTCTTCCTCTTTCGCCTTCCACCTTTGCGCCTCTGTCGACCACCGACCTCTTTCTCCTTCTCTTTGTTTTTTTTTAGTTTCTTTTGGCCTTCACCCGCCACCACCCTCGATTGCGTACGTGTGGAAAGAAAGCTTCCTCTTTGGGGATACCCGGCACGACTGACTTTAAAGTTCTTTTAGTTTCTAGTCTGCTGTCCTGCCCGTTTCTTCGTCGCCTTTTTTGCTCGCTCGCGATCGTATTCGGAATCAACATCGTTTGGGTTGTTAATGAGGACGATCGATACAGGACTGACAGTTGATTCTTTTTTTTATGACGTTAAAATAATAGAGCGGAGTTACGATTCCTCGGTTCACGAAGTACATTCAATTCAAAATAAATTTCCGGAAACCTTGTTGAAGCCCGGCTTAACAAAACTGTTGAATATTTTCGCAGAGGTAGTCTCCTGTTAAATTATAATTCCTCCGGTTCGACTTCCATCGTTTTCCCCTTACTGTCCTTTCGTTCATCTTTCTTTAATGCGTTTTTTTCGACGTTCTATGTATGCAAGCCAAAGCGGATTGCGGTGTAAATACAAAGAGAGTCGCGGAGAAATAACCGGCGCGAGGGTAACGCGTGTTCCATCGGCGCGGGACGATCGGTCGCGACAATTTGCGACAACTAATCTAAATTCAAATTGCCTCGAACAAAACTAATCTAGCGGTCACACGGAACGCCCCTCCATTTTCCTCTGTGTTCCGCTTCCTCTTTCTCTACCTCTTCGCTTTTCACCGTGTCGTTCCATCACCTGGTGCTCACGTCACGCCCATATATGTACGTTGATTGAGCTCCCGTTAACAATCTACATCTGCAACCTTTGCTCGCGTTTATACGAATATTCCGGGAGCCACCGTTTTTCCGCCGAAAGCGCACACGTACGCGCCGACAGGCGGACCGACTTTTTGGCCGAAATTGTAGCCACGCAAAGCGTCGGCTTGATGGACGAATTGCAAGGTTTTTAAATCCGAATTCCGTGGATCCAACTGACTCAAAGCGATCCCCATGGATCACGTAAGCCGTTGTATAAGGATTTTATGGGGACACAATGTATTTGCAGAAAAACTGTTACAGAGAAGGTGAGAATATGGATCGGTTTCTTATTTCTTCGATAAGGGCTGTGATCTGTTGAAAATTGAAATAAAAAAGAAAATCAAACGTCATCAGGCAGAGCTGTTTCGATTTTTCCTCTAATTTTTAGAAGATGCGGGTGTGTTTTCGTAGCAAAAGTAACATTCAGATTGAATGTTATTTTGAAAACGATAGATTGTTACATCCAACGTGAGCCGTTGGATGGAAACTCTCGCGACAAGGCAAAGTGTAAATTATTTATCCCGTCGAGAGGACACGTGAAGCGAAACGTATCGCTTTAGGCTCTGCTTGCAGGCTGTTTGCACTGAATTCGTGTGTTTCGTCGTTGACTGTGTGTCATTGCACAGTTTGCGGAAATTATGAATCATTCTGAAGTAAACAGAGGGTTCAACGTGCCGGTGAAAGGAGAAATTCTCGCTAGAATAGCGAAGACAATATGTACGATGAACCGTTCGTCGAACTTTATCAACGAAATTCTTCGGGAAGAGAGATCGTACTTAAATCTTGACGTGAAATCTCTCATACAGCCTGGAGGAACACATTGTAAACGCGTCGTTCCTGGAATATTTCACATATTTCAGGAATTCCCTTCTGAAGGGTCCGCGTTTACTAGGTGATTTGCTCAGTCGGATAAGTAACACCATGGCCACTAAATTTTTGTCCATTTCGAGTTCTATATTATTTGTATTTCTGCCTACAAATAAAATAGATAAGCATTATCTCTTTATAACTTAACACTAATTAAAAATTAGAAAATACATATTAGAAGAATCCTTTATTGATTGGTTTTTCTTTAACAACCAATGGCATCAAAAAATGAATCAATATTTTTCAAAATCAACAGATTTTGTATTGGTTTCGAAATTGAAATTTCTTCAGTAGCAATAAAGGAGTTCTTTCCACTGGAAAAGCAATAGTTTCACATCGATCGTTAGCCAAATTTAGCGTTCGAAATGAAAGTAGGGAAGATGTAGAAAGAAAAAAGGAGGGAAGGACAAGAAGAAATCCAATGACCATCTCCAATCAGCCACTACCGCGACCGAATCGATTTTCGTAATGAATTGTGGCTTGGTAACTCTTCTTGGCGAACCAATATAGCTTCTTCAGGGTTACAAGTTCTTTCCGTTCTTCCAAGTCCACCTAAAACACGATCGCTTCGAATCTATCCTCTTCACGCGATCATCGTTTCTTTCACAAAATACTCCGTCTACCCCAATTTTCAAATTATAAACAATTCGACGAAATTATTTTATGGGTCGAATTACTCACGGCTCGAATGAAGCCTCTAAGATTGCCAGGCCTTTGAATATTCTCGGGGTCACGTTCAACCTTAAGGGAGAACGCGAAGAAACGATGGAAACGAAATACCAAGCAACAGCGTAAAACAATTCCATCGCGTTCATAGTTTAAATGCACGAAACTGAAGTGGTAAAATTTTTTTGTCCCGTCGGAGTTACGAGGACGACAATAAAGTTTTAAGGAACACGGGTCCGATTTAACTTTCCATGCACCACTAGAACACCGCCGTGCCGCTTTCTTATTTGCACGCAAAGCAAAGAGATTTCTACGGTTGATTCACGTGTTCAGCGATTCGACTTTTTATGACGACCAGGGTTTTACGATTCCGTTTCCCTTACAAAACGAGTGCACACGCGTTTCTTGTTTGTATCCGTCCATTATCGAAAAGAAATTTAAACGTACCGCTTTATGTCAGATCTCTGAATGAGAAAGTGCTACCGGAGAATAATTCGCAGTCAGGTTCCTTCTAAAAATAAATATAAACGTAAAAAAGGAAGCAGTGAAAAAGCAAAACAAACTATTCGAGTCTCAAAAATACCGGTGGGGTAAGAGGAGGGGGTGATGGACCAGGAACAACGGGAACAAAGGGTGGTTTCGGACCAGGGTGGGTACTCACACCAGCCCGTCGAGCCGCCGTATTGTCCAGGCCGGTATTTGTGATATTAAACTGTTTAATCACCGAACTATAGAAAAAGCACAACGACGCCGGCGTCGTGGCCACGGCAGCCACTCTCGCGGCCGTCCCTGTGCACGTCGCATCCCGCATAGCTCGTAAATCTCACTCCCATACCATCCTCGGTAACCCTCGTGGCCCACCTACGACGCTTATACGCCGATACAACGTGCTCGTTGTGGCCGATCCTCGGCTACAACCATACACACCGATGAAACGAGGGGGTTAAACTTGAAACAAGCCTGCGGCATAGAGGGGTGGTCGAGAACAAATCCCATAGAATTGGCGGCTAGCACGAGCCAAAGCCGTGGGTGAAACAACAATGACAATTGTCCACTCCAGTGACATTGATTCTTACCTCTTCCTGACAATTATCGAGACAAGTTTTCGTTTTTTTTTCTCAAGGGAAAATAGTGATACTCCGTGTATAGAGAAATAATCGCGTTATAGTTGAACGAAAATACGCTTTCGACGTAATTTTGTCACGGATAAATCGATCGAATATTATCAAATTGTCCGAACAATTAACGTCGTCACGAGATCGGTATAGAATAGATAACGTAGAAATATAATCACGTCGAACGTTTATCGAACTATTATCATCATGCAAACGACGTTATTCTCTTTCATAAACAGGCGAGCACGTCGCGACAGATGAATAGCAATCGCAGGCTGGAAATTATTCGTATGAAAAGGTGGCGGATCGAAAGCGACGTGGACGAAGTGTTACAACGTCGGTTATATGTATTTTTCATTCGCTCGTAAATCTCAGCGTTTGAATATCAAACGTGCGGAACGTACCTGTGTAGAGAGGTGCGGATACCTATACATATAGAACGGGAGGATTGCAAAAGTATAAGCGAATATAAAGGAATGCTAACAACATTTGCATTTTATGAGGCTTCTAGCACGCTCGGTAAACGGTATCAAAAATATCACCGATCTCGCCGCTATAGCTTGACGAATTTCTATGTTAAATCACGATCATTTTGTCACGATCAGGGATTTATTAACACAATAATTTATGTTCCTTTTATTTTTTAAAAATAGATATTACGGATACTTTGAACTTTACAAACAAATTTAGCGATCGACGAACTTTTAGGGTCACGTCCAAAATCCAAAATTTCCGACCCCAATTTTAGGATAGCCCCGCACTTCCATTAAAAAAATATAAGAATACTTGGTCGTGAATCATTTTTCGAACATTTGTAACAAATCTAGCAAATTCACTGCGCGAGGTAGAATTTACCTTTAATTAGTGTACAAACGAATCGAGAAACACCGTGACCGTTGAATCAGAAGTGTTAGCCACATTGCACTGGCGCACCGGTTGTGGCGACTGTATAATTAGCGTAGAAGTGAACTGTCGGCTGTCGCTTTGATCTCTGGTACGTAATATTTTTCCTACCGGAAGTTTGACACAGAGCGAGTGGCATCGCGACGAAACCGCAACTCGTATGAAATATGGAAAATTAGAGTCGATGTTAATGCCGCGTTAGCATTCAAACGACTGCTTTGCGAACTATTTCCTTTTTCGGAGACAATCAACGTGTCAAAAAATTACTTTGATGCGAATAGAGGTGGCAATTGTTGAGGCGATCGAGGTCCTGAAATCCGGTCAACGACCGTAGTAAAACATTATTTGTAGCGAATGCGGTTTCACGCACGTACATCGTAAAACGGGAAAAGAAGGGAAAGAAGTGGCAGGGAATTTACGTCAATTTGCAAAAAACTCTCGACTCTCGAGCATGTTAGTATTAGCTGACGATTCTCGTAAACTTCGTGCTATGCTGTTCCCATCTTAGAGATTCTCCGTCTCTACCTTTCGCACTTGCCTGACAAGATTCAACGTTCGAACTTTAACCTCCGGTTCCCGGGATGTTGGTGGATATCAGGTTCGAAGGAGCACGGATTTTGAACGTATATATACAGAAGAATTTTACTGATTTGTGGTTTCGAGATTGAGATCAAGATTCGAACGCTATAAATATGTAGTGTAGCAGGATAAGCAAAAGTGCTTTTGAATCGATTTTACATGGCAATACATTTTTCAATAGCTTACCAAAAGAAAATATTGAGTACAAAGTTTTAACCCTCTATCTCAATCGAAAGCATAGTTACAGGGTTAAATCGAATTATCGATTTTTACCACATTTTTTCTATTTAATGACATGCAAAAATTTTGAAATATTCTGGGCATGATTATTTATGGCTATGAATTTTTTCAGATTTTATCGTTGCAAAGAAATGTGAAAAATCAAAAATGAAAAAAAAAAATGATCGAAAAATGTAGATTTTGTTTTGAAGTTTTCGAGCCACTAGTTTTTTACTGTTTCAGCAGTTAAATACTGAACGACTACAATTCTCAATTTCTTTCAGTTTTTTTAGTGGGGTCAATTAAACACCGATATTGTCGAGATATTTTCTGCGAAATCGTGACAACTGCTTTCAATTTTTGCCTTCCCTTTATACAGTTGCTGTATTGTGAGATTTTTAATATTTCCGCATTCGACAGAGCAATATATCAATACAGAAAATTATTTAATTGATTAATTGAAGGTATATATATACCATCCACTTTCGAAACTGTTCGAAACCTTTTTGTCGCAGGTTCGTTCCCAACAAAGGTCCAATCTTTTTTTTCATAACGAATTTTTTAAAATTGTTAATAACATGACAATAAACGGTATTTACTCAAAAAAGTTTCAAAAATGTTTTGTCATAAAGTATACATAAAAATAAATCTGAAAACATTCATAACCATTAATAATTACATTTATAATAGAACAGGTTCAGTGATATTTTTGACCATTTTATCTTGCTACATTCTCTCATGAAATCCCTTTTTTTTGGCAGAAAATATTAGCGTATTATTTTGCACTTAACGGCGCTACTTTTTATCTCACAAGGATAAAGTGATACGAAATGACTTTTCGCCATCTCGGTTTGCTCTGTATTTCGGAGGGAATAATTCAGAAACTAATACAATGCGAGTGTCGGCTGTACGGTAGTAATTTCGGCGGAGGGCACCGGAATTCCATGGCAAAATTTACTTTGCATTTCGCGAAATCATGGCCGCGACAATTGGCCTGACATTATACGTAATATTAAACCGCAAATCGCGCATACGCCGTTAAATAATAGCCGCGGACGAATATAATTGAAGTCGGCTTACATTCGCGAATGAAAACGCAATTAACGTTTTCCCTTTTAATTAGAAAATGTATCCTCTTGCTTCTTTTTCTGTAATCTTTGGGTAAAAAGCGAGGAGAAACGAACGAGTACGATGTAACTCGCGTGTAAAGCGAAATTTAATTATTTGCATCGTCGAGACAGATCATTACGAGGGAGAAACAAAAGAAGAATCCGTTCTACCGTGAAAAATATCTATTGCATCGTTATAATTTTTTCCTCTTTCAAAGGGCACAAATTTTATCATTGATTTAACGGCAGGAAACGTTGAAGCGCTCGGTTGGTTTTTTGAATGAAACCTTCGGGCAACAAATAATATTCACAGTTGCGGTAATTAACAAGATAGATGTTGAGGAAGAAAGGTGCCGGCATGTGAAAAGAATCTTGACGTTTCAGCGGTTCACCTCGCCACTTTGCCGATTGCTTAATTAAACAAAAGCCTCGGCGAAGAAGCTGGAAGAAGGTAGAATGGAAGATTCTATGAATAAATAAAGCCCAGGCTCGATTCGTTGCCGTCGAGTACGATACGAGAGAGAAGAGAAAGAGCATTGCTCTTCTGCATCAAGTTGCTTACCTCTCGTTCCTGCTTTTCGCCGGCTTATTTTTCTCAAATGTTGCCTATCCGCGAGGAAATAACGTTCACACCTGTACCTGCTACCCTAATTTACACCGGTTGCCATTTTCAAGATAAAAAAGCTTAGCTAGGTCTGACTATGTACGAGTATTTCTACTGCGACGGTGAACGTGTTAAATATTGTACCGTACCGATACAATTGGTAGGTAGAAAGCGCAGCTTGCCATCGAACCGTGGCAGACAGTTCCTTAGCGACAAATCATCCCCGGCGAAATCGGTCGCGCAATGAAAAGCTCGTATGGAGAAACGATCCTGCGGCGTATGATTTATGGAGCGGCCACAAAGGACGCGGCCGAAACTCAGTTACGTCGCGTCGCGCCGCCGTGGCCCATTTCGCGGATCGCAATAACGTATCGTATTGTTCGATGTACACGGGCCCAAAAAGAAAGGGGATAGGAAAAAGCTAGCAATCGTTTGGCCATGGACCGACGTAAATAAACACTAGTGGCTAGATTTTCGAGAGGACAGTAGGCGGGAGCGAGGATCGAGAGGAACTCGGTGGCAAGCCAGTATATTGCATCGCTTGTTGCACCACAACCGAACGCAATATAACGTAGGTATCGGTGTACAAACACGTCACTGCCGACTATCCTGTCCAACGCATACACACATCTGTCTGCCAGCCTGAAAGAGTAACAACCATAATAGGCTTCTGAATTGTGTGCCTCGACAATGGACGAGATGAAAAACGAGGATAGGGTTCTCCTTTAACCACTTCTCTCGCGTGAATTTTCAGGAAACAGACGAATATTTTCTCCCTCGATGATATAAGACAGACACGGTTAATTTCTTCGTTTGTTAGCCCATGCCTGATATAGGACTATGTATACTCTTGCTATTCAATTGTAGCCGGTGAATCGCTGATCGTCGATGTTTCGTTCGTTTACGAGAACGTAAAGAGGGAGGTTTTTATTAAATTTCCTGTCGACGAGATTACACTCGTTTCGGCGACATTGTTAAGAACGTCGAGAGACCGTAACTACCTCGTTCACACAACTGAATTTCTATTTAATTTTCGGCTTTGACAACTTTCATGGCTGAGAATCTGAGCAATTTATCGCCGCTACATTGAAGATGAAATAAAACTCAGACGATTTTACGCGACTCTGATGGAAAAGTATGGAGTCATAAATCAACTAATAAATAGTTAAGTCTTTATATTCTACTGGGACAAATTTTATAGATATCCGAGACTACAAAGAATCAAAGTGACTATAATTTTACTTCGGCGTACACAAAATTATTTCTTTGTTTATACATTAAAAATATTCGACGAAATTTGCATATGAACCATCAAATGTTGATTTTTTAAATAAGTTACCGTTGAATTTCCTAACTAGAAACGGCACATGGGAAATCCGTGTTATCATTAGTATTCTCTATCGGTGTACCACTCGCAGATGCATAGAGTTTATGTTCCGTCTGACGTTTGCTATCGCAATGCAACGTGTTCGTGTGTGTTTCTCATGATTTCCCTGAGGAGCATGAAAGTTATACTTTTTAACGATGAATTGTAAAGATTTCATGCAAGAAAAGACAGGTCAAAGAACTCTTGTTTTGATCGTTAGCGTTCGTCATTTATTCAAACTGCGCCTTTTTTTCGGTAAAACATCCACGCCATTCTCTGATACGCAATTCAACGCACGACCATTACAAAATTATCCGTTTCGTGTTTCTTTTTAACGAAATTCAGCCGATTTTCAATGCGGAAATCGCGCACGCAACCAAGCCAGGATTTAAAATTCTACACGTCCAACCTGTTATTTTTTCGTGTTCATCGTTAATGCAAGGCAGCGTGAAAGCTCGTTCGAAATTCAAACAATGGTAACAAGCTCGGTTGAAAAATGTTAATGGAGCTTCGAGCTCGAACTTCCGATTTCCGAGCTGCTGGAAAATAAAAAGGTTCGGCAACTTTTGATTCAGATCCTCGCTGAGTTGCATAACAACCTACTGTCATCCATGATTAACCATTTTCTGAAATGTTCTTCAGGATGTTTTCCATTACTGGATCAGAATATCACGAGAAGATCGAGTTTTTCTGTTATCAGAGCAAAACGACAAACGGTACATTTGCAATTCACTATGAAGATTATAGTTTTTTGTAGGATAAACAGACATTCAACAGGTGTTCTGACGGCATCTCTGAAACGTTTCGATGAAATAAACAGACTATGTTCTTTCAGTAAACTGTGCTTCTTGTGGATGGAAAGAAAGTTAATGGGCAATGAATTAATGCGAAAGGGTAGCAGTGGTCTGTTCAATTATTCATGTTGTGCGACCAGAGATATTTTTCGTTGAAACTCTGAGCTTTTTTCTCTTGAAACATTCATTGTGGAATGAAGCGTGGATGCAGGATGCAGGAGGCAATTGAATGCAATTACGATGGAGTTACTAAATGTTGCATTACTCGCGATCTTTTAAAATTTCAAGATAAAAGCCACTCGCAACAAACTTTTCTTGAAAATCACTGCAATTTCCGAGCACCGAAATCGGTCGACATCTGTTGCTCGAACAATCACGTACGAGGAAGTTGGCGCACGAAACAACGCCATCCAAAATGCCATTTCGATATTAACATTCAAGGTGGAGGATGAGTCTCAAAGTTATAGAGGAAAATTGAACGCGTAGGAAGCCCCGTTCGATTTCTCATCCCCGCTGCCCATCGCCAGGCATCGAACTCGCGATGGACGCTCGTTCGTTTACAACAGAGAGGGCTGTGATAGATTCGTTATTACTCGTGAATCTGATATTCTATATACATACATACGCTAGGTGACCGTGTAATAGAGAAAAGAGGAATGGCTACTCAGTATGCATTGCAACCTTCTGATCGGCAGGGAGTAATATCGTGCTCGGGGTATATGACATGCCCGGTACATGAACGTATTCGAACACTCTCTCACCTGAATTTATACAAGAATACTCTCAGTAGCTGAAGAAGCTGAAACTGCAAGCTCGCCAGAAGAAGCCACCGCACCGAAACACTGTTATTCTTGCGATTTTACACATTCACGAACAGCCGGGTCGCACATAAATCACGCGATTAACAGGAACGAAGTCGCAAACAAGTTGAAGCAAGCTGAAAGTTTGTTCGTTTGGCGGAGGAAAGAGGAGGATCCAGTTTGCCCGGTCGTTTCGGCATTATCATACTCGCGGATGGGGAATCGATAAAATTTCAAAGTCGATACGTACCGCCGCGACGCTGCTTCCCCTTCGTAATCGATCGCAGGGTGGGAGGTGTATACATTTTTCAAATGTTTGGGCTACCACGATGCGGTACATTAAACTAGAAACACATTGCAGGAAGCACGGTATATATAGATCATCGATGGAACGAAGCAATATCTACGCTCCCGTAATTCGCGAATCGAATATTTCACGAATCCTCGCCATTTTGATAATGGGTTGCGAATTCAAAGATTTTCCCCGTGTTTAATTCAATCGTAATCTGTGATTGTTGTTGATCAGAGATGCGCGGGTATCCGAAAATTTGTTGTATTTTCTTTACACGAAGGGTAACGAAATTCAAAACAAAGGAGGTACAGCTAAATGAAAAACTAATGGGTTTTCTGTTCCACCAGCCGGCACATTTTTCTTCATAGGGGTAGCGTTACGAAGATAAAATGATTTATAAGCGCGATGAGGGTGTGTCGTTTCTTAGCCCCCGCGTTCGGGGTCAAGACATTATAATCTCCACGATCCGCTTAATCTTAATATTCCAGCCAAACTCTGCTTTTCAAAATGAAACGAAAAACTCTGTTCTCTATTTATGATTTCCACTGCGAACGCGTAAAACGAGAATTGTATACGCGATGAAGTTTTCATCGGGGAATAAAGTGGTAAAATTATTCGATCGCACGAACCACTTGTGTCCGTAGCCAATCAAAACGCGGATGTATGCTAATAACGTAGCACATTACGTGTTCAATTTATCGGCTAGTGATGCGACTCAATTTCAAGCGAAACCTTACGTTCCAAATACACCAAAATTTAACTAGATGATTCTGCAAGAGTTGTCACTTTGTCGGGTATACTTCTAACTCCTACACACAATTTCTAAAATAAAGCTACCCCCATTTCGATTGCTGAATGAACAAAACGATCCATGCAGATTCGTAAACGGCTCATCCTCTGGCAAATTCATTCACCCTTATCGGCCATATTTTGCGGATCATAATGGCACTTACACAGCGACAACAATCAACGGTAAATCCGGCAGGATCGTTCGGTTAAATCCGCGGCCAATACCAGGTTACAGGGGTGCGATGGGAGTGTTAGGGTGCACAGGATGAGACAGGCAGATTACCTAATCACGGGTAACCCGTAAAGCAATCAAATTCTCCGCGGTATCGCGATCAATGTATTGGTCGTGCATCGGTGTAAAGGGTGGGCAGGTACGTAGGAAAGGGTGTCGGAGACTTCGATCCAGGGTAACGGAGACAGGGAGCAGCTTCGTAGGCTGTTAAATTCGATTTAAACCATTAATGGCGGCATTGTCTACGTAACGACCGTGGCCTGCCGGCAGCCAAGGTCTTTCCTTTCAAAGACTCCTCTGCTGACTGTTTCTTTTTTCGTGAAATTACATCCAAAATTTGCTGAATACAACCCTTAACGTCGACCATTCGCTATGGATGGTGAAAACCATCAGTATAATACAGTAGTCTCTTCTAAATTATCTTCAGGTTTCTTCTTGTTACATGCCTGTAATATCAGGAAATAAAGTCGAGCATCGTGTAGAAGGAAGAGGATGAAATTCGTTAATCATCAGGTACAATAATGCTGGACGCGTTAGTTTATGATGTCGTAAATAAATTGTTCTCGTTGAGTGGGGTCCGACAGCAAGGTCATTCTTGTCTGTACGTGACCGCTTTTCAAGATGATCCAACCATTTTCTGTAAAGGGCCACGTAAGGACACACTGTCCGTCCTATCTATTCGTCTGGCTCTCTATCTTGACGTTCATTGAAAATTCATCGTTTTATCCGCTGCGAACGTCTTTATCGACACCTCGCTTATCGTCGAACGTACCTCTTCAGAAGGTGGAAGGAAAAAAAGTGGTTGCTGGGTCAGAGATCAATTTTCCTTTTTAAAGCTGACCAGTTGCGAATCCCCGGAATCGCTTCGTGTCCTCCAGCCACGTTTCCATATCAACCGCAATATGAGCCAAGTGCAACGCGACCGCATATTGCCCAATCTTTGCCAACTAATGCGCCCGCCAGTCTGCAGCCTCATTCCGTATGCGTGGTATCAGGTTGCGGGTAAAGAAAGCGGCGCGGCGGGTGGAACTGTGGTCGCGTGGGGTCATAGGTTTTCCGTAGACACAGCTATAGACTAAATATTAACGAAGCTTCTCGGAAATGGCAATCAGGTAGGCCGGGACAGCACGTGCGGGTCCATACGTGGGCTATTCGGGTTCGCTTATTCGCATAGGTGAGAGGGTGGCACGTGGTGCCGGGCTGATGGCACGCAGGGTGCACGCGTGACGACAGGGTGCACCGGTTGGTGTCACGCGTGCGTAATGAATCCGGGAACGCCGGATGCGTTGCGGGGTCATAATGCAAGGGTCGAACACGCGCGTGCAGACAGGATGTTGTGTTATTGCTAGCGAAGAAAGATGATTGTTGATATCCGCATTAACGGCACCGATCTTACATTTTGTAAGAAGCTTAGAAACTAGTAAACTTTACAGCCGGACTACCGTAGAAAAACTTAACGGGAAATCTTTATTGCTCGGTTGAAACCCCTCCTCAATAATTTGGAGAGGTGTCTTTCGACCCCCTGATGAAACTAGTTGCAACAGTGGCGGGAATTTGTAACTTACGAGGCCCTATACGGCATTTAGCCGTGAAAACACGCGACGAGGGAACGCGTATCCTCTGCTCCGCCTATTGTAACCGCTGAAAACGACACATTTCGTAATTGCGAAGCCAGTTCATGCGAGCGAAGAGGAACATGCCGCGGCGAGGGTGGGCGTTACACCGTGTACAATTGCATATCCGCGTGATACAGGTAGATAAATAGATAGGCGAGCTGGTAGCTGGAAAAGGGACACGAGTCCGAGCTTCCATTACCTGGAATACACTTAATAATCACCCCATATCGTTGATGATATCCCGGAACCCATTTAGCCAGCAAGTGTCTCTCGACGCATCTTCCTCTGCTCGGTTTTCGCTTGGTTGATCAATAATAAACACGATACTGTTTATCACGCCGTATAAACAAACACTTAAGATCAACAAGTTACCTTTGTGAAATAAATAGAAGATCAATATCTTCACCTATCGCAATCTGGGATGGATATTCTTTCGCGTATCCATCCAGGTGTATCACTTTCGAACACCCGTATGCAACTCAAAGGCTGTGACTCTCTATCTCTGACTGTTCTGTCACGTTCTATTAACCCGAGTCAACTGTAGAGAGAGATAGAGGAATCCCGGCGAAACGGAATGCGTCAGAGATCACCCAACGGGGCACGTATCAAGCCTGGTCCGAGCAACGTTTCGCAGAGATCGGGCCAGAACCATTTCGTCCAATAACTGGAGGTGCATTAATGCAGCCTAGCGAGAAGATAACGGCTGGTGCATCGACACACGGTGTTATCGATCCGATCGGCCAATGCGAGAAGTTAATAGCGAACACACGAGGGTGTAAGAGAGAGGAGGAGGAGGAGAAGGCTACTAGCTGCACACAGCAAATGCCGTATTTTAAAGGGGGAAGGGTGGACGAGCTGGCCAGAGGGTATCTAGGCGAACGGCTGGTGGAGAATGTTAATCGTGCGTTGGAGAACACCGAGGACACACACGGCTTATACCCGCGATGCGTTTCGAGATCTACGATCTGTAATGGTGCAGAATACACGGCCGTGTGTTGCGGTGCATATCTACCCCGTAAGGGACGAATGCACACCCTATCGCTCCGCTATCGGGACCAATTGTCCTGCGGGACGTTTGTCCGAATGCTTTTGACGATTCTTCGACCGATGCTTGCACCGGTAATTAGACTAGAAATAGTGGGTCCAGATCGGTGATTAATACAATCAATTTTAAGATAACGACCTGTTAGGAGCTTAAAAATAATAATTATTCTATTATTAAACGGCACAAAGAATTATTCAAATATGAAAAATGGAAGAAACACGTGTGTAATTGTACTGTACGCGGGCAAATTATTTTTTATGCATTTTAACGAACAGTGACCTGAAAATGTCCAACAAACGGAAGGCCGTTTCGCATTTGCCAGCGAACACTTTTGCTTTTCCCTTTATTTTCCTCCACGCCGAGATACCATGGAAATTAATGTTTGCGTTGGCGACCAATTCGAATCGACGAAAAAACAAAAAAGGCTCCTCACGTGATATTCAATTTCAAATATTACGAGACCCGGAACAAAAATATTACAGGAGCAATTTATGGATTTCGTCTAAGTTTACATTAATATTCGAATAAATTTCAGTTTATCCTATATAACAAGTGTGCGAAGATTTCCGAGGGTTATTGCACGGGCGCGTGCGCGACGCGGAAATGTGCAAAAACCGTGGGCGACAAATTCAGCTCCCATACTCCTGTTTTTTTTTTGTTTTTTTTGTTTTTTCACGTCGTGCCACCTCGGTATTTATTGTTTTAATTTACCGTGACCGTGTTTAATTATGGAGAGTTCATTTCGAGCGACAACAGCGGCCCCCCAATACGCTCGTAGGTGTGAGGACGTTGCGTTTAAGCAGACGTTTCACACTTAACAGGACGACACGGTGTTTTCACAACGCGTCGCGGTTAAATTTGCAAATTTTCCAGAAAGATGTTCCTTCTCTGATTGTTGAAACGATGAAACATAAATTAGCGGTGTGCAGGTGCCTGAAATTACGGGCACGCCCGATTTTTTTCGATCCGACTCGACTTCCCGCGTACTCGCACACGCCTAATAAATAGTTTTGCTTTTGGAATATATATCCCTTTCTTTAAATCCTATTTTTTGTTTAAGAAACTGGTGTGATCAATCTATCTGATCCATTTATGCAATATGCCTCCAGACGTATTTATTTACAGCCCCATAAAACCGTATTACGCTTCGTTTAGCGAGTCCTATCAGAAAAAGAGCTCTTTGAGATCGGAGTCTTGCGACAAGCCGATATTGTTCGGTGAATATTTTTAGAGCGTATACAACAGCTGTGCGAGCGTTGCCCCTGACATCTCTTCGCCTTTCGATATTCCCTCTTGGAATCCTCTTGTCCTTCTTTTGCTCGTCTCGCGACGCTGATAAACCCGTGGCATACACAACGTGCGACGAACAAAGACGGATAATTCCTTGGCACGGAGTCACGAGGAGCCGCTAATGAACATCCCTCGACGATTTTAGATGCTGGTCACTAACAAGCGTGAAGCAAAGAAAAAAAGAAGAAAAACGAAGCTCGCAAAAGCGCAGGGGCAAAGATTATTTTAGCTCGTGACAGAAGCGTGTTCCATGAAACGCAATGCTCTTAATTCTTCCAGACACTCGGTTTCAGCAGAGACAATTTTATTGAACAAAAATTTCAATTTATTTGGAGATTCTTGATTGATCGTTCATTAAAATAATATGAGAATGAATGAATGAATAAGTGAAGAAGCTTTCAAAACTCCATCAACGATAACCGTGTACTTTAATTATACAACGGTATTAATGCATCAGATTCAGCGATTAACTTTCAGAGATGGGTAGTAGGACATCAGATTGAATAGATCGGCGGATAAACAATGCAATTTCGATTAGAATTCTAAATTAGACTATTTAAACATTAACTTCTCATTTTCAAACGCGGACACTTCGCCGAAATAAATGAATTTTGCTGTTGAGTTAAATTCCATATTTATTTTTCATGGAATAATTTTAAATCAATCTTGCGCGTATAAACAGAAATACGCTTGCTATTTATTCTTTCGTTAATTACAATGGGAAAGAAGAAAAAGGTAGAAGGACAGAACACGTAATCGAGGGAAACCCTTCCCGTTCGATCGAAATTAAAGAACAACAATTTACACAGCCTTAAAGCAGTCATTTAAACGAGCCTCGCCTACCGAAAAAGAATCAACAAAGAACGTTAACTATCCTCATTTACATGTAAATTCCGAAAGCTTGCTACCATTAACAGTGGCTACGAAACACGCTCTTTCAAGCGTTAACACCGAAAAACCGTCTCATCTCGAAGGACGAATTTCAATAAAACCTGTTTGCGATCTTTTCTCTGTCAACACGCGGAGAGTAAACAACGAAAGAGCGTGGTAGACAGTGGTAGCAGAGGCCACCGTTTCGAATCGTCGAAAGGAGGAGAAAAAGAAGAGGAAGCAAATGGAAAGAGAGTTGAAGTCAAAAGAAAAGCGAGAAGGAGAACACGCGACCGAAAATAGCCCCTGGACGTTCCGTTAAGGGAGGCTGGGTTAAGTTACATTCAACTGAAAATTTTCAGAGTATATATTTTTCTATTTCGAAGTCTTATTAATAAAAAAAAGGAATTTGTTGCAAAATTTAATTTAAATGAAAAGTAAGGGGTAGTTGATTTTTGCACGAATAACCATCCCCTAAAGTTGACTCTACCCCTTCTGTTTCTGTGCGGCTACTCGAGACACGAGATAAAGGGGGTCGCAATGAAGAAGGAAAACGGCGTTTATCCGTCGTGTTCCTTGCCCAGTTTCCAGCCCGTGGAGCGTTTCAATTACAAAATCCTGCGAAATCACCCGACGACTCTCGCCAGCTGCTCGTCCACCCGTTATATTTGTTGTGGCCCACCCTACCCTGCTCTCTTTCACCCTCTTTCATCCCGCCCGGCCGCCCCTTCAGGGCTGTAGACGTGGTCGAGCCACAGGAGAGAAACAAAAAGGACCGGTCCATTGTTTGAACAAGCCAGAGTAAACACCGGTGTCCGACAAAATCGAACTGGCAAGGTCCGCGAAACGCAGACGGATACTTCGATATTCATGTCGCGCTCTCTCCTACCCTCCCACACCCTCTTTCAACCCCGTATCTCCGGCTGACCCGATGATTAACCTTTCACCCTAGCGGGATTCGGAAGCAGCCGTGCAAAATTCGTGGAATCTCTTGGAATTTTCGGCTCGAGAATCTACGGATCTGCGTTTCGGTTTCATTAACTTGATCGCCAAGCTCGAATATTTTGCTCGCGATTTCGTCGACGATAATACTCACGGGAAGAGATTTTTCGACGTTAAATTATAATTCATCGCGGTAGATTTTGAATACGATTTAAGAGAGAACAGAATGCTTCGTCGCGATAAAATTAGAAATCAGAATTAAATCGCGGAGAAATGCATTTGAAATAGATGTATCCGTCCGCGATATTATACGTAAAGAAACGGGATGTTTCAGGCGGCAAACGTTTTATTTGAAATTTTGCACGCTTGCCAGTAAGGAAAGCTGTTTTGCGCACAGATGAACGCCGGATTCCATATGAAATTTTGCTTGAAAACGTTTCCCCGTCCATCGTGCCACGAAATTCCACGCGCATTTAAACAAATACAACTCGAGCTACAATTATTTTACGTGCTGTATCAACTGAACGGCAAATGCAAATAATAACTTTTCTCCTTCCACTGTTTTACGTTTTTAACTACGATAAAACACGAAGAAAGAAAATATTAACTAATCAGTTGAAATAATTACAATAATTAATACCTTATCTACCGGAAGCTTATTAACAAGCTTTTCGACACCATCAGTTGTTAAGGAAAAATCAATTTATAATCTTTTGGTTATTACAAATTCACCTATAACTCAATTGACATAAAACAGTTAGTGTTTATCTATTTTATTTTTTATGACAGGTACATAACGTATCAAACTTGAAGTAAAGATTTCTTTTTCGAGATTTTCACGAATTCATTCCTCATGAAAATTCTACGTGCAGTCAAAATGACTTCTCGACATTCCAGGGGAATTTTCATACCGATGTTGGTCTGACCACAAAATCAAATTTTAGGAGAGAATTTCGCTGAATAATGTATGAACTTACTACCGAATGTAATTTTTTATGAGTGTCAACAGGTACACGTCTGATTTGAATAGAACGAGAAACGCTAAAAATGTGAGAACAATTATTATTAAATATTACTAAAGTAACTAAGGTAGTCAGAATGATGCTTGGGGTAGTTTATAATATTGCTGATATCAAGTGTTCAGATAATAGCAATAATTAACTAAATTTCGCGAGTTCCTAAAAGTAATTGCGAGGTGGAAAGGGGATCATTCTTTACGAGCTTAAACCAGAACTGGCAATTTAAACGTACAATAGAACAATATCGCGGCCCTTTATTCGGCTAGCTTCATAACAGCCCCACTTTCACCCGGAAAGTCCAAAACGTTATCAATATAAGTCACGATGATTCGCCGTGATTAACCGTTTAATATAAATTACAGGAAAGATTTATAAAATCTTTCAAATGAATATTTTCAACAATTTTCGAAAAATAATCAGAAAGCCACGAAATGGATTGTAAGGGTGTGATTGGTGGTCGTTATAGATAGAGAAACGGGCTGTTCTGACACGAGACCGAATAACAATGGCCACATCCGTGTATGTGTTTCCGGTCGGTGGCCACCTTCCGGTTGTGAATTACGCGGGTGAATAAATAGAGTGGGGATCGCGGCTATTCCAGCAGAGGAGAATATTACAACTGCGAGTGCAGAACTTCATACAGACCGACTAATGAAATTGAAATGAACGGTAAAGGAAGGATTACGCTCCTCCGTAGTGAGGAACAAACCACTAGGGATTGAAAAACTACTCGCCATTTTGTCGTATTACCGAGCAACAACTTTCTATATAATTCCTTTCTCGCCGGATAATACATCGAGTAATTCCAATGGTAACCTGCTATGAATTCGGAAAATATAGTCAGGGCTTTCAGATTAAACACGTAAGCTTCTTAGAAACCGAAGTGGTCAGCTTTATAAAATATTAAGCTGGCGAAATTGATGATATTGCTTACCAAAATTTTATTTGTCAACAAAGAAGTATTACTAAAATCAAATTAATAATTTCTGTATACTATGCAAATGTCGTCATAAAGGTGCAAAACCAGCTGGACATATGAATTAATTATCAAAGTGAATTACTCGGATTAATTAAAAGTCATCGGTGTCCGTCGACGTGGCCAAGCATGGCTAATTATTCTAATAGGTCGTCGTTGTTTGTATTATTACTAATATTTACCGTGTCGATGGCGCACTCAAAGGATCGCCACAACTCTATGTATATTTCGCGTGTATTATTAGTACATCAATGACGACTTTACAAGAATTCGAAACTTAGCACAACTTTTCATCCATATATGCAATTGTAATCATATTCCTGTCAAAGTATGTTTAAATCACAATTTCGCAATACCTAACCCGGATCATTTTAATGAAATTTCCGCTCTCGATATATAAAATAAGATTCTTCATTTTACTGTCGAACTCGTCCGTTATTATTGTTAGAGCAGATGTGAAAGATTTTCTGCTGATATTTTCAAACACTTGAATAATAAATTGACCAAGGACTTGGTAACTAACTGATAAATCGAACGCGAATAACTTGAAACTGGATGCAACTTTCCTCCTCGAATCGATGGGATGGAAAAAAGGACTTTTTTTTTGTTATTTATGGGCAATGAACCGTAGCAGGGTGTCGACAGGATCAGCACGTCCCGGATAGAAGTAGGACACGGAACGATGACGCAAAGTCCGTGGCTTGTTTCCGACTACATTTGGCTTACCTACAGAGAATTAGCTTCGGTCAGGGAAACCCTTGTTCGCGGTTTCTCTCCGTCCACATTTCGGTTATATTCTCCAACTAGGTCTCGAGGAAGCACGATCGAATCGATCTTCGAGCTATTATTAGCTTGTTGCATATCAAATAGCCGATTTAGAGACACGAGAAGTCGGGCACAATTAGTTCATATAAAAGTACCGTGAAATACCACTCGTGGCACGTCAGTTTGAAGCTAAAAATCTCACGTAAATGACCACGTACATTCGTGATCAAATCAGGCTGCCAGAAGAAAAATGAGAAAATTCATTTGCCTATTAAAATTTAAATCTCAAAAAGTAAAATTTGATAATTTTAAAATTCAGAGCTCAAAACTCCAAGGCTTGAAAATTTCAAAATTTAAAGAAAACTTAAAAAACTTGTAAACCATTTTTTTAAACAAAGCCTACTTTTCTCGCGGGTGTACATTTTTTGTTAAAAGAAAACACCGCGTTTAATCTGGACTTATTGTAATATAAATTGAAAGTAACTTAAGCGGTGTAGGATGCTTATCGTGCGTGGCATAATTAACCGAGATTCTTAACTACGACTATGTCGTCGGCAATAATTTCAGTTACCTGTTACGCCTTTCTGTTACGCTTTTGCACAGGGGTTTAACATGTTCTCAGGCTAATTAGTCCCACGGTCGCATAGCAAGCACGGTCTTTGTTCTCATTAATTACGCGCCCCAAAGAATGCTTTCAAAATTATATGAGCATATGAACGAAGTAATATACTATACGACGAAGTGACCGTATTATCTAACTCGTAAAATACTTTACGATAAAATAATATTTTGCCAAGATATCGCGAAATTATCGCGAAATTTGATTCGCGAATTTACACGCATTTCTTCCCCTTACGTGTGTGTTTCTAAGAGGATTGTGAGCGCACAAGGATTGGTATATGCATCCACTAAAGCAACCATCGTCGAGGAGGGAAACGAGGAAAGAAGAGGACGGACTTTAATTCGCATTTTCGGATTTCCAATATCATAAAGCGGTGAAGGAAGATGCCGGGTAATGCCTGACGTTCGATAAAGGTGCAAGCGACGGGATGGGGGTTGAAGAACGAAGCTCTAAAGGGGTTATTTCGTGACTGCTGCTTGGTCTCCTCGCGTATTATCATATTTATAAGTTAGTACGACTTCTGAGCGATACCAGACGGAGAAGAAAAAAATGGTGATATTGAACTTCGAGACGGGGTATTATCGGTGAAAAGATTCAATTTGTGATCAATTTATAGATCATCGAATTGACTGATTATGAAATTCCACGTTCGTTCTTTGGTAACAAACTCTGTCGGATGAAACACCATCGAACTCTCGGTTGCCAAAAAGATCGGGCTTCCCGTGAAACGAGGAACGAGCCGTAACTTTCTAACTGAATTGTTAACTCGGCAGCAGTAGCAGCAGCAAACGAACAGACAGAAGCAAACTTATCGGTTAACTGGAACGGGGCAAAGGGAAAGAATAGAAGACAAGCAAGTACGAGGAAAGGTGACCGAAGGAAACGTAGAAGAAAGAAAAATAAGAATGAGAAAGGTGCAGGAACATTCCAACGAAAGGCTCTGATTTAGTAAACACGATTTGAATACCTGATTGCAGCCATGTACCTTTAAAACTCACGTCTGACTTGTTATTCAAAGATTCCTCGTGTATCCTGTAATTCGTTTTAATCTTGCGCCCTTTTTCTTGCCGCGACTTTCAGATTCCAAGAAAGGATTTAACTTTCTTTAACTTTTGACCCTCTCTTCAAGTTAAATGATTACAGTTTCACATTTCTTACAATCTTTTTCTATCGTGTGGAATAAGAAAGCGAGCGGGGGTGGGGCGGGTGGCCCGTTCACCGCTCAACAACTTGAAATTATTTAGATTTTATAACGCAATAGCAAACTTTATGAGCCGGTCTTGCTGTAGCTGCATTTCCATAAGAATTTAATAACACCGCAACACAGCGCGCAATTATTGTACTTTTTTGCCTTGTTAGGAACGGCGATTGCGCGAGGCGGCAACCCTCAAAGGGAAGTCGGTTTTCTCCTTCTGTTTCTCCACTATTTCTCTTCAACCCTCTGTTTCAGCAACCTCCTTTTCCCCGCCACTTTAACGACGTAATAAGAATTATATCCTCGACCGGTATAATATCTCGCGAATCGTGTTCCAGGGGTTTTAGATTCGCAGAAACGTTGAATCGTCGCCTTGGGTAGCACAAAAGAGCGGCCTGGAGATGGCGTGTAATTAATAAATCCACCGACATCAATGCTTTTCTTGTAAACAGCTTTCGAGACGCGAATTATAAACGTCACCCTGGCTCCGCTTTTGTAATCGCTTCAACCATCGTAATACCCCCCTTTGTCTCGACGAATTTCATCTCGTAGCCCTAATATTTGTCAAACCGTTAACACTTTTCCACCATTATGCTCGCTACTTTTCCTTAACAACGATCCCGCGTAATTTAATCCTGCCGGATTCTCAAGTTTCACAGATGAAAATCCAAATTGACCAACGAATTAATTTCCCCTTCAATGCTTTTTGTACAAGGATCCTTATTCTTTGAGAAATTATACCATCTTGTTCTTATAATATTATATAAGAACATAACTTATCGATGAGTGGATTTGTAGAGTTAAAATTTGTATTTTTGAACTATTCTCGTTGAATGCTATTAGAATATATTTTAAAACGTCAATAATTTCTGGTGCCTCAAAGAAAAATTCAACTCATTTTTTAACCAACTAAATTTAATGAATTCCGAACGGAAAGAAGTTAAAACGTATTCGATTATTAAACAAATGACGGCAATCGTATAAAGTATTTCAACGAAAACAAGCTAACCTGTTTACGTTTTCATCAACACCCTCGAGGCTCATCGTTTCATAAAACGAGGCTGAAGAGGGCCGGGAGCTCGTGTTTGCGTGGCATCTACATATTTTAATTAATCAACCTGTACGGAATCATGTAATGGGGATGCCTCAAAGAGACTTCATGAAATTTCAATGTAACGATATTAAATACTCGGATACGATTCAAAGGACTCTCGAACTGCAAACAGCTTGGTCCAATGAATCTGCAAATAATATTCGAGCACTCGGGGAACACGAGTTTCCCTTTCGTTTCGAATGTAACTCTTGAAGGAACGATCGACGAGCACAGACCACTTACTTCCGTCCTTTCAGAGCCAATAAATTGCTACACCTGTCAAAGAACCGATTCGAAAACTCCCTTACAGATACACCTTCTGCTATGTTCCACGCGATCCTTTGCCGACTAACAAGTTAGACTTTATTTTACAAGCATCCTAACGAACGTTTAATCGATAATTATAAATTATGCAAAATATCGACGATCAAGGCATGGGCGTAAATAGATAGAGGATAGGGTGGTTTTGTCCTCCTAAAAATCTGAATTGTCTCCTCTCCAAAAATGTGAATCTTCATCATTTTAAAATTTTAGAGTTTACAAAAATTTCAGAATTCTAAAATTCCAGTTTTCTAAAGTTTTAATATTCATTTTATATTGAATCTATTTAAAATTTAAAAGGGTTAATTTGTCTACATTTCTAAAATTATTTCGTAAAGGAAAAGGATGCGATTAACGCGTGGAATATCACGGGAAAACGAAATAATTACGCGGTATCGGTATCAAGTGTCGAATCGGTCTTTGAATTTTCACAATTGGACCGTGGCATCAACACGTTTGCATCGGCGACGTCCTGTGCGGTTAGCCACGCTTGACATTTTCCGCAATTGTATGATATTGGATGGACGGCCGGCTAAATTGCTGAGGTCGCAGGAAAATGAATACGAACAAAAAAAAGAGAGAGAGACAGAGAGGAAAAAAATGTGCAACGTGTACTTCGATAGACACACGGGACGGCAATAATTCTGAGAGAATATTCGATTGGCGGCTTCGATGGATGCAATTTCGATAATCGACAGAAAATGTCATGATGGATTAACTATTGGTCGAGCATTATTTTGATCGGTCCGACTGACTGTTCGTTGTAATTGCTTTTCACTGAAGCGTTTAGCATTGTCTGCTAGTCTCAATTGATTGGAATCTATGGGAAAAAAATGTTCATAGATCCGAGTATCCGAAAAATTTGGAAAATTTTTCAATCAGTTTATTAGATTGAACAGTGTATTCAAACGAACAGTGAATTCACGAGGGAAGTTCTCCATTACTTTTCCAGCGAGCGTGTAGGTTAAAGTAGTTTCCACGAAGGTGTCAGTGGTACGTGGAACGAGGTTGAAATCGCACACACGCTCGCTGACGGTTCAAAGTGGCTGGTACCCTGGTAGATCCAGGGAGGTGACGAGCCTTCAAAGCGTCGGGATGTCCACGGAAATTAAATTTCTACGGTCAAAGTAATTCCTCACACGTATCCGCACTCTGGATAACTGTTGTCCTGTAGGAAAGGGAGAAGAAACGGCGACTGTAGCATTCGAAAGAGGGTTGTGCGTACCAGAGGAAGATTCTTCTTTTCTTCGCTTAGTCTCTTTCGAGGGTCGATCCGAATTCTTTTGATAACTGATTCCACCTGTCGTTTTCTGCTGACATTTTTTATATTATTTAAAATATTACACGTCGATGATATGATAATAAGACGTAAATGCTTGGTCTACATTGGTATCACATTTCAAGGAGAATATTCCCCTCATCCCCTGGTAAAGAAGTGCTCGAGGGTAACAAAGCGTTGTAGAGGTGGTTCACTCTCCCGGGAGTATCTCTTAAGACTGATTCACTTCAGTCCGCTCGGGCAGTTTTCTTTTCTTCTTCCTCCTGTTCCTTTTTTTTTTTTTTTTTAAATTGTCCCGGTCCGCTCGACAGGCCAGCAGAATCTTTGTGCCGGCCGCGTGGTAAATTTTTTTTTCATATGCTGCGTGGCTGGAATTTATGCGACCGAGATCCCAGGGCAATAGGGGGAGCGTCCGCTTGGCGGACAGAAATGAATAGAGGCGGCTGGCTCCCGGGTACTTTACAAATATGTGACCAGAAAACACACCGTGAACGGGCATCTCTTTTTCTCTCTTCTCTTCTCTACTCCGCTCGATTCGATTCGACCTACTCCTCTCGTTATCCTGGCTTCGCTAGCGCGAATTTTTCCGCCCGATTCCTCGTCGCTTTTTTCCCCTTTTTAGGGAACAACGCTCTCTCTGTGTACGACGATTTTCGAGCGTTGCTTTTTAACCGTTTTGTGCTACGTTTGACAATTCTCTACTCATTTCTCGCTCTATCCGTTTCCAGGCTTTCTCCCCCCGAATCTTTCGTAATACTTTGACAAATCAAATTATCTGATCCTGTTAATCCATACGATACACGTTTCTCCATCTTCCAGCAATATCTTCACCCGCCTGGCAATATCGCGTTCGCGTTTATAAACTTTCCGCTCCCTGGATTCACATAAATCACAGAGATCCGCTAACGCCCGTTCCACGTATCGCTATGCTTCTCACGCGTGTATTCATCCCTCTTCATTTCTCTTCATTCGACCTTCCAGCCGTCTTCTGCCGTTTCTTTCGCGACTTCTGTATCCCGAACACACCGAGATAGAAAGGGAAAGTTTCAGCCCTCCGGGCATGCTCGCGACGGATTCTCTTGGAATCAAATATCTGCTGTTGTTCCAGCAGCGAATTTAGCCTCGCCTCTGATGGCCTCGAGCCTCCCGCTGAGTTATGATCTTCGTGAACCAGTTATTCCTACGAAGCAGCTCTTTTTCTGTCCGTTCCTCCATCTGGCCCACGTCCGAGCTTGGAATTGAATCGCTGGATGGATCGAATAAATTTATTCCAGCGAATAAATTGCGTTACGTTAGGGAACGAGTATCTAAACCAGTCAATTTGCATGTAACATGAAATATCGAAAAAGTCGGATGAATCTTATTGTTAGGATGGTTTTGAAGATCCTGAGTGAAACCTGGGTCAACAGGGGGAGAAATAAACAGATGAATTTCTTGTTTAGCCGGAAATGTGCTGATCCCAAGCTACGGGGTTGGTTATTCCTCGGACGGCGGACTCTGGAGAGAGCCCTTATTTTCATTTCATTTTGTATTTCCTAGCATTTTCATTTTCTAAATTTTACACTGTTTCTTTAAAATTTATTCTTCAATGGCTAATGGGCTGATATAGAAGAAATGATTTCAGGGAAATGAAAGATTGATTTTTTATAATTTTCAAATTTTATTGATCGTATCTTACCATTTCTTAATGTTTAAAGAAAATATTAACGATTACTCATTGTGTCACGTTTGAATAATTTCTGGAATGCCCTTTTCAATTAAACGGGTGCTTGATTAAAAAGTCGTACGCTTGAATATCCGTCAAGATGTCCAATAAACGACAAACGAATGGATGAATGCGAATCTAAATATCGATATTTTCTTTTGCCTCGCTGTCCGAGCCGACCTTATTTCCAATTCAATGCAAGAAATCGAAGCCTTTCTTTTTTGTTATTCATGTCGGATGTACAATTCTCTTATTAAGGTCTTCTTATTTGTGTCAAGGATTCGCTTAAAAATGCATCGAACATGCACTCTTGGCTCTTTCCTGTTGCACGCTTAACTAAGAACTCTGTCAACGAAGCAACGTTTTATTTTTCTTTGACCTGAATTTTTATATTGAAACGTTTTCATCCTGAACCAAATTAACAAGATCGTTTAATTCTGATTTAACGTCGATTAGCACCACGTTTGAAACGATGTAACGAAGTTTGCGGTTCGTTACTGTAAAAGACAGAATAATCGTTTGACGTGTCAATTATAATGTTCAGTGATAATAGTAAGTGAATAAATCAGAGAATCGATGAAACACCCACTCGAAATTTACATTTTCAATTTATTTATAGCTTTCAATTTTATTTTAATAATCGAGTTTCACGATTGTTCACGAGTGGCCTGTTATAAATTTATACACATACATATATCATTCGCGGAACCGAATTATCCGACGGATGAAATCGATTTGAAGTTTGCAAAGGATCGTGTACATCGCGAAGGCTCGATTATCAACCATTTGCATTTCAATTTTCTGCAATCACATTGTTCGAATGTGCCAGCTCGTCGTGCCACCACGTGGAATATTCGGATATATATTGTATTTAAATCAGAAGAGAAAATCGAATTCAACCAGGCATTGAATTCCAAACAGTAATCGTACTATGTAGCTTAATACGCAAGCTTATGAATGCCACGTCAACTTGATTCGAACACGTTTCTACGGTGTTTCGATCCGCGCTTTGTGAAACACGCGTTCTAGACTTCACTGATGTCCCAAATCAGTGCCGCGATCGTAATTGTCTGATAGAGAGTTAGAAAATTTTATTTTCTTCATTTTTGTATTTTTAGAAATTTTTGTAAATATTTCTCAATTTGTCGAAAAGAAAAAAGGTTTTTAATACAACGGTTGTCCTACTGTCTCATACCTCTGATAAACCAAAATTCAAATACGAAACAGCGAAAGAATCGACGCGATGAAATTAGAAATCCAAGCACAGTGGGAGCAAGATGGTAAGAAGGGAATAATATCCGCCGCAAGTCAGCCGAGAAAACTCGAGATGGCTGGTGGAAATCGCATTTTAAAGCGACGAGAAGAAACAACGCGAGGTTTGCGGCGTAAACAGACGGAGGGGAAGGTTGAAAACACGAGGAAGGAGAGTAGCAAAAGGCAGGCAGAACAGTACGTAAATCCGATATACTCACTCGCCGTCTTACCTCGGCTACGGTTTGGGGAATAAATCCGTCTCATGATACGTGATTCTCTAGAGGATTTACTTTACGACGGATTGATGGACGGAGAAGTATCATTTTAGTACACCGTGAGAATGTGATGAGCAAATCGTGTAACCGGCTTGGTGTTTGTCAACGTGGTTTGAAACGATTATTATCATCGATCTGGTTGAAATTCCAGCGATAAACTTTAACGAGATCGACGATAAGAAACCGACGCTAGTCGAAGGACATTTGATATATCCAATCCCGTAGAAAAAGTGGATCAGCGTGGAGATCTGCCAGGATGTTGGGAAAAGGGCCGACGTAACCCAATCTTTGAGTTTTACTTTCCTGCCCAATTATACTGTTCGTAGGGAGAAACGAACGCTAACTGGATTGTTTGATCGTTTACCAAAAGTATGTACGGAGTTAGAAGGGGGTAGTTCATTTAGATAAGATTGCCGAGTTTCGCCCCGTTCGGCTGCCAGTCTTTCCGGCGATGGTAGTTTCAGATTTTATCGCGACCAAAACAAAGGTCTGTATTTCTTGCTGAATAGCCGTTTAAACTGTCTTCCATACAGCCGAAAAGGAAAGGAAAAAGTGCAATTTCTACTGTGTATAATATTATGGAAAGGAGGCTGCCATCGTCGCCCTAATCGTTGACCTATACTACTGAAAATATTTTACGTACTCGAAGGCAAACAAAATTATTGTTTCTTTTTTGATACTTTAAAAATATTCCACGAATACGATTCAAAAATATCCCCTTTATCTTTAAAAATAAAGTAATGGACATGTAATTGAAAGTTGTGTTAAATCAGAGGGAATTAATTGTTGGTAGAGTTTATTGTATTTAGTTCACGAAGGAAGTTTAATTGAGGTGTCGGAAATTCTACTATCAGAAACAACTGTTCTGGTTCACTCTACATCATGTTCGACTACTGTCTGTGTAGCTATGAACCGAAAACGTCGAAATCTAACTTTGTTACAACAGAAACTGTTATCAAATCGAGCCGAGAGTAATTTGCAATTCTCGGCTGTGGATGATTTATTTCTGAAGTTTAATAATACAACTTATAATCGGATCCTTTGTAAATAAATTCAACAAATCTGTCCCTGTAAGAGTAGTGTAGTCACCTAAGAAGGTCGCGAGTGATTTCAACACTAGTATTCTCGCAAAGAAGCTTCCATAAATAAGCTTTGCCTTTATTTATTTTACAACTTGCCATAATTGTAATCTCGTAAATAGTTCTAAAAAATATTATTAATCGTTCGAGTACTTGTTAGTTTCCTCTGTCGGTATTTTTTTTCCCCCAATAAGCACAATTTTCGTGGCATTTTCCTTTCTTAACGAAGCTTTATCGAAATTTTATTGATATTTTAAGAAGTCCTCGTTCGTGTTTTCCCTTGTTCCTTTTCTTCGCGATGAACGTGGAATAATAGTGCGGTTCGCTGGCGGTGTCTGGAATATTTTTCTGAAACGTTAAGTTCTTATGGGCGGACGATTCCCGTGCTCTTCTTTCATCGCAATTCCCTCGTTAGAAGAATTATACATCGTAGACGAGCTACTCTTCAGTCAGACATTACTTTGAAGGTGCTGTTGAAAATGCTGTTGCATCGTTAAGTGTATGCAATAACCTGGCGAGCGTTGTGTGCGGTGGATTTTTCAGTCTTCACTGTTCCCTTCGAGGTTACATTTGAATTCTACCATCTTGGAAAGTCGTTGCTTTTATCAGAATATTTTTAATACAAAGCTCAGTGGTATTTTCAGAAAGTCACTGGTTGTGAATAGTACTCGAAGAATCCAATCACGAAAGCTTGAAAAACTGAAAAAATGCGGAAAAATCGGAGCAATGAAATTCTCTGCTTTCATTTATGACTATTGAAAGCGGCACAGCGTTGGCCAATAACGCTTACATCAATAACCAATCCGTGAAATCTCGTATAGGCGGATATTTGGCGAAAAAACAGTGGAAAGCATCTAGCCGTGCGATGATTCCCCTTATCTACTTCAAAATCACAAGCATTTCACGTATTAAAGCGGGCCGTTATACTCTCGCCACGATTCTAGCCCGTTTCTACCTTTCTTTTTCTCTTTTTTTTTCTTGCTTCTTTCTCCGGGGTTCGCTCTTATTTCCCACCTTATCGGTTCAGATCTCATAAATTTCACGGAAAACGCGATTAAGCGGCCCCAGGTTGTGCCTGGTCTCCCCTTCTTCGCTGCTCGACACTGCCATCCACCCCGCTACTTCCGGCGTACAGCCAAACCCCCTGGCGATCCTTCCAATCTAAGTATTCAAATGAGAGGACCAACTCATCGTATACAGGGTGTAATGTATATAGTGGAACAGAAAGGATTTATCGTTTAACAAAACAGGAAAATGCTAATTAATTTTCTACCGAGTGATAAATCAATTAACCGGAAGAAGAGGTAAAAAATTAGACCATCAGAAAATAATCACTCGAAGACTTTTTATTTTCCTGGAGGGAAGGACTGAAGGTGATCGCGTTAATGGTCATTCAACACTGATCGCTTTTTATTCCTTTATTACGTCCACTTAATCTTCGCGGCAATGATATCGTCGAGGTAAGAAATGGTTTATCTACCCTAGCTGTTGTTTTTCCACCATCAGTCTACCACCATGGCAGCGAAGTGATATCGATAGATAGACCCGCCGGCTTTTTCATCTTTTCCACAGGAAAAGTCGAGAGGCTGCGCCGTGAATCGGCTGATAAGGACCGACTCATTGGTCCCGGGACAGACAGACCGCTGTCATTTGTCAGATAATCTTTCTTGGTTAGACTTACCTAACTTCCGATTCGATTGAGCAATCGTATCAGCATTTTTGCAAGTTATTATTTTCACACTTTTTCGTTAACAGTAGATATACAGAGGTTCGATGCCTCTACTTGCAAAAATAAAATACAAAGATAATTGGAGTAATTTCTGGGGAGATGGGCCATTTTCATAATTTATGAACCATCCGTTAGATCTCGTAATTATTTTATTTAGGTCTTGAAATTTTTGTCTTAACATTTTGTTTTTCTGATGCATGAAGATGAGCACGTATTTTATTCACCCTCGAACAGCGGACCATGGGAAGGGTCCCAATTTTAATTTAATTTTATATTTCATATCATTTTCGCTACAGCGTGTGGGTAGTTAGATCATTGTTACAGTTAGTAAAATATTTATTTTTTAAAAATCTATCATAATTTCGGTATTATTGAGCACAGTTATTGAAAATTCTTCAATTAATTAATTAAGTGATCTTTTTCGAAATTACTCTAAACTTAATCCAGAAAAATATTGAATCCGGATAGGTAAAATAACTTTCGTAGTTGCTTATTTTATTTCTCTATCCACGACTCATGCAATCCATAGAGATTCTGAGTTCTTAGCAAGAGAAAACGTTTTCCAAGGGGGTTGAAGAAGGGAAAATCATTCACGTATTCGTCACACCAGGCCAGCTGAGCTGTTGTTGGCATTGAAAAATCCGGCTCTCGGAAATCTTTCCTGTGCACGTGCACATTCGCACGCTTGTGCCGCATTCCCAGGGACGTAGTTTTTCCGAGAGACAGGGAAAAAGCCGTCAGTGAGGAACGCATCGACGGAAAATACACAGTTGAATCAAGATAAAGTGGATGCGAACATAGACAGACGGTAGAGTTTCGATAAAAACGATATGTATGTAATCTGTGTAACGCGAACAAAAATAGAAAAAGAGGTACAAGTTGGTTGCAAAGGAGATTCTGACTACTTTACGATTTCGAGAGACGCGTTTATGTTAGCAACCCGACTTTTATGCTTTTTGTTTTGAATTGTTCTTGGCATCCAAGCCGATAAGTTTCATTCTACAAACGGGTAGCTTGGAATCTGAATCACGGAAACTTTTAGGAGACGAGGGTGGACATTTTGGGGAAATTTCAAACGTTCTATTTCGGTTCATGGGAAGAACAGTTATGAGGAAATTAAATGTATTTTTTGTTTTCACTTTCCAACAATTTAAAATAGACATTTGTATTTCGCTGCCACGAGTTTTAATCTCTATGATCTATCCCTTTTAAGCAATAAAAAATTTATATAGTCTCTATTGTTTATGTTCGCACCGAGAGCCCGCGTAGCATGTATCATAGTTTTGTTATAAATAACTTTATAAATGTCCTATATATTACCGGACGCAGAAGCAACTTGCTGCAATTTATCTCAACAAACTCACTCATATTTTCAACAGTCTTTCAAACTGTATCGTACATAAATGCAACAGTGTACACACAAGAGAAAGAGAATTCAAATTCAAGAAAAAGGAAGGATCAAATGGTTTCACCCTACGATATGAAAGTCTCAAGGAACAGGAAGGGAAAAACTAAAAAAAAAAGAGAAGAAATTTCACATTCACACCTAAACGCGCACACATTGACTCTTCGTTTTAAACTTATGCAACTTTCTACGCGAAAGATGTTTTCGTAATACGAAGATGAAGGAAAAAAAAAAAAGGAAAAGAGTTTCGTCGGGTAGGACACTCTGTATATGCAAATGCGAACACGAGCGCGTTTCCAAGGTAAACTTTCGTATCCGCTGGTCGAATCTCAAAGTGTATATGTGAATGCGTGCCCTCAAATCCTTATCTCGGATTTCGTTCGAACTTTCCGAGGAAAAGGTGGAGAAAACATTGGTTTTTTCGGTCGCGAAACCGACCACCGGAAGCCCATGCATTTCTGATGAACGTTCTCCAGCGGCAAGTGTTATTCCGACGCGTTTAAGTCGCCGGGCCGATAGGGAGCTCGGTTTAAATGAAAATCCGGGAATGCGAGAACAATTCGGCTGCGTTTCCGGAATTCGAGCTTGCAAACGTCCGACGACCATCGTCACTTTTCTTCCTCGCGTGCTGGAACGTTCGCGTTCGAGTCTGTTAGCTGCTCTCGAACATTTTTAGAAAATGCAATTCCACGCCCCGGATGCCAAGGTTGTATTCTTTCGGAAAAAGTCAGGAACTTCGTTTGTCGAATAAAATCAAAGGAGAAAGTGGAGGGCTTTTCTGAAATTTACATACGCAAATCAGTCGAAGCTGTTTCGTGTTTAACACGGACCTATGCTCCCGGTGAAATTGAAATCGGATTTCAATTATTAATAATGCAGAGAGCCGGTTGTGCATAGGAAGTCGAGTAGCTAAAGTAACAAGATTTCCCGTCACAACGACACGTTCGCACGGAAAATATTTCGCACGCTCGATTGCCTATTGCTTCCGTAACAGCGATATTTTCACGAGGATACGCGCGACGCGATGTAGTCGGCCCGTTTCCTCGCGAGTCTCGCTACCTGAAGCGGAAAATTGACATAAAATGTTGCCTCCCTGTTCAAAGCTTCGTCGCACCGAACAGACATTCGTTGCTGGCTTTGTCGTGTGTACGAGCAGCATGAGACACTTTATGATTTCTTGGTTGTCTTGCTTAACTCACTAATATTCAAGAAAGCTCTTTCAAAGCGCTTCGATAACTAGGTCCCCATTAAATAAGACGAATAGCTATAATTGCATCATTTTGAAATTGAACAATGTACATTAAAGTGTTGGATTCAGAAATGAAGTTTGATTTAGAGTGCATTTAATAGGGATGCGATTCCGTTGGAAAAGTTAAGGTGACTTAAGCGATCGGAGGGTGGCTCTCGAATAACTTGTAATTCAATTTCTTACACTTTGCTGAAAGTGATATAATTTTTAAGAAGACGACCCTTATTTTCTCGACCGCCGATAAATTCTGACTGTGAGTAGAAGCAGACGTTATCTAGTCAGCAAAATCTTGCAGTAACGTCCTGGCAAAAACTCCGATGCCTCCTTGTTCCTCTATTTCTCGCTGAATAAATCTGAAATTTAGTGGAATTTTAAATTCTGTAACATTTGTGTAATCATTTTCAAACACTTATATTCGGCTCAATGCACTATAAGAAGTACGAGTTTCTTTTTCTCATAACTTTTGAATCATGATCGTCCCAAGCCTCAGTGAAAGTTCAAACTCACTAGTTAATTAAAACGCAGAGTAGGCAACTGCCAATTAAGCTTCCAATTAGGCGTCAAGCAACAAATCAATGAAATCTCTGCATCCAGAAAACAAGAAACAAAGATTCATATACGACGACAACAACCCTCGTGGCGGTAAGTGCAATCCAGTCAAGAAGAAAATCGAGGTATTAATTACGGGCGAAAGTAGACCATAGACTCGCGAGATAATTAACACGATGCTCGAGTATCGGCTTCGAATTAACGAGCGTAGGAAGGTTGGTCAAAGCGAGCGAGAAAAGAGGGTGTGTTCCTTCGAAGGTTAGTCGGAAATCGCAAAGATCCGGTACGCGTCACGCAACGATGTTTCGCGTTAATTGGACGCGAGGAAAAGCGTGAAAACGTGGAAACTCGCCGGGTAGGTTTTCAGGATATACGCTCGGGCGATTAAAGAGCGAGAGAGATCCCCTCGTTACGGTTCGAGTGGGCCGGAGAATTTTAATTAATATCTCTCATCGTCGCGGATGATCGCGTGTTTCACGCTCGAAAATCGCGGCCGATCGCGTCTTCTAACGATTCACGCGCCGGTTTATTAATTATGCGGATGCCAGCGGAGAGAGTTTTACAGGGTTGTTGCCGGTTTCGAGTGAATTGGTGATTAGAGCGAGTCGAGTATGTTTGGCGGAATTTGCTGAGCACCTCCGAGGCGCGTGTTCCTTGTGCTCGTTTCCGCTAGCCGAGGGTTGTTATTGTTGGAGAGCGTTGGCCCAGTTATTCGATGAAATTTCGGGGGTGACGAAACGAAACATCGGGCCAAAGCTGAAAAGAGGTACTGATAATACAAGGGCCTTAATAATAGAATTTAAGAGTCAACAAGATTCATTTTTTTTTTTCTTTTATTTAATAAGAATCTGCCAATAACAGTTCAGTTTTGCACCATCATTTAATTTTACATAAAATATGATCTTATTTATGAACTATGAAAATCAGAGATTTGCTGGATGAGCCAAGCCGAGGAAGAGATACTCTGTCTCGGCGAGTTCGAAATGTGGTCTCGCACTAAGTTACACACATACACACGTGTATAAGTCTGCACAAGCTGGTGGTTCCTTTGGGTTGGCAGATAGCAAAGTCGATGGCAGTGGCCCAAAGAGAATTTCCTAGTAGCGTTAGGTCCTGTTCCCTTGGCAAAAGCAGGAGTCACCTTTACAAGTCACCTTTCGCCGTTTCCTCGTGTTTCTCCATTTTCTTTCCGTTCCATTTATTTACCCGTATATATACGCGCGCATGTAAATCTAGGCTATGGCGAGAAGCTGCTTGCTGGAACGTGGCCGTGTGTCTCTTCCTCGCATTTATTTTTATGGACGCCGTTGTAAACAAGCGTTGCCTGCACTTTGCGTGGACGATATAAAGCTGTTTTAAAGTGTTGAATTGTTGCCGACCCGCTGAGAGCTTTACGATCATTGTTATTATTATTATTTTTTCCTTTTTTCATTTCACTTTGTGAACCGTGCTTGAACGCCGAAAGATTTACGCGAAACGCGTTTAGATGGAGAAAGGAGGGTGTGTTTATAATTAAACGGAAATGCGTCGATTAATTATTTGATATAAAACAGAGAGAGGAAACCAAGCGACTTATTTTAGCCAGCACAGATTGCCTCATCGTTCTCTGTCCTCAGACAACCGGGGATCTTACGGGGGTTGAATTGGAGCCGAAGGTGAACGTGGAGGGTGCAGGGATACAGGTGCAACTGTACGGATCGTTAGCGGAATCGTATTCGAACTCGAAAGTAGTACCTCCCCTGTCGGGTCTCTTCGGAGCTAACGATCTTTCTCTTTTTTTTTGCCGCTTCCAGATCCTCACCCCTTTTCAACTCCTCTGTAATCCGTAATATCGTTTGAGCAGCGCACTTTGAAACGCATTAGATGCATTTCGATCCACTATTCGATGAAAGTTCTCATTTATCTTCAAATACAATTTTACTAAACAAGAGTAAACCAAGGTGAGATGGCGAATAAAAATTTAACAAGTTGTAAAAATTGTAACAAATTTTGTTCGGAAAAGAAGTGACAGTTGTACATTAAATTTTATATTATTTTTTTCTGAATTACTCTTAATATTAATATTGAATATTAAAATTAAGATTTTTAAAATTTCTGCCTCTATATCGCCATTTTCCCTAGAGAAGCTTGATCTGATCGCTAGAATCCAACTGAAATTCACGAATTTCAGTACCTACTATCAAGGAATGTACGTTTTGTATAGTATCGAGCAAAGTAGGCTTCCCTAGAGTAAAAGGAGATATAGAGCAAGCTGCAATTCTCAAAATCTTCATTTCTTACGCTGTAATAATGTAATCCTTAATTATTAAATATTTATAAAATCCCTCTCAGGTTTATCTTATATAAGTGTGTTCATTTTCTTTTATAGTAAAAATATACAAAGAAGTTTGTCTTCCTTTGTCATCTGCATCTTTTCAGACCTTTCATGGTATAATTGTGCTACGTACAAGTTTGATTTATGATTCCTCTGTTATAGTGTACTTGAAAGCGTGCGTTGGCTATGGTGTTCCGCGTAGCATTGAAATTTCATGTGGATTTCCATGTCGACGCGCTTCCATTAGTTTGTTCTCGTTACCGTGAATTCCTTTCAAGGCATTTCGACAATTTCGACGCTTCGCACTTCGTGTTGCGTTCTCGCGATATTCTTTTTGACCGATAATGAATACCGATGATAATGACGGCACGGTTGCATTGAAGCGTTAATGGATTTGCAGTGCATTTTGCACCTCGCAGAATTTCAATGAAGAACAAAATACATTGTATCGAAAGTATCATTAAACATTTCAGATATTATTCAATAATTATTGATTGGTAATTTTAATTTGGGACGAGAAGGTTTGAGAATTCCTTTTAAGTAAAAATTAAAGAACAATAATTCTAATTTTCTTTAAAAAGGGTTGCAGTTTCTTCTCCAAAAGCAGTGGTTGAATGGAAACCACTAGCATGGCGCTATCGTGAGAAAATTCGTTTTGATCGTCAGTATCGTCGTAGAAATAATGCTATTCAGGGAGGAAACGCGATGGATGGCTGATGTCCCGTTTGGATGAGACGGATACGTCGAAATCCTGGCGCGGATTCGATCAGCCTCGGCGAACAAGGAACAGTCTGTTACTTTTCAAGACTACTTGCGACGAGATGTACCGCGCGGCAGACTTGAAAAATTGCATTTTGTATTCAATAACTAGACTGTCAGTCCAATCGGCGAGTGCTTATAACTCAAAGTACATCTCTTCTGAACGTATCTAAAGCGAATCTCTGCAAGTAAAATACGTTCTTGGATTGTCCGCGATGTTGTGATTTAAAAAAAAAGATATATTCTTAGTGTTTGAGACTTGACAATGTATACTTTGACAATGTACAAATCGTTGTTTAATTTCTGATTTCAGTTACCACCGTCCCAGATCCTGAATTCGTCGAAGAAATAGGGAATATCACAGTTCCAGCAGGACGTAACGTTAAATTATCCTGCAGTGTCAAGGATCTAGGACAATATAAGGTAATGGAATATAAACATATTATTTTGAATTTAGTTATAATTCTTAATTGGTGAGGTGGGGTCTGATGTACTCCAATTGTTTGAACATTACTTTGAGGTATACAAAATTCGACGAGACAAATTAAAAAATGCAAGTTTCAGCTTGAGGAATCTATCCGTTCAAAAGTTAAGTACCTGTAAAGATGAGTATTTTAAGCGTTAATTTTCGTTCAGAATCTTGAAATTCGCCAAATCAGAGAACACGTTAAATTTCCCCGAATTTCCATTCGTTACAAATCCAAAATCCGTGGAAATTGCAGGGGAAACTCAGTGGAACAAACATAGAAGCGACTTTGAATCTTGTAGAACGTTGCAAGAACATATTCCAAGCGGAATAATGCGTGTTTCGAGCGGGATACGCGTTAGCCCGTTGGACGAGCGTCGCGACGCGTGTTAAGTAAGTGGCAACAGTCGTCTTGAAGCTTCTCCGTTAGCTTGCTCGTGATTACGTGGCGTCGTTAGATCAACCTGAAATCGTGCGACGCTTTGATGAGTGCGATTCATCAATGAAGGTGCTCGTTAAATTCGAAGCGTTCCCTGAAACCGAGGGAAAGTCTCGTGAACGAGGAGAGAGGCGCGTATCCCACGGGCTTCTTGAATAATTTTCTCATTCGGGACACTCGTATACCGCGGGGAATAAATTAATTGCTGTTCGGCCGAGCGTACGAGTTCGGAATGCTTATTAATTCTTGCCCCTTGATGGCTGAGAAATAAAGAAACGCCTGCTATTGGTTACTGGAGATATTCAATGCGGCTATCTCGACGTTTGGAAATCCGAAGATATTTTCTCATCAAAAAATCACGGAACGTGAATAACTTATGAAAAGCAAAACAAGTGAAAGAAGATAGTATATTTGAGGGATGCATGCCCTGTTAAGGAACTCGTAAGCACACTCGAAGGACTGCAGTGGCCAGGAAAAGGCACAGAAGAGGAAAGTTCCTTGGCCATCTGAAATTTTACATCCGCAGCAAGCAGAAAGATTGAATTGGCATCTGTTGGACTATCGCCAAACTCGTACGTCGCGCAGGGGTCGTCGTATCGTCGTCTTCTTGTCGTTTCACGAATCCTAAATTTCGTATCCAGTCGCCTCGGCAAGGATCTTTCGATGCGTTTACGACTCTGCTTTTCTTCCTCCTTCCTCGGAAGTGGCCTCGAAACTTTCATTCTAACTTGAACGTATTAATCCTTTCGTCGAGATCCAAAGGGATAATTAAATAGCGCCATAAAGACAGCGTGTCAACGATCAAGACGTATAGTGCACGATTCCGTACGGTGGTGCACGAGATACCTACCCTTAGCTAGCTACCCTTACGAGTCGTATAGCGACCCCTAGTGGCCTTTAGTGTCCCGTGGAAAGGCTGTCGAGGGATCGACACCGCTAAACACGCACTTAAACCACCCAACTCGCACCCTCGAACCCAGATCAACGTGTTACCCCACGATCATCCGGTTCACCACTCACCGTATTCGGGATCACGCGAATAGCGAAAGGGAAGCCATCGCCCTCTTTGTGAAGAATAAACATCTAACATCAGATTAACTCTTTTCTGGGTTCAAAGTTTACGAAAATTGTGGTGTTAGGGGAGGAGGTGGAAATATGGGCCATGGTGTCACTGGAGTGGTGTTTATTAAAAGTTAGTTCTATTATTTCGGACTTTAAAATTTTTGGAAATATCTTTCTATTTTGAAATTTTTTCATTTTTGGTGTCTAAATAATTTTGATATTTTACATGTGATTAGTGCAGCAGTGAAGATCATTTGTTTTTATTTTAAAACACAAAGCCTGTGAAAGGAAATGATTTATTTCTTACCTTTAAAGTTTTGGTTTATATTATCACCCTAAATAGCATAGCTTCGAACTAGTTGAATTTTCACCCTTTCTTCATTTTGAATGTGTTTGCTTCGAAACAAGAAGTGGTGCATTTTCCCACCTTCCTCTTATCAGTGTTCAAATTTAATTTCTTTCGTGCTATTTAACGTATCACAAATGGCTCTGATAAGCGTTACCTTGTGAAATTTCGCGGCGCTTCGGATCGATATCCAGCCTTGCCAGACATTTTGGAAATCCGTGGTTGGTTTATTCATTCTCGCCGTGGCTGCGGTGAAAATAGTCGTCTGCTAGGCGAGATACATCGAGCAAGAAAAATACCATTAAAGCGAGATATTAAAATTCCTGATCCTTTTCGAGCCCCGTCCGAGTCAATACGAGCAGCGAGAAGAGTTGGTCGCAAAGGAATTTCCTTTTAGCTTTATCGGCTGACGTTGCGTGAAACGCCCGGGCGAACGTAATTTTAAAATTCTTCCTCTTTTCTCCTTTTTTTTTTGCGCCGGCCTGCAGCCACTGCCTACTAATTAGCCATTTTCGTGCTCGCCCATCGACGTGACGATGATTGAAATGAGCGAACATTAGTGCTCAGCTTCTCTTTGTGCTTGTTTTTTCCTGCCGTCCATCACGCGCGATTATTTCATAGGATTTTCATTTAGAAACGTCGCGATTACAGCCGGAATTAATTGAAGAAGATTGACCAGAGATAACGGTACATTTTTTAATTATAATAGACATCGAGGAGAAGGCTTTTTAAAAGTCGTTGCTGTGAAACAATCGTAATTGAAAATATTTGATTTTTTCGTTTGCACTCGGAGCGAGAATTAATTAACACAAGCAATTAACACAGTAATTGCAATATTAAATGCAAATTACAGAACATGACTCAATTCACCTACTATATTACCGTATACTTTATTTTATTTTTAATTAATCTCGAAGATAAAAGGTTTGCAAACTGGAGCTATTAAATGTTTCTACAGGAAAAAAATAATGTTGTTTGTGTGGGATCGTTCTGAAAGTAACTGGACGCGTATCGAGCTATCTAATAATATTATTTTGCGATACTGTGGCCTATATGCGAAACTGGACATCGCGTCGTAACGCGAGCAGATTGGCCGGAACGATTGACATTCCTACGGAAATAGGACGGGGAAGAGATGCCCGATAAGAAAATGTACTTTCCGATCCTGACTCAGGATAATTTTTTTCATCGCTCTCTAGTCCTTCGTTTCACGATTACAGGGGGAGAAAATTGTCTCTGGCAAACTGGAGACGGATAAATTGATGGTTCTTGAATGATATTCCCCACATGATACACATTTTTCTTTATATGGAAATTACTTTTGTTCTACTTGTCTTCGATTTTACTCCCCTCTTTCCCATCGCTCTGGCAGTGCGTTCGACTTTCACGCAGGGTAACATCTTAATAATACAACCGATTACCATCCACCGACCCTCCAGTTCATTACCCATTCCTGTAAAGGGGTTGAAAGGAATCGAGGATAACGAACCTCTTGAAAGTTGACGACTTCGGTACCGTCGATTCGCCTGGCGTGGATCAATTGAAAAATCGTCAGAGCTAATTAATCGAGGAATAACTTGAACGAAACCTAATATAGAAACCATCCCTGTAATAGCAAACGAAACGAATTGAAATTCGAAGGACTTAAAAATATCGGACAATATTCGGCCCATGAAGGTTTCCAAAAACGACTGCATCGGGCTCTTTAACGAGACTGTCGGAAACATTCCTCGTCGAATGATTCCGTGCATCCAATTAGAAAGTGTCTGCTTCCTCGATTGCAGCACGCCACGTTTCCTTCGCTCCTCTCTCTCTCTCTCTCCCTTCGGCATCCCTTTCTCCCTCAGAATCCCTCGATTCGAACTACGTAAGCTCTACTTACCCTCGCAGCCATAGTGTTGGCTTTGGTTTGGGGTTTGGTCGCGCCAAGCCGCGTGTTTGCGGTTTTGCTGTCGGTGCTCCGGAGTAGTCCTCCACTATATATACGTGTGTACACATCCACGGAACCGTGTCGTGTGTCCTGGCGACAGATTCGAAGCAGGACACGCGACGATGAGCCCGTGGGACGATCGATATAACGATAAATGTCCTGACGCTAGATAATCGAACCGCCTTGCGGACCACCGGGAACGTTTCAAAATGCTGACGGTGTGCTTTTGTATTTAATTCGAGCATCAAAATGTCTGGTTTTGCGTTCAAGTGGTAACAAAAAGTGTAATTCGGGCAAGATAAAAGAGAAATGCTCGTAAAAGAAGTAGCTCGAGTATTTGCATCCGTTAGACGAGTGTTTTGCCTCTTGCTTCTCCTCGACAATTTTCGCTTTAACTCGTAAATTGCCAGAGTCAGAGTTCGTACATTTTCTTCGGGTATATACATTGTTACAGTCCTTTTATCCCCTTTTATTTGCCGGTGTAATCATTTTAAAAGCGTCGTAAGCTACAATATTTTCTTTCGCGTGTGTAGAACCGAGACCGTAACACGATTTTTCACTCGAACGTCAAACTGCGTTTTAATCGAGCTATGCTTCGAAGAAATTAGGGGACATTATTTATTTACTGTATATCAAGAAATTCGACAGCAACGATTTGCAATGTCGATAACGCGTTTCGTTGAACAACGAATTCCATTACTATGAAATCGAAGGAGAAAAAAGGAGCGTTTTCCTTTCGCGTCCTTTCACTTCGACGCAATTCAGCTGAATTTATTCGGGCCCCCACTTTTCTGGCGGCATCGAAAATTCATTTTTATTTAATCGTTTCGCGGACCGCCAGCGAACGCTTATCGCTTGACGTTTCCGCCAGCTAGAAACGAGTTTCCAACGTGTTTTCGACCGTGCACCAATCGCGAAATAATAATTCAACGCGAACTCACGCCCGAAGAAACGCATTAACGAATCCATTCTTCGATTCCCTTCAATTTTCCTATCGTTCATTGATTTCGAAACAATATTCCCTCTGTTGAATTTTATCGAACAATCGCTGGTAACTCTAGGTAATTGTAATGGAAAAGCAAACTGATTAAATTAAAATTTGTAGTATTTTGAAAATTTTAGAAGTCTGTTTTAGATGTATCAGAAGTAGTTGTTGAGATGATACGATCTTGAAGAAAAAGGAGAAGGTGTGAAAGAAAATTCTGTAGGTATTTCTATTTCCGTATTTCTGGCCCAACGTTACAGTGGCAATAAACTGTTATTTACAAGCTTACCGTATATTTGATAGTTTCTCCTGAATTAAGCTTATACGCAACAATGCAATATGCAATACTTTATTGCAACACGTGCAACGATCGAGGGAAATAAATTCTCGAAAGCACTTCCTATCCGCTCTCCGAAATGCTATTCTATCCAACGTCCCCTTTTCCAAAATATACAATTTCCTCACCTCAGTCGATGATTATTTTTGACAAACAAATACATTCGAATTTAGACAATGTGACTATGCAAAATTGTACTGTTGGATGCATTGGCTTAACTAGGTAGGGGTCATGGTCGGCCTTCCCCAAACTGTGTCCTAGCCCTCTCACCATTCTACATGTATAGCATTCTAAAATACCAGGATTACAAAATTAAAAAATTTCAGATTTCTAAAATTCCAGAATTCTAAAATTAAAAAATTTCAGAATCTTAAAATTTCTATTTCCTAGAACCTGTAGATATTTTTTCAGCAACTTCACTATATATATGAAATGTTTAAAAACATTTTTCTCGAAATCAGCTTTAGTCACTGAGGTCCTTCCTATATCCAATAGTACAATTACCTGTAGTCTTTCGAAAAAATGTCATTTTTCCATGGAACTCGATCGAAATCGATCCTGGAGATAAAAGAATTTCAAACCAGGCCGGATTTTCATCGGATATTTCCAAACCAACAAGTCTTCTCTCTGGATCGGAATACCAGAGAGAGAAAAAATGTCGGCCCAGCGTAGACGGCTGGCTGTCTACGGTATTTGGTCCCATCGGTTTAGCTGGATGAAGGCTCAGAAGAGCTTTTCGAATAATAAAAAGAACGTGTGTGGAGCGCACACGCGGCGCCAAAGTGCCGAAGAGTGTTCCACCGTGTTCGAACTAATCGATGCGTTAATCTCCTGGCCTTTTATCCATCCCCTGTCCCTTCGCAACCCCCTAGCGATACGGTTACCGCCCTTTTTCGATCCGCCACCCGTTCCAACACGATGGAATATTTTCTCGCCGTTGGAAGTCGAAGAATGACGTCGAGATATATCGGGGAATTCTTCGTCGACACGTTCACCTTTTAACCCACGTTTCCGAAGAACGTCACTCGTTTCTCAGCGAGAATTCGTATTTCGATCTTCGAAACTTGTTGGATCTTTTTTTACCTCCGATTTTTTAGCTTCTTTTCAAACAATTTTATGGGCCTTAGTTATCGCTCGGACGTCTCGAATTCATCGCTCTTCGAATCGTCGTAAAATCGGAGACCACGTTGACGCGGTCGCTTGAATCCGATATTTAAATCACTTTCGACAGTGTAAGTTTTATACGGTCAGCCTTATCGCCGCCTCGGGGATGGCTAGTTATCGTCCACGTTACAACGCTGTTGTAACATTTTTTACGATCGACTACTGACAGCTGCACTTCTCTCAGCGCGAAATGAAACGCCGTAAAAGCGTAATGGACGGTCAGGATTATTGTTTGGAGCGACGAACGGTGAAACAAGCGGGTTTCTTTGTTCGCCGACAAACCACAAAGTCACTAGTTCACTTTATGGAAAATAAATAAGAGATTGAATTACAGAAGCCGTTAACATAGATCTTTCACAGCTTTTAATATGTTTAAAAAATGAACGGCTATTTCCCGACAAAAGCATGACGAACTTGACCAATTATTCAAAGCTGAGTAACAACTGTCTGACCTACTTATTACATTTTCATCGGGAAATAAATGTCAGGGAGGAATATTAGAACGGGTAAGAATAGATTCATAAAATATTCATTTTATCTTCTACCGTATGTATACATCAGTAACATTCATAGTCATAAGTATAATTCATATAGATTTTGATTACTGAACCAGAAGAATCACCGTCGCATAGTAATGAGAGGAATCTTTTTACTTCGTTGAAATATCTTTTAATCTTTCAAAGTAGCTTCCTGAATATCGCGTGTGCCTTTGATTTATTACAAACTAGATTTGCAGGGGAAAAATATTTGTTACGTGTATACGAGCGCGGTGGTTCGTAGTTATGAAACTCTAATCGCAGTTTGAAACGGATTCCGCTAATTAAACGAGCATTCGTGGAATCAGTTTTAGCAAATTAAGCATACAGGTACATTGAGTTCTGTACGGAATTACCGTGCGTCAAACATGCGAGTTACTTTCAATTAACGATTCCCGGGTAATCAGATACGTCCGTGGTAGCACGCGTGCTTACATTTATGCAAATGAACACGTGGACGTGTTTCAATCAAAATTTCTTCTTGTTTCGCATTCCCTGCGTTTCTGATTAATTAACGAGTTGAGTTACGTAGAAATCCTAGGTGACCAGATACACCAATAGAAATAGGCTCCTAACTTATAAGATATTCGGGTACCAAAGAATCCGTTCCAATTCAGTAGTCCTAAATAGAACACACTTGGATATTTAAAGAAAGGGATGTAAGAATAATATTTTCTCAAAATTATCTTTGAAATGGCAACATATTTATTGAGGTAACGAGCAATTAGAAAAGAAAGTATGCGGTGAGGATGAATGAGAGTTAGAATCGCAGCTCGTGTCGCGATCTCTTTCGTAATCTCGACAGGCCATTCCGCTTGATTGGATTCACAATTCAATTATCGTGAGTCCTCGCGACCGTCGATCGATGGAGCCATGCAAACGAGCCCTATTGCTCTTCTGCAAAACAAACAGATAGACATTGTCTGCCATAGCCGTAGGAAGCAGGTATTCCGATTCTTGTCGAAGAAAAATCGTTGAAAGAATAACGCGGTTTTCCTAGATTCTATCAATTTTCCTCCGGTGAAACGATGAATCGTATAAGCTTCTTTATATCTGTCGTTTGATATTCCTTTAGAAATAATATTTTTCTAATTGTAACGCGAGGGGAAGGGAAAAGAAGAAGGGGAAACAAAAATGAGGAGAACAATTCGGAAATTCGCGACACTAAAATTTCACGACTACGTCGAGGCAATTTCTGTTGATCGAGGGGGTAGCGCTATCTTCTCCTTGTCTCTTCCTCTGTCTTAGAAGAGGGCAACAACTTTCGTGAGACCATCGAGAGTCAACGGTCGGGAAAATGAGTACCATCTCTTCCGGAACACGCATTCGGAAGATCCCAGGCAAGCGCGAGGAATTCACAGGGAGGGCCAAAAGTCGAGTGACGAAATTTCCTAACTTAGATGATGATCAAGATCAATTGGAACCGTAAATAGAGAACATCAGTTTCCTCGTTGAGTTTTAAAAATGTCTCTAGATATTCTCCTTAAATTCCTCAAATTTTGCCTATATATTTATTTTGTTACATTTTACGTAAAACAATAATAAACGAAAAAATACGACAAAGAGATCCAAACTACCCCAGTTCTGCATGGAAAAATCTGCTTTTATTCATGTGTTCGTCCCAGTATTTATTTTTAACAGTTTTGTACAATGTGTTCACAATACCGATAGTACATTACACAAACGGGAATGTTGTTTGTAACAAATCTCGTTATTCGTTCCACTGGTTTCGATTTTCAAAAGTGATTGCGAAATAAAAACAGTAGACAATCTTTTAAATCCCGTAACAGAGTTATGTACGGAACGATCGAATGTAATTAATTACACAGAATTTCTGAATGATTAAACATTTCCAGCATTCTCGGATTATTCCCTCCTACTAAATCGTGACGTGTAAATTAATTTCGAAATTGAAGCACATTGATAACTTTATAAAAGCTAATATAAATTAAATTCCTCGGCGATACGAACGCATTAATATGTAATAATTTGAAGACGAAAAAACAGAGCAGTAGTTGAATCAATCATATCTCTCGAACACGGAACGACACAATCATTTTGAATCCCGACACCTGACCATGATGTGTGTATAGGGTTTATACACTGTCGATACATTGTCGGTGCATCGGTATTCACCGTGACGATATATCATTTTCCTCGATTAATCCAAACCGTTGGGATATTCCGAAAAAACTTGCTGTCGGGTGAAATGTACATCGGTGTTTCTTTCAAATATAAATAGAAAAGAATTATTATAACGCTACTGTAAAAAAAATCCAGGAAGCGGCAATACAAAAGAAGAATCAGAGTCCCACGGAATCACGGGTAACAGTCGATCGATTTCCCAGGAATTTGCCAGGTAACATATTCCCTTGTTATAGGCACAAAGTCAAATCGTTCTCAGACGTCCATTGTTATGTTCAGCCTCGATTGTGACGCTATAACATCGTGTATACCCGACGTGTGTACATTCCAGCCGATGTATTGTCCGGGGGTCGAGTGTCGGCCACAATGGATCCCGGTTGTGGAATCGATCGATTCTCTGTACACCAGAGAGAGGGAGAGAGAGAGAGAGAGAGAGAGAGAGGAAAAAGGAGAAGCAAGAGATACAAGAGGGAAAAGAGGAAAGGAGAAAGAGAAGCGGAGTGTTGGGAGGCAAATCAGCGGCTCCGTAGATGATCACTATAGATGGGATGAGAGCATATTAAGGATGGAGCAGCAGCAGCAGCCGGTGCTGGAAGTTTTATTAAAAATCTGGCCTCAAGGATGATGGATATTTCTAGACAGGAGTCGAGCTTACGTTAAAGATGGTCGACCTGGCAGGAGAAGGAGGAGCAGTAGGAGATGGGCGAGAAAAACGTTCGGGAACGAGATGTTCGAATAATGGAACCTTTTGCGGAAAAATCAAAGACACCGGTGAACGTCTTCAGACGAAACATCAAAATCGTATGAACGTCTGAAAATTAAAGGAAACGAGTGAAAAGGAGTCGCGGGCACAAAGAGGGTCGTCTTTTGAAATTGGGGTCGGAGGAAGACTGTCGTGTCGTTCGGAACAAAGATGTGCTTTTCAATCGTCAAGCAGAGACGAGAAACCGAAGAGAGGGGTATAAAAATTGTAGAATAAGTTATCGTCGAATCCACGAAGGAGGAAAATTGTTGTCTCGTGGATGATTCCTTGACATCGTTGCAAAATAATAGAAACTGAGGTGAATTATGGATCTCGACTATTTTTTCTGCTCGAGGAATTTTTAAATCAAAATAGAGGAAGATAAATCGATAAGGAATGAGGAGGATGGATACGCAAGGACAGAGTGGGAGGAATAAGGAAATCTTTCATCGAGAGAATGAAGAAAAGCCGAGATGTATATATACGGATGCCTTAGCACGGAGTTAAGGTTTGGAGTGCAGATGGCAAGGGTAAATGGGGGTGGTTCGAGAGGGTAGTGAATTAAAGCGGCTCGTCCTTCCTAACGAAGTCAACACGCCGGGCGGACGGATGAGGCTGCCTTGTCGAGCGGAGACTGTCGTAACAAGCGTAATCTTATATAAGACGAGAGAGGTAGAGGAGGGGTGAGGGTCAATTGTAGGCGACGGGATGGGAAACGAAGGCAGAAGGAATCTGAAGGGAGTAAGGTTAGGAAGAAACCTCAGACCACCGGCTCGAATTATGCCTCGTACCTTTCTACAACCCTCCGATCCTCTTCCTTTCCGCGTCTCTTGCGATTTGATTCCTTCTGCGGTTTCTTTCCGATTTCGAGCATTCATTTTCTCCGTTAGTCACACGACTTTATTTTTCTCTTGGACTTCATCGTTAAATGCTTCAGTAAATAATACTACTTTGATCATCCAAAAAACCAATAAAAAACGAGCTTCATCTCTTCAGTTTCCACCCCCGGATGGTTCATCGAACTATCCAATTTGCCTACCGTTGTATCCATCTTTCATTTCTTCTCTTTTTCCTACCAGCAGTCGGTCCATCGTTTGTTCTCTTTTGCCCTTCTAGTACCGCTTCGGTTGCCATTAAAATGATAAAATAATGTTTGCGATGGTAAGTGCCACTAAAACCCGCCGCTTAACCACACCCGCCGGCTCACCCCTCGTAAAGAAGCCGACCCTCGACTTTGTACCATCTTGTCGAACCACTTCTGGCTCACGCTCGTTCGCCCTGGTGCTAATTTACGAACGCTGTACTCGAGCCGGCGACGAGTAATCGATTTATGGGCACGGGGGTGAAAATAGGGGTGGGGTGCAAGAGAATATCAGGGATTTACAGCTGAGAAATCGAGACAAGGGTGAGCTATTCAGAAAAATACCGATTATTGCTTCTTCATTTACAAGCTGTTAAGGTGTCCAATTTGTAAACAAAAAAAGAACATTAAGTGACAAGGTACAATTGTATCTAGTAACTCACGAAATTCCCTAAACAACCCCATAATTCTATTATTTTCGTCCACCTTCGTCCCATTTAACTGCCACAACAGGTTAGGTTCTTCTAAAAGAATTATTCCAAAGGCACTTGTCGCTCTAATTATGTCTTTCTTAACAACTATAACTCAGCTTTGTTTTACACGTCAGTCGCGGCAAATTTTTCAAAAATGGTTAGGATTATGGTGCTTATAAAGTTGGAGAAGCTTAGCGAGCTTCAGAGCTTAGCCTGGCTAATACTTCAATATGTTCTACTATTTGTCCAATAGTTTGTTAACACCCTGTACATAAAAACTTGTTAATCCAAGCTTGAGGAAAGTATAGAACACGATCATAGGCGACGATTAACGCGACAGAGGTGAAGATGTTAACGAAGGTAGATGATAAAAAGGATGGTTCGGAAGTGTTTTCTTAGAAAACGGAAGAGATAAGAATGGTTTAATGTCCGAGGAAGACGTTTCGATTTATGGAGAGTATCGAGGGTGAGAAGGAGGGAAGGTGGATACGAGGCTCATTAAACCGGGAATGCTGATTGCGTTAGCCCTCGGCAGGTCATTTCACCCCTGTATTTCGCTCCGCTTCATTCATCGATGCAACCATACACGTGTGAATCCTCCTTAATCATCGCAAAGCTAAATAATAATTTATCAATTCTCGTAGGATTAGGAAATCCTTCTTTAGGGTTCGTTCTTAGCACTCAACCGGCGATCATAAATTTCATCCCTTCATCGCATCGACCAAACCCCTTTTCTCCGTTCTGTACTCGTTCATCAAACCGCGATCGCTTTTACGTCAGGTTATTTTTATGGGTTCAATCGAACGTTCGATATGATTGAAAAGATGTTCTCGTGGCTACTCGTTGGAGATTAGCCCAAAAGTCAGAGAGATAGCATCAAAAGTCAGTATCTGCCGTCAGTTAGGGGCTGTCGTTTTGTTCGGTCATTAAAAAGCTTTCAATCGACGAACCGCGTCTCATTCCACGCGTCGACGCTCGTCCACGTCCATGGCAAAATGTTTCGTCGGCCACGGGAGTTTCCGCTGGTGGAGAGAAAAAAAAAGAATTGGCGACCGAAGGGGGTACAGGGAGGGTGATAGTCACGGGGAGCGATCGAAAACCACGCTGTGCTTTTTTACTGCCAATCGAGAGGAACGTTGCACGGTCATTGTCACTATCCACTGTCGAAGATTTTCTACCATTTTTTTCCATTCTTTTTTTTCCTGTTGGTTGCGATCAATGCTCCATTGGTACGTGAGAAACTGTTTTCATTTCCATTTTTTTCCAACGTGTGCTCTCTATGAATTGTATTTTTTTGCAGAGGTGCACGATAACACTTAATTTCTCGTATGGTTTGCGAAGAAATCGCAGAGGTACCTTTATTTAATCGGGCTTGTCCAATTAATCTTGAAATCTCGGCAACACGAAACAAAACTCGATCGTCAAACGAGGCACGAAAGGATTACAAACCTATCTTGAAAGCACGTTCCGGTATCTTGTGAACGCGTTCTGATTCAGACAGTGAAACACCGTAAGCGCCCGTCGGGAAGCATGAAAGACGGAAAAAAGGAAAGGCGGAAAAGGGGGATTGACCATCCTAGATGAGACGTGGAGAGAGCACGCGAGAGTATCTGGCTACGATAGATAGAGCATGTTCGATAGGGACAAAGTGAAAGCTAAAAGCTTACGTATTTAGGATCGATGGCGGCTCGGTCACAGTAATTTATGGTTGCCTTTCCATCCTCTGTGCTAGCCGTTTTCTCGATCATCCTTTTTTCTCGCTGCGGATTTCGATTACGTTTGACTTGCCGATTCTTTGTTACTTTAATCTGATAGGTACTCCATAGTGTTTGATGTTTGTTAAATTGTTAAATATGATGTATTTTTTAAATTGGACAAAAATATCGAATACGTGGTAGGTTTCGAATGGCACGAAAGCTGATATTTGTTACCAAAACCGGATATTCATAATTGGAAATGAGGATTAAGTTTCGTTGATTCTACTGACAAATAAATATATTCTGTAAGGTTTTTAATTGGAATTAAAATAAACATCTGAAACAAGGACGTTCATGTATTATAGGCAAGGTAAAGAGCATGATGGTTGTTTCGTTTTCCTAGAATAATGTTTGAAGCTCCAACAATTTGGTAAAGTAAACGTCTGACGTGCACAGCAGGAAGTGCTTCAGTATGGATGTGGGAATTAATTGTTCTAGACCGAACTAGGTATTCCGGAGTTAAAGAGGTGAAGTGTGTTGAACTTAACGAGAGGGTTGATTCAATTATTAATTAGGTAGTCACGGTTCCCTTTCAACGTCTGAAAGTTGAGAAATCGAAGGACAATGTGTGAGTTATAAAGGTTGTATAACAATGATTTTCGTCTTAATGAAATAATAAAAGCTTTTTCTATCACTCGAGCTCGATTAAAATTAATTATTCCAAGAGATCGGTAACCGGTAGACGACTGGTTTCCTCGAATTTCCATCAATTTTTTATCCTTTTTATGAACGATGCTTGGACCGTAATTCAGTCAAGTATCTCTCTGCGACATCCTGTGCTCAACGATCGAAGGAATCCCGTTTTCCCGCCGATGTTTTGCGCTGTTTGTCTTTGTCTAGATTCGCGTGAGAAACGAGCCGATCGAGTGGATCGGAACAATCGGGACCCCAGATGAGAATTACGGGAATTCTATGGGACGCCAGTCTATCTCCTCTCTTCTACTCTTCTTTTTATCCTTTTCGAGTCCCTACAGGCGAAAACGAGCTTCTGACTGAAGGAATCTTCCAAGGAAAGTGTAAACAGTCGGCTAGAATTAAAAAAGAAGGATTTCAACGACAATGAGTACAATGTGGCGAAACATACTTTTAAATAATTGAATGACAGTTATTTAGAGGTGTGCGGCTACCCAAAAATTCGGATCGAGAATTTTTTGGGGTTCGGGCGAAACCGCGAAAGTTTGTCCAGCACATGAATTTGTTCGGGTATCCGTAATTTCGGTACTCGAGTGTCGCCTCTGGACTCTAACTCGACCTAATTACTATCCAACTCGACTCGATTTAATTATAAACCGACCCGAGACTCTGGCATTCCCTACAACTGCTGAAAAAAAATAAATTGATCACTTTTCTTCAGAAACGACGAATAAAATCCTGTATGTATAATCGTAGATAGAAGCTCTCTAAATATTCATATCGCATATTTGAAACGATGGTACGTCATTTCCACCATATAGATCGTCGAACGAATATGACCGAAAGGCATAAAAATCGTTAAATATAAAACGAACGCTATTTATTTGCCATTTAATCGGTTCCCCATGAACGTGCTGGCAATTCCAATGAATAGCCTGATCTTTTTTTGAAAGAATTTCTATGCTTCCGTTAGTTCATTTTATTTTTTAAAGAATCCAAATGTTCCAGCTGGTTCCAGACATTTACGTATGTTAGATAGTCTCCCTTGAGCAGTAAACGAGTTATGGATATTTCGACGTTCACTTTTTCATTTTAGCGAATTTCCCATGCGCAAATTCGTATCTATTTTACACGACAAATATTCGATTCTACGAAGACGTATCTCCTCGATCGCTATCACGACATGAAAACCACACACGGTTAGCTGAGCTTCCAAGATATCTCGTCTGGGTTGTGTAAATTTATCGACCACTTGGACAAGAACAAGGTACTCGATACAGAGAGGGAGCGGGTACGGTACCCGGGTAACTTATCTACAAAATCGCAAACAGGATTTCTAATCAAGGATACGATTTAATTGCTACCTTCTGCACACATTCCTCCCGTTTCTTCTTGAAATTGAAAAACGTAATGAAATCTTATATCAACTTCTTTCTCTTTGATCTGTTATTTTCATTGGAACAAAGATAACAGCTTGATATTTCAACACTCTCATCGCTCCTTTCTCGCAACAATTGGATTTCCAGAGGAATGTTTGTGTAAATTAAAATTTATTTCAAAATCTTCTTAACACTTTCGTAATCAAGGGTGTTGTTTTCATTGTAAACTTCCGCCCTCTACGAGAAAGTTTGCGTTGAATTAAGTGGCAATATTTTGCAGTATACCGAGTTTTTCAATTGTTTTTTATCCATCAGATGGAAAAACTAGCCGCACCAGGGTGTCAAAACATTTAATTCGCTAAAGATCCAATTTCCGTTTTGTGTCATTGCTGAAACAACACCTCGGCCAGTCTGGTCGTGTAAATTCATCGACCACTCGGCCAGCAAGCAACGAGATGCGCCGCACACCCCCGTACACTCGCATACAACCCTACATAAACGCGTGTCATGCAGCAACACAGCCCTCTTTCACAGCAGCGTGTTGGATATTGGTAAAGTTGCACGCGACATCCTGTAACTCCAACAATCCCCTTCCCGGACCCATCCACTAGAATTCCCAACCCAGCTGCTGTTGCCTTTTCAACCTACCCCCTTCTTACACCAACCCTCGCACCATCTTCTTCTCCGACTGTTCTCCTCTGCTAACCTCGATGCGGTCTCTCGAGTTTCCAGAAGGAGCCCGGCCAGGTCTTCCAGTGAAATAAAAAGGGTTGAGGTGGCTAAGGGCGCGATAAGATTCGATGCATCGCGATAAAACGATTCCGAACTCCATCGAGTGGCGATTTTTCTGGATCAGCATTGTTCGAGAGGGCTCGCTATTTATGGTTGTTTGCCGCGATTCGACACCCAATTGTCGATGCTAGAGTTATTTAAAATTGCTATTGTATTTGGATAATGAATCATCGGTGAAAGCCATTAATAATTGATCAGTTTCCTCCGAAAGATTGAACTTCCTCTAATTCGTCAATCTCTTCGTCGGCTCATCAGTAGCCATACGGTCGATCGATAGCTCGATCATTAATTTTAATCTCCGATTTATTTTCATTTGTTCAGGCAACCTCGTTCTCGCGGTAACTTAATTCGAGAACTCGTTAAAATCGATACGTTTCAGGTCGCTGCTTTCTTCGTTCGGAGCCTTATAAGCTCGAATCGTGGACAGAATAGCGTCTCTTTCTCTTTCTCTCTGTTTTGCGTCATCTTTATTCAAGGGAATAACGAGCGTCGCGTTTCATCGTCAAGAAGGAGAAACCGATCGTCGGGACTAAGTGGACCGAATGAAGACTAATGGGAATGAAAAATAAGAGGGTGGAGACAGGATGAGGGTAGTCGAGGTCCTGTTAGTATTCATGGTATTCCATGCATTCGGATTATTATTGATTCGAGCGACGCGTCGAAGAAATTGGCCGTACGGGATTGCGGTTTCCGCCTCCGATATCTCCACCTCTTAAATCTTTCTTTTTTCTCATACTGACAATTAGTCGAATAGATGGAAAGAATATAAAGTTACATAAATTCTCGTATGGAATAACAAATCGCACTATTTTTCTATAAAGCTCTGAAACGAGTCGCGTTGAAAATCGATTAGGGATATTGATTACAAAGGGGTGTTAAAAAAATCAGTCGATGACGTGCACGGATAAACGGGGCAAGGCCGGCTAATACAGGGATCCGTGGTCGGTGAAAAACAAGCTCGACCCGGCTGCACGCCGGATATATACGCGCGCCAGTAATTTTTTAATTGCGTTTCCATCGGACATTTTTATGGTCGACTATTCTCGCGCCACCATAGCCGCACGCATCCGGTTGTAGCCAACCTCGAAAACATTTCACGCTGCCATTCTATTTACACTACCCTTCAAAAGTACAATTTACTTTGTAAAAAGAAACTGACAAACAAACTAAACTTCATTACCAGCGTGAGTTGCTGAAATTTAGATGTAGCTTAGGTACAAATTGATCATTTATAGGTACACCCGTAATTTTAGATTGAACGTGTCTCCAACACCATCGATCACAATTAATTGGGTGTTCTAGTAATCTTCATTAATCACGGATCAATCCGCTACGCATATCGACGTCGTTTGAAACAGAAAACAGGGGTTGATTAAGACACGAATTGTTCTAAGATTAAAATTCACTAAATTTTATGAGCAAACATACTTAGGATATAACGAAATAAATAACATTTTTCAAAAATCAAAATCTTTATTAGTTTCAAGGATAGAAATCATGAGTTAGATAAACTAAATTTTATAAACAAATTGGTTTAATTTATAGATAAATAAATACTTTCCAACATAATATTTTGTTATAAACGAATACTTCTATTAGTCTCAAAAATATAAATCTTCAAATTGTAGAATGGGTTGTGCAAATACAAAAAAAATTGTTAATTAAATTTTATAAACAAAAATATTTCTAATAGTTCCAAAATTATACACTAAAAAAATATAACAAACAAATTTTTAATTAACAATTAGTTAATTAACATTGTCAGATTATAGAGAAATGGGTAAACAATAAAATAGCTTTGGATCCAAGTCGATATCTCTATTGGTTCAGAAGATATAAGGCTTCAAAGTATGACATGCGGCGTGTGGTTATGAATGGGTGTAAAATACGCGGGAACATCGTGACCTACATTTTTACCAGGAAGTGCGTACGCACGTAGTAATAGTAGTAGTAGTGATAGTAAGACTCTGTGTCATTGGCCAGTAGACAGTATCTGGCTTACGGTATGTCAGTCAAGGCGCGTGCGACCGAGACAGATATAGTAAAATAATCAAAATTATGCTTCTCTTGACACGACATTATCTCAAAAAAGAAAAATCGTATCGACATAAGGTCGTATCGACATAACACCATTTTGAACAGAAAGATTTCCCGCTTTTGTTGGTATCGAGCACAATATTGTACAATTATTTATAAATATTATATAATTAATTAAACTCACGGTATTTTTAATAGGACTATTTTTGGTTTGAATTCGTTGTTAATCTCGATTACAAATGATTTGAATAGTTGTGAACGATTAGTTATGTGTATAATTATAGTGCAAATATAATTTTTACAAGTCATGTGGAATATTTATAAAAAAAATACTTCAAAACAAAATTAAATTAATTAAAAAAACGTAATTCAATATATAAAATAAATGATCTGTATAAGATCAAAGTAACTGAAAAGAATCTAATTTAAAAGAAAAGAGGTAAACATCGTATCACGCGTTTTTCTATGAAATAAAACGTTTACAATCTATTTCCTGGCTTCGGTTGAATCAATTTACATGCTCTTCCGGTGTCGTCTAATAGCCCTAGCCCTTCCGTCCCACTCGTTTCACGAGCCCTCTTTTATTTTCGTCTTTTTTGGAGCCCCCGTCGGAGCCAGCCAGCCAGGATCAACGAAGCTTTTATTAGTTCGACGCCGGTAGCACTCGATCTCTGGTGTGCTCTCTCATGTTGACAGGGAGGCATCGGTGCTCATGGAAAAGTGGGAGAGACAAAAGGGACAGAGGAGGACAGAGGGTCGAATTCCCAGTAGATCACTGTCAGGCCTCGAGAAGCCAATATAAATACCTCAACGCCTCGCCCGGTTTGCTTTCTCGCATTGCTGTACGGTTGGCCTGTTGTAACCTGTCTGTCCCGTTTGTTTTCTCCTCGCCCGAGAAAAGACTGGAAACAGAAGAAAACCAGGCTACGGTGTGGGGAGGGGGTTGAATGCGCCCAGGGTGGTTATGGTGTTCTTCACGCGAAAGAAAACTATAAGACACGCGACCGCGAAGAAAGATTATTTCACCTTCTATCTCGCAGCAAATTAAAAAAATTATCATTCGCGTAACTAGTTTTCCCCGAGGTTGTAAGTGAATTTAAATTTGACGGAAGCTCTCAGGATATTGCAACGATCTGGATGCAACACCGCTGGTTCAGAGATGTAAGAAAATTTGCTCGGACGGTTTATCGTAGGGAAACTTAATTGCAATTGTTCTCTTCCTTTCGGGAATGCAGCAAAGTATTGTTGCTCCAGAGAATCGTCTATTAGCGTGCAGGGAAGTTTCTTCGTTCGTTGCGAGGGGAACGAGAGCTTTTATAGCGATCGTTGTAAACGCTATCGGTGTTCTTTTTAATTCGATCGTTTGAATCTGTTGCATTTTAAACGCTGCTGAAAAATTCAGGTTAACAAAAGCGTCTAATCTCATGGAAAAATACCTATTTTAAATTAGAAACATCGCGTCACGTATTGTTATCATCCAGGATAATTTATCCCTGAAGTTTCTCAATTCGTTCCATGAAAGTAGTCGCTGGAGAACGTGCGTGTACGTAGATGCAGTTTTTCGAAGTCAACAGTACGAGTTATTTCACGTACAAGCTACCATTCCATTGGATGCTCGAAAGCTTATTCTTCCGGATGGGTCAAGCATGCAGCAGCTTTTCTTAGACGTTCGTTTTTCATCTGTCTCCGAGGACAGAAGGTTGACGGCACGGGGAATTGGCGTTCTACCGTTCTGTCCTTAAGAATACAGGGAAGGAGGAATATCTCGTCACGTACATGTACGTACTCGTCCAGTAACTCGCGGCCGAAATGAAGGGAAACTTCTGCTGGCGAGTTTGCTCTCTTCAACCACGAAAGAACTTGAGACCGATTCCCGATTTTACGCTTTTTGTTGCCAAGATCGTCCTCTTGGCCATCCAGATTGTGATTTCCTTCAATATCCAGCAAGTTTCCCTCGTTTCTTACCTCTCCCCAACCGTGCTCTTGTTCTTGCTAACAGTTTTCTTTGGGGTAGTTCTGTTCGAGCTCGTCGAGGGGATGTTGATTAAAAAGATTGCTGGGAATAAGCTCCAGGATTCGTTAATGATAATTGAAGACAGGATAGTAGGTAAAATATTATAGTAATTTTCTTAGTAAATAGGATTTTAAACCTTGGACGGTGGATCATGGAGAAAGCTCCAACTTTAATTTAATTTTGTATTTCGTATTATTTTTATTTTGGAAATTTTACATTCTTTCTCTGAAAATTATTTTCCTAGCATATACAAAGCTCTTTCGTTTAAACATTGTACGTTTAATTTTAATAAAGGTTAATCTGTTCAGGTGTTAACACTTTGAAAAATATAAAGAGATCTCGTTCCTTTTCTCGACGCAGTTGATTTTATTTCATCCTTTTTTTTATACTATACTTTGTATCAGTGACCCTTTACATGCAATTTTTTAATGAAAAGCCGGCCTTTTGTCGGAACGTTCGTTCGGTAGATACTTTATCAAAAGCCTTGTTATTTTTGAAACATTCAAAGAAGCGCTCGAATTATTTTAATAATGGAACGGCGAAATGGTTTTAATTAAAAACTGCAAGGGGAAAACGATGTTCCGGTACCGATATCCGTATAATGAATAGGTATTCCAGTATTTTCGATTATTCCCAGGGCGTATTTATCGCCGCGGGCCATTTATAACACGAATTAACGAGACAAATTTGTGATGTATCTTCACCTAATTATACGTCCTTATTTACTACGCTCGAAATTAAATAACAATTTTTTGATTAAACGTGAAAGAATTTTTTAGCAGAGGGTTGAAAAGCGATTCGAAGGGAATCAGGCTTCTTCGACTTGATCATGAACGATGTTTTTATCACCCCGATGATCGAGGGATGATTTTATTTCCGATCCTGTATGCCGTGTAGGTAGCAGAGTGGTTTAATGAGCCACCCCCTGTTCCTTCAGCTTCGCCTAGGACGGTTTCTCCGGAACGACCCTTGGATTTTCAGTCTCTCCTTCCTCCACCTTTGAAAAGCCACCCCTTCGCCCTCTCTTTCACGGCACCTGTGCTACCAGCCTTCGGTCCTGCACACCCTTCGCCACCCTCACAATTACGAGGCGCGTGCTCCGACTAGGGAAACATACACCACAACTAGCATTCCCTTCTGGCAACTCCCCGAGACAGAGACGAACAGAACTCTCCTTCGTTCTGCCTCGAAAACGAACGATTTCTCCTTTCTCTTTGTATCTCTTTTCTAATTTCTTCTTTTGTTTTCATGTACGACTTTTTCTCTCGTTCGAGAATCTTTCTTTTGCCTTTTACCCGCACCCCCATCCCTTTTTCGTAGTTTGTGACACGAGACTTGCGATGGTTTCTGACCTTTTATTTTACGCTCTTTGTCTTGTCATTGTCTTCTCTTACGATGTTTTCATTCGAACGCAAGGAACTTGAACAGTTGGCAGGATATTAATCATTCGATTGCGAGGATGAATTTTAACGAAGCGTCCTGGAAAATCTTCGCTTTAGTCGAGTCGGAGCGTTTCGCGTGCCCTAGCATATCACAATTCATTTATTTATACGCTTCTCGGCTCATAATTAGCACGGCTTGAACTTCCATCCATAAATGTAGAAGAGAACACCGCGTACCCGGCGTGGGAAGTTTTGTAATCACTTTAAGTGCCGTTGCCTACGACTTGATGAGAATTTGAGCGAATGAAAGGAACACGAAAATTTCCGGTAGTTTTAACTTGAAATCTCTTCCTACATAAAATTGATACTAATTTGCTTCTCTCATTGTAAATTCGAACGATAATCCTTACAAAACGCAGAACACAATCCGTTTCCATTTCTATAGTTGATTAGAACACAGAGGATGAATGTTTACCCTGCAGTGCCGTATTGACGGTGGTTCGTTTGAACACGTTTGCCGAATATAAGCAATGTAAGCAGGCCGTTTAATATTAACACTGGTTACGCGTACATTATGCCGTCGTATATTTACGTCGTATCAAGCGAAAATTGTGTTTTCAGCCCGCTCAGCTTAATATTTATAACGCACGGTTGTTGTAAGATACGCAAATATTTTGTCGCTGATTTCGTAAATTAATTCTCGCCGTCGTCATAGGGTATCAATGTTTTCGAATCAATAATCAATGGACGATTTCGTGTATCAATTTGTTTATTACTGAAGATAAATTAATAAAATTAGCGTTGAAGCATCTTTTGATCAAACGTAAATTTTTCACATTGAAGAAACAGGATGGAAAACGATACTTTGTTCGTCGCGATTACCGTGAAAATGTATAGAAGACCGTACAAAGTTAGCCAAACCGATTTGTCATGAGTCAACAAAGGTGGAGAAAAGTGCGATCTTTCTGGGGACAAATGGCAGCCACCATTTCCTACGTCGTCGTAGTTCTCGATGCAGTTTCACTTCTCCACTTACCTTATTCGATTTCACTACCAAATGCGAGAAAATGTACGTTTGCCACGATAGTCGTCGCGAGCACATATCATCCCACTTGGATCGCGTATTTTTCCAGGATCGTTGGGAAACGGTTCGAAAAAGGAGCACGCGAATCGTATTCGACGCGGAATAGAAAGAAAGAAACAAAGACACGGCGGGGGCGAGAAGGGGATGAGAGGGAAAAAAGGAGGAAAGAGTGTGAAAGGGAAAATGCCTGGCGGGCTTTTGAGCTTCGATGGCATGCCATAATGTATCATTCCGATGATCCGATCGTGAGTTACGGAGTTTCGAAGTACAAGAGTGGATTTACGGTGGGTGGTGCGTGGAAGTTAGCCGCTGATCCGGCTCCAAGTGGAGGAATTCACTCTTGCACTTTCGAACCTCATAATTCACAAACCGGCGGGACGTCCAGGATTTCGGAACGTTATGGAATAATCTACCGATTTCACTGGAACTCGACTGTTTCTCTATTTTCCTCTTTGTATTCTGTGTACTCTTGTTTGTTTTAAAGTTTGATCAATGTAAGTATTTTAATAATATTCTTATTAAGGCTGTGATTCTCTCTATTGCTCGGATATCCGGGGTACCAAAACTAAAAAAAGTAATGTTCCGCTTCCCAGTCTACTCAACACACATTCTCCTTCCCTTTGCTTTTCGAATTCGAACCAGAGGGATGGCGAAACGCATGATTCAATTTAAAAATCATTCGCTAAGTGCTGCAGCTCGAAACACTCTTTTTTGTCACGAGAAAACAACGAGGACGCGTTTCTTCCACCCCTCTCGGTCCATTTAGAGGGCGAGCTTTAATTCACGGTGTCCTGACGGGACCAGTCGCACCCCCATGAATTCCTTTTCGACGTTTCGACGTCGAAATATGAGCATCCGGCTGAAACTGGCAACCGGCGTGGTTGAACAGGAAAAAAACTGGTGTTTTACGGGAAGAAGAAAGCGTAGAGATAAAGCAGGTAACCAAACAGTGTTTGCGCGTTTATTCTCAGAAAGTTCGGAGATAATTTTAGATAATTCAATTTCGATGATCGTTTGATAATCGACGAACAGCTGTACAAAGTAAGCTTAAGGGGGTCGTAAAGGTTGTCTGGTAAATTGGGAGGCAATCTTATTTCCAGAGTAGCGGAGGATAGTTCCGGTTGTACGTACGTCGATTTAGTGTCTTCGACGGGAAGTTTCCAGATGCTTTTAGCAGCCTTGGTTGGCGTGCATACTTCTGGCCTGTAGCTTGGCTTACGGGGTCCCTTCCTATGCCAATTAAGTGGATGTCTTGGAGGTTGGAGGACTCGACAGCTTGCGGGCTAAGTGGTTGTAATACCTTTAACCAGAATATGTCTGAACTTCTGCGAGAGAATGGAATCAGAAGTCCTCTGTCTGAAGACAAGGAAACCTTCGCGTTCACTGAAATCTCCATTCAGATCTGCACATTAAGTCGGCACGATAATGAATGTATAAATGAGAAACTGGTGTCGTTTCAAAGTCAATTGTATTCTCTTGTTACGGTATAACCATTAACTGAAATTGTAGAATTTTATACCTTTGAAAAATATTAAATATTATTAAGTAGGAAACATTCAGTTTACCCGACTCTTGCAAAGCTTGGTCTACTTTGCTTTCCTTGCAACTCTGTATCAAGAAAGCTCTCAAAGGTTCGAGTAAACTTTAGCAAAGTATCTTTAACTGTGCCAGAAACGAAAAATAGTCATAAAAGTAAGGCCACAAATGGATACAGAAGAAAAGAACTTTTCGGACCAAAATTTTCAGCATCAGAAATAAACACCGAAAGAAACTTGAAAATTAATATTGAAAATCGGTTAACGTTCTCCAGAAGCAAGAAATTAAGCAATAATTCAGCCTGTTAAGTAAAAGGTACCACCACGTTAAGTGATTGTAGCAAGTATTTAACTAGAGTGCAGTCTTACTCAGAAAACTCGTCTCAAGTTGCAGACGCAGTAGTTTACTACGCCACTTTGAAATTCTTTGAAGAATCGTGTTGAGCAAACCTGAAATTAATTACGATTAAACATCCCCGATGTTTTGTTCAGCCGCTCGAAGTCGACAGGAAAAATTTATCAAAGTATTTTAATAAATTCAGAGGAACAACTCGATTAAACGTTCATTCCTCAGAGGCAATTATTATGATAAAAGAAATTGTTCCGTTAAAGGAAACTTCAGATATTTTTAATTACACCCACTTAGGGAAACTTGAAGAATTTTTATAGATCCGTTTATTTAAATATATTTTCCACGACATTTACGTATTTATCTAGCGAAATGAGATAGGTTGGTGCTGCAAAGAAGAAAAAGAATGGTTGTGTAAACAGCAGAGGAATTGTTCAGCCTGGTAATGTTTGCAGAAGAGATTTCTTCGGTGCATTAAATTTGACTTGAAAGAATTACTTGAAGTATTCTTGAAAGATCGAGAACGCTTTGTGTTGGTTACACAAATTCCATGATTGCAAAAAGAAAAATTGAGAAGAGGAAAGATGGAAAATTTGGCCATCCACTTCTTACTTGCATCCACAATTACTTCTTACTTCCATCTTCCTTTCATCCATAGTTGCATTTATTTTATCAACTTTTCCACTTGCTACCTTACAAAATTGTTTATCCAGTTATTGGATGAGGAGCAGATCTGGTTTCGACAAAATACGAGTGTCTGAAGACATTTGATCAGAAGGAGACGAAGAGCAGAGCCGATCTTGAAGTTGTAGGTTTGTTCGGACAGGGAAAGAAAGAGAAGGTCAAGGAAATAAGAAGCCGCAGGAGGGTAGGAAGGGTGGAGAATCGGTGGTAGAAGAAGAGACAGGGGTAACAGAGCCAGACTGGACGGCGCTGGGCTCGTCGCCCTCGTAGTAAACAAAGCTGTAACTCTCTTCTTGCGGCGAGGAATCAATGCCTCGTAGCGAGCTCTCCGAGGAACAAACTCCTGGAGGAAACCCTCTCGAACACATTCATCTTAGTTTCGTCGCAGCTTGCATGTTGATGCAAGCTTCAGGGTGATACTTCTTGCAAAACGCTCCTCCATAACTACATTTTATTTTTTATTTTATTTAACTCTTCTTAGTGTTATCATCTTCGCTTCCTTAAAGCAACGGAAAGGAAAGCAATGACTTACAGCAGTGATTCTACAGGGAGAAATTAATGATTCGAGTAAACAGTGAATGCCTAGCATTCCGCGGACCGTCGGCTGCGAATTCCTTTAAAAACATCCATCTTGCTTGCTACATGAAACGGGGGTTAACGTTTTTGCTAAACAAAAAGAAAATTTAAAGTTAACGTCGAATCTTTCTTCTGAGAAAAAGGATTAAAAATAATCAGATGAAAATGTGATTTCGAGAAATACAGAAAAATATTTTATTTTATATTTTATGGATAAATGTTCGTTACTGATAATGCAAACCAACATAATAATAAATATTTCTAATAGTGTTTATGCGGTTTGATTAATTTTTATCGTAATTGCTGGCTCAGTTTATTGATACGTAATTTATTCTGGAGATCGATTCTGCAAATAAAATTGGAAGCATGCGAGCGTAATAAACACATGTGTACATATCGTATCGGAGGCAATCAAACTTCTATTTTGTCATGTTGTAAAAATTACTTTGGTCAATTTAAATTTTACGTTTCACTGAGCAAATATGTGTAATACCAATCAAAATATCTGTGATAAAAAATAACAGACTGTTTTATGATGTTTTTGTAAATATTAGGAGAATGTGGGGAAATAGGAACCCACAATCGGACATTCGTTCGATCATTCAATTTGGAGACAAAGCAAGCTTTGGTTTAACAAGTCGCATGGGTCCGTTTTGGCATTTTGTGGCCGTTTGAGCGATGACGTCGAGGTGAAAACCACCGAGGGAGAACCTGTGGAACACTTGGCAGCGTACACTGAGGTCAATCGCTCGTGACGAAGGTTTTACAAGGGTGGGAAACGAGGGTTGGAGGCAAGACTATTCCAGAGACCATGGTTAAGCCCTCAAAGGTGGTTAACTTGAGCCCAAGCTAGCGTTTAGTGGTTTTTCTATGATACCTTATGAACACGAGACTTATTGCCTGACCACAGATTGGTTTTACTACTTGTTTTAATTAGGGTAATTTCAGGAGTAATGGGCCAATTTGTTTTAAGGCTGAATTTTATATTAGATGAACTTTTAATAATATTGAAATACGAAATAGGCTTTTGTAAAATAATTATGAATATAATCGTTAAAATTTAGTAAATGAAAATGATATGAAGAAAAAAAAAATTAAACCTGCGGTTCATTTCATGGTCCACTGTCCGATATAGTTAAACAAAGTTCTAACGGAGGGAACAGCATATAGAATTAAAATAAGTCAATAATTGTGGAATCTAAGTTATGCGGGTGATTCATCTCAGTCACAGGGTCTATCTCTACTGAAATTACCCTACAATTTCCTTCAAAAACAATAATTACTTAGGTCAATTATCTTCCCTGAATGAACTGCAAGAGCAAGTTGCAAGAAAAGTCTCATAATCTCATAAAGAAGCAGTATCTTCCGGACGCAGGCCATATTTTCTGAGAAGAATCTCATTTTCCGGTCGCGCCACAGCTTCGCGACGCTAAAATACGCTTCACGCTCGTCGCTTCTTTCGCGACTAGCTCTCGCGATGGATGCCATTGATCAGAATCCCAGCTAGAAACAAACGTTCGTTGTACGTCTACGTTCAGAATAGGAGGAGGGGCAGGAGGGATGGTGTCGTAAGGGTAGCAGATTTTTCGGCAATAGCTTCGACGCCCGGCGTCTCGGCGCGTTCCTAGATCGGAGACGTAAGCGTTGTTACACTGACAGTCGAGCCGGATAAATCGAGGTGAAAATTCCAACGTTGGAATAGGAAAACTGTCACGAGTCGGTGGCGACGGTTCGGATGGTTATGGTCGCGGAGACTTATGACAATGGAGGCTGCATCCAAGCCACGTCGCTGATCGCGGGGTGTGGCTCGACCGGGGGTTGTTTCTTTTTTGGAACGCAGTAAAAATTCGGGTCGGGTTTCTGGGACACGGCGCTGCAGGAAATTGTGGATGTGCCACCCTGTTTCGTAATAGCTGGTGCAAGAAAAGGGTTGGTAATTTTACGGGAGAAAATTAGGAGAACGGAGCGAACAAAAGTTTAGTCTTTCTGAAGAAGATGTAAAAAAGTGTTTATAAGGTGTATAATTAATTCTGTGCCTCTTTTTTACAATTTTAACATTTGTTTTTAAAAAATCATAGTAACTTCTATTATTTTTATTGTTATCATATTTTCGCAGGAAAATATTCAAATTTAAAATAGTAATTAAGAAAGCGTATAACACTGATAGTACCGAATTAATTCATATACCAATATTTAACTAACAATAAGATTTATTTCAATTAAATCTTATTCTTTGATAAAAATCATAGTTGTCTGTCCCCATTGTGTTCGTGTCACTCGTATCGGATAAGAGGAATACAATGAACATCAGATTATGTCGCGTTAAATGGGACGTTAAACAGTTGTTCCAGCCGTGTTCGTCTTTCTTCCCGTCGCCTTTTATTTTCCTCGTAAACATTGGCCGGTTAGCGAGAAGGAGAATTATCGCTGGGTGGCTGCAACTCGCAAGCGTATCGGCGCGTTCGCTCGTAGTAAAAAGGTGTGACTACGTTGAATCAAGAGTGTTGGAAGTTAACAACTTCGTGTAACGTCCCTTATTTCTCTAGAGACGTTCATCCCACGACTAAGGATTTTTCCTTTCTCTGATCGACGAGCTTTCGTCGTCTTTGTTCGTTTCCTTTGTTCACCAACGTGTCGCATTCAATTAATATCGAGGAGGGACAGAGAAGAAACGCAGGTTAAACGGAGAATCTAATCGTGCTGAACCGGACAAATCGTTGTCGAGGATCGGAATCAAACATGGAATTCCGTTGGAGACGGATGATCTACGATGCTTTCAAGCGACCCGGTGATCTACGAACCCACTATGGTTATGGATATTCATTGGTGGAATGAATCGTTCAGGGAATTGCGGCCAGACTCCTTACGGATATATCCGAGGGAACAGGAGCGTGACGATGTCTATACGTACGTGGACGCTATTTTACTGGGAAAGTTTTCTGCTACACTCGACCAACGGACAAACACGATTCTCAGTCTGCAAATATGTGGATTGCCATTACGTGTCCCATTGTCTCGTCGATAAATTCCGTTCCCTTGTTGATAAGTGGTGCAGCTCAAAATATACATTCTGTATCGAGATACCGTACATATTTGTTAGTGATCCACCATTGATCCACCGATAAAAATATTAAAATGTTCAACTGGTTGGAGATAATTACCTATCTTAATTACATTAGCGACGTATCGAGGAGGAATTAGGATTTTATGGTAATCGGGGAAGGGTCGTAAATCGTATTTACGATGTAACGAGATTCTCGTTTCATTTCAGGTGGCCTGGATGCTTTTCGAGAAGAGCGCTATCCTGACAGTACAACATCACGTTATTACCAGGAACCCCAGGATATCCGTGTCGCATGATAAGCATAGGACCTGGTCCCTACATATCAAAGATGTTCAGGAGGACGACGAGGGAAGGTACATGTGCCAGATTAACACAGCGACTGCGAAAACACAATATGGTTATCTGCATGTCGTTGGTGAGTGACCTTCAAATATTATTATAGTAATGGCATTCGTTCGTCGGGCATTCTGAATGAATGAAACTCGAGTAGTTGAGATCAAAAATTAAATAATTCCTTTATAAAGCAATTATTTCATAATGCACAACATTTTCTAATGATTTAACAATCGATTGTTTCGTAACAATTCAGTTTAGAACATAGAATAATTACTCTCCCTTACAATAAGCTTGATTCATAATTATCGCGTTCTGGTTGAAATAATGAGCAGAGTTCGACACGTTCGACGCATTTGCAAACGTTCCAATTGTGTCTCGTAATCTGTTTCGTTATCAATAATCTCATCTTCGAACCTTTGTGTCGTCATTTACATACGAGACATTACAATTATCCCGGTCTCGCTTACGTTCCGTTTCACAGTCTAATTAATGAGCGCACTTTCGTGTCCTACCCCTCTTTAATTACGTAATTACGTAACGTCTAGGCTGTTTTCATGTTCACGTCAAACATAATGTAGTTTTACGACAAATGCAAGCGAGAAACATCGTTAAATTTCTAGCGCAAACGTTCTATTTACTAAGTTTTTTCTTCGCTATACAGGGTGTCTCAGATAAAGGAGGTCACCTAAATATCTCCTTCAATTTTCATGACCTGAAAAATGGTCAGGGCACAATTTGAATGGATTCAAGTCATTCGTTTGAAGAAATACCTTGAAAAACAAATTTGTTTCCTTAAGACATTTTTCTGTTTTCTCAAGGTTGTTGATATTTTTTATTCGAGGAGCATTGAAATATCATAGAAAAATTTATTAAAAATAAAATTCAAAAATTTGCGAACGAACTATGGCGCTAAACTCCGAGCAAAGAAGAAGGTCGAAAAGGTCGAGACAGTAATAATTTAATCAGCAGAAGGTATCCGTAAGACTGTGGAGAGAGATAGTCGGCGTTCGTTCTGCCATCCCGACGAACATATTAATATCTCGAGTTTTGACGTCTGAAGTCGTCGGTGCCAGGATGCCATGGTCTGCGGAGGGTGGGTAGATGTTGCAGTGGTAGTCGGAAGAGTAATCAGAGGGTTAGATTAATTGTTTCCACGGGACTCTTGGCCCGGGCGTTACACAAATACACGGAAGACTTGCAAACGGCACTTCGTGATAATGCCGACGGAACAGACACAATGCGAGGCCGCCATAACTCAGGCCTCCTATCCCTCGCTTTCCGAGCGCAACACGCGAGAAACGTGTAACGTGTGTAAATATTCCATACGGTCTGAGTCACTTAAAGTTACCACCAGAGGCGTTTACCTTACTCCTTGAGCTAATAAACGCTTTTCAGGAAGTTCGACGATTTCGAACTGGGACTACGGGATTCCCGTGTAAATTATCCGGGAATCGTAACCGCCTTCGCGGTTTCGATTGTTGCCGCGTATTTACTCGTCGTCGAACCACGTTTCTCGTTCGATACCGGTTTCGAACTGGTTCAGTTAATTCAGTTGAATAAATTTCGCCAGGAAGGTCCGAACAGATTATCCAGACTTTTGGATACCTTAGTTTTTTTTTTTAATAACTTTATCAATATAAAACACATTAAAGGTGCATTTATGTATTTATTTTTGGTAAATTTTAGGCTTTAATTTGGTGTATCATAAGTGCCAATTTGAAAAACTTTTCTGTCATGAAATTAACACTGTTCGTTGTGATCCACAACTATTCGTCTATTATAAGGAATATTTAAGATGCACTTATATAGTAATTTCCTTTAGGCTTCAAGCTTTAAATTGATGTATTACAAGTGATATTTTGAAATACTTTTACCTATGCCTTGAATAAATAGAAATAGATGTCTACAAATCAGTAGTATAGGTCAACGAAAGGAGCGTCGACGCGCCATATTTCCATTGTATCTATAAAGGAGGTGCGACAAAACAATTTTTAAATAGCGATTGGATAACGATAACCGAATGATCTTTATCCAATATCGTGTACACATTCCTCTCTCAACTCTCTCTCTCCGTTCCTCTTCAAACGCACACCAGTTTCCCCCGCTAGTAGCCGGTCTTTTTCTTTTCGTCATCCCGTAAATAAGGCGAAAGCCGGGGACTATCTGACTTTTATTCGATTTAGAGGCGAGTCGGCGAGCTTAACCGGTAAAGAAGCTCGAGTGGAGCCGAGGAAGCGCACACTGTGGAACGTGACGGCGAGCTTTCGACCCTTGCCGTACATTTTTCGACGCTCGTGTCCCGTTCACCCCTTTTCATCCATCCTCGAACACTCGACTACCCCTCGGGATACGGATTCCGTTTCGTTTTTACCGGTTATCGAGTTGACGGCCGACGACGATTGGACGAGCTGTTGTCGGTTCGATTGCCGTTCCCTCGTAACGAGCGAAAGGACCGTGTTATGATACTCACCGAACCTGTATGCAATTTCATATCCGCTTCTATACTTCACCCTTGTTTGCCATCGAGCTACGTTTTTATTAGAAAACCGATAGCCGATGGAAACTCTTTGATTTGTGAAAAGGATCACGTAATGTCCTAATATTATTTTATTAAAATAGATTCTTTATTGTACTAAGTCAACGAAAAGGACGTCGACATTTTTTCTCTCTCGAAACACGAACGTACCCCTTGACGAATATTTTTACTCCCTGTCGTTGCCTCTCAAAAGAGTCTGAATTCTTTCTATACATTTTTTTTTTTTTCTTTCTATCCGGCTATCAAATTTCACGAGTCGAATTGAAGAATGCTCAAAGGTAGGATCATGTAATGTGGCACAAAGGGAATTTCGTCGAGTTTCTCTCGCGTTGTATACATTACGTATTGTATCAGTGAACGCGTGTCGTAACTGGAGAGCGTACGTATGTCACGGGTATATTCAACACCAACAGCTCGACACCGCATTCCCTAAGGGAGCCGGTTGTAATTAGTAATTTGTAGCTGAAACGGCTTCATTCACCGAGCCGCATAACAGTTATTTCGACACGCGTCGTCGTATCTGACGCGATCCTTTGTGAAAGGATCTCGTGCTCCGTTAAGTCGCAAAATGCATTTACACCACCTTCCACCCTGCCAGCCACTCAATTTCCGAATGTCTGTCAAAGCGACCCATTTTTTCCCCTCACGCTTTAATTTTCGAGCTTCTTCGAACGAATGACACCTCATCGAGGTTTCGTGTCACCAGCTTTACAACCATCTATAATGAGATTCGAAATAGTTTTCCATGTATCTACTGGTGAAAAGGTAGAAAACAATTTTTTGAAAAATAATTCGACCGAACTTTACTTTGGGGCTCATGAAACTATTGACTTCTTCCTTTGTTTCAAAAATATTCTGATGTGCGATCAAAAGAGTATAAACTTGACTTTTTAATCTAAAGTCAAATGCATAATTTTAAACAAAAAAGTTTCATATATTGAAAAAATAATTTTCAAAGGAACATTGTAAAATTTTAAAAATGAAAATGATATGAAACACAAAATTAAATTAAGATTCAGGTTCTCTCCGTGGTCTGTCGTCCAAGGGTTATACATATATTATAAGTGCTTCTCTACAAAACTAAGAGTTCTAATTTATTATACTCTTTTGCCCGCCCACTAGAGATATTATAAAGCTCAACTAATAATTCTAAGGAGAACATATCATTGAGATTTTTTATTGTCCAGTAAACCTGTATGTTCCGTTCCAGCAGTAATCGTATATCCGCTTCTCAGCAGGATGCTGGTCCCACTTGTTCTTCTTCCGCTCGCAATCTTCCACTTTGAAGAATAAATTCATTCGTTCTTTTTCTTCCGAAACTCGCGGACATTTATTTTTCGAAGCGCATTCTGTACGCGTCCGTTTGTTTCGCTTCGTCCCTTGTTTTGGCACTTCTTTGCTCGGAGCAAATGTTTACTCAACCTGGTCCGATACCTATCTATGATTATATTTGTTCGTGTCAGAAATCAGTTCAACTTGAACACGATATTTTTGCTTCATCGATTCAATTTTTGTGTAAATATTTTTGAAAAGAGATCGAGGGAATATTTTCGAATTATCGTAAGGAATTCAGGGTTTCACGATGAAACCTGGTTCCATATATTATCCGCTGACACGGAACGCGTGTTATCGAAGGAATATTACGGGAAATAATAGTAGGGATAATATTTCGATGCTGTCAGAGTCCGATAAACACGTGAAAGCTTTTATTGGTCGGCGACACGCAAGCAGAGAAGCACAAATAAATAAGTCATTCGCGAAAGTGGAACAGAAAATCCAGTTTCCTTTTACCGGTAAATTCCAACCCTCAAACTTTCAATAACCTTCCTCCCTAACAAACTCCACGTATCACAATCTTCAACCTATTTTGTTGATAACGAGTTGCGAAAATATGTCTCAAGGAAGAAATTCAAACTTCCCATTGAGTGTCCCGATTCGTTCGTTATCGCAAACAATTTTTTCCTCCTAATTGGAGATTTTTCCATACCTTCAACGATAATATAATAACTTCCCTGGATCATTAAGTTTCCTCCGAAAGAATCCAATCGTGATTCGGTTAGGGAGAATCCGCACAGGGTCTGATACTTATTTAAGGGCCTATGTATTTACTCAATTTTTTTGGAAAGCAAAAGGCAATGATAGCCAGATCTGTTTCTCTATTTCTCGAGTGGCCAATTACGGAGATTCCAGACTCCAGTGGAGAGCAAACGAAGCCTCAATGAAAAATGAAGGGAAATCTCGTTCTATACAAATATTCTATAAAAAAGTATCTCTGGTTTTGAAGAAAAATCAAGATATCGGTACAAATTCTATCGTAAACAAAACAGTGAACTATTTCCTAGAACACTTGAAACTGTGTACCATTTGGGAGGGAGGGTAGACACAGCGAGTTCGCAACAATATGTTGGGAACAAGGACAATTCGAATTGGTAGGTTTCCGGTTCATGGACGTTTTCCTCGTTGGAAGCCGTGAACGAAGGGTGGGCCCTTCGTGTTAGCATCCTCCGGTACTTGGTGATGCTGGCGCGGAGTTTAGGGCAAGTTAACGCGCAACAACGCCGAAGCAGAGTACACGTGGCGGCGTTTGCGCTTGAATAATGCATCAACAGTTCGTAGGCGGCTGCTGTATAACGGTGCCACGCTGTTCAATCTGCGCTTGTTGAACAATTCGGTAACACCCCGCATTAGCATTAATGTAGCAGATCGTCGGACACCTGCGGTAATTCATAGGATTGAGTGGGACTCTGTTAGAGATTTTCCATTGCCAACTTTCCGGTGAAATCGTTCAAGTTTTCCAGGGAAACAGAAAATAGTAGATATATATTAATTTTGAACGATTACGGATATCAGTGGTTAATCGCATATTGCGCGTGACAGTCGGTGAATTTTTGCACGATTCCGAGAGAAAGCAAATATTTTCCCGCGCATTAAATACACGGCTATCGTCCATTTCGTGGGAATGTCACGGAAGGCAGAGGTTCGAGGGGGAGCCGATATTCGGCCGGAGTTTATATATGAATATGTAGGACCCGTGACCCTCTTCACTTTGCGTTTCGGCCACTAAACGAACCATCCGAAGGGTTCGCCGTTGCTATTTCAACCGAAAGCTGCGCATCTTATCGGAATAACTCCTCGAATAAATTTCCGGTTGCTCGAATAATTGCTCGTTGCCCCTGCGGATCGCGCACGCTTATTATTTATGGCGGCGATTATTTGTTGCCCGCCGATAACGAATCCTCGATAATAAATCGACTGTTACCATTCGTTGAATTATTATTCTTTAAGTTCGAACTTTACTTTGGAGCATACGAAATTATTCGCTTCCTTTTCTATATTCTAATAGTATTCGATGAGAAAAGTTAAGAAATACAAGTTTTAACTCTAGAAACCCATTCGTTATTTTGACAGATTTAATGAAAGTTAATCTTAAATAATCAGATCCAAAGTAACTGAAATTACTTGCTACCCAAAACATCACGCTTTCTCGGAATATTACAAACCAATATGCACTGAGCGTCGTATTTAGTTTGAAAGCGTGTTAGTAGTAGATTCGAAAGTGGAATCGAAACGTCGCTGGGGAATCGTAATAACCATCAGCAAGGGGTGGTGCGATACGAGATGCAAATTATTCCTAACGGCGATGCAGACGTATCCCAGGTGGTATCAGTGCGATCCGTGATTATCGGAAAAAGTATAAATCGCTAATAAACGGTACCATATTTTTACTAATTTCCACGGTATTCCGTCTCTCTCCCTCGCTCTATTCGTTTTACAACGAACACGTCGACAGTGTAGTAACAAAAGAGGCGCACGCGTTTCGACGCTTCGTTGGACTCGTTAACGGAACCAGAATGGTTCTTTTGTTCGGCCGTGAAATACAATAATCAGATTCGAATTCGTAAATAGATTTCGCGATGTGGCGAGATAGAAGCATCGGTTGGTTGATCACAATTTTCCTGTGAAAAACGTGCTAGTTGCGTTCACTCTGGGAAAATCGTAGATTGAAATTTCATATAATTAGTCCTTTTAATTAAATTCGTGTTCCTCTATTTTTCGTGAAATTTCTGGTGACACTTGAGTTCTTTACATAAGGAAAATTTAATGTTGTATGTCTTTCAAATTTCTATTTTAGAGTTTTAAAATGGCACTAAAATTCCTTATACAGCGTGCTAGGAATAATTTAACCGGCGCGTTAAAAATCGTTATCGTGTCGAGGATCTACGGAAGGCGATGCTTCCTGAGGCGAAAGTGGAACACGAACGCGATTCATATCGAGCTCGCGTGATTTCTATTCGATGAATAGACACTTTCGATATTTGGTAACAACGACACTCGCACACAGGAACATCGTTCGAGCTTCCGGGTTAACGATTATCGTATATTTTTAACCGTCCTCTGTCTCACGTTGCGTCGTACATCCCGCAGGGACCGTTTTTTTTCCCCCTACAACTCCCTTTTTTTCATGGAGAATCATTACGAGTATTCGGTCAATGGAACATCGATTTACTGCATGCGAGAGACCAGACTTTTACGATGTACATTTGGGACCCACTGACGTTTGCGTTTCCACGAAAAAGCCTTGATGATTCGATGCATTAACGATCATTTTACGACACCTGGCTCGTAAAACGGTCTGTGATTAATCGCGACCGATACAGGATTTATTGAATTTATATGAGTTCAGATTTCGATGGTTTTTACTAGAGGTCTGCGATAACACGAAAATTTCGGGTGGGAATTTCGGATCGAGTAGGAATTGTTAAGGTCGGTTCGGGATAGGTTCTTGAAAGTATAAGTATACAACAACCCGAGCGAACCTGAGTAACGAGTACTCGAAATTGTTCGGCTTCTCGCGCACTTCGAGTTTCTACAAAAATTTCCCATTTGCTTCCGGTCAGTTATTTAGTTTCGTCAAACGTATCGAAGCGAAGCGTAGGTACACACGCGTGAAATACGCTCGAGAGGATCGTTCGGGAATGCTTAGACGCTTGAATTGCATTTAGACTTTCAAATTAAGCCGCTTTTTCCCGACCCCATGGCCGATGTATTAATGGAAGGACACTCATGAAGGATATTCGATCGAAAAGGGATGATACCTTTTTTTTCGACGATCGTAAAATGCGGATATTCGGCTAGGGAAAATGGCTGGAAAATGCGAATACTGAAATTACTTTCGCATTCGAAACGATTTCGGAATATCGTGGAGTTTAACTTGTTAATCATATGTTAGTTGATCATTCATGAATAAAAAGTTTCTATCGATCAACGGATGGTTCAAGCATCGCATGTTGATTAAAAACAAGTGAGGTGAATTAAGGGTCGATGAAGGCAGCAGAAAAATCGAACTACCCAAAGGGAATTGGAAATACGGCTCTCTTTTTCCTTTTCTTCTGATATTCCTAGTAGAAAAGCATTACTAAGAAGAGTTTCATTTTGTATAAATTTTTTATTTTCCATCTGGTTCGATATTCTATGACAGTAATCTTTAATGGCCTATCTTCTTTCAATGAAGCATGCACTTTCATGTAATCTATGGATATTAGTGATTGTAATAGCATAAAAGGGCCTATTCTGTCTGATTAAATGAATTATAATTATACCAATAATTCAACTAATAGTGTAATATAATACCATCAAACAGCACGAAACTATTGCAAATCACCAATGCCACGTTGAACATACCGAATCATTAGACTAATTGCTAACTAATTGCAAAATATCATATCGTTTCTGTAATTGGTATTAATAATAATTAAAAATTGAAAAGAGCTTTCATCGAGCTGTGTTCAGTGAAATATGTATATTTTCGACCGAGCGCCTTTCATCGGGAACTTTTCATCCCGTAAAATAAATCAATTGGATAATTGTTAATTGGCGTGTGTTTATTCGTCAGCACGCATCGCGTTCGCGAAAACTTTGTACGGGTAAATATTAATGTTCGATAGATGGAAATTTATCGAATTATTAAAACATTCCATGCTATTAATAATTCATCAACGATTATTTCATTTACAAGCACCACGGGGTGCTTATTAAACGCGCATATCCGTCTTTGATCCTGAAAAATTAATAAAATTTCATTGTATACGATTCAATATACTCTAAAATTGTATAATAAATGTTCAACTAGCCGTGGATATAAAATATACAATAAACATTGAAAAATTGATTTGTATAAAATTATTTTGCATTAATTCGACTGCTCTAGTTCAGCTTACAGGCATCAATTAAAATTAAATATGTCACGTTCTTTTAAATTTAATAAATATTTCTCCTCATTTATTCAAGTGTCATATGTGTCCAAATATAATTGTAATAGTAATTTATAATTCTGTACTTATTACGTTATACTTTTGATACGAAACACAGATATTAGATTATAAAATTACAATTCATTCATTATTTACGGGAATGAAATACTTTCAGGTCATAGTAAAAATAGGGGTGTGCGGGAACTCGAAGCCGAATATCAGTTCGGGATCCGAACTCGAATCGAGATCCGAAACTCGGGTTGATATTCGGATCTCGAAATTATGAGTACTTAAATTTTCGAGGGCCAGCAAACCTCCAAGTAAAAATACCCATCATTTTCGATTAGTGTAATTTGTAATTAAATAATCAGAAACTGTTATTACAGATTAATCCGTATCTATCACGGAACGTCCATTTCGACGTTGCGATTCGCATTGAAATTGGATTTGCTTGAGGTTTCATTACGACCACTTGCCTTATCGTCGTTTGAATTATACGCGGCGGTCTCGTGACCGCAATATCGATTCTGCGTTATCGCATTTGCCTTCGATAAACTGTTCGTAACTTTTGCAACGGGCATTCGACGGAAGGAAGGGCAGGATTTTTGATCGGTTATTAATCGGACACGGGATTTCGCGTGTAATCCAACCGCTTAGTCGGTTTAGTAATTATCGAAGGTTGGGCAGGTAGTCGAGGGTGAAACAGACACCCTTCATTATCCCTGGGAAACTATTGTCTGAATCTCCATAAAATTACTCCATTTTCAATTCTTTTTGAAATTTAAAGTATCAAAAGATATTACAAATTCATAATTCGTCTAAAAGAAAAAGAAAAGAAATGATCCAGATTACAAAGGAAGAGCAACACTCAAAACTCTTGAACAAATATATTCACGACCCTCCCGAAGGAAAGATGAAGATGTGTCAAAAATTTCTCGCCATCCCCCAGGCAACGATACTCTCCTTGAGGACATTTCTTTCCCGGCGAAGCAGGCCTCTTATCGTCAGTGATTACGACTTTTTAAAGGGGATTTCCTCCCTCCACGCCTTATCTACGAGCAGTTCTCGTTTCCTTTGCCCTTCTGGCTGTTCTTGCCGCCATTGAAGGCCGCTTTCGAACGTTTCCGCGGTTGTAACTGGATTCCCTCCGTCCCCGAACGCCATCGTCTTCTTCAACCCCTTTGGAACCTCGTCGAACCGAGCTACTTCGTCATTCGCCTTTTTCTTTTAACTTTCAATTCGATTTGCATGTGAAAGAATGCCATTCGGCTCTTAGTTCGCTCTTTGGCCAGTCCTCGTCTTAGAAAACCTACTCGACTGAGGTCCACTCTAGCCTTTTCTGTTATGCAAATTTTATTATTCTGACCGATGTCTGAGTCCATCTGACGTGTTCCTTCCTTTATACGATTGCCGAAGGTCTACTTTGCCTGACGTTGCTCAGATGAATCTTTGCAAGACACTTTTACAAAGGAACTTGATCGTTTGATTTGAACTTAAAGAGACGATCCAGGAGATGCCATTTTACCATTATGCCATATCAGCAGTTATTATTGTCTTGAGACAAATACCAAACAGAAACATGATTTTGTTTCAGTGCCTCCGAATATAGAAGATTATCAGACATCCTCGGACGCCATCGTTAGAGAAGGCTCCAATGTGACTCTAACGTGCAAGGCGACCGGAAGTCCCACGCCGACCATAAGCTGGAAAAGAGACGACAATCAGCAGATTTCAATTAACAAGACTCTCTCTGGTGGGTATTTTGTCAGGACGGAAAATATTATAATATACATATATCGAGGAGATCCGTGACCGCGTTTCGATAGATATTCGGCGAGGTCGAGTCTCGGCAATTAAAAATAATGACATTCGCCCGTTTTCGTTCAAAGATCAAAGATGCAATCTGGAAAACTGTGTTACCGGTATCAGAGGGGAACTCGAAGGAAAATAACGCGTCGAGATGGTACGCTTAGATACGGGAAAAGAACAAAGGGACAAGGGTGTCCCTCGTTAACCCGTCACGCAATTCGATAGATTCAGAAAATGTGCATGGACTGATTAAAATTTCATGGTCTGTAATTATAAAGAAATAACTGGTTGAATTTTTTACCACCCGTTTACGAATCGCGGCACTCACTAATTTATGGGAATAAATAAGGGATGATGCTTTGAGGGTGAAATTAAAAATTCAGTTTGTTACTCTGACGAATATCGTTGAACGAGTAGCAAATTGGAGGTCGGTAAAGGAAACGTGTAATTAACGTGGATTTCTTATTACGAGAGATTTTTAGAACGAATATATTAAATTAAAGAGTCGCAAATGCGAAATGGTTGGACTACTTGGACATTTGTGTCAGTGAGAGAAAAAATGTGAAATGTAAAATTCATAGAAGCGAGGGCAGTGTAAATTGTAGATAAAATTTATTAATCATTCTTTTTAATATTTATTAATGTCAAATGAGCACAAAATAATCTCAAATGCCATAAAATCGTGAGAAATGGCGTCGAGTTGTCGGACGTAATAGATCAACGAAACGAGTTTTCATGGATGCATATTTTATCCATTATTTTTTACCCTGGCATCGTTGATCTGTCAATTAACGCATGGTTTTAAAGGCTTTCAGACTTAATTCTAACAATTCGCCATTGTCGAGCGTGAAAATCAATTAATAAAGAAACGAGACTGGCTGTCGCGTTAAAATGAAGATTATAATTTGCAGTTCCCGAATGGAAAGGTGAGACATTGGAAATTACTCGGATCTCCAGGCTGGACATGGGTGCCTATTTATGCATCGCGACGAATAGCGTGCCTCCGACGGTCAGCAAACAGATCAAAGTCTCCGTTGACTGTGAGTACATTTTATATTCATCAATCTCTATCAGAAATTGCGTTTATCTCTAGGCTTTGGCATAACTATGTAGGAGCCAGGGTGGAATTTTAAAACTTTAAGATTTTAAATTTTCGCAATTCCATCATTCTAAATTTTGCAATTCCCGAATTCTACAATTTCAAAATGAAATTTCAAAATTTCTGTGGGTCCAGCCCCACTCCAAAAAAAATTTCAGTCCTAACCGCGATCCTAGTCCGGATAATTAATTTCAAATCATCACGATCAATTTATCACTAGAATAACAAATATCATCAAAAATAGATATTTCTTTAAAGTATTAAAAGCATGGAGAGGTGGTTACTTTCATAATGAAATTTATAAACAAACATAGAGGAATATTTTTTTTCTTTCTGAAACAAAAAATACAATATGGTACATCTGGTAAAGGGGTTGAAGAGCGCACAATTTAATAACAGAGAAAGGTGTCCGGCAACAAAGAGTGTCTTTGTTGCTTACACACTTTTCCCCAGCGATGTACAGAAAGCAGCGGGCGAGGAGATAAGTGTGGAAGGAAAAAAGAGCAGAGAAAGGGAGGTATATTCGTGTGAAAGAGTGAAAGCGAATGGTATAGGGGGATGAAGAGCAACGGTGTTGGGACATAAAAGTAAGCTCAGGCGAACCATGACACACCATTACCGTTTCCATCCCGGGTATTTGCCAATTGTTACGTTACTGCTTCTCCTAAATACTGAAGCGTGCCTTTTCTCTGGCTTTTGTCCGACTTACCGACCCTTATTGCTTTCTATCTATTCCCAAGCTTCATTATTATCCTTTCTTTATTAATTTTTTTTTTTTATCGAAAGTTAAATTTCTCCAGTTGTAAGTTCGACGGGACGGGATAATGCACATGGTCGACAGAACTATTACATTACTCGATCGCAATTTGACTTCAAAGGGCCCGAGGGTAATACTCGTTGACAAAAGCCTTTGCCCGGAGCAGCCGGCTACAAATAGAATTAAAGGACGCCTAAAAGGATAATCCTCGGCGCATCCGCGGACAGACCAGCGGCAAAAACATCCCCTCTTTTCGTATCCTCCCGCCTAACCTCGTCCAACCCTCGTCTGGCCATGAATCGCAATTCGACGCTTCTTTACGACGCCGCTAAATTAATTACTCTCGCTTTGACTAAACGGATAACTCTTTCGTTGTCGTATCTTTTACACGTGATTCATTTTTATTTTACCACCGGCAATATTGCTGAAGATGACGATGACGGGTCATTGCCACGAATTTACCTGTCAATTTAGTCATTTCACCGATTAAAACGCGAGTCGTTACGGACAATCGAGGGGTTATGAAAGCGGTCGAGCCCCGGCTAGAAGTCATCAAATTAGAGGTGATGATACGAGCACGTTCCGCGCGTTTTTATACGCTCAGGACGGAAGATTAATTACGAAGCGGGACAGATTACACCCACCCTCTCATCGTCCCGATGACATTACAACTTTACGAGCTGAAAAACTTACCCTTTCTCCTGTCCCATGGTCCATCATTTCTTCGCCTGGCGCCTCGGTATTATTCTAGCCCAGACATTACACTTTCGGGTATCCGAAATTTTACCGATACGCCTCGGTATTATTCTAATCCAAAAATCATGCCATCGTTTCTGGTAAAAATTCTAAATTTTTAGGTTTTATTTACGTTTACAGCGATCGGCACTTGAAATGTTTGCGTTCACGGATGCGCTTGGTTGTGCCGTTTGAAATTGTATACAGAGCCGAGTTGTCGTTGCTGCCCAAAGGAACGCGTTGTTCTGTTGTTTAAGTTGACTGAGGGCTTAGGAATGGTTGATTCGCCGCAGAGTTTGCGAACGTTGCACTCGTACCTTTGCTTTCGCGGTTGCACAGTTGCTCGAAACTGTTTCTGGGAACCGAGTGTTTAGGATGTCGCACGCTTCCCTTAATCGTGACAGCTTAGTTTCATCTATCCCGGAATTTCTCTCAAGACTCACTTCCCATTTCTTGCGTCACACACAATTACTTTTTTATAGCCTGAAGGATTAAAAGCAGGTGATAACGAGATAGGTGATCGCGAGCCTCGTATTCCATCGTTGAACTTCACTTTAATCAATCCTTTTATAACGATGCCGTGGCCCATTTATTCTTTGCTAGTTTGTCCATTCATTTTTCAGAAAAAAAATGGGAAAAAAGAACAGGTATACCGTGTGCATAACGTATCAAAGCAGCAAACAGCGGCGGTAGTAACATTCTACGAAGCTAGTCGTTATCGATCGCACGGTAATCTACGGAGTGCAGAGATAGAGGGAAACTGTAGAAGCGGGCATGGTAAGTCGCCGTTTTTTAATTTGGACACGGCCACCACGGTTAATGACCGTTGAGCTTGGATTCGGAGCAGATCTGCCGGCGGGACGGTAATTTTTCGGCTACCAAGCGGGAAATCTGTTGGGAAAATGAGACAAGGCCGAAAGCGGTTGCCGGCTCTGTTTTCCCGTGGCTGCGTTCTTGGCCAAACACCGTTTAGTGATTTATACGCGACGACAAATTGGCCGTGCTCTATCGTCGCCGTATTTTACCACTAAAATCGTATTATACCATCTTTATTTAAAATTTTAGTCAAACTTCCACAAATTTAACGTGTCCTCGCTTTTTCTTTCTCTCTGTATCACATCAAAGGATCTCAAGTCCACTTTTCTTCCAAAAATAGAAAAAGAAAAAAAGAAAATTAAACTACCACGAGTGTCTAAAAATGCTCCAACTATTTTTTTTTAAATTATTAACATTTTACCTCGTGTTTTTAATATAATAAAAGTCAATTAGAGTGAAAAATTAAAATCTTCGGAAAGATTGTCTGCTTTTAAGTATCGAGGTCGAAGGTAACGAAACAGCGAAAGGTGATGGGGTGGTTTGGGGTTGGAGGAGGTAAAAGTGGGAGGTTGAACCATAGTCACGTATAAGCAGTGACTCAGCCACGATCCACCCTTCGTTCCGACACCCTTCGTTGGCCCAACCCTCTGTTACCCTTCCTCCTTTCCGCGGCTCCAGTGGCAATCTGTTATTAAAATCAGCAACGAGAAAAATCCGTGCCGTATCTACGCGGGACGAGCCGCGTACCGACAGACGTGTTGCGGCAAAAATTAAGCCACCTGCAAACTCAGAAACAAAATTACCACGATGGGGCTGTGGATGGTTACAGGACACGCTCGTCGGCCACGATTTTATATGGCGTTTTCAGACGAATTCTGAACGTTTTACCGGCTTGCTTGCTCGAAATTTGTATTGACATCTTCGTTCAGTAATATTAATGACACTTTTCCATCAAGATTCTTTTTTATTTATTTATTTTTTTATTTTTTATCTATTGTGTCGAAAGATGAATCGACGTTTTGATTTAAGCGATAGCGGCTTGAAATATTCATCTTCGTTGGGTAGAAACGTGCTTATCGTGTTTGCCAATTGTAATTTAATTGTTCGGCAGCGAGGAAATTGGGAATCTGCTGGCAGCGCGAATCGCATGCACGCCGATATTACAGATCGCTATTCGAATCTATCGATTTCAGTTTATCCGGCTAAAGCCTTCGAAATCATCTGTTCTTCGAACCAACGAAAATGCGATTTCGTAGCACAGACTGCTAATCCGTCAACAAATTCTCGATCACTTGTCACGTTTCGACGACGTGTCGATAAACATTCCGTTCCTACAAAATTTGAAAAACAAAAAAAAGAAGAAAAATCCACCTTACGCGTGCAAATGATAATTCGTATGGAAGCTAGCCGGTAGTGCAAAGGATTCCATTATTCGTATCGAAGAAGGGAAAATAAAAAATAAAAAGGGAAATAGGGCTAAGGCGTAAGCAGCAGGTTCTCTAAAAAAATTTCAATCAGTTCCGGCGCTGCGAAAGGAGCACCGAAGCTCTTACGGAAACCTTTTAGGATCGTGAAAAGGAGCACAATAATGATCGGATTTTCTCTACCGATATCGATCTCGCGCTCGTGTTTCCACGTCTGTCGTGCCACCTACCTACCAGCCTGTTGGAAGAAAGATTGCCGTCGAAACTGCAAGAGGGTTGCCGCGTGTATTGCGAGCAGGACCTTATCGGCTACGACTCGGCGTTTATTTAAATTTAAAGCTGGAAGATCAACCTCGAACCATTTTACTGATTCTTTTTTTTTTTCTTCCAAAGCACAGAACCTTCCCTCTCTCTAATTCTCGGCTCTTGTCGATCGTCTCCGAGCCAGGCACGTCCCTCGAAAAACTCATTAACGTGTCTCGCTGATTCTTCTTCCCTTTCCCGCGGGAGAAAGGAAACGACGACGACGTGGGTCGAAACGGGCACAGCCCTGGTGGATTCGTGATACTCGATCGTGCCGTTGTAGATTTTTTTTCTCAAGACTGGAGTATAAAAAATCGATTCAAGGGTTGGCTGTCTTCGAGAAAGGTTTGTAGAAGCATCCAAAGGATAATGTAGGCAAATATAGGGTTCGGTTGTGTAGTTTTTGGCTGAGGGATAAGGAGATAAACTCTGCTTTGAGGTGTTTGTATTTAGAAATAAAGCAAGCTTCTTTTTTTTTTTCAATTTTTTAAGAACACTGTCATTATGAATTCGATTAAATCAACGCGTAGGAACTTGAAGAGGGTGCTTCCGTACGTTCAGGAAAAGAACTCGCGCGTTCTGCAGACCGTTAGAATCGCGTCGTCATTTTTTCCACCATGTTAGAACAGCAGACGAGTCGGTTGCAATTAAACGAAAGGACTTCCTTTCTTCTCTGCCACACCGACTTCACGCGCAGAAAAATATTTCTGCTGCTTTTTCAATCTGATTACAAGAGGGAAGTTCGTCAAATGTAACAGCAAGTGCTCGTAATTTTCTTAATTAATCCACGCTGAGCATTCGCGTACAAAACAATCGTTAAACTGAGTCGTCAAGATAACTCGGGTCGCTGTTTATTCGCGATAAACGTAAGAGGAGAGAAAGGATGTTCCTTAATCTAGCGTTATCCTAGAAGAGTATTCTTACCGGTGAAATTTAGCCAACGCTCAGGAACAGGGAGAGTGATTAAATAATAAAAGCAGTGGCAGGCTGGAGAGAAGAGGAAAATGAGAAAAGAACAACTTTCGCCAGGGCACCGGTAAAATATTTTATTAACAAGGCTGCAGTAGTTGCAGTACAACCGAGGAACTTGGTGGTAAACTGTATCATGGCGCAAAGAAGTTGCACAGAGAACCACCGCTTCTTATTGGTAATTTTTCTGGACGTTTAATTACTATTCGAGTGGTCCACTCGAGTGTGTTTCTAAAGCAAGCGAAAATAATCCATGGACTAATATTTGCAAGAAAAATAAGGGTTGAACGAGTATTTGGAGGATACTCGGGGTAGTGAGAAATATTCAGGTATGTTTTGCCCTCGTATTTACAATTTTTCAGGTAATATTTTGGGTAGAGTACCCGGGTAAAACGTACTCGGGTACTTGGATACTTGGATACCCGCGTACCGAAAATTAATATCCTCGTATATGTTTTGTAAATTTGGGTCTCAAATGATCCAGACTCCACTATTCAAGCATGTCTAACTATATACTGACCTATACCACTTACTACTAGTGAAAATCCCTATCTAACACGAAATCCTTTAACAAAACTCTGAAAACGAGTCGTAAATTCCACAAAATACGCTTCCATTAAAGTGTCAAAATGCAATCACCAGAAAATAATCAAAATTTCATCGAGAACCATAAGTAGCTTACAAATCAGTCGGTAGGTCCCGGCACGGTCCAAATTATCGGAACTCGGTTCAAGGGTGGACCAAAATTTCTCTTTCGAAGATGCGACCCTTCTGGTTCTAATTAAAGAGGGTGGTTACGTTTCATCAGGAACAAAGGTCATCACAGATAAATGTCCGACACGGGAGGACAGAAAATGAGAACATCGCGGCGATTGTTTTCGCTCGAACGTAGGAGGTCTGAATAAAAGTTGGCCGGTGTTCGTTCAGTAAGCTACATCGAAGGAAAAGGAACATTACGCGAAAGCCACGGAGAAGAGCTTTCATAAACGAATGTCGCGAGATACGATGAAATATTGGCGGCCTCTGGCTGCTTTTCCTGCCTCACTTCGTCGGGAAACGTGTTTACACGCTGTCTGCCACCAGGCGAGAATTATTTTCGTGCGGAACACGGTGTACAAGGTTTTAGCGGCGGGATTCTTGTTTCTTTTTTTAAAGGGACCGTCCCATTTCCACGGTGTTTAATGTGGATGAATTATCTGTTTGCGTTGAGGGTAGGCTTTGAAGGGGTTTGGGTAATTTTGGATAGCATCCGAGATTCTCTATAATAGAAGTGGGATAAGTGTGGATAAATGAAATTTGTTGCGGCGAAAGGGTTAAAAGCCATTCATGAATCTTTCCATCTGCTGCATTTGGTGAATGGAAAAAGAGAAACGGAAAGAAATCGAGCCTCGAGCGAGAACTGTTAAATCTGCAACAGGCGACAATGAAAGCACGCTCTCAGATATTTAACCCTGAAAGCAACGACACGAGGACCGACGTGCCGCGATCTCTGTGGCAATGTTTTTGATCTCGACTCTGTTGTTTCGTTGAAAACGCGCGAGATCAAGTGCATTCTATCCCTGTTCGAGCCACCCGGCTGGAGGGTGGAAAGAGAGAAAAAAAGAACACAGAGAAGAGGGATGATGTGCCAATGAAGCTTTTATTTTCTCCTTTTTTTAAATACGTTCCATCTATGAATTTTTACGGTTTCGCGTATCGACTATCGTTAGATATTGTTTTTCTTTTTTGTTGAAAGAGCTCGCAGCAAATTTCCAGTATTCCTATAATAAAGATAAAAATGACACTGTTGCCACAGGGTAGATTTACGCGATCGTGGAACAAGAAATATGCTCCTTCTTCGCCGAGTTTCGTTCAAGTTTCGAGCAAAAGCGAGAGGCCGTGGTAGGGGAAAAGTTGACGGCCTTTGAATTTGAATATAAATCGAAAAGCTGATCGCGATCAATTTGTTTTTTTATGTTCTTCACTTTTTCGGGAAGCGGAATCGTTCACATTTGACCTCCATATTAATTAATCCTTCAATCGTGACAGAACAAAAAACGGTTGTATAAAATTAAAGATATTCTTTCGATCAATAATTCTCATCCACTTTTCCTCGTTACTCTAGTTGGGAAAAATTCAAATTCTAATTGAAGCAGAGACATTTGCAATTTTTTCGTTGGTGCAGCCACGTGCACAAGAATCCGCTTCCAGGATATCCGATCGGAAACGAACTTCAGGATTAGCGGATCAAATTTTCGATAATTTTGAACATAAAAATTTCAAATAAAAGGAAATTTATCTGTGCATCGTGCAAAATTATCAAAAGTATGATTTCGTAGTCTGATTATACTGTTGGATGCAAGGAAGGCTTCAGTAATTAAAGTTAATTTTATTAAGTATTTCTTACATATAGCGAAGTTGTTGCAAAAATCTCTTATTTTTTTGGGTACCCACACACCCCTCAATAGTGATTCACAAAATTTGCTGTAACCGTCAATTTTGGAGATAGAACAATGAAACTTAGAAAGTATAGTTGGAAAATAATGTAAAATCTAATCAAGTATTTTACCAAAAAAGGGCTTGAGCCTTATAAGACCCATCTTATATCCAGCAGTACAAATATGACAAGCCTAAAAAGAAAAAAAAATGTAAACCCATGAAACAACGGTGACAGGTCATTTCCGCGTATCGACGTTTGCCATTGGAAGTACCGCTCCATTTCCAACGAACGCGAAGTAAGAAAAGGAAAGACGATCTGCTTTGAAGCAAGTGTACAGCTCGCTGGCAGAAACCTGTTCATCGTGCACGATATCTTCCACTTGGCCAAGCAACGACCCCATAAAAGCACGGAATCCGTACCGGTTCTCATGGCACGAGTAGACGCACTATCTTTTCACCGCAGCCACGACGACGCCGGGCGTCGGGGCTCTTCGCGTCGAGGATGTCGCGAGAATTTCGCGCACGGCCTCGAATAAATAAAGGAATAAATAAAAACGAGTAGACACGTGTCTCACAAATCACGGGAATCGTGCTGACGAGACCCGTGGGACACAACGCGAACCTGTACGTTCCTCTCCGCTCGACATCGCGGAGGATCGGCGCGAGGGATGGCTTTCCAGGATTATTCAACGCGTGTTCTGCCTTTATACCTTCCTTTCCGCGTATCATGTTGATACATAAAGGTAGTATTTTATACTTGAATGGAAGATCCGTTTTAACACGTTGCCGGATCATTTTCGGGGCTGAGAAGCCATTAAGTGGGTCATCGGTGGAGATTGCAATTATTTATTTTATCGCTCTGAAATGAATTTCGAAAAATTAAAATTGCAAGAACACGTAGCACCGAGTAATGAGAAATAGTGAACCGTACGACAAGTTTTCGTCCATGTACATCTCCACCCATTTTACACCAGGCGAGGAATGATTTTTGAAATTATTTCACGCGTGTTCTGCTCTCGCACGTATCTCCGGCTACCTCGTTATCTACTTTGCGTTACCGCCGCTATTTTACGTCAGACATGGAAAAATGTTCGTGTTTCTACGTCGGTGTACGTGTTCGCCGCAAGCGTAATTAATCACAAGACGTGATTATTATAAACAGCGACGTTAATTGGTCTTGTAAGGAACAACGCTTCTCCAAACGGGATAAAATGATTTAAAAAATTGTGGAGGAAGTAATATCATTTATAAAATTTTAGGTCTGTGCGGGTATCCGACGTTCGGATCGGGTCGGGTAATGATCGGCTCGGGTTCAGCGCAACTACGAAAGTTCGTGCAGCATATAAATTTCTATGGTTACCTCTAATTTCAGGATTCGAACTTGCTTTAGTATCCGGATTCGACTAGAAATTCAAAACTCAATTCGGGAGCTGACATTACATTCAAGGAATGATTTTTTAGACTTATCTTAAATTTTTTAATTTGAAAGTGTTTTCATACGTTATCGTACATATAATTGGATATAATTGAATTTCGATACCTCTACACGTTTATAATATTCACGAATCTTTACCCGCATTTTTGTGAAAATTTCTTCCAAAATGAATCACCGTTCTAAGAATATAAATAAACACGGAGATTTATTTCTTCCAAAAAATATTTGCTCGTACATAAAAGTATGCAAAGAATATTCTTTGAGAAGGAAAAAGCCCGAGATAGCTGGTAGCTAAGTTGAGAATACAAACCTCTTCATGGTCCGTAGTGACCCATGAAGAGTGGAGCACAAAGGTTTCAGGATTATTCCGTGTGTATTCTGCAAGTGTGCTTCTCTATTCGCTATTTTCCTTCGTTTTTCTGTTCCTTTTTTTTTCTTGGCGCAAAGAGCATGCAACAGACGGTGTGGGTTGATGTATTGCTTCGCAACTGGGTCAGAAGACACCATAATAATTGTGGGAACGTAAGTTTCAAGCATTTCTTTCTCTTATCTTCTGACGATACAGTAGAGTTTAATGTGCCCCTTTATACACATGGACGAAGTGTAACGCGCTGTAATTGCGTATGGAGTAGACACACGGTGTGACATATCGCTGTAGGCTGTATTGTCACGATGTTACGCTGTATCGCCGTCGGGCATGGCGTACAATAATCATGTCATAACGCAATCCACGCGTGCTTTCCGCGCGTGGACGCGAGCCTCGTGTAATTGTCGCGGTGCACGAGGACTCGTTACACCCTTTAACGGCAGCGTGCATCGGCTTCCAATGGTGGCCGGCATAAAGTGCAGCTACAATTGCATCAACGAGCCTGGCATCCTTGCCACGATGTTGGCGACGTGTCACAGACAGCGAGCAGCTTCCCACCTATTCGCCATTACGTACATAGGTGATTTTCCGCTAAAGTTTAATCGATTTCACTGGAGAAAAATTTTAAATTGTTAGCAAATATTGCAAACGTTCGTGAATTTAATTTCTACTGTCAATCATTCCTTGGAGAAAGGGAAATTATTCCAGAAATAGTTAAACGTTGAAGTAATTTCAATATTAATCGTTTTTTTAATTAACTATACGTTCCCTCGATATTTGAAATTTTAATTAAGTGCCGATGACGGCTTATGAAAGTTTGCTATCGACTGAAATCCTTTTAGAAAATAATTTAATTAATGTAATTGATGATGTCGTTAACAGAAATACAAATTAAACGATCTATTTTCTCGGAATTTTTGGGATCAAAGATGGTCAGACGTTAAAATAGAGCAGCGAGGTGGCACTTCAGTGGGAGTGGGAAAGGGGTGAAAGTTTTCTTGTAGCGGGCGCAGGTGTGCAGCCGAAGTCGTGGCGGCGTCACCGCGTAAGAATCGTCGGGCCGGCGGAACAAAAGGAAAGTTTCGCATGCCCGGCACGTATCTATTGTCTCGCTGGGATGTCATCCGTCTCTGCAACAGACGTAGACGAATGAATCGGAAGGAAACACGAGATTCGGATTATCGAGTCGGGCTGGCCGACTTTCGGGGATCCGGGCGACCCGCTAGATAGTTTCCTGGAAGTTCGTTGACTTTTCTATTAGCTAGTAAATAGAAGCGTTTACTATCTTGGCAAATGGTCTAAGACAGAGGTTCTCAACTTATTTATAAATGCGTACCACCGACACCAAAATTCAAGAATCTTAGGTCAAAATTTTGAGGGTTGCTTTCATTCCTTAAAATCGCGTCTCAGTCGATATAAAGAAAAAATACTTGTCTTTAATTTTTACTTGCTTAATAATTGTACGAAGTTCCATCAAAATTGGAAGGGGACACTTCTGTGCCTTTCCTTGTGAGAGAAGAAAAGTCGGTAGGGCTTGTTCGTTTTATTTTTGACGAGTCGCGTTACTTCGTACCGGAAACGAAGTGGACGATGAGAATTTTCACTGAACCAGCCTGTTTCAAAATCGCGGCACGTAAGAATACTCCATAAGAAAATCCGAGATTTTGCCGTTCGTTGAAGGAAAAAATAGACGAATAAAACCGAGGAAATACGTCGTCGCGTTGAAAAGCGGCTCTCGCTGGCCAGCAATCGGCTTTTTATCAGGATCCCGAGTGCACTAGGGGTCCCTCTGGTCCCTGGCGTTGATGCCCGCGTAAGACACCATAAAATTACCATAGAACGGTGAAGAAGAGCCTTGCTTTCCTTCGCGGATGAACGACGAGGGATCACGTGCCACTATTTTCTTTCTATCCTCGCATTTGCGTCCCTATTTTCTTTTTGCCCTGCTCCCCGGGTCCGAGCGACGGACTTTTCATTTGTTTCTTCAAGCCAACGCGGTCACGTTGCCTCCCGCACAGTTAGAATTTAAACCGAAAGAATTCGTCCCGATGTGACGAGAAGAAGGATTTTTATGATCGTTCCCAGGCGAGACGCGTTTCTTTTGCTTTGCATAGGATTTATTTAAGCTTCCCGCGAAAACGTGAGCTTTGATTTGTGGTTACCGTTTTACATAGAGAAATATCGCGGCGATTTGTTTATAAAGCAGCTTCGGACACAAATGAAATAAAAATACTTTTTCCAAGATTTGTAGGAAACACTTGTCAGAGGATAATCTTCTTTGTTAAATAAGGGAATAAGTCAACGCGTCAGGAACAAGTTGGCGAAAAGAATATCGTGATTGGCCAGCCGTAAATGATACGACGTATGCAGAGAAAATTTCCGGAAACTTTCGTGACAGGACTGTGAGACTGTCTTCTCTGTCTTCCTCGCTGTCCTCCTTGATATATCCAATTTCATTCTGAATCTCTGAGAATAGCTTAGGATTTAGCTTTTCCTACGGTGCACGTTTCTCTCTCTCTCTCTCTCTGGTTGGCTTAAGCTATATATTCTATGTACTTTGCATTTCACCCCTTTTTTCTTTCATCCACCGGCGCATCATTCAACTTTCATGTCGTCCCGGTGTTTAAGCTTATGTATTTTAAACATTTTCCGACGAATCTCGGATTTCCATCAACTTCTTTTCTTTTTATGGTTGTAGAATTCTCATATTTTGCACAAATTGGTCGCGTTTAACGGTAGCTACCGGAGAGCGTGAATTTAATGGCCGGATAGTCGTAATACTTTCGCAATGAATCGAGCTATTCCGGAGTCTGTAAAGCAGCGCGGTTACCAGTCATCCAATGAATCGTAAAGCAAACGACATTTTAATTGTAAAGCTTCCACAAACGCGACCGAGACAATAACGACTTAATACTCTACTCCGCAATCTGGTACCGCGATCTGAAATTTTTGTGACTAGAGGTGTGCGAGGACCGGATCCGACTATCGGAAACTCGACATTTTTTATTTTCTGACCACACCCAACCCTATCCGATCCCAGTATCGAGTACTCGTACACCTCTACTGAACGCACAATATCTGGTGCATCATATGGAGTTAAATTGCAATAACTAAAAGTTATTAAAGAGTAAACTAAACTTCATTTCATAAAGACTAGACCACAAGTTAACAAGGCATAAATCAAGAAGACGTTTCTTTAAACTTTCGAATTAATGCAACCTCCATAAAGCGCACCCTTGACTCCCGACTTTACGGCCTTTGATCGTAGCTACAAAACTGAACAACTGATACGCACGCAGAATGGAAAAGTTGGACTACTTTTCGATCTTACCCTCTACTACAAACCCCCCCCCCCCCCCCCCCCATTGACATCTGTGAGGCTTTAAGAAGGGACGTTTGTTGCGTCGAGTCAGGTGTACTCGTGTGGGTACATTAAAAAAGTTTCATTAGGTTATTTCACGGGGGACATGGTCTGTCAGAAGTCTGCTGGAAAAGGGTGAACACATGTTGGACACGGGGAGAAAACGACATAAATATTTATGCCGCGTTGTTTGGGAGTTTTGCAGGACCGTGAAATTTTTCGTCCGTTACACCTTTTTACGATACTTCTATTTTTATTTCTTTCGAATAAATTGTATTCAGTGTGGGTTACTTAATTTGACCATCTTAAGGTCGTATCGTAAAAATCAAATTTAAAAGTTTAGACACTGCTAGACATAAGATACGGGAAAATATTTTAATTATCGAGTAAAAGATAACGATATAAAATTAGTAAAAAATGAATAATTTCATTATCAATCAGTGTTACGAAATTAGAGTTGATCTTAAAATTTATAAAAATCTTTAGGTTACAAAAAAAAATTATTATTGCGATAAATAACAGAGACAATTCTGGTGATCGAGTTAAGCGACTCACCCTACATATAAATTCAATCTCTGATTTTGTATCATAATCAGTTTATTCGTAAAACTTTAATACGACTGATGAATTGTTTATGCCACCGTTTGATGACGGTGAATAAGTGATGGTAATTCAATTCATTTATATTTAACTATTTCCACAACAAATGCGTTGGAACTGAACGAAATTCGAGCTTCATAAAAAATAACAAAAGTTTTGGAATTTAACAACTGATATCAAATTATAAAGAGTTGATTGCAAGACGATCAAGCAGGAGCAAGGCAATCTTCCAGACTTTTTTCTTTCTCGAAGGAGGAACGCGTTTTTCTGAGAAAAGTACTTCATTTTAAGGAGCCGTTCCGGCTCCTCTTTCGGGCTTCTTTTTATCCAAAGGGCCCGGGCTGCTACGCAATATGCTTACGTAACGAGAAAGCCTGGCAGAGGCATATGCATATAAACAGTTATATTCGTGTCCCTACACCCTTATGACTTTATACCACGACCGCCGTCGAATACGAAATTCCTGGTCGTGCACGGCTTCCTGTATTTCGTGTCGTTTTACCGTCCACGAAATCTTTAGAGCTCGCAAACAGCGGACCAGTATTACCCGTTGGATAAAATGATTTTTCATTTCAACCCTTTCCCACCTTACATTGCGAACATAGAATCAGAATTATTCTATAAAATAATTTAATTAATAACAATTTCATAAAATTCTGAATTTCTATCTGTAGGTGAATTTTTGTTCCATTTCGTCGCGCTTTTTATCACAATCATTCGCTGAAAATCAATTAACTTCTCCAATTATTGCTCAATAATCACGTTACTGTTTTCCACTGATAATGGTGCATTGTTGATCGATTCAATTATCGCACGTGGAGGCACGAAAAATGAAAAAAAGAAAAAAAAAGTGAAACAGAATCAATTCAGAGGTACGCCGACTACGCGGAGCATTTTATTAAAATCCACAAAGAAAATGGGAACAGCTTGCTAAACCAATGCGGTGGAAATTGGAATATCAACAAAAGAATTATTGCTCGACTTCGCGCTGGTATTACTGTTGAATCTTCAGCGTTATTGTTACGTTTCGTCGTTTTAATAACTGACCATTATTATTTTCACTGCGTATTGTGCTTTCCGTCCACGTTCGCATATCTCCTGACTAGGAATGTTTAATTTTTGGAATGGTATAATCGAGCCAAACGCGATACACCAATTATGCGTTTGCCAGGATTGATAGTAGCCTGAGTTATTTCGTGCGAGTAGTCTGATATGCGAATTATCAATAGAGATGCGGCAATATGTGCGTTTGCAGTATCATGGTGTTTTGGAGCATGGTATCGCCGTAATTGAACCGGTTTCCGTTTCAACCGATTACGCGTTACAAATCATCCCTCTGGTTCTCATTAGTTGCTACAAAATTCCGCCGTAAATATTTTATCTTGCGCGTTTCTCGGTAACAAGGGTTGTTTTGACCGCACGAAAACTCGCATATCGGTTAACGAGCGGCATCGTTCGACTCGTTGGAATCCGACGTATTCGAAGAGCATATATGTAGGAAGCGAGAACAGGGACGATTTGTCGTTCGAATCGTCCGGTTAGGTTCGACGAGCGAAATGCAACGCGTGGTCACCGTCGGTACGAGAGGGTATCATCTGCAATTTCCGAAATGTATTACACCGTCTCCCCCGACCCCTCGAATGATCGCCCCAATTTGTCCATTTCCTCGCCCCGATATACGCCTACCCCTGCTTTTATGGTTGCGTTAGCCAAATCGTTTGAAATTTTCTCCATTTCAACCCCGCCGCGATTAGAACGATGAAAACCGTTACGTTCAGAGGGTGGCTTAATCGGTTTAATGGAAATTTTCCAGCGGATGCAAATGGCTGCACCGGAAAATAAAAGATATCAAGGATGTTTTATATTAAAATTCGAACGAAGAAAATTAATTTTGGTTCGAATGCTGTCAGAGACGAATTGATGGATTTAATCCGAAATTTGATAGCAAATGATTTTGTGATTTTTTGAGAAAATAGAGCATACGCAAAAAAAAATGATAACACGTAGGCGCATGTTTAATGGTAATCCGATCGATTTTCCTGATAACGAATGTACATTCTGGCAGAGTCACGGATTTATCAGCGACGAAAGATCCGGGACACGGTTTAATTCGCGAAGCGTTTTAAGGCTGAAAATCCAATCGGCGCGTACAATGGTCACCGTCGACAGATGTCTATCTTCCAATTTCCTGGATGAAAGTTTGCTCGTACGTGTAAGCCAGGCCTTCGCATAAACTGTCGCTGATTCAACGCGTTCCTCGTGATTGACGTTCCATCTGCTTTTCGAAGAATGTCAGCTGTGTAATAACGAGCTTTCATGGACAAATATTACCAATGAAATACCAAAATCCATGGCAAGTTTTGTTATTACCCCTCTTAGAAGAGGGTTTATTTAAAAATATTTTCGTGCAATTTTTAATTAATCTAAATTCATTTCGTACTTCTTCAATCCAGTTGTTAGGGAGATTCGAATAGATTATCCAATTTCTGAATATCAGTAATCATATCCATAAAACGTTCATATAGTAATTTTCCTTAGATTTTAAGCTTTAAATTGATGTATCACAAGTGATATTTTGAGATACTTTTCTGTCATGAATAATTAGAAACAGTAGAATATCTGGAAATCAGTAGTATAGGTCAACGAAAGGTGCGACGACGCACCGGATTTCCATTGTATCACTGAATTACTGTATTCCTCAGAAGTAGAGTTCCAGTTACAAATAGCACCGTTTGCCGAGAGCTGGAGGACACTTAAAGGCATGCTTTCTCACTGTCCCAGAGTAATCTAACAAATTAACATCCCATTTTTCGAAGCTCACTATCTCTACTTTCGTTGCATACTAATGCACTCCGTTGCACTGTGTTACTTTTATTATGATTAGAGTGGATGTTATTCTTCTTTTATGGTGTCTACAATTTTTTTGCGATTGCAAATTTTTATTTCACCCCCTTTTTTTCGTGGACTTACAGATCGAAGGGAAGACACAGTTTAATTCCCGTATCCTCCCCCTATTTCTATCTCTGCTGAACCCCTTCCCCAGTGTCGCTACCCCCTAATCCCAGCCGTCCCGGAGGGCTACTAGCAACCCTCCATAATCAAATCCCACCCTAACCGCTCTACCCTCCCTCTGTGCACCCTCTTCACACGAAAGGAATGTTAATGCGACAATGCCTCTCTTCTGACTCACCTCGCTTTACTGCAACCTGATCTCCTCTCTTTCAGTCTCTCTCTTTCTCAGTTTTTCTATTTTTCTATACGTCTCTCTTCTTCATCATTCTTTCTGGTTCTTGGGTAATCGTTTCTCCGCAGAAGCACCTACTGTGTACCGAAATGAGTTTCTCTCGCTTCGAGCCACCCTTTCCTCTCCTCGTTTCGATTTTTCCCTTTCCATTGTCCTTCATCCCTCGCGATTCCGGCCACGAACTTCTGTCCCTTTTACCGTTTCCTGTTCGACACGATTTTTCGTCTCTTTTAAATTTTTAGATTGAAAAATTAGCGTAATGATCCCTTAATGTCATTAAAATTCGTCTAGCCGATCTCGAAGAGACAATTTTGTGAAAACATAAACGAGCGTGTTTCAATCATCTCGAAAGAAAGCGAAGGACTACTCGAAGCGAGGCGACGCGGTGCGGCGCAGCCCATTACCCGGCCTGTCTCAAAGTCATCCTCGAGAAAGTCCTTCAGAAAGATAGGCAAGTTTGCGGTCTCTTCAAGGTACGCAGTCTCCCTTTGGAAAGCACTCGGGGGTAAGATAGTCTGTCGCGTAATCCCGTCGTTTCAGTTTGAACTTGACGGCCGGTTGGCCTCGGGGTTGTGCGAGGATCAAAGGACACGTGGTTCGTTTCTTCAAAGAAAAATGAACCAGATCGAGAGTAAAAGGGACGATGGATCCTCGGTGATATTAGCATGGAGTCGCGTGGTGAACCAAAGAGAACGAAACGAATCGGACCGGTAGCTCGAGGAGGATCGATTAGACTTCTCCTTTACTCCATTTTTCCTCGATCATGGTGGAGAGAGATGGAAACACCTTAACGGAGTTAACGAAAAGGTACCTAAAGAGCGAATCCTCGGGGATTTCCTCGGGACTCGAGCCGAGAAAATGTCTGATCCCAAAGGAGGAAATGTGTCTTTAAGAGAGAAACGAAAGGGACGAGGGTCGACGCTAGAGAAAGGATAAGAAACGTGAGAAATGTTGAGCAGAAGAATAGGTATCCGATGAGAAACAAAATCTACGTTCCACGGATTAAATTGTATGAATGAATGATTTCGGTAGGATCGGGATCACAATTTGCCACGTGTCGAGGAAACACCAACAGGCAGCTCCGACCAAACTAACTTAACTCCGCGATGAAACTTGACTGGTACAAACTGTCTTACGATTAGTAACGACAGCTGGCGGCAACTTGCTACCGGAACGCGTCTCTACGCATCAATCTCAGCAAGACGGAATAATATGTACCGGAAGGATCAAACTCCTCTCCAAGTGACGTGTTAGGGATAATGAACACGTCTAGAAAACGTTCTATTATTTACACGATGCGCTGTAAATTTGATTTTATATTATTGTTGAGCGGGGTCAAAATGATTCTGAGGTATGCAAAGCTCAGATTTCTATAGCTTTGGAGGGTCACACTTCATCGTCAATCCTCTTCCACCCTCTCCTCGTCCTTTCGACTTCTCCCGCTCTATTCAAGGATCGTTTGACATCCGAGGGAAGGAATACCAACCGAATTACCGTAAATCGAAGCAGGATCCAAACCCGAGACGGTTAAGACCCGGTCTTAGAGCACGCATTACCGGATGCTGAATTCCAAGCCCTGAAAACGAGGTTCACGCCTGATCGCGCGAGAGGACCACGCGTTCGGCACGCTTCCAACGGAGCGTTAAATTGCGCCGAGAATCGTACCCTTACGATCCACTGAATGGCGACGGGTCAAGAAGCGCGGCAAGTGTAATTGTTCGAAGAAATTTCACTATCGAAGAATCTCATATGATATAATCAAAATTATTGATTTTAGATATTTTAATTTTATTTTATCTTTCATGGAAAATAATCATAATCAGTGTGATTCGAAGAAAACGGAAGTCTTCTTTCGAGCGAATCGTCGAAGCTAATCGGTAGAAGGTACTCAGGGTGCATTAACGTCAATTTTCTTTTCCTTCCGGTTCAGCCCTTGAAAAGTTCAAGGTACTCCTAATCAGAGACAGACGACTCTCGTTAGAAATCACAAGACGAGCCGTGGTAATTCGAGCGATCGCGAGCAACAGGGGCAGAGAGAGGAGGAGAGGAGGGCTAATAAAGTGGAAAAGAAGCGAGACTAACCGGGTGTTCGAAAACCGACGAGCCGGTTTCCCTGCGAGCCGTGATAAATCGATTTCCCGGCTAACGAACCGTGAAAAATGGCGGGCAGTCGCACGTGGAAAATGTGTTTCGGCTGATAGCGCTTTCCACGCGTTCTCTCGCGAACCACCTTCACGCCGGTTAATGCAGTTGACCCTATGCAACGCTGTTTTACCCGTTCATCGTTACATTTCATTTAATAAAGGTTTGCGAGCACCCGAAAATATCCGGTTCCCGATAATCGAATCGGGTCGGGAATTATTTTAAAGTTCGTCCCGAACAGCACGGTTCCTTAAATTTCGGAAATCTCTAGTCGGTAAATCCATTGGATCACAAAAATGATCAGAGTTCTTTCGAGATGGACCATTTGCGGAGGAAGGTATTAAGTAAAGGGCAAGGTCAACGATAATGCCGTTATCGCACAGTTGCTAAACAGCTGTTTGCTTATCGTTCCCCGACGTCCATCTCGTTAAACGTAATGGCCGCTGTTTCTGTCCGCGCCAGACAATCTGATCGAGCAAATACCCGCGATTTCCCGTATATGCTCGTAACGGTCGCCCTCGGATTCACGAAATAGCTACTTTTCCTAAAGTCCGCGAATTACGGCTTCCCTCGGGGTCGTGCCCGATTCCCGTGGGAATGCATCAGAGGCGTCGCGCGATAATGCACTTACCCTCGATCCCCGTTCGCCACTGGATCAACATCCGTTTCCCGTTACTGCGCTCTTCTTCACGGCAACTGTTTCGTACATGACGCGTGAATCCTCCAACGATATAGGTATACACTCTGTGTCCTTCTATCAATTCCGTAAAATTTGCAAATTCGTTTGATTTTTATTATACTCGAAAGCTTTGTATCGAAGTTTGAAACTCCGTTTTGGTGCACCGGAATCCTGACTGCGAATTCACTTGAAGGCGGGAAACTATGTATACGCAGAAAGTTAGCGGAGACACGCGAATCAACCTCGAAGCATTTAACTCCGTTGACCAAAACAGGTTTGCAAACTGTTCGTATAAACGTGGATTTCGCAGCACGTGGGTGTGCGTGAGCGAAACTGAACAACGTAATTGCCGAAAATTTAATCGACATTATCCATAGAGTATACCGCCGCGTATTACGCCCACGCAATCCTCTGTACTCCCATTTATCGCGAATCGTATTAACGAAAGTTTCTGTTTATACACTGCGAATACAGATCTATCGTGGACGCGACAGTTTATCGCGTGGCACGGTAATCAATTGCGTGCAATGAATTCCGGATGCGAACAAAATAGTCACGGGAAGAAATTTAGCATCGATGGAAGGATATTTCGCTAGTAATTATGCCGCTGATATATCGTCGCTGAAACAGCAGACGCGTAATACGTTTAGCATAATACGTGACGAGTGAAATCCAATTAAGTGAAAAGAGCTCTTCTTTGTTTATAAACGCCTCTGACAGAGTAATTTTAGGAAATTACTTGATTTTTATTAAATGTACTTTCAAAAATATTTTGGGTAAATTGTATTCATTCCTCTACCATTAATTTGTTATTTTACATTTGACAGATAATTAGGTATATTTACTCATCCATAATCGGTTTGATTAAATAAGTTATTCGTGTCAACAAATGTTTTGATAATCAGTATTATGAAATTATCTCTCTATAAACCGAATTCAATTTATGATATATAAATACATAATCAGTTTGATAATTGTTAGGGGTGTGCGGGTACCCGAGCAAATTTATGTGCTGGCTTTCAGGAACCTACCCGAACCCCAAACAGAAATTTCCGCCCCGAAGTCAACCCCAATTTTCCGCATACTCCTAATAATCATGGAGGATCATCAGAATATCCTTTACTACTTACAAATATTTGGTGTTTTCATAAAATCTAAAGGAAAATTTACGAGACTAGCTGAGTACATAAGTACGAATTATACCGACCGCAAATTTTATGGGGCTGCCGGTTCGGGGGTTAATTTCGTTGTATAACGACTTGCCAGGAGATGTTGCGGTCTGTGTTGCTTGGAACGTTTCCCTTGGCACGCAGAATGTTTAGCAATTATTCTTTTTGTCGTCAGCGTGATTTGCGCGCCGAGAAAATGCGTTTCCATTAGTTGCACGTCAATTTAATATTGTGTAACTGTTCGCGGTTGAATACTAATTAAAGCTACGAAGCAAGAACAAAGTTGAAACTATGTGAGAATTATGAAATATATTTACCTCTTGCAGAATTATAGAATTGCCGTGAATTGAATAAAAATAAATAAGAAAAAAGAAGGAAAAAAATCAGGTTTCGATTGTGTAGCTAGGAGAAAACAGCGCAAACAGCTGCATAGCTTGATTCGTTTCTTCTTTTTCGGTATCGTATGCGAGAGACAGGATAAAATAAGGGGGTTGTTGAAGAGGGTGGACGTCAGGGTGTGGAACATCGAAGCGGTAACGCCCGTCGAAAGGTTTCGTATACCAAGCCTCGTCCTTGCAATAAGGATCCAAGGCATCAGAAACCCTCCACCCCTCTTCAGCTAGCTCGCTGAACCTTTCTCCTCCCTTCTCACTCTCAGACGGAATGTTTTGCATTTTAAGAAGGTGTCGGATATCCTTTGCGCTATCCGAAGACAGCGCCTCCCTCGTCGGCCGGCATCGGGAAACCCGGGATGCTGTAGAAACGATGGAGCAAGAGGTGGAAAGCTTCCCCTGGAATCCAAAGTAATTCACGAGCCTGTATTACGTGCTAGAACACTCTCGCAAGGATGTCCCGGAAAATCAGGCAGCTTCCTTGATGATCCTAGCAATCCCCAACCATGTCGTTTTCTGGTTATGTTTACAAAAACAAATGTTTTTCATTTTTTTTTTTTTTTTTTGTTTCAACAAAACACCAGCCATTTTGTATTAGGAATATCCATGAATCACAAGTGCTATTTTGAAATACTTTTCTGTCGTGAATAATTAAAAATAGTGAAACGTGTTTGAAAATCAGTAGTATAGGTCAATGAAAACTGCGACGAGGCGTTTATTTCTATTATATCACTGAATCAATGTTCAAGGGAGGATGCGACTATTGATTATCAAATAAATTGCAACTCGGCTATTAAAATTCGTCTGTCCGGTAAAGAATAAATACTTATATAATTATATAATTTATTTTCCAGACAGTTCCATAAATAAAACGCTAAAATTGAATGACTAATTGTAAGTAGAAATAATAAAGGCTAACAATGGACTGTTACCACTAAACTGAAATAGCACTATTAAAAGGGATTGGATTTTCATCGAGGATGTCACCATATACATTGATTTAATGATTAAATTTTAATGCAATTCTATCGCATTTTCATTTCAAGGCAATTGCTCTTATATTTTCTGACCTTCAATTATCTACATAATTAGATTTAATAAAATAAATTCAGTTCAATTGATTTCTGTATGAATTCTTGGAAAGAGGTGGCAAAGAACATTCCCTTCGAGAACAGTGGAGGATGGAGAATCTCATGGTCATTCCACAGGAACAGTCGATGGGTAGAGTAGAATTTAATCGAGTCCTTATTTACTGGGGTTCCAGCTCAAAGAAGCCACCAGATGAAACCGATGTGGACTCGTTCGGTAAACTTTGTTTTCTCTACCATTGAAAACCGGAACACGCTGGCCGTACGTTACATTCGTGGAATACCTTGAATTATCACCGGTTACAGATCTCTTCTCTGTTGTCGGGGTAAAAAAGCTCTTCGCAATATTCGATTGGTGAAACAAGATCGGACAAAAAAAGGGGGAGAGGTTGAAAGGGGATGATAGTGGAAACTGTAGGGATTAAAATCTCGTAGCAAAGGCATCTCTAATTGAGGATAAAGGAAGAACACGTTTCGCTACATCGTTCTCTATATTTACACGTGAGATCGTTTGAATATCTTGGGAATTGCCTTGGATAATACGTTCGTGTGAACAATTCCTGAAAGCTGGAACACGAAATTCGTGTTTAATCTGTGCCTCTTCTTTTTCAAATAATCTCGTTTGGACTTCTGCGAACCCACTCGTTACTTACCTTGATTGCCTGAAGGAATGTTATACGTTGCATTTTAACTAGGGACGTGTGGCTACTCGAAAATTTCTTCGAGTACCCGCAATTTCGGGAGCCGAATATCAGCTTGGAACTTGAACTATCCTCGGGACCCGGCCACGGCTCGGGTATCCGTGTACCTCTAAATATTATTCGTTACATTTTAACCCAATACCAATAAAAACAAATGATGCATAAAATAAACTCTCCATCGCGTGACAAAAATCTATGGAAAAAGAAATCTGAGAGGAGATCTACGAGGGGAGTTTATCCAATTTATATCGGATCGGAGAACGTTTGGATATTTCCACATTTTCTCGCAAAATATATAGTGGAAACGCGTTGTTCCTCGGATATACTCGTGTTTCAGTTTCATTCAACAAACAGAAGCATCGCGAAAACAAATTTCCGGGAAATCTAGTGGAACTAGAGCGCCGGCATTTGACTATTAAATTCATTGACACAAACTGCGAAGGATGTATCCTGTTTTGCACATATATAACGAATACGGTATTTCTGAAAAAAGAAGTGTGTTAGACACTTGTTTAGCGTTCGAAGACAGTGGAAAATGAAAGCAATTTTAACAGAGTGGAGAAAATCAATGGAAGCGGTGAGATAAAAAGGAAGAGGGTTCAAAGGAATGCACTTTGTTCTGCGAAGCAATTCAAGGAGGATGTTTATTTAAATTTTCAGGTAATTTACATCCACTTGCCACGCTGTATCACTTTTCTTCTTCCTTTTTTTCCACTTCCATTCCCTGTGTCGAATACGCTCTCGTTTAAATTGTGATATTTGTTTTCACGCCATCAGCACCTTTTCATTGGTATGAATAAATTTTATTACTTTATCTTTATTGAGAGATTCAATTAAAACGAAACGTTTAAGAGGTGACGCAAGGAAATTAAAATATGTCTAATAACATAAATAATTTACCATGTATCTCTCGACATCAAAGATAAGCTTTCACGGTCTCTAAATAAAACATGTTCGGAAGAATCTTAAAGGATCAAGAAAATCAAGCTTCCTGGTCGCTGTTGGAGGCAACGAGATAGGGAGCCCATGTAATTCCCCCTGGAATGAGAAGGGTGAAAGTTGCTTCCTGAAACCATTCGACGGAGAATCTTTATTTAAATTTTAAAGCTCCTTACTATCTACGTGCTTCTGCATCGCTCTTCTTATAGGGTCGATAATAAAATCAGATATTTTTCCTTTACAATATCCAATGTTCGGTGTTACATTTTGCAGTTAAAAAATATTGAAAATTTTCACACGTAATTACAGTCATTTATCGTTCCAGAAGTGACCTAGATTTTTAACTAGAATTTTTTTTTGTTTATTTAAGATTCAATTTTCCACAGCTGCGATTTAATTCGTTCTTGCGACACATACAGATTTTCCGCTGATCGTATGCTATTCGAAACACCAATCGATCACGCGAGGGGTTGTAAAGCAGTAAAAAAATATTGCCCTCTTCCTTTTGTTCCTTTAATTCAAGGAACTTTATCGAATTTCCATAAAATATCGCTGGCATTCGTCTTCATTCTTTACGCGGTAGCAAGCCACGTTCACGACGAAGGTGCACAGTTGTTTTGAAACGAAACGCGGCTTTTAAAGCGCCGTTGTTTCGCCTGCTTGTCTTTAATCGAGCATCTTGACTGTAATTTGCGCTTAATTGGGCCGACATCGAGGACGTAAATCAAAACTCGCGAGATTATTTAGCGCTCGTTAGGAGGAAAAGAGTTTGCCGGAGGAAAACTATGGAACGGAAACTGTTCAAAATTAAGTTTCTTTCGTAAGTTATTTCTTCGTGAATTTATATTTAAGCGAGCGCCCTTCCACCGTTAAATTTTTAACCTTTTATCTGAGAATCTAATTCACCAAAAATGCATTCTGTCAAAGGTATTGTGACGAGTTAATTCGTCATCCCCCCGTTAAAAAGTTAAATAAAAACTCTCATAGGTTAAAAATGGAATATTAAAAAAGGATAGAAATTTTGACACTGTGTATTTTAGTTATTTTACGAAACAGATATATTAGCCCACTTATTCGATGGGTAAACAAATATTTCGATTGAGCCTATCATCGCTTTGTAGAACCGGCGAGGCGTGTGTTCGCCAAACATTGGCCGAGATTTATAGACGAGGAGCAGTTATCGATCGGTGTTCACTGCTTGTATCGCTAGTAATTGGAACATTTATGAGCCAATCAATCACTTTTCTCGTTGCAGTTCCCCCTATGCTCTGGATACCGCATCAATTGGTCGGCGCACCCTTGGGTTACGCCGTCACGTTGGAATGCCACACCGAGGCCCATCCGACTTCTTTGAATTACTGGACCAGAGAAGATGGCGTGATGATTCATGAAAGTAGCAAGTATAAAGCTACCTCAACACCGGAGAAACCTTCTTATAAAACGCACATGACCCTCACTATATACGATCTCCAGGTAAGTCGGTAATTTTCACATATCTCGTTGCGGTTTTTTTTCTTTATGCAAATATCCTCCTGTGTTCTTCCAACTAGAAATATTTTTCATTATCTTCCTTGCACGCTTTATAATTGCTTCTTGACCTCATTAATTGAGAATTATTTATTCTATTTTTTTGTGCCTTGATTAGAAATGGATTTGTTTTAAAAATAAAAATGCAACGTGTAGATAAAACAGAGAATTGTGTATCATTGCGCTTGGGGAAGGAAGCAAGCTCACAGGAAGATAACCTCGTTACACTGTTTAATTTTTTCCCTTGTCACTTGTTTTTTCCTGTACGTTCAACCATCGAGAATAAGTCCCGCACCAATTCTCTATCTTCCTCCGTGTTTCCGGTCCTTGGAAAAAAGTGGAACAAGAAATATGCGCATTAACAGCTTGCCGGTTTCCGGTATTTGTTTTCGCGATTGTTACATTTGTAATCTTTCTGATTTTTCTGTCTGCCTAAATGATGCTATTTTTCAAATCTAAATACACTAATCGAAATATCAAATAATTAAATTTTTCAGGAAGAAGACTACGGAAGCTACAAATGTGTAGCTAAAAATCCCCGTGGTGAGACTGATGGCACCATCCGCTTATACAGTAAGTGTATTTCATTTATTTTTGGTGTCAATCTGATAAAAGCTGACGATTCACCCGGAAAATCGTGCAAACATCCAGATACCTTCAATTTAACCGGACATCTTCTTCCGTGCATCGAGTTTAATGTATGCATATGACATAAAGAGCCGGCGGAGAAATAGCCGGCCACTGTGTAAACTCGCGTGCAACCCGGCTACGAACACGTGCACGGAAACTAGCCAGGGTGATTTCGATGTGCCCGAGACGCGAAGGGTGAGAAGGAAGGGGGGGCGAAAGCGGTCTCTATTAGTATGCATCGGTTTTTCGCATTAGCGACATTCAAATGAACCAAGCGTTTAGCATAAAAGGCTACCGGCAAGAAAAAGGCTCATAAAATCCGACGAAAATTGCCGGGATTCCTCCACGATTACTGATTAACACGTTAGAGAATGTTTCGACCGAGATTACGCGATTTTTTAATTAGAAAATTAAAATTTATCCAAATAATCATTTCGCCAGTTTCAGACAGGATCAAATTAAGATTTCTGGGTCCCGAGGCTCTCAAATCATTGAGGGTTCTTTTGGTTAATATACTTTGTTCAAAAATTGAAATTTATTCTAAATGAAACTGAATAATATTTTAGGACAAATATCGAAGAGATACATATTTTAATAATTTAATGATTTAAACAGTTTCAAATAACAGTTGAGTCGAAAATTTACAAAATTATAGTGGATTTCAATGTTTGGAATTTTTTTAATTATAAAATGACGAAAAATCATTAAATGATTATCATATAATGATGATATGTAAAAATTAAAAAGGCAGGATTTGTTTTGCAACGGAAATAGGATCCAAAATTTGTAAAATTATTAGTTATTAGTCCCCTTTGCCAGTGGAAATCAAACGCGTTTAATTATTCAGCACAGCTTTCGGCGATCGGTTAATTTCTGCTCTCCGACACGTCACGTAATGATACAAAATTGTCGTTACATCGATGATGCTTCAAACTAACCAGTTAGTTAGGTATGTACATTCCTGACTGGTGTTGCCAATGTCGAGTTACTTGTCAAAGACAGTACGCCTTTCCTGGTGATCAAACGTTACCGTTGTTCGCACTGAAACAATGTCGATCGAATCGCTATACGAGCTATTGTTGTTTCCAATATTGATCTGTTTCATATTGACCTTACCGAGCAATAGGCTTAGTTGGAGAAGTAATTAGTACACTGGGGTAATTAGTCCTTTAATTGAATAGAAAGGAGTGATTTAACTGTTCCGTTCTCAAGACTTAATTCAACGATTTCTGTCATTGTACACTTGTTCTGAATGAAGAAAAATTAAACGGCTTTTAACGATAATTCGTTAAAAGCATGAGATGCTTATGTAAAAGTGGTGAGAAAATTTTAAAGAGATTTTAAGACGAGATATTTATTATGAAAGCGTCCAGTGTGAATACGCAAAAATAACTTGCCACGAAGAAAGGGTGGAATAAAATGGGGGTAAATATAGTGGTCTGTTATACCAGAGGGAAATTCTCAGCGTGTTCCCGGGGAAAATTGCTTTCTAATTGGCGAGATTTTTAAAAAGTCACACAATAGCTCAGAGAGTTTTTGCTCCTGGACACGAATATTACTTACTAATTGGTTGCTTTCATGGAACAAAGGGGGATAAAGGTATTATTCCTAACTTCTCCAAACACCGTTCTTGATTATTCCAAATTTCAAACTCTCCGATTCTTTTTTTTTTTTTTTAATCGAATGATTTGTTCGTTCAATTCTCTTTTTTTCATTATCAAAATTCTACCCTGCAACATCCGTCCTCGGTTTCTCGTTTAGATCGATGCAGCTGCTCGCAACATACCAGTACAAAGAGATACCAGGACTCAAAAGGAATTCGAATTCGTTCCCGAGTAAAATAACCTCGCGGTGGTCCAGGGTGGTCCCAAAAGACTCGAACGATACAAGAAAAAGGGACGAAACTCGGAAGGAAGGTAAAAGGAAGAATAGAAAAAGACAAAGCGGAAAGGTTCGAGTGGAGGGAGCCGAAATTAAGTGGTAGAAGTCAGAGATATGTCAGACGAGTTTTATTAAGCGGCATAAAAAAGAGATTTGTAGTCTGACCGAGGGGTGAGATCGTCGGGGTTGCTTCTGCCATGGCCAAGGGTAAGTTTGCTCGATCTTGGTGGGGGATGAACAGATGGAGAAGGGGTTGGACATAGAACAGGAGGTCGTAGAGATATGAATTTATTATTAAGGATCGCCTAAGGGCCAAAGTACCCCTGTTTCTTGATAAGCAACCGTTCCACTCCCTCACAAGGGTGATCCCTCGCTTTCTTTTTTCTTCTGATGCACAACCATCCCTTTCCATCGTACGATGGAAAAGCTGGAGCACGGCTAATTTATTCCATAGTCGAGTCAAACTGCTATTTGTGAGGGTTGTCGGAAGGTAGGTGGGTCGGGTAGGAAGAAAGGGGTGGTACAGGGTGAAGGGACAAAAGTTGCTGGCGTTCCGTGGGTAGCAACAATATCGTATTCATTCGGGTGTTCGCTTCTTCTTCTTCTTCTTCTTCTTCGTCTTCATCCGGTTTTCCTCAGACTTGGAGCTTCCTATACATAATGCAACACTTTTTCCTCTTTACCCTCCCCCCCAATTCAGACGAGAATTTAATTGTCGGTCGTTACGCAGCCTTTCTATAAGCATTTATGACGTTTATTCATCTGCCTCGTTTTTCTTCTGATTAATTGTGCGAAGTTGCGTTTCGAGGATGCTGGAAACTTCACCTGCTAGGGGTTGCTTCTGCGATTCTTCGAAACTTTTCTTTTACTTTCGTTTCACATTATTTTGAGTTAGAAATAATCCCCTTTGAACGTAGAGCCTTTTTTTGTTTTAGGACAAAATTTCATAGCTTCTCTCCGGATTTAATTGACGTTTCAGGAATTGTTTTCTGAACGTTATGAAAAAGATCAAAAACTCGGTACGTGTTCGGTTCCCATCGCGAATTCATCCGTTTGTCTTTGTCCTGACGAGACGGTTTATTAATTCGGAATAGAAGAAGAATGAATCAACCCTCTATGGATTTAATCTCATCATTTGATATTAAAGAAATAATTCTTCGTTATTAAAAATTTCGTATTCTGTTTCCATTTCTAGTCGCGTTTATAGCCCGTATTCGCACAGAGGAATCACACAAACGGTCGACACGATTAATGTCACTTATAATATTGATCAGCGAACGAGGTGGATGGAAACAATACCCTAATCAGTTGAAATCGAGATCCATCGTCAAGGAGTGTTTCGTTTGATGTACTGATACGAACATCCTAATAGGTACGTATTCGCGGTGTATAATGGGTATTAATTACGCGCAATAATTATGCTAATTGAAAGGTGACATCGTGGGAAACGCACTCGCGTTCGTGCTGAACTTTTTCCGAGCTCGTTTTCAAATAATTTAACGCGCGTCGCGATAGAATTATTCAGTCGATCTCGCGGAGGGGGAGGCTTTCGATTAATCGAAGGAAAACACGGGGCGGTTATCGGTCGTTTTAGAAATTTACCGGAAGTTTCGACCGAGATTTTCATTCCGGCAGGAGGATCCCGCTAATGAATTCTTTGCCGCGATGCGCGGCGCAAACAGCTTCCTCCCCGGCGGCTCTTTCGCGGCACGATATCGAAGTTCCCGGCCACGGGGCTTTAATTACGAATTGATCAGGACTTGCCGCAAACTTGCCAGACAGGGACGATGACGTCGGGGCTATCCTCTTTTGTACAGAACTCCGTGGAAGTGTAAAAATTTGTTCTAACTAACAGCACGGGACGAAAGTTTCTGCGGCGAAAACGGTTTTCCAAACTTTCACTCCTCCGACCGTATTATTTAATTATTTACTTTATTATACACCCCGTGGAATTCGTCGCTTCCGTATTATGGACGTTCAGTTTATTAGAGGAAAGGATGGTAATGTGACCTCCTTTAAAATCTGATTCGTAACTTAAACTTTAAATATTTGACTAAAATGTACTGAGTACGTTACAGTTGAGTGGTTTTGGTTTCGGTGGTACGCATTTATAAAAAGGATCTCGTTGCGCTAGTTGTTTTTATTGTAATATGTAAAATCACGATGGAGATACATTATCTATTACCTTTTCCTCTACATATCTAGGAAGCTTTTTAATTCGTTACCGCCTTTATTATACGCGTTTCAACCCTCATTTCAAGATCATACTGATGAATTGATTTGGAATACCAAAGAGGATTGCGTAGTAAATTAATTACTCGCCTCTTTCAGAAGTTTCCCTGGCTTTAACGATGAATCGTTTATAGGGGACAGCGTGTCGCTAATTGGGAAAACTGTCGTTCGAATTGATCCCGATTAGGAGAAATCGGATTTAAGCTTTAATTAAAGCTTAGAACGAAATTTTCATTCTGCCGGAAGAACGATACTCTTCCTTTTTAATTAACTCTCGAATTTTTCAAGGAGTATTCGAATATATGTTTTAAAGAATGTGCATGTACTTTTCATCCGGCACGACTGTTCCTTTCTTCGGCCGGTTTTTCGTGTGTTTAGCGTGCAAATTACACTGGGTACTTTTTTTAATAGGTGCACGCTTCCTCGCGTTTGAATTAATTGCGGACCACGAACACTGCCTTCGTTAGTGCGGCGGAAAGTAAATTCGTTAAATATCTCGTTCTCAAGGCAACCTTGTTGGTCCACCGCAAAATGTACGAGCACCTGTGTTTTTTCTACTCATAGAATTAATGTAAATTGACGCAGACGCTTCGATGGAATATTTCTATTCCTCCAAAGCGCAAAGTGGAAGGACAAAGGTATACCGGAAGCATCCGTCTGGATGGCTCAATAAAGATCAATTCAAGTAATACCCGAAGAGACTCGGTGCATCGTCGGAACAACCGTTCCAGAAAGCGCTAGCTATTTACAAGCCCGTAGCTCGGTGCATCGGTACAAGCCGATAAACCACCCACTGACGTACACAGCTCGTAAATTCAGCGAGCTATTGTCTCGTAAGGGGGGTGAATTCGATATTCTTGCGAGGAAACTGGAGGCAAGAAAAAAGAAAATAAGCTACAAGTTTGCGAAGAAACAGGGTGAAAGTGGAGGAGAATGGAGATGATCTCACGGCGCATTAATTTGAGAGACAATTTCTGGTGGGTCATCGTGGGCCAACTGAAAGTCTTCAGGGGGTTACCAGCAGCTTGAGCAACGACTTTTGAAATCGACTTTTCTGCCAAAGAGACGAGAAGTTTGGCAATTTCCTGGGGCTAATCTGCCGGTCGGTCAGCATTGAGATGCTGCAGAGCTACGGAATACCTTGGTGACCCCACCGCTGCCAGGGGGTACCCAGTGAAACGTGGGTGGACCACTCGGGGTGGTACTATGAATTATACAAGTGATTTCTTCGCTTTTCTCTCGCTCCCCGATCTTCCATCACCTTTCTTCTTTGTTTTATTTTCTATCACTCTCTTTTTAGTCTTTTATACTTCTTTCATATTAGCTACCATTAACAGACACTATTTAAATTTTGAATATAAAATGAAAGATTCATTCTTATTTAAACGAAATTCTGATCGGAGAAAGAAGAAAGTTTTCCAAGTGAGTTTTAATTGAAGCAGATGTAATAACACCTCGACTTTTAATGAACCAGCGGGAAGATTTTATTAAAATCTTCTGGACAGATTAACATTGATTTCGCTTCATTTGCGAAATAAATATTCTCGAAATAATACTATTAAGAATAAGGCTGATTAAAAAATAGAAGTGGAAAGTCGATTCGGGGCGAATAAACAAAAACGGATTTCGATTTTCGGTAGACCCAGAGGATCCATTGAATGGTAAGCCCCATTGTCGGTCTCTCCAAGACTCCTTCGAGGATCTTATGGAAATATTTTCTCCCCCGTGGAGAATCTTCTTTTTAATGGCCGCTTCTCCACCCCCTTTAATCGTATTACCTACCGTACGACAGACATATTTCCATTCGTCGAGCTACTTCGGTGCCAATTGGACCAGCACTGGCTTCACTAAATCTTTTTTCTCTATTCTATCCTTTCCTCGCCAACTTCTGCTGCATTATCAACACCTCGTTCGTATTTCGATTGAAAAATTTCTGTGTATTCTTTAAATAAGCTGTAAAATTTTTGCACTGCAATTCACGATCGGATCAAGTTTTCCGGAATCCCAGAAATATGGTTGATAGACTTGGTTCAATAATTAGTATTTATTCTAAATAAAATAAAATAACAGTCATAAAGAAATGGGGCAACAGTACAAAAAAATTTCATTTCATTTCATTATCATTATAAAAAATTATTAAATGGAAAGTCATCAATTGGATCCGGAATTTGCAAAATTATAGTGGATTTCAAAGTTTGGAATTTCTTACCATAGTAAATGGAAAGCTTATTTTGGAGTCCCTTGGAAAGTAGGGCCCAGGGCTGCATCCCCATTTAGACCTCCTTGCAATTATAACTCTTGTTATTCAGCTGAATGGGCCTTTATCAATGAGCTGTAGACTAATAATCTCAATTTGCATAGAGTTTTACTGACCCAGATTTAATGAGCTTTATGAAGACGTATTCAATTGCTTCTCATTAAAGGGAAGTAATCTCTTTTAGAAAACTTTGAAGAAGCAAGAATATATCATTCTGACTATCAGAATGCTATAAAAATAATAGAACGTGGTTCTTTATCAAAAAGTAATATTTTTTCAAACGTAAAATGATTTAAAAAATGAACGAAACAGTGTTTAAAAGTTGACCATTGGGGTTTAAACGAAACAAGTTTCTTCAGCGATCGATGCAGTTACTCAACTTTCTCAAACGTAATTAATTTTCTTATCCCAGACTCGTTTCTTCCATTGTGTTTAAAATCTCCGGATAAAGAGATCCATAATTATTCTTTGCTTCGCGGAATCAATTGCTTTTCAAATTAACACCCTGTAGCTTTTAAAAGTTCGATCAATTGAATCTTCTTCAGAAATCATTGATTTTTATCTGCTTAATACTTTAACTGCGGGTGTGGTTTATAAACCACATACTAAAATTATAGCCAGAGGCGGGTGTGGTATATAAACAACATGTTATTTTTTGCTAATATCAAATAGCGACTGTGGTTTATATACTACTAAAATAAAAATAAAATAAATACAATAAAAAAAATGTTTTAAAATAGAATATCACTTCAGTAATACAATTTAAAATTAGAGCGGTCAGCTGTGCTAAAAGTATCCGCAGTTAAAAGGTTAATTAAGGAACTTGAGAATTTTCTTTGGCAATTGTTGCTAGTATAACAACCACCAAGTTTCTCTTTCACATTCGAAGTTTTCGTGGATCTTTCCTAGAGAACCAAGTTCGAAACGAGAATTTTCCATGGAAGAGGAATCTCAGATGCACAGGTGAAAGTTACAGCGAGAGAAAGTTGTAATTCATGAAATCCTATGAGAAATTTGTCAGAAACTCTGCGACGATAATTCGTAATTGCCGAAAGCTTGCATGGAATATTCCATAATTTGAAGAAATTTTTATTCGATCGAAGAACAGCTGGCTATTATGAAATCGTCCCGAATAACCTTCTACCTTCGAGGTAATTACTATCCAATCTGGCAAGTATGCAGGGGTTGGAAAGAGTTGCTTGAACTTTGGCAAGTTCTTGAATATCGTGGGACACGCGAAGATAATTCACGGGAAAGTCGGAAAAGAGATAACTTCACTTCTGTTACGTGCGACATGGTTTCGTTTAATTTATCGGAGGAAGAAAGAGGCGAATGACCTGAGGCTACTGCTGTTATTAATCAAAAATTGTATTATATAAACTTTTATCAAAATATATGGAAAAGCTTTCGTATGAAGTTCGACCTTTTTCTGGTGGTTAATCGAATTTCGTCAAACGTATGCAAACAGCGTGACAAAACGTGTTTAACGTTTGATCGATCAATACGGTGTTGTAATAAAAGCGACGAGAACACGAGAAAATTCAGGTCGCCCGATGGTATATGGAGGTCAAAGGTGAGACGTGTAGCAAACTAGGTGGCAGAGCCATCAAGGAAGATCGATGGTAGATTAAGGTGAAGAATTAACCAGTCGATATGGAAATTGACAAGTTATTTCCAGCCACGTGAACGTATTAATACGTGTCGAGCAAGAGGCTGCTTCTATAACAGAGGGGAAAACGAATGGCTTGGGAAGTGGAGGAATCATGCTGGAACTTTCGATCCGCTGGCGTTCCGCTGCCCATCCGCTGGCGATCCACTACCCATCCACTTCTTATCCACTGACATTTTCACGAAGGAAGACGACTGAAATTCGTTTCCGTGAGCGTGTCATCTTAGACAAACGATGCGTCCAAGGATATTTAGCCGATTCTCCGTCAGAGTGTCAGAAATCGCGGCGGAATGACGAGAATACGGGGAGAACGGGGCGGAAACGATGACGTATCAAAGCCAGAGGTGAGACGACGAGGGCATTCCCATAAGGGAGAGCCGGTGACGGGCCGTAAGATTGATTGGAGTCACGGGATGGAAAATTAACGGTCTAGTCTGGCCTGGTCCAGGGTTGGGCGAAAGGTGTACGAAAGCTTCGTCGTCGTCGTCGTCGTCGTCGTCGTCGTCGTCGTCGTCGAGGGGGACGTGACAGCGGCCGCATACTAATTCCACGTCTCTAGAACCAAGTCTCCTCTGGTTGCAACTATTTTAACCTTCCTTAACCATCTATCTTAAAGCTCTGCTGCTGGACGATGGACTTTGATGGAGAAATGGGTGTGTTATCGGTAATGGGCAAATCTTTTCCATTATATCGCCTATCAGTATTACTAATGTTATATTTTCATCCTAAGTTAGAGTTGAGTTAGGTAGAATTTTAGTGGGTATTGTCATAATTATATTGCCCGAGATGTACACAACCTGTGTAAATACACTTCTCTGATAATAAAAATGGTTAGGTTAGATTAGGTTAGCATATGCACGCTGTTCAGCCATATTACAAGCGATCAAACGTTATCTCCATTATTAATTATAAATAACTCGATACGTATCCTTAATAATTTAAGCTTCAACGTGTCCCCTCTTTACCGAATGAGCTAAACAATAGTAGAAACGTTCGAAATCAATGAAGGATGACAAACAGCCATCCTATCTATCCCCGTCACCCTCGTCATACATTATCCCGTGCCGATGCGATGGCAACGACTGCTAATAATCAGCTCGCCCAGCATCCAGCTTCCTGTCACCTTGCAAGCAGAGGCAACCGGTGACACGTTAATAGATCGATGCGCCGTGGGGGTGGCGTGAATAGGGATCTGCGTCGGTAATTATCAAAGAGAGAGAGAGAGAGAGAGAGAGTAGAGGGGATTGCTTCGGGTCCCTGGCAAGAGATATTCGAGTAGCCTCTGATAGAAACACAGCAGGGGAGGAATAGGACCAGCGAGCAACGGCATAGGTCTCGGGCAACAGCGTGTACACCGACGATGTATATCCTTAATTGGATCAAACGACCGACTATCTTCGGCTCGATACGTCAAGCAGAGATTCCGTTACGAGTAATCACAGATACAGAAGGTATACAGGAAAATCAGCAACGAGGCATGCCCATTATTCGCGGCCAACGAAGCTGCCAATTTCCCGGTTGTTCTATTCGTGATTCGATGATGACGTTCGGCCAAATTATTTCCTGCGGATCACGTCGACCATGCAGGTTCCTGGGTTAACGATCCTGGACCTAACCCCTCCTTTCGTGGTATTGCGGGATAGTTGCGAGTGGAAATTATGCCATTCCCGATTGAGACAAAGAGGGTGGGAAATGAGCTCGCTGACGTTCCTGTTTACCACTCCATTCGCCGTTCTGATTGATCCTGACAAATGAAATTTAATAATAAAAATAAAGGGAAAATTCGATTTTCCCATCTCTGGTTCGAACGTCGACATTGTTTATGTCACGAATACCAATTGCTTTGTCGGATAGATCGTTAAAGGTATTCAGAATGAAATGAACGTTTCCATGGATTGTTCATAGCTCTCAAATTGGCAATTTTTCGACAAACGCGTTGCCCATAGATAGACGAGAGCGAATTGAATTGTTTCTCGTGGCCGCGTTAAACGACGGTAATTGGTCTCCAAAGCGTGTCATTTGAAATTGGTTTCGTCAGTATCTCGTCAACATTCTCCGATTAATACACACGTTCTAATTGACGCTTCGTTTGGCCAGGCAAGCGTGGATACAAATGAAACCTTCAAATAAAAGAACTCGACGAATAGTGATCCCTGCTCGTTACTGATTAGAAACAAAAAACACAGTGAAACAAAAATTCACGGATGAGTGACTTCTGTCAAAACAATTAGTTGAAAAAGCAACTGTTCTAACGGTATTTCGATACTTTTATTTAACCATTCGACTACCCTCGAGCTATGCATATTATACGAAACAGCACGCGTGGTGCAGATTTAACCTCGACTTAAGGGGGATGCGCGGAGAGGGTTAGAGCGTTGCTCCATCTGCGATTCCGAGCGGAGAAATTGTTGCCGAAGCGAAAGCTCCGTAATCAGATTTGCACGAGGAAGGAAATTTGTTTCGGTGATGTATGACGTAAAAGCGGAATCATCAGAGTTGGAGGACAAGCTAACTAAAACAGAGAAAAGGGGTGGATCTCATCGGCATGCTTGGATAAAAAGCAACTTCTCACACACGTATGAGGATAATGCAGTTTTATGAGCTCGCTGCGGTTCTTATGATAAAGTACGGATAAAGGTGATAAATGCTTTCTTTTTTATTAGTCCACCGACGCGCTGAGGTGGCTAGGATGATACACTTCCGGATCGTGAAACGGATATTTATCGCACTTATTGAATTGTTAGGAAGTCCTTTAAGTATGTGATGAATTAATAGGGGTGGCTTGGGTCATTCTATAGATTCTTTTTTTAATTGAAACTTACGTACCAAAATCGGATATGGTAATGATCAAAGGTTAGAGGTATGCAAATACCTGAAAATTCAAATCGAGAATTCTTTTGGGAGATTCGGGTACCCGAATATCTATCCAAGATAAACTTGACACGATTATCCCCCTTTAATAGTAAGCGTAATTTAAATGAAAAGCGCCCAAGGATCAGACAATAAACGTTCTGAAATCTTTTCTGACGAAAGAGGATCGTACATTTTTCATCGAAAATTGGAAGCTTCCTTTTTTCGTTCTCCTCTATAATTCACTCGGCTCCTCGTTCCCCACGGCTGATTACGGTGCAATTTAATTTCCAATTTATATTCATTTAGCATGCATAAAGTAACATCCGACTTTATCACACGGTTGGCTAGTCCCGGTCCACCGTAAGGAAAACATTCGACGGTTTTGCTCGTTTTTAGGAGAATGAACAGCGCGAAAGACAGAGAGAGGGGTACTGTTACAGTGAAAATGCACTAATTGAAATTAGTACACCGGGCAATATTTGAACAGCTTCCAAGTCGTAGACGAAGCAACGCGAAGAAGAAGAAATTGGATGGAGGGATGGACGGTAGAGTCGCTGATGGACCGACGAAAAAGGATGATGCTATTAGGCTAATTAAGGTGCCTTAAGATTTTAACGAGTTCACTTACCTCGGCTCGGACGGAACTTCGAAATAGTCGCGTGTGGCGTGTAAACTTTACCGGAAGTGAATTGTCCTCTGCCTGCAGGAAATTTGACTGAGCATCCAATCCCCTTGAAAGTTTCGAAAGCATTTCGGGTGATTACCATAGCCGGTGGAAAATATTTATCGGGGATGATGATTATTTTAATATCAGACTTAAAGCTCTGATTCTTTTCCGAGGCAGAAACATTCATTTATCACTTTTGCAAATCTTCGATGGAAGGAAGAGGCATTAGGATTCGCGCGAAAGAAACGACAAGAGTAGAAAGAGAAATAGAGTGAAGAGTTCCCATTTTGTAGGCGACTGAGTGGCAGACGAAAGAAAGAGAGGATAAAAGACGATGGAAAAGACGGACAGAGAAGTATATACAGTCGGGCAGGGACTTTTCACTTTTGATTTATCACGCCAACTTTTATTTCTCCCGGGAGATATTAAAACCCGTTGTCCCGGCCATTTAACTTCGCCTAGCTGATTGATGATTGGACCGACTAAACGCCTTCAGTTTCTTTCGATGCATTGATTAATGCAAGAACAAGGACACCTCGCTTTATATTTCCACGAAAATTTCATGCAATTTTCTCGAGCCCTCAAATAAGGGCGTACCTTCGTTATACCTTCTTTTTAATCCACCATTACTTCCAGCGGAGAAAATTAAAGCAATTCGTCATAAAAATGAACGCCAGATTTCGGTGTCGACGAATTAAGCTAAAATAAGAAATGTCCGAGAATAAAGTGTCGTTTCTTTTCTTCTGGAACGATTACTTGTATGTATTTCCCTTTTCGGTTAAATTTTATTCTTAAGCACACAAAATTATTGCTTTTTTAAAATATGTTCTAATAATATCGGACGAGAAAAATTTAAAAATACAATGTATTTTAAATAAAATAAAATGTATTCCTGATTTATTCTCGTCGAATACTATCAGAATACATAAGCGAAGTCAATAATTTTGTGTCCCGAAAAGTAAAGTTCAACCCCTTTCTGTCCATTTAAATTAAATGGCAAACATCGTATAAATGCTCTGAATCATCGATTCTTCATTGTACTTTATATGTCAGATAAATAATAAACTAATGCCTTTTAGAGATCAATACTCGGGACAGTTTCTGATGAAAATTAATTGAAACCAGAGAAGGAATAATTTCTGAAGAGAAGGAAAAATTAAAATAATTTCTGTTAGCATTAGAAAAATAAATAGGGGAAAATTCGTGAAGGAGACGAGCAGGGAAGTAATTTAAAGCTGATTCTATGGCAAAGGCAGCAACCACGTATTTGCATTATGTCCAAGCGCGTAAACACGTCTGCCAAGAAGCATACTTTGTCATCCCATCCTATTTACTTTGGGTAGCGTAGAAATATCTCTTGGAGCAGTGGCATGCAGCTTCTACACACACGGCAATCGCTCAGACTTTCCTGACAAATAACGATGACTTTTTCGTGGCGAACCTGACACCAGTTACTCGTTTCTGTCTGGCAAAGAATTTTGAGTAATTTACTTGAATTATTGATTACATGTCACGTGTAACAAACTAATTTCAAACGTTCTAGTAAACTCAGTACTCAAAGGGTTAATCAAATTCGTTACAAACCAAGTTTTAGTTAGGCAATTATTCTGATTATGTATAGAATACCTAAGTGTGGAGAATATAGTTAATTGGAAATAAATAAAATAGAATGCGTTGCAATTTAAAATCATTACAAGGATATCAGAAATAATTACACAACAGTACTCGAAGTGTCAAAAGAGATAGATAACGTGTAAAATAAGAAATTGAAATACCAAAGGTGACTATAATTAATTGTAAATAAGAAATAAAATATGTTCTAATCTCCACTCATCAAAACCGTTTGACTAGAAGGATATTAGAAATAATTATTCAACAATATTCAACGGGTCGAAAGGGGTAGGTGGCGTGTAAAATATGATGTTGGAGTTTGGCCGGCCTGGCCGACGCCACGATGGCTAATACGTTTGAGAACGAAGTTAGTAACAGGTGGCGCGATCCATAACTGGTCCCTGCAGCTTCCTAACCCCCCGGCTACCCTTCCTTCTTGGCGAAAGCCGCGTCGTTGCTAACGGGCCACGCGCCTACGATGCAAGGGAAGAAAGTTTAATTAAAAATAAAAACTTGTTTCTTTCGTTGCAGAGTCCACGCCGCCGAGCACCAGCCCCAGTCCGTCCACCACCGAAATGCCGAAGAAAGGTAAGCCCGTAAACCTCCGTGAATCAAGAAGAAACCCTTTCGTTTAAAAATTATATACATTTAATGTTAAGAGTTAATTTGGTAAAACGAAAAACGTTGCTTTTGATCAGTTTTCGAATAATCGCGTGAAAACGTGCTTCGCGCGACGGGAAACTGTGAAATCACAGTCGAATTTCATTCGCGCATTTACCCCCTACACTTTCCACGGGAATCTCGAAAGCAGCTTAACATCTGTCGGTTCCATTAAGGAAAGTAATTTACTCGGTCGACCGCCAGTCGAATGGCCGCGATTTATTATTTACACGAAAAGCCTTGCGAACCGTCAACGGCCTGTTAAAAAGCAACGATGTTAGCAGGAGAACTTTTTTGGAAATTTATTTCTCCTAGAATCTCCCCCGGAAGTGACTGCTATAAAATGCCATTTTCTCCACAGATTGGGAGCTGATAGCCGAAATGAATAACTCCGTTTACGGGAATCCGAGCTCGCTCACGATTCACAACGAGAAAGGCATGAAATCAGGTGAGTTTAACGCTGTATTTCGTTTTCACAGAAATAAAAATTAATTAAAACACCTTTGAGATAAAGGTACATAGCGGGGACTACATTAATATTTTCCTTTTTCAATTGTTCGTGAAACTCTCAAGAAAAAGAAAGTGTGACAAAGGAAAAGTAGGATTAGTAGATCAGCAGCATGGAAATTTCGTACAAGACTTTGCGAAGAGCAAATGCGAATGACAAAAACGTTCTTTCTGTAAAAGTCTACCGGTGAAACGTATTCTCTTCAATCTTGATCTTTTTTCGAAGAACGCATCGATCACTCAGACATATCTCGTGGGAAAGTCGGGAAAAGTAAAAAGGGGTGTAGCCAGGCGGAAATGCAACAAAAATGTAATAACGTGATAAAGTTGGCTACGAAATAAGGAGAAATCTAGCTTATAGCGTATTCGAGTCGAATTGTTCTTCCGAATTATTTAAAAATTAACGCCACGAATTGAATTCGAACTAATTACATAAAATAACAAGTTAACCATCTAGGAAATATCACGTACCTTAACTGAATTAATTATCGTACAATTTGCATATTTCGTTTATTCATTTCAACACCTCGTGAACGAGAATTTCAAGCCGTTTACCTATTATTCTATTAACTGGAATCTACAGAATCGTTGCGAAAAGTATTTCATCAACCAGCAGAAAATTAAAAACCTCCTTTCAATTCAAAATTCCAGACTTCTGATTACATGAACCATTTAAAACCGAAGGGATGAAAGTGAGACTTTTAAAAATTTGTTAATTAACAACAGAAATGGTTAGTTAATATTACAAATAAAAAGAAAAAATTCCACTTGGGTCTCTATAATAATGCAAAACAATGACAACAATTAGCAGAACTTAAAAAGAAAAAAAAGCTAAATTGCTCTTAAAACGATCAAGAGGGGTACGAAACAAAGGCGTTCAAAAGCCATAAGAATCGTCTAAAGAGCAAACTTCTGAAGAAAAAAGAAACAAGAACAATGGAGGACAAAGTACAAGTGAATGTTCGTATACGTGTAAAATCTAAAAGGCTAAAGTGGGGGCGGCGATGGTTCGCGACGAAAGGATCGAGGGGCGGAGGGTGGGCTCCCAGTAACATCAATATTTCATGTATGCTAACACGCCAGAACTAATAATGCTCCAGCAAGGAAGACCCAAGAATAATATCAGCCACCGGCGTACTCCGTGTTCTCCTCTTCCACCCCCATACTTCTATCCTTCCTCTCCCTTCTTCATCGAGGCGAGTCCTTTCTTTTCTCCAAGAAAAAAAAGGAAGAAAGTAAAAATTACCCTTACACCCTCTCTAGTGATCGCTGTTTAATTAAAAGCGTGTAGTGTAAGTCAAGTTTGACCCGGGGAAATATTACCCGCGACTCAATTGAACGACAAGAAAGGGGAAAAAAGAAAGATTGAGAAGAGCAAACAAAGAGCAGAAGAGAGGAGGGTAGCAAACATTAATGCCACCCCGCAGACCGCAGATGTTGCGCCAATTACAAGCCTTACCCCCGTCCCTCTCGTTGTCCGGCGTCTTCGTCGCTCTTTAACCCGGCAACTTCGAGCAAGCCCCTTTCCACAGTCCCAGAAAAGGAGAAACAAGGCGTGTTCCGACTTACGAGCCTGATGTCGGATACCTTCCTGCCTGCAGCTCTTTGTCTTCTCGACGACAACGACCGCGGAACTGTACGGAGCTTAGGTACAACCCCCGGGGCTGTAGGAACGGACGATGAAGGGATGGAAGGGGTTGCCTTCCTTCAACGAGACACGAATTTTCGAAAAGGCTCTCGCACTTTGTTAGATTAAATTTAAGGACGAAAGGGCTCCCATAGGGAAGCTTTGGAGACCATCAAAGCTTTCCTGAAGATTCGTGACAAATAATCATGCATCATTCAGATGACAGTAACGTAAAATAAATCAACCGTGGACGATTTATTAAAACTGCAATTTTCCTTCTGCGAACAAGAAGCAGAAAGTTTTTATGAAAGGGTCGTACGGTTCCACGTTCCTATAGAAGATTTATCGGAGGTTGTTTCTCATTACGATGGCCGCGGTAAATAAGGGTGCAATTAACGATTGTTTGAAAGCCAGTCGTATTGTTCGCGCATTAATCAACAGCTCGTTGGATATTAACAAAATTATACACCGCCGCATTAATTACCCTCTCGTAAACGTTTATCGGCGCCGATGATTGTTTAATCGAATAATTCGTCGAATGAAAGCTCAATTAACTACAGCTTTGCTACGTTCGCTATTCGTAATACAATCAGCTGATGATTATTCTTCATTTCAAATAGGAATAGATTTTAAAGCAAAATTTGTTTATTCAATAAATGGAGTCACAGAGAAATTGTAAATGACAGATGGAGTAGGGTTTCGATATCGCGACATCTTGGAGGCCACATACAGCCTTAGGTGTCCCTTAATTCCCTATGGAACCGTTGTTCTCCTGTAATTCTGCGGCAGAACGTACAGAGATTGGCTTAGTCGCATGCTTGCATACAGATGAAGCGACTACTATCCTATCGTAAGCGTACACATACGATGGGTTAGCGGGAAGCCGAGAAGGGAACGCGGTTGAAATGTCTCGAATGCATCAACGACATCAACACCGAGCTGATTAAATCTCCGGTAGGAAATGATCGTTGCGGTGCTCATTCCATCGTGCCTCCATCGGTTGCGAAAATCGACTTGAAAAGTCCGATCATCGTAGTTAATTTCAACAATTTCCTCCAAATTAATCTTTTAAATGGGAAGTTAATTTATCAAAAGCATCTTTTGTCCACGCCGTCATAATATATTATGACGAGTTAATTCGTCATACGCGCTGGAGAGACATTTTCCAATGACGAGTTAACTCGTCATCCCTAGTTAAAAGGTTAAAACGAATCATTTCAACCTTAGAAACTTGATTGCTACGTGTATTTAAAAAGAAATCATTATTGCTAATTTAATGAATGACAACCTAGTTCCGTCGACGCTGTCCGTTATCTTCGATCGGCTGGATTTCCAGAGTGGTTGATATCTAGATTGACTTAACCGCGCGTATACGCACTGTCAACATGTTCTACATACTATTGTGCACGTATGCGCGTGCTGGCAGGCTTAATATTCGCTAAATGGGACCTGGGAGGCCGGATCGAACCGGGTCAATTCTGCCACGGAATCGATCATAATGAACGCAGCAAAATCACGTGTCCGAAATGTACGTACACCGAATCACTGCCGCAGGCATTTGCAGCGTTTGCATTCACCAACGAACAGATATTTCGTTTTGAAAGAATTAATTTTGTACTTACCGCGAGGCTGGCAGTCTACCCTAAATGATATGTTTATGTAACACTTAACGCACCCTCGACACATGAAAACGCGTCATAAATATTAGCAGACCTCTGTGTTCTAATTTGCAATCTTGGAAATTCGTTGCATTTCAAATTTGACGCGTTACCACTGACGAACGAGCTGCTTTGCAAGGCAGAATGAATGGAAATGAAAGTGTAAAGCTGTCCGCTAATGATCCTGGTAAATGTGCAGCTGCCTCGCCGTACGAATAATATCAACGGCGAGTTCTATTTTAATCGACACCTTTACATCGAGGCTTTTCAAAATGTTGCACCTTTCGGGTCAACAAGAGGAGTTCGATTACTCGAAAAGCTGTGTTCTCGCGAATTTTGGGTTTTAATCTTGGAATTGAGGCGATTATAAAATTAGATTCCTTTATCCTAACACGGTTCGTGGCAAAGGTGCGAGTGTAAAATTTCTGATGGATTAATCTGTCTTCGTAATAGCTCTTCTGACAGGGACAAAGTGATCAAATTTGCATAGAATCGTTGCAAGAAAATGCCATGTAAATTGAACCCTTTAACTGAGCTGTATTTTAGCACGGATGAGTTGCTCTCTTTTAAGATAAACCGTCGTAATTGCTTTTAATTAAAACATCATAAGAGTGTTCGGACGTTCGAGTATCTATAGAAAGCAATGTTCGAAACTTGTCCGGGAAATCATGCTCCTCGAAACAATATCGATAAACCCTGTCAGTAGCGGGAAGCGGGACTTAATTCTGAGCTTCAGCTTTGGCGCAAGCTTCACTCGAACACGCTGCTTTGTTTTGGTGAGCTGCTGATTAGATTTCGTAAGTTGGCCCTGGCCGGAAGGTAGAAGAGCAGGAAAGGAGGATGCCGACGAGGAAACACGGTCTTGGCACAATAGCCTATTTCAGCAAGGTAATGGCCGATCATCCTGGTACACACGGCTTCGCCGCGAGTCACTTGTTCGCTGCTGTGTATAATAGGGGCCCCGGTATAGACGTTGGACTAACTAACCGATCGTATACACGTCCATCGACAACAAGGTGAGACACACCGTTGTACGGAGAAATGGATAGGCCAGACAGACGTATGCAAATTTCGAACAAACATTAGCGGTGACAGTGCATCCGACATAGTATCCCAGAAAGGTTTCCATATGGACGCATATTTACTATTCTTAACACAAAATGGCTAGTGGAGCTAATTATAGTAAACAATGACCAAATTGAAAAAGTGTAAATTTTAATGTAATTTTATGACAGAAAAGTATCTGAAACTGGCACCTATGATACAGCAATTTAAAGCTTAAATCTCAAAGAAGATACCTATGTAAATGCATCTTTAATATTCTTAATACAAAATGGCTAGTTGCCAGTTATATTTAACAGTGATCAACTTTGTAACATTAAAATTCTGATAGCATTTACGACGTATTAATTTAAAGCTTAAACTTCGAAGAAAATGACCATATCAATATTCTTAATACACAAAGGACGTTTGGCAGTCGTCGAAGAGCAAAAAATGGTTAACGAGAAAAGCAGAGATCCGTGAACGGATTCTGTTGACGTTCTCGGCGAACGAGCCTCTTCCTGAGCGAAATTCGATTCCCTCCTCGTGGCGTGATGTATGCAAATGGATCCAACGTGGTAACTACAAAATTCCTAGTCCAGCTGGCCGAGGTTACACACACGTATATCAGGATTAAACCGTGGAAAAAGCTTGCCAGAATCCCATGAACTGGAGGCATCCTCCAGGTAGCTAGAGATAGTTTCATTACATGATTTGGTCCGGCAGACTGGACGGTGACAAACGTGGCAACATGGAAGGCTCCTTCCGCGATGCACTGGATAAGGGAATTGTGTTTACTCGTAGTTTGCATACTAGTTACCGCGTTTGCCACCCACTTTACGCGTAACAGGCCCGTAAACATCTTCAGAGGAGGACCACTCGTCGTACGTCCCCTTTGTCCCGGTTTCCTTTGCACCTCCGGCCACTTCCTTTCATTCTTTAACTCAACGCTTCCCACCTCTTCCCATCCCCTATTGTCTCAGTGGCCTTTGTGCCGTTTGTCCATTCATTCTTACCCAGGAAACCAAAATGGAATTAAATCGCGACATTCGCGATGTTTATTATCATTATTGATTCTAGGGCGTTAATGCAATACTGTTTTGCAAATTCAAAGGGAACGCGTACAAATCCGGAAACGCTTTTCCATTTGTCACATTTTCTGGGTAATCCGATTTCAACGATGGATAACGTTTCGATTCGATTTTCAAATGTGTTACAAACATCCATCATTACCACTATAAAATCCTTGAAACGTTAAACCTGTGTTTAAATTTCTGCTTCCAGGTAATAAATTTCAGTCGAACCTTAGCGAGATCGGGAAGTCCGAACAGAAATCGAGCGATCCGGATAGGAAGAGGAATTACAATTGGACTCCAGACAGCGGTGAGCTCAGCTACGTGTCACCATAAGTTAATTCTTTCCTTTTATTATTTTCTATGCTCGACTGTCAATCTTTAGTTAAATTTAACACGTTGAGTGCCACAGTGAAAACGGTCATTTATTGAAGCTCTGTTTATTAAGAATAAGAATATTTCAGCAGTTTTTAACCTTTCCATAAATACGTTCAAGAATTCCAGAATCATCAAGAAAAGTAACAATTCAAAAGAAATTATACACTTAATTATATTGCTGTCATATTTATTTTCTGTTTCTAACAATAAGAGAAAATAATTTTATCGATATTGATATTAAAAATAATTTAGAAGCAAAATAATACAATTTTTAATTATTACATATCGTAAAATTTAGTATATAATTGAGAAATGTAAATAATAAATACGTCGACGCGCAAGTGGAGAGGAGGCACAGATCTGTACGTATACGGGGCCTTCTCCCCGCGTAATTCTCCTCGAGGAAGGCCTACAATGAGGGCCTGGAACTCGGGTAAAAGGTCACAGAAAAACATACCGTGCTCGACACTGTAAGATTATCAAACAATATTGAAATTATTATATTCTTATATCGCATAAGCCAACCGCATACTACTAGTTAGAAACCGCTGAATATTTATTTTTCAAACTTCCTATTTGCTATTGTACATCAATAATATTTTCCTATTTCTCTTTTCTTATCAATTATTTGAGTATATCTAATTTACAATGTCAGTCACCAGTGAGCACTGCGGCATTTAACGTGTTAATTACAATAAAATAAAAAAACTCCCATCCGTCTATCCAGAAATCCTCTGAGCCTCATTAATCGGCTCGTCAGGCAGAGAAAAAATTCATAATAACTTCAGACACCGATATCGGAAGTGACAGTGGTCAGAGTTTGCTGTCAGAGTCCGGGTCCATTGAAAGGAGGCTTGAATAGGGTCGAACGTGGCAAATGAGCAACGAAGGAAACAAAACGTCCATCGAAGTTGCGGTTTATCCGGAATTCCTGCAGTGGCATTTAAATGACAGAGGCTCGAGAAGGGGTCAGGCTTAACACCTTGCAAAATTCCAACAGGCCCGCGGCGTTATCGGAATATTTCTTTCCAGGCTACCTCTTCCATCTTTGTCCGGGTGCCTCTGTATAGACGCGCTTTCTTTTTTTCTCCCCAAAGAAATTTGCATAATGGGAAAGTGTGAAAATCCGTTTTCTCCGAGGGCTCGATCACGATAGTCCCGTGGAAGTAGGTAATTTCGTTGGAGGAGAGAAAGAAAAAGAAAAGTGTTGCGAGCTTCCACAACTTGATAAGTACTTCAGGGTCTTTCGTGACTTGAGGAACTTTCTTGAATCGAAGGTCGAACGATTCCACTACGCGAAAATTTTCATGAAAATCAACGAATTTAAACGAATTAACAGGAGCTCCCAATGAAATGGTTAACGGCATGGAAAAACACGGGCGTAAAACGAGAATGGAAAGCGAATACGTTGTATTGGAAATGTACAAAATCAACAGCACCTCGTCGATTTCGAGCCTTTGATGATGATAAAAACATTGTTCTTTGCAATGGCGCAGCCATAATTGTCCAATAGGAGGGGTTACAAAATTTTGTTTGTAAATCCCATTTTTAAAATTTTTTGTTTATTCCTTATGATGTGTAAAATTTTTGAAAATATTCTGAGATCTTTTAGGAAAAAATACCTTCTTTTTGCCACTTCATTATCAAAATAAACAGAGCTTAATTTCTAAAAATTAAATATCATCTCTGAAATTCAACATCCTCCTCCTCCAGGTTTCTTTCTCTAAAACATCGATCCATATATCAGTTCCTAATTCAAACCCAAAATCGAATTTGCGAATCGTGCAAATTACTCTTAAAAAATTCGTTCCCGTGACACGGCGCGATCGACGAGGAATGGAAAAAACAGCAGAGCGATAGGAAGCGCAAAACCGCGTGGGCAAAAAGTCGACGAAGAAAAACAGTGAGCGTAGAGGTGGAAAGCCGGTGTAAAAATTGACGAACCGAGGAAGCATCCCGGTGGGGATTCGAGAAGGATAAAAAAAAAAGAATAGATAGGAGAGAACATGGCGGTCGCAAGGACCACGATGAAACAAACGAGAAAACGAGAACGAAGAGGAAGGGGATGATTGGAACGAAGGCCTACCGGCTTGTTTCTGATTTGTAATTAGAGATGAGCCACGGCCAGGAACGGTACAGGCGGAATACATCTCTCGCGAAGCGAGTAATAACTGAAAAGTATGGGCCAGTCCATCCGGAAGAACAACTCTCTTCCCATTCTCCTCATCGTCTGTCCTTTACTTTTTTTTTCCTTGTGCCAATCCTTCCGTCTCGGCAGAAGGATCCCTCGTCTTCCGGCTGAATTTTCTGGAGAACTTCTTGACTCCGCGTTAACCCTTTCGGGCCAACTCTTGCAAGTTTTACGGCCCAGAATTATCCTTCTTTCATAATATAAATATGACTTTTAACTTTCATTTCTCTATTTATTTTTCAGATTCAGCAGCGAGCATCACGACCACAGGAATGCTTCTAATGATCGTTCTGATAGTTACATCCGTCATTCGATAAATGGACGCCTTCTAATTGATCATCTGTAATTATTGACTCGATTTATAGGGAAAATGACTAGACACGAATACACAGGTACACTTAACACAGACACTATGAAAGATTGACTGAGTAGTTAGCGTGGAAGGGGAATAAATAATAATAAGGTTAATAATAATTACGCGTGCCAAGTCAGTGTAGCGCAGTGTACAAGACGACGAACGAATAGAAAATGAATTTCTACAGTGTATGCACGAGTTAAATGACCGGAGGATCAGAGGAGGGAGGGTAAATCACAAAGTGCAACGACTATCGCTTTCAGTGTAAAATATTGTATAACGCCGTAATTTCGCCGCAGAAACTGCGCCAGCGGTCTCGAATTTTCCAAGTAATTTTCATTTCGATCCTTCAATTTTCAGGGGACGATAAAAACAGCGATGCAAGCGTGAATTGTGTCTCAGCCATCGATTTCACCTTTCCATTCTTTTTTTCTACGCTCGGACGATTCTTTCACTGTGTTCCTCTTTTTATTCCGTCTGCGAAGACTTCCTTCCACCCTCTTTTCTCCCCCTCGTTCCGTTTCTTATACACGAAATCGCGGATCCCATCTGGGTACTTGAGATTAAAACGTCAGATTCGGTACAGGGAATGCTCTCGCATGAAGGGATGTTCGGGGCACGAATATTATTCGCGAACGTCTACGAATCGACGAGCTCTCGGTTCGGCAAAAAGAAATTAGAATGAATCCTTGGAATATTTCTTTTCGGGAAATGCGCCCTCTTTGTTGGCTCGACAACGAAGTGACGCCTGTGGAAACGAACTTGTAGCTTTCAGGAGAGTGCCAATTACACGCGGGAAAGCGTTTTCCCCTTTTGTCGCGACGTAGTTCTCAGAGACCGGATACCCGTGTAAAATCAAGCTCAACCGGAGCTTGCAACACTCTGTTCCCGCTTTTCTCTGTTCCGTGCCACTTTTGTTGCGCTCTTTATCGCATTATTTAGCTGCGAAGGCTCTCGCGCGGGAAACAACCCTGAGGACGGAAAAATAGGATGCTTCTATAAAGATTAATTTCGACATAATGCCACCGTAATTAATGTTACGCTTGCTCTGACCTACTCCGCGAAATTGTTTCAGAATGTATGAAAGGGTTGTTTCAAAAAGAGCGCATAATAAATGCGCCATTCCAAAGGACAGTGGAAACGTTTAGAAATGAAGAAATTTGATTATTTTCGCGACAAGCATCGAATAAAACGATTTTATTGGCCTGTAAAAACATCGAAACGCTTTCACGAATAATTTTGCAGATTTATCGGGGATGCGAAACATCGCTTACCAATTTTCAGTTTCACCTGAACTCCGATCGCTGCTTTTTATTCGGTGTGTGTCAATTTCGATAATTTAAAATGTCTCCTCGCTTTGCCGATGAAACGGGAAAAGAAATATGAAATATTTCAGTACAGGGAGCAATTCTCTGTCGCGCATTAATATCAAATGATTTTCCTATTGATTTTAATCCATCAAGGGTATTAACGTTTCGAATCCCGTGAACATGAATTAATTGTAATATCCGGGCGAATTAAATAATCGGGGAAAAAGTGTATTTTCAAAGGGAATATTGATGCAAAGCGGAATAACCGAATACCGTCATAAACTTTGCCTCGATTTGTGTCCTGAAAAGTTTATTAAATCCGTTTCGGATTTTGCAGATGATTCCGATTTTAAAATATTTCCCTTTTAAAAATCATTGGGGATGCGTAGACGGAATCGACGGCACTCTTCATTATCTTGTCACTGCGATTAATTTATTCCCGCGTTAATTAACGGGCTTTGGAATTTATCCGTGAACGCGCAAACACGTTCGCAGTGTGTCGGTTTAAAGCGGACTTCGAACTACTTAGGAATATCCATTATTCAGCGTACAGCTTGTTTAAAGCAACAGGTTCGAGAATCCCGGCACGCGAAGGGGTTAAAGCCCATGATGGATTAAAGAAGGGTAGGATTCCCATGGACTTACTTAATTTTGTCATCGCCACCGACAAACACTGATTTCTGCTCTGAACAACTTTCATCTTTGACGGATTAAAGAAAAAATTATACATGGTTTCTGTTAATCCCCGTATATTCTTTAGAAATACAAGGGTTGGATAGAATAATGAATAATTAAAGTTTATTAAATATTTGAATTTATTTATTATATTTTACAGTTATTACACATATAAATGGCATTATTTTTCTTGAGTTTCTTATGGTGTTCCTTTGAAAATAGAGAACGATGGCGCACATCTACCCTATACGAATATCGGCCTGATATAGTAACGTTCAACTCGTCAGCTGGCGGATGTAAATACGAGTAAATAGATTAATTAAGTGTAGAAGAAAAGAGGAGACGAAGTGTTCTCGTGGCACGAAATGAATTCAAAAATGTTTTTGAATTACAAGAACATTTCGTCCTGCTTCGCAATGAATTTAGAATAAGTACGAGGCGTCGAGTTAAAAATGACCTAGGTGGTTGGAATTGATTCATTCCTCTTTAAAACCTTCGTTTCCACCCCCATCATTGAATGAAATAAAAGTTTCGCCTATTGAAATTTGTTTCAATTTACTTTTTAATTGTTTACATTTTTGACAGAGGTCAGAATCAGTTCCAAACACAGGGATCTTAAGCCACGAGCATTTTCCTTTGGTTCATTAATTCCAACGTGTTTTCTACGGCCACTGTAAACAATTGCAAACGATAGACACAGTGACAAGTAAATACCATAGGGAAGGATATTTTGACCTATAGCGTAACGAAATCAAGACGAGTAAACTCGTCTTAGTGGTTAAGTGGTTTTAAGTGGTCGGCCGCATCGTTTCCGCTCGAATCCAAAGTTAATCGGAAGTGGATCTAGACATCTTACAAATTTCCATCTACGCTAAGTACGTCGTTGATTAAGTTAAACATTATAAAATCGACATTTGATATAAAACTAAAAGAATTTCACAAAGTAATCCTCTTGCAACTTTTCTCGAAGAAAACAAAATTATTTGTTGAAAGTGTATTAATTTTTAATTAATTTTCAAGGAAAAACGATGCGAACGAGAGACTTGGGAATAAAACGAATTAAACGCGAAGGTATATATGTATACATAACACAGAATATAAATATATAAATATATAAATATACGAATTAAGAGGGACTATTGAATAATGATATATCATATATATATATATTGTATGTTACATGATATATTATTATAATATTATTATGCTTTGCGCCGTTGAGTTGAATGTTGTTATTTACATGAGAAAACAAATGAGAGAGAGATTCTTATGGATACACTCGACATATGTAATAAAATTATGGGCAAAGTAACTTGCTCAGTAAAAGAAAGATCATTCTGTTTATTTGTCGACAATTATTTGATACGACATCCCTGGTGGAATCATCCTATGAATCCCAATGAGATTCAGCACGAATATTTACATGGTAGGTATTATTATTTCTACATATGCATGCGTTAATTCCACATGGAATCAATTGTTTTCGATTAAGCCTGTGTTTTATTTATCAAGTGTGTCGTTCGAAATGTTTCGCGATATCAAACGCGTGTATCGCGCGATTAATATGGAATAGAACGTTTCACCGTTTATCGATGGAGTTCGCTGGTTTTAGATTAAATGATTATTACCATTCGAAATCGGGAAAATGTAATCGGGAAAATTTATACGACCAAACGTTCTGATGAATTTCAATAATTTTCTAGGACCGATTACGAAACATGGAAAATCAGTGATTTCATGATAAAAAAGTATTACAAAATAACATGTATGGTACATTAATTTGAAGCTCAAAGCTTCCTGAAAATGATTACATAAAGGCATCATTAATATACTTACGATTAATAAAAACATGACTGATTATGGATTGCAACCCACAGTGATGTTGCATATCGAATATCGGAATTCGAAAAGTGATTATTCGAAGATAATTGCATGACAGAAAAATATCATCAAATATCATTTATGGTACGTCAAATTAAAGCTTAAACCTTAACGGAAATAACCACATACACGTACCGTTAATATTTATACCCATTAGTGAATAAAGATAATTTCATTTTGTACATTAATTGCACTGCCTTAGGCTATCTCATAGTTCCGTTTAATTAGTTAATAGAAACAAAGTAAAAATAAGCTTAGATACATCAAGGCGTATGCAGTTACCGCCATTAAATAAATTAATTAAGCTCGGGGACAGACGAGTTGAACGAAAAGCATATCGAGCAAGAAAGTTCAGAAAACCGTATTCATTTTCGAAATTATTAATTTATAGTACGTCTTTACAAGCAACCCGTATAATCTGTTATATGTATTAATTTTGCGGATGAAAGAGCTTTTATCCGGCAAAGCTTTCAACGTTAATAATTTAATTTCGAATAAATTAATTTCAATAATTCGTCGAAGTCCCATATTATAAATTACTAATAAATTCAAAGGTATTATGATTTTGTTTTCCGAAAGAATCGAAATTATTTCTAAATGAGCCAACCGCGTGATATGTAGGGGTCGTGGGGCACGAGGCTCTATCTAGAATCTTTGGATTAAACGAAGGGGGTTCCGTGTCAACAAACGAACACACGTCTGTTAGGGACCTCAAGATATATCGGCCTTTACACAATATTTCGTGGCTTATTGCCGGTCATGTTGTAACAGCCGCTTCACCAGCCGCATACTAACCGGCGGATTAATTCTCAAAGCCCATGTCACTTTTCTTGGACAGGTTTCGTCGATATAGGATCATTAAGTTCCATCAAGTACTTGTCGATAGAATTTGGCACGTTATTGTAAACGGAACTTCCCATGCAGCAAATTTCAGGGGGCTACAGCCCCAGGTCCCACTTTCTAGGGTATCCCGTTAATAAGTCTTCTACTTACTGTCGAAAAATATTAATTAAAATTTTGTTCTACTATTGCCCCTTTTCTTTACGGTTAAATGTTATTTTATGTTATTTAGAATCAATTTCTTTTTGTCATTACTTTTGAACTGTAATAATCCCGGAACTTGGGCGAAGTACGTTTTACTGAGGGTCCTTCTCTCTGCAATATATCCAAATATCAACAATATTGCTATTGAATCTCTTTTTCTATTGTCTTATCTTCCGTTAATATTCATAGAGCAGCTTAAAAATATGCTGTTTAAAGTAAACGAAAGCCTACTCCTGGAATTAAAACAATTCATGGCGATTTTATGGCGGAAATATAAACATTTCGCGAATCGACACAATGTTTCCCGCGGATGTGAACGTTTATCGGTGTGCCGATATTTACGGAAAAATAAAGCTGCCGGCTGGCCGAGCGTTTTAATTAGATTTATGTGACGTAAGGAAGAACGTACGTTGAAAAATACCGAGCGAATGGATTATGTCAACACTCGGCGAGCTTTGTGTTTCGAACGTGTTCCGTTCGAAACAGCGAATATAATGCCGCTATGTATTGTACCTGCCGTCGAAATACAGGAGTGCTGCGTGTTCCAGAAATTAATCGTTGGACGAAATATTGGGCCGATGAAAAAACAAAGGATTATTGGTTAAAACCGTTCGTCTGTAAGCTTAACCGAAATTCATCAATTCTTGCCGAGCGACCAAATAATATACGAGTCTGAATTTTCATCCTTTTTCTAATTCATTTCTTGAATAATTCCTGAAATATTATCGAAGGGATTCAATTGTTAACGTCTCAGTCTGAGACGCTTGCCAAACAATTAATAATACTTCCTCCGACACTCTGTCGTAAACCTCAAGTAAATTGAAATAAATTTAGGATTTGAGCCAAGAGAAGATACGTATATTTAGTAGATGTTTGAAAAAATGTAGCACGGCTAGAATTGTATGAAAAAAATGATGAAAATCGTTCTTTTCAAAGAATTGTCGCACGTTTTCGGATGAAATTGCTTTATTTTCCAAGCGCAATCTATCCTCGAGTGGTCGTAGCTTCGAATGACAAAGACAATGGGAAAAAAAAGATGATTTCACGTAACCATTGTTCCATCTAGCGACGATTATCTGCTCGTTCGCATTGCACGAAATCGTCGAACTTTCGACGCTCCATTTGACGAGGAATCGTTGCTCGATTACACCTGTCATTTCGATGACCATTCAATCGACATGAAAAGGACGAATTTTAATTCAATTATACACCGGCCATTCACCGATGAATCCTAGAATTCGTTCCATTCTTCTCTCCTTCCGTTCGTCGAGAAGACACGAATACCTGACAGTTAAATAAAAAAAAAAAAAAAGAAATTCCGCGATTCCAGCGAAATTGCAATTGACTTCCTCGAGTCTGGTTGTTCGCGAGTTTTGTGATTAAAGTTTTCGCGCGGTGTCTGGTGAAGATTTAGCGGAAGCTGATCTTGTTTTGCTTCCGTTTCGACGCTCCAAGTTTCTCTTTCAATTTAGCCGCTTGTTGATTTATCAGTAGAAACAAAATGGAATTTTCGGAGGAGAAAGGATGTTTTACATGGAAAGAAATGAACAAAGTAATGCCATAAATGACGTTCAGTAGTGAATTATTTCCACTGCTCGCACAATTTCCAACCAACAGAACAGATGAATGTCCAGTTAAAGATTAATGAACGAGCATCGTGTAGTACAATGAAATATCAATCGCACGATCCCCTTGGTAGCTCTATCAATTTTCTACTCGAGACGTGTTTACATAACAAACCACCATGGTTCCCCGCTGTTTTGGCTGGCCTGTTTCATAGAATCCTCGTACAGGGTCGGCAATGACCGAAGAAAAAGGCCTTGTAAAACGTTGATGAGCCGAGCTAGCGGCAAGTAGGCATTGTGGTGGATTATGAATTAAATTCACCCTCGACTAGGTCCGTGCCAGCACTTGCTTCCCTTTACTTTGCTCCATAATACGGTCCGTAGCTCGCGGCTACCCCTTCGGCTCTCTTCTTCTCTTTTTCCACTATCTTGATTCTCTTCACTCTCGAGAGACTTCACCGAAAGTGGCCTCTACTCGCGGCATTAACCGCTGCTCCCTGTTATTAGCTCCTTTTTCCAGTTAACCTCCTGTCTCTCCACGGCGTCTGATAACGCGTGCTGGTTAATAGAGTCTGTCCATGAATTCCAAGTCGCGTCCCGGCTTCAATGAATCTGAAAAGTACCAAAGTTGCTGCATCGATTTTGAAACATGCAAACTCTGACGCGATTTCATGACAGAAAAGTATCATCGAATGACCTGTATGATGCATCAATTTAAAGCTTAAAACTTAATAAAGATAACTATATAAATGCCCTTTTAGTATCTTTAGTACACGGTAAGTAGTGATGGATCGCAACGAACACTGTTATTGTACACAATCAAATACCTAGCTTCGACATGTGTCAATTCTAAATCAATTTCATGACAGAAAAGATTCACCAAATACCACTTGTGATACATCAATTTAAAGCTTAAATCTTCACGGAAATCGCCATATAAGCGCACTTTTAACATTTTTAAAACGAAACGAGTAGTTGCGAATTTTACGTCGCATCCCAACGGCACACGTTTTCAATCACGACCATGTTCCCTACCAGAGGCAAGAGAGAGAGAAAACAGAGGTTTCTCAATAAGAAGGACGCAGGAAGGGGTAGTAGGGCGAGGAGGAAGTTACTGGACGTCGCGTACGTGACGATGAAACGATCGATATAATTGCGCTCCCTGAGCGAGGATTCGTTATCTCGATTGTGGTAAAGGGGACGAAAATCTCTTTCCCAGAGATGGACGGAACTTCTGCGCGAGGCGATGGGTTTAGGATTTGATGACGGAAGAAGTTAGCGCTTTGGATGTAGTTACTCGAAGAAGTTTATTCGCCAGGGCAAACTCACAGCAAAAGAATAGCACGTTCCGCTCCCTTGCGCTTTACGAAAGAAAATAAGATAAAGAGACGTTCATTTATTTCTTTATTTAGTTAACGAACACAATTGCCCGATATCCCTAAAATCTCCGGGGCCAAATATGCGGCTCCGTTGCAGGCAACCGTTCGTCCTGAATGCCGCATCATCGAAATGATTCGGAGCTTCGTTATAACACATATTTATCAGAGGAGAAACCGCAATCCGTTGACGAATTTCGAACAAGGTAATGGCCCGTACGGAGACGCGGTTAGAAATTACAATTCGAATTCCAAAGCCGTAGCCTGGCGTGAGAGACACGGTCTCTCGCCACTGGAGAAAGGTGGCCAAAAGGGAGGGTGGAAAGGGTGATATACCGAGAGAATAGTAACCCAGAGGTTCGACTGGCAGTTGACCCCCCCCTCCCTTCCTATCGCGCGGATATCACAGGCTTTCGACCCGTTCGGCATTCTGGAATTGTAATCGCAGTTCTATTGGAAGCCCGGACACACGACCACCTGTCTCTTTCTCTTGGTTCAATAGATCCTTCGTTACCAACAGTGAATTCCATTTTAATTAATTCCCTGAAAAGCACGTCCTTGAGGCGTTCTTAGCACCGTCGCGTCGATTGTTGTGCATGGAATTTTCTGTTAAATTCAATTCACCAGCTTCTTTACTTTAATTCCGTTCCTTTTAATCCTGTATCCTGATTACTGTTATTGCTGGTCTGGTTGAGAAAGGATGGATAGATCGAAGAAGGTCTGAAAGAGAGAGAGAAAGAGGCGAAGAGAGAAATAGTTGGTCGGGTTTAAACTCCGGGAATTGCATCTTCCGGCGGAAACCCCGTAGGCTGTGGACGTTGGGCAATTACTCGTGACCGAGCAAAGTAAACTGACGGACGCAGAAATAGATTTGCATTTTTACTAGAAACCCTCCGGGTAGTTACGCCTTACGTGTACCTCGAGGTTTCGTACTTCTCGCTTCGTTAGGTAAATTCCTAATGACTGCCAGGCAGCCTCCTGAAAGTTGATAGTGAGCTTGTGAATATTTTAGCAAAGGAGTTTAACGCGTACGAACGAAGTCCTTTGTAAAGATAAGAATTAAAGTTTGTTGCTTTTTTAAGGAATTCATTATTAAATTGCTGCATAACGGACGTTAAAAGTCTTGCATGATTTTATGACAGAAAGGTATCATAAAATGACACTTATAATATATTAAATTAAAGTTTAAACTTTCCTTAAAATAGCCATATAAATGCCCATTTAGTATGATTAATACGAGATAAGTAGTTGCGAATTGCAACGGACAATGTTATTACATTACTTCAAATATTCAATTTTGAAGTGTGCTAAGTCTATGACAATTTCGTGACAGAAAAATATGTTGAAATACCACTCGTATCACGTCAATTTAAAACTTAAAATTTACTGACAATAGTGACATAAATGCCCTATCGATATTCAAAATACGAAATGTCTGAATTTTCATCAAAGCAAACAATGAACCTTTCAATTGTTTATGATCAACAATCGTAATGAATATTTCAATTTGTTATGCTATTTTGTTGTAACAGCGTGTATACGAGCTTTATAACAAAGATATACGATGATGCAGGAAAAGCACACGCGATGGAGTATACATATAACTTCGGTCGCGATGAAAATAAAGCGTTGTTTTTACACGACACTCGCTGGTTTGATACGAGCTTGAACGGTATAAATTTCATGATAAAAAATTCACATCACCGGGGTATCTGGACAATTTTGCCGGATATCACTTGCCATAATATCAGTGATTGGGTGGGAGCATCGAAATATGGAAAATTCATGAAAATCGTTGCGAACATTTCACGTGACATTTGCAAAAATTTCATCGGCCACTTTCAACGGCTCGTTCCGTGGATTTTATACGGGAAAAGCCATTTTCCCGGTCGCGTACGAGCGATTTTAATTAAATTAAATTCCAATTAAATTATAAGGCCGTGGACTGATGTCCGCGGGCAAAACATATGTATTCAAATACGCCTCGAATGGCAGAAAATTTAGAGGTCTCCGGTATTGATAATCAGCTCGTAGCCGACTTTATAAAAATTCTAGCCCGACGGAAAAAAAAAAGATAAAAATTCCTTGATTCGGATTTTTGTAGTTTCCAGCCTGCAGGAAATTGATTGCCATCGAGAGACTGGGCGAATCTGCAAGTCGAAATAGAGCCCTGTGTTTATCCGGGACTTGGTTAAGCTACAAATAGTAAATACAGCCTGTGTACCCAGTGTTTTCAGCAAACCAGTGCCTGTTTCAATTTGCCAAGAAAGCATTTTGCTTTGGTAGTCCCGCTGCTACCTGTTCTTCGCGCGGGAAACAGGAAATAAAGCGCAAATTACTCCGCGAACATTTGATTTCGACTAAAACTACAGAAAGTCTGTAAAGCTTCGCTTGGAAATCTTGCATCGTGGAATAATACAATTTTTCTTGGAAATTTTGTCAAATTATTATTTGGAACTATTGTTGAAATTTATTTAAAAAGGAATCTAAAATTTATAAAATTACTAGGGGTGCTAAACACTCCTAAAAGTAACTAATTAATGAACATTAATTTTCTATAACACCTGTATCGTCAATTTATTCGCAAAATGCAGCAGTCAAGGCTGAAATATTAAATACCTTATCAACAGTTCACACTTCATTGATAACGGTTAAATGACAAAAATAAGTATCTTAGAAAGATTGATGTCGACACTGCTCGTTCACATTACACGTACACATGCAACCTATTGAAAATTTCACACACTTCATCGGTAAGATCTGCATAGGGAAAATGATTTCACCGGCAAGATTGATGTCGAGGTCTTTCGCATATATCTTCTCGACGAAATACCTATACAAATATGAACAGTTTATTACTCTTGATTAATGAACCTACAGTGAAATTTATGACAACATTTTAAAGGGAGACGAAGAAACTTAAGAATTTTCTATTAGCCCCCGAGTAGCCTTATCAAGGTTCTGATTAAACCGGGGCTTTTATTAGGGAAGAATTACGGTGAATCTGTCAACTGTCCTCGAATCCTTGGATAATCCCTCTGGAAGAGAAGAGATTTTTTTTTTTAATTTTAATCTTGCACGCTGTTATCTATTTAATCTTTCGAGTAATAATTAGATAAGTTTGCCTTCGAATACCTAAGAATTTCTCGAGGAATTCTATTAACGTTGCTCTGACTTGGTAGGTCGTTTTGTTTATTAAAGATTATCTTCTGAAACGACATATTTCGTGAAGAGTGAAACGAAGGGGCTGTACTTTCCAAAAACAGATGCCCATACGATCCGGAAAGTTAAGTTCGTTAAGTATCCCCCAGGGTCGTGTCTTATCGGCTAGACGTGGCTCTGATCCTCCACCTACCGTGCCGTGGCATAACAATTACCCTATTATTTCGCACACACCCCGACCAAAATCTCTCTTCATGTGTACTGATACACAATCTTCCGGAAATTTTTTCCTTCATTGATAATGCGACCGAATGATCACCCAAGAACTGTCTATAAATTCGAGAAACGTCAATTTTGTCACGCCACGTTTTTTGGCGATTCGTAGTTGCAATTAGAAGGAATTTCGGCTTGGAAGAGGCGAGTTTAATTCGGCGGAATTAGGAGCACGGAACCGGCTTCTTTTCCCGGTACGGTAAAGTCCGGAAATTTCGAGAGTTCGTCTCGACGTCTTGAGGAGTGAAACGGAAAAAAGGGACGGACAGGAGGAAACGGAGAGTCGAAAGAAAAAGGAAAGGAAACGAGACAAACGTCGAACTTCTAAAGAATCGACGGAAAGTAGAGTCGTTCGGAGAATAGCTAAAGCCGACCTTATACGCGTTTGGGAATTCCAACATCGACACAATTCGCATAATCCTTTTTTAAAGTACCTCGAGAATGATTGTGAGATCCTAGACGAGTTTAAACAATTTCCCTTTCGATAAAATGAAACTCCAGTGAATCTGAAGTGCACCACATCGACATGGTTTTGAAACATGGAAAGTCTGATGCAATTTCATGACAGAAAAGTATCACTCGTGATATATCAAATTAAAGCTTAAAGTTTGCCAAAAATTTCCATATAAATGCGCTTTGAATATTTTGACTACAAAATTAGTAGTTGTGGATCGCAACGAACACTGTTATTTCGTTCTATCAGATACCCAATTTTGACATCCATAAATTCCAAGGTAATATCATGACAGAAAAGTATCATCAAATGACGTGTATGATACATTAATTTGAAGCTGAAATCTTCACAAAAATGGCTATATAAACGCACCTTTAATATTCTTTATACAAAATAAATGGCTTCCTGCTACAAGTTTCTCCTGTAATCAGCTGTTAAATTTCCCTTCTTTTCTCCACGTACCAAATTGTTTAATGTAACAGAACATAAAATGTCAGCCTAGGAACATCGTAAATCCGTGAACCAAGTGTCTAGCAGTAATTTTGGAAATGAACAGCGGAAAACGTCAAGGATAATCGTGTTATAACGCGGACAAGTGGTCAGTTAGCAAAGTCCTTCAAATTTCGTAGCTATCTGTGTTGGCTGAATGGGACTCCAAATTTTAACACATTCGTTGTGTGTAATTCAAACAATGCAAACAACTTCGCCAATTAATTTTTTCTTTCAGTTCTCTTCAGTTTTAGTATTTTGAAATTCCAATTAGATCACGACGAATTCACCATTTCTTGGTACTGTTCAATAACAATCGACGTAGCATAAAACCACAAGAAAACCAGATTTCAAAGGAGCACTATGGGATTGCGGGCCAGTTTCCCAAGTTGGAAACGTGAGCAACATCCCAGCGTTGCATATCTGCATACTCTATAAAATCAGGTTCTGTTGGGCGCATGCAAAATTCAGAAAACCACCCCAAAAATACTCGGAACTCTTCAGAAAGTAGCTCTAGATCACTCTTCACCATGAAATTCTATTTTTGAAGTGATACATTTTAGAGCTTCGAAACTATTCGAATTTTGGTTGAATACCTACTTGTAACTTCGGAATTCAGAAGTTGATGTAAATTTCATTCAAACTTTGCAAATTTGTCATTTACTCTTGAAATCTTGCAATTAATTTTTAACTTAATAAATATGCTGAAGCTTTTGAAAAGTAATTAAATAGTAGGAATCCGCGTGCTATTGATGCGTCCATTATTTCTTGAAAAGGAAAAATAAAATTTGTCCAATGAAACTGCAATAATGAAGTGAAAAGAACATCCTTTAAGTTTCATATGGAATGGAATACTGCAATAATTAATTTACACAAGTTCTTTGACGTTTCTACAGACGCCATTGTGATTAAGAGGAAACTCGGACTCTGTAATTGAACAGTGTAAGAGAATGTAAATGATAGGAGCTGCAAGTTCATTATGAAGCAGTGGCGTTGTAAAATTGTTCGAGAAACTTTTGTGAATGGCAGTTAATTATAATTAATTCCATATTGTCTGGTGCTAATTCCTTGTCGGAGGTGTATCATTCAAATGGTCTCTGCAAAGTTCTACTTATTGCTGGGATTGATATGAATACAAAATTAGTCTGCATATTATATTTTTTAAGTGATCTATATAAAATATTATTCTATATTCTATAGCAATTCTCTCATAAAAAGAGAGAGCTGATTTTGAAACATCAAAAGTTTAGCATGATTTCATGACAGAAAAGTATCACCAACTACCATTTGTGATACATCAAAATAAAGTTTCAACCTTATAAAAAATAGCTATATGAACGTACTTTTAATATTCTTAATAGAGAATGAGTAGTAGTCGATCGCATCGAACACTGTCAAATATCCAAATTCGATGTGTATACTTTCTAAGCCAAATTCATGACAGAAAAGTATCATCAAATATCATTTATGATACGTTAAATTAAAGTTTAAATCTTAACAAAAATAACTATATAAATGCCCCTTTAATATTTTTGATACAAGCTGAGTAATCGTGGATCGCAATAAATACTGGTATTGTACTCTGTCAAATACCAAATGTCAACGTGTATAAATTCGAATTCAATTTCATGACAGAAAAGTATCACCAAATACTACTTATGATGAATTAATTTAATGCTTAAACTTTCCTTAAAACAACCATGTAAATGCCTTTTGAATATTCTTAATACACGATGAATAGTTTCGTATAGAAACGAACAATGTGTCAAGGAATTTTAAAACGGCTGAAAGGAATATCATACGAGCGAGCGATCTTGCGTTGGAATTAGATGAATGTAATTGGCGTGAAATTTTAACTGGAATACGTCAGAGAATGCGAGATGAACCGTAGTCGGAAGCGTTCAGGAGCATATTATCAGTTCGTTCTCCGCTCATAGGAAACCACAATTTCCACGGATTACCCGGACGAAAACTGACTCTTGCGACTGTACGGCATCGGCCAGGCTGCTGGAATTCGTGGGTCGTGGGTTATGCCGCATTCGGTGGTATGTAGTAATTAGCAACATTGCTCCGAGAAGCCAAAGGTGGAAGGAGGACGAGGCTGCAGAATCGAGGTATCAGCAAGGATTTCATTCGAAGGAATAGGACACGCGACCGAGACACATTAACTCCGAAATTGCTGCCATACAATCCATCAATTTGTCCATGCCAGAACTGGCTAACACTTGAAAATAAACATTTCTCTTTTTATGACACTACAGACTGCTTCCTAATAAAGTAACACCTGTAGATGAATTATGTCTCTAGTTTACTGTCTCCAGCCAGACAAAAACTATCCTGAACAGGAGGAGACGAAATGATTCAAAGTTCTGCGTTGGTACCATTTTTTGGTAGCAATTTCTATTTGGAACAACTGACGCTGGTAAAACTTTGTAAGTCGTTATGCAAAGATGAAAATTAGACTGAAGATCAGAAGGTAATTAGCAGAAGTCTTGGAAGGCCTTTTAAATAATCATTGTAACATGTTGCATCTTTTAACGCAAGAGTTTCATAATTTATTTATTTTCAAATAATAGCATCACTTGAGGTGCCAAAGTACACGTCTGCTTTGAAATACGTCCAATTTGGAATACGTCCTATTCGGACGTGATAAGTTTTTCTCGGTATACGACTTCTGTTCAGTATACGAGATACATTTTTTGTGTGAATTTTTTATTTATGTGTTAAAATTATTTTACAACCCCATTAATGTAGGTATAATATCAATAGGAGTTTTTTTTATATCAGAACGGATTAATTATTTTTACATTACTTTTTATGGGAAAGGTTGGTTTCGTATACGTCCTATTCGATATTAGTCCAAATATCAGAAAGGAATTAAGTTGGATTAAGGTACCGAGGTTCCACTGTATAAGTATACAATCACGCACGCGCATTGCACGTGGCCGCAATCGCACGTTAGTAATGCTCCATTCACCATTCCCTCAACTGGTGGAATATTCCAAAAAGAGAACGATAACGACTATCAGAAATTAAAAGGAAGAAAATCACGTGGTAAATAGTAGTCTTAAGTTCGTTACGTAAGCTAGATTCATGAGATGCCGTCATTGTCTATCCATTTTAGGTTTCACACTATATGCTCAGCTGACTCTGATCTATTGTAGTCTAGCTACAATAACGTACTCAAATAGTGGGATCATGTCTCAAAGATCTGACTCAATAGACATATCTGGCCTGCAGGACATACAAACACCTTTTGGGGTGCAACTGTCAGGTATTTATAAGAGGTAATTGCAATTTTGTCTGATCTTTTGTCGAACTTAAGTCTTTAACCTGGAAGCAGTAAATTATTTACGTTAAAATTCTGTGTTCATTGCGTTGAGTATTTTAATAGAAAGGTATTATGCGTAACATATTGATTATACATGTTTATTCATTGATACACTGAATGTTTTTTGCAGGAGCTTTGCTTATGTAACAAATAAGGATAGATTGCCTATTATTTTAACTAAAATAATTGATAATCTAAGTCGTAATAAGGAAAGCATTACACAAAAATATGGAAAGGTAAAATATATACCCATAGGTACATGTATTATAATTGATTGTCTATTAATATTTAAAATTTTATAGAATGCCACAGATGAAATTAAACAAGAAATTAAAGAAATAGTAGGATTTATTAGTAAATTAAAGAATGAAATAACTACAAACAAAACTCTGAAACCAATACCATTACTCCCAAATGGAAAGAATAATGATGCTGAGGAATGGAATAAATATCTAATTAAAAGAACTGAGATAGAAGGTGGTACACCAACATGGTTTAATACTATTTGGTTGTACGGTGAATGCTATATGTATCGGATACTTGTACAAAAATTCCTTCTCATGTATGTTTCAAACCCATTTTTATAATTAGTCCATAATTAAGTTACTAGGAAATAATCTTTCTGTTTCAGGAAATATTTGCACAATTATGATCCTTTTGAGCAACAGAAACAAGGTGCATTTGTAGATTCACTAACTAGCATAGAGTTCCTTTCTACGTATATCATGAATCTTACACTTAGAGCAGAGTCTTTATCAGTAGTTGAAACCAAAGAGGAATTTTTCAGACTTCTTAAACTAAATCTCTGGGGCAACAAGTATGCGAACAATTTTTTTATACAATGATACTGAACAGACTAACTGATGTATATATTTTCGTAGGTGTGATTTATCTCTAAGTGCAGGAGCTGAAGTCAGTCAGAGTAAAAATCCTATAGATGTATTGAAATCATTGGATGAAGACATTCTTGTAAATAATTCAGAATTTATTTGGAACTTACTGAAAAACAAGGAATCTAACAATACAGTTGTTATAGATATGATACTTGACAATGCAGGATATGAATTATTCACTGATTTGTGTTTATCTATATTTCTGATTTCTTATAAACTTGCTGGAAAAATAAGATTCTATGTAAAACGTTATCCATGGTATATCAGTGATGCAACAAGAAATGATTTTTATTGGACTTTAGAATATATGAAAAATTCACCACATAAAGATCTACAAAAATTATCTGAATTGGCATATGATCACTTGAAGAATAACGTCTGGACCATTGAGGTATACCTTTATTTTACTCTACATAATTTTTATAAAATAATTACAACATAAACTATATTTTTTCTTTAGGAAGAGTCATACTGGACAGGTCCTCATGATTTAGCAGAGATGAAAGAACATGATCCAGTATTATATGCAAAACTGTCAGAAGCTAAATTAGCAATATTTAAGGGTGATTTAAATTACAGAAAATTAGTAGGTGATATAAATTGGGAGTATACCACAGAATTTACTAAATCATTGAGAGGTTTTCAGCCAACAAATATTCTAAGCTTGAGAACAGTGAAATCAGATGTTTGTGCTGGTTTAGCAGTTGGTGTAGCTGAGGAATTATTTAGGAAAGATGAGAACTGGATGTGTACAGGACAGTATGGGCTCATTCAAACAACTCTGGCTGGGACGTGTCATTGTAATAGAATATGTTAAAATACTATGAATTAAGAAATATTTAAAATACTGAATTATATCATTGTACAAAATTACATGTACTTATATGATCTACCAATTGGTAAACATATTACATTTGAATTGTTTAAGTACTTATACAGAGTATAAGGGATCATATCTAAATTACGTAGTACATAATTTAAATTATGGACAATTGCTTGTACATTAAGATTTTTATGATATTAACATTTTGTATTTTTGAATCTTCCTACTGTAAACTTTTCTTCCAAAATGTATGATTTAAATATACAGTGTTTTTACATGAAAATGTAAATTCAAAATATTAAGTAATGTTTTTTTCATAGGATTCTTTCCCCTAAAATAAATCAGTTGTAAAAATTTCAAAAAAAAGATATATTTCTTTTTAGTTCTCCTATCTAATACCAGACGACGACATTGTATAAAAAGCGTAATCAATTATTATCATGTGAAACTCTTCGCCCTGCAACAATCTAATGCACATTGATGGTAATAGCAGATTACTTCGATACCAAAGACTATATCCCACCGCTTAGTCAGTGTCTCGAGCTTAGCCTTGCCATATTATATCAAGGTGGTTGATCCAGCCCTTCCCTCAATACTAAATATGACGGCTTCACCACCAAAACCGGTGGGGCCGTCAGGGCTGCTGGCGTCAGGAGTGGAGCTCCGAGCGCATTTTCACGCAGCCCGACAAACCGGTACCGGGCACGACTCTCGGTGTCGGTCACACTGTAGACTGTAGGCAGCAGGAAATCTCAATTTGGACCTCTCCCGAGAGGGGCACCTGTGTACCAGACGTGGAGGGTTCCAAAGTAATATACTTAAGGTCCCAGAGCCCTCCTTTAGCGCTAGTGGGGTTTTATTCAGTAGGAATCTGACACTCCCCCGCTGCCCTCCAACCGGGGATGTTGCGGGGTCTTATGCTAAACCTCATATGTCTATATTTTATTTCCTGCGTACAGTTAATTTGCTGTATTAATCTTCTTATCTTATTGAATAAACTCATTAGGATGACGAACGTGTTGATTTTATTACTCCCGAGTGCATTCTTTACATCCCTGATTCCTTTACATCATTTCTGCACCCCTTATATCACTGCATTATTTACATCCCAGCATTCCTTACATCACTGCATCCTCTACATCTCTGCTTTCTTTATATCCTTGTATCCTTTACACCTCTGTCCCTGCGTCCCTCACATCACCGTGTGCTTTACATCCTTCTATCCTTTACACCTTTCTATTCCTTGCACCCTTCAATCTTTTATATCTCCCTATCACTTAAATGTCGGAACTTTTTACAAACCTGCTTCCCTGATAGCCCTGCATCCTACAAATCATTCTATTCCCTACATTCTGCGGTCCCTTACATCCCTTTATCACTTACATTCTTGAAATCACGCTCCCGGCGTTCGTAACAGCGCCCTCTAGTGGCAAAAAAGGAATTAAAGTACGAATAAATTTAGCGCCCTCTGGCGGCAAGCAAAGGAACTAAACCTTGCAGAAATTTTGGCCCTCTAGCGACAAAAATGCGAACTAAAATTTCGACGTCGAATCAGCGCCATCTGGATTTTAAAAAACGAACTAAATTTTCCCGAAATTTTGGCCCTCTAGCGGCAAAAATGCGAACTAAAATTTCGATGTCGAATCAGCGCCCTCTGGATTTAAAAAAACGAACTAAATTTTGCAGCAATTTTGGCCCTCTAGCGGCAAAAATGCGAACTAAAATTTCGACGTCGAATCAGCGCCCTCTGGCAGCAAAGGAAGGAACTACATTTTGCAGAAATTTTGGCCCTCCAGCGGTAAAAATTTGAATTAAAATGTCGACCTCGAACCGGGATGTAAGGGATGCAGGAACAAAAGGAATGCAGGGATATAAGAAGTGCTGGGATGTAAGGGATGCAGGGATACAAACGATACGAGGATAGAAGTAGTCCCTGCAAGGTCCATGAAAAGAATGAAAAAAATAAATGACTGCAAAGGGAAGCCTTGGTCCATAAAGAGTAGGAATAGGATAAACAATAACTGGGAAGGGTGGTCCCCGCGAGGCCCACAAAGAGATATGAAATAATAAATAATTAAGAAGCGTGGGTTTGTCCTATAAAGGAGAATAAAATAAACAATAGGGCGGACTTTAGTCCATAAGGAAGGATAAAATAATAAGCTCCTAAGGAAGGATAAAATAATAAATAAAAGGGGTGGTTGTCCAAGGCCCCGAAGAGGGATAAAATCATAAATTTTATTCCTCTTTGAATTATTGTTCTTAATAAACGGATAAAATAAATAAAGTAAATTAAATAAACTCCGGAGGGAAATTCGAAGTATATCTATGTTTGATAGGTTGATCCGCACCCCTCGGCGGTCGCTATAAGACTGAGGAGGTCGCATCTCCTTCTAGGTCAAACTTCTCATATTGGGAAGTAATTACTGTGTTTTGATTTAAATTTGATTTTCATGTATATTATGTTTATAATTTATTAAAGATCAAACAGTTGTGTTATATATAAATAACTGAGATACGAAGTTAAGTACATTGAATAGCTAAAATGATAGAAGAATTTAAGTCAGTTAAATAAATAGCTGAGAAAAGAAATTACTAGCATTAAATAAATAACTCAGAAATGAAATTGGTTAAATTAAATAATAACTCAGTTGCCTTTTTCAAATGATTTATTTACCAAAGTGCATGAAGTGAATACAAGTTTGTCAAACAATTACAATAATAATTTTTCAGTTTCGTGTTGCTTTATACTGATTTAAGAAAGAAATAGTTAATTAAATGTTAATAATTAATAACAGAAAGGGGTGGCCTAGGCGAATAATGAGGGATAAAATTATATAAATAACTGGAAAAAGTGAAATAAAAGGGGTCCTCGGCTGAGGCCCAGTAGAGGAATACAATCATAAATGTTATTCCCCTTCGATGAGCTTATTCAATAAGCAAAGAAAATAAATTAAGTAAATTAAATAAACTCCGGAAAGAAATTAGAGAACGATTATGTTACTGGTTGTACCCTCTTCATACGGACCTAATTTCATCCAGGGGTTCCGGGGACCCCGCTGCGCCAAAACGCCTTCTGTATACCGACATAATATCACATTGGGGTGTCAAGGACCCCATTGCGAAGGGACTCTGCGTACCGACCGATATTATATTGGGGTGTTAGGGACCCCGAAGCACCAGGACGCTCTTTGTATACCGACATTGTCTTTGCGTATAAGATTGAAATTATAATATGGAATAAACCCCATGCAATTATCGTCCATTTCGCTATCTATACAAAAACTATTCGACAATTTACCGACTGATTTTCCGAAAATGGCTGCTTGGCAACTTACCAATTGATTAACAGGATTCCGTGAGATCGGTCGGCAAGTTATCGAATAGTTTCCATGGTTTTCGAATAGATGCCGCGCTGAAGCCAAATAAAAATTTCAAAGGAGAACAGGTCCATTCTGAAACGGTTTATTGTTTACACGAGCCGTTGTAATGCGTACAATATTGCTTTACTGACCCGAATCAACCAGTCGATCGAGCTTCACAGACGACGACATACAATATCGGCGATCATTTTCATTTCGTGTTTACCGATCGGAAACAAACGATAAAATATATCTAAGGAACATTTAATACTTATCTTTAGAACGATTCACCCTCGACTCGAGAAACTGTTTCTTTCGTTCATGCTTCGAACACAAGCATGTGCGCTGACTTAATTATCAATATTTCGCTGTCTGTCTATGAATATGATTGAACTTGAAAAGGCATAGAAACAATAATTAGGAAGGACGTTGCATTTTCAATGGATAACCGCGGGCTTATTGATCTAATTAACGCGTTGATTGTGAAACTGATTGATTGATAATAATCGTTCCCATCGTTATTAAGATATTCAATACGTAGCAATTATATACAATGTGTAGCAGTGTGGCCGAGAGCCGCGAGATCATGCTTTATCCTTCGTTCAAACATTCAAGTAATTGTCCATTCGACATCATTCCTATGTACAGGAGATAAATCTATTACGGGTACAGGGTGTTTTGAAAGTAGTAATCAAACCAAGTCCCCAAGATTAATTAAGACTACGAAACTGAAGGGCAAAGAGCAAAGCAAATTAAAAGTATGATAGTTCTAAAGGAACTTTTGAAAATTCCCTAATATAAGAATGAAAAAATTCTAAAGAAAATATGTCCCAAAAGCCTACTATTCATAGGTAATAAGTTTTATAAACCATGATCATTACTTTTGTAACATCCTGTAGGCATATCTTTGCTTTTGATTTTCTTTCCGGGCAATTGTCGTGTCGCTTGATCTATGAAACTCCTCGTGAAATCAGCGACGCGTCTCGCGGCTCTCGGCGGCTTGACTTCGAATGGAAGGAATACGATTTCTATCTTACAAGCTGAATAATGGTGGTGCGTTAACGTAGTACAAGTGCGCCTTCTATCAAACGCGATCGCGAGCTTTACGGATTAAACTTCATCAGCTCACCGTTTAAGATGCTCTATTACTCGTTATTACAAACTAGAAACAATCTCTAATGACTTTGCGAGTAGAACAATGTAAATTAGGCTCTTGAGCGGTAGTGTCTAGACGCTTAGTGAAACGTAATCGCGCGTTTCGCTAGCTAAACTACTCAACGATTACTGGCAACTTCGACGAGTTCGCTTATTTAAATAAAAAAAAAAAAAAAAAAAAAAAAAAAACCCAATGAAAAATATAAAAACTAATAGAAAAGAAAAGACAGATATCGAACGACGTCGAAATCGTGTTACGCGTTGCTTCGTCGAAAATGCCTGTTCCGTGTGTCTGATTCGGTGGAATGAGAGAAGTTAACGGCGTTTAGGGGCAAAGGTCGTTATTACATGTAAAAGTATTAAACACGCTTCGTACTTTGATAGAAACATGAAAAACAAACCGATATACTCTACGCTTTCGTTCGTTCAATACATCTCACGCACACATCCACTCGCGCGTGTAATCGCATAGAACTCTCTCTCTCTCTCTCTCTCTTTCTCTCATCTTCTAATTATACGAGCTACAGTACGGTTTGTGGATCTTCTTCTTTCTCGTTCACCCCTTAGGCCATTCCACGAGACGGCTACGGGATTTTGTTGAAACGGTGCGAAGTAGAAAGTATCGCACCTTTAAATCTACTATTAATCTGTAGGTTTTACAAATTCATCGAATACCTTCAACTACCACGGATCCGAGCAACGCGACGCTCGAACCTTAAGAGTGTACGGATACAGAGACTCCGGTTCCTTAAAAAACTGCCTTTTACCTCGACGAATGTTACTGCTGGTTGAAAAATTTATTGCAAAAACAGTGGATACTTTGAACGATCGAAAGAACTCTGTTTTTATTCTCTACACGAAGGAAAGAGGTTAAATGGAAAGATATTAAATTGACTCTGGCGATCCTATCGTGTTTTCATCGACGACTGTCAGCGACGATACTTTTACTGATTGTGCAACCGGCCACCGGAAGCTTTTACCTGACTGTTGGTAACCTTCGGTATAGCGCCAATTATTTTCACGCGATTCTGTTGCTGTTGCTGTTGTTGCTGCTGCTGCTGTTGCTGCTGTGATTGCTGTTGTTTGTTGTCGCAGAACTGAGGAGGAGGAGCGAAGACCAACTCGTCCGCGTTTCCAGCGGAGGGACCAGCGTTGAATTCCGGCGGTGGTGGTACGAATAGATCGCTGCTCTGTTCTTCGGCATCGGCTTCAATGGGCGGCGGTAGCTGGGCCAAACTGACCGCGTGTCTGGTTAGCAATCCGCTGCCAGCGTAGCTGCTTCTCTTGGGATTCGTTTCTTTCTCGCCGCTGCTGACCGACAGCACTGTGCTCGAATGCTGTGTCGTTTCGTTCGCCAAGTTCCTCGCGGCGGTGTCATCGAAACCGGTAGGAGGGCCGACAGGTACATCCTGATCGGAGCTGACACCGCTCGAGCTATTGTCCCCGTCCTCCACCAAAGACTGCTGCGTCTGCTGCAACAGGAAGTCGTTCGGATGACTCTTCGATGACTTCAACTGTGTCCTGACTTTTTGAATTTCTTCAACGCTGAACGAATGCGGCAACGAACTGCTGCCGGATGAACTTGAGCCAGAAGTGTTCGAGTTGCCTGATGTTTCTTTGGTGGATTCAAGTTTCTCCCTCGCTGCTGCTTTCTCCAGTTCCTTCGCGATCTCTGATTCCGCGTCGTCGTCGGTCTCCTCCTCGCCCTCGTCGTTCTCGGACTCGGACAGACTGTAATCCGGTTCCGGAATCGGAGGCGCGGTGTTCGCGACCGTGTTTCCAGCGTTGTTATTCGCTACCGAAGCTAGATTCGTAATCGAAGAACTGGTACCAATCACCTTCTTCTTTCGTTCCCTGATGCCGGCTGTGCTGTGACTTCGATTTGTCTTCAGTGGTTGCGCGTACTGGTTGTTCGCCGATTGATTGTTGTTCACCTGGTTGTTGTTGCTGACGGTGTTGTTCACGGCTTGTTGATTGTTCAACGGTTTGAACGTTGTATTGTTCGGTGTACGCAGGCTGTGAGACTTCCTTACGTGACAGCGAGTCGTGTGAGCCGGAAGGCTACGGGAACGGTAGCCCACGGTCTTCATGTCTTCCGGAGAGGCGTACAGCTTTGCGCTGTTCGATGGCCGGAAGCTTGACATCACGCCGTAGCTTCCATCTGCTGTTGCGGCTGCCAATTCTGGATGGAACGGAAATGGGAGATTAATCGACTACACAGAAATACGTTACAGTGACGCACCGTGCAACTGGTCGTAGGCAAAATAATTAAAATAGATGACGTGTAGGTAGGATACCTTTGACTTGCTGTATGTGAGCCATGTTATCGTACACGGAGGCCGGTGTAACTACATCCGGCACGTTCGCGCCCACGTTCACTTTGACTACTTGGCCAACCGGTGGTGGAGGCGGTGGATGATTCGGTGGTGGAAGACCGTTTCTGCCATTTAACGCGTTCACGTCCTCTTGACTTCTATGCCCTTTCGGAGCTAAAATAGACGACTGCGCCTGAACGTTTAAGTCCGGGGTACTGTGGAAATCTCGGTGAAGGTCGGAACCACCGCCTAGTCCGCCGAAGAAGCGCACCCTCGAATTTGACTGCGAACATACGATAATATCGATCAAGACAAACGATTCACGGCCAGGAGTTACGTCGAGATAAATAGCCTTCACAGAAAACAGTAGCTGAAACGCATGTAGCTTGCACTATGTTTACGTGTAACAGAAAATCTCGCAATCGTGTGGGAAACACGCTAAGCGTGTGGATTAAAGGGTTATTCACCTTTGCTCTAACGCCCTCGAAAAGTTAATCTATCGACAAGTGCACAATACTAAAATTAAATTCAAGCATTTTTAATTAGCGCCAACTTCTGACATCTAGTGGAATACGGAAGTACAGTAACAACATTCCCAAAGTTTCGAAGCGTTTGGCGTGACGTTATGACACGCGAGAACCATACCGGTGAAAGCAAAGTAATTAAAAAGTGAAAGCAAGGTAATTAATATGTTCGCTAGACAAATGCACAATCACAGACGGGCACACGTACACCTCGTGTCGTGCAAGGCGTGTTTGTTAAGCTGAAGGTGATACCCGATGCCCTTTCGAGCATCGGATTTTCATTAGCAAATGGCTTAGTCACCTGGAATCATGCAAGTCACGGACGCGTTAGAAACAAAGTATTTTCGATCAGTAATATAAGTCGTCCTCGTTGTCTCTCTCGTACCAGGAACGCCCCTTGCTGTACACTCGTGCTGGTTTGCGAGAAAACTATAACACACATGCGTAAAAAAAAAGACAGCCACCTATTACCCCGATGCATGCATCAGAGAATCCTTTATCAGCTTCTCTGAGAAGTCTTTCGAAATGGGCCAGGGGTAACAACATACCGAACGAAAGATCTAATTATTGCTTTAGGGAGTTAAATTGAACTTATAGGGATTTCTTATAATTAGGAAGTTGAATATCGAACCCCAAGCAAGAGAAATTCAATTTTAATTTGTATAACCTATAAGTACGGTCCGATGGATAATATGTTAAAGGTCTACTAGCTATGACACCAATGTCTACGGGTCCTATCCGTTCGAACGATCAAGCTACATAGGCAGACCAACAAAGATCATATGTATTTCTATAATAAATAGGAATGTCCGTTCGAGGGAAGTGTCCTTACTTTGCCTTTGCGTTTCATTTCCGCTACGCTCGCGTATACCCTTCCGGTCTTTGCAGGCGAGGAAGGATGCGACTTGGTAGCTTGACCAGTTTGAAAGTGAGAGCTCATCATGGACGAGCTGTACTGACCACTGGTACTACCTTGCTGCCGCTGAAACAGTTCCTGGAAGAAAGAAAGGAAGGACAAAGCTGAAGCCTGTCTGTTCGTTCGTGCAATGCCATTCAAAGGAGAACAAGAAGCGTATCGTTCATCGAGATCGAGCATAGGATACGTAGTTACGATGTGTATGCATCGTGAATTTTCCGGTCTGTATACCTCCAGTTCAGCGGCGGTGATCCTGCTGGAGGTTGGTCTCGATCGAATACTGGCCGTTCTTGGTTGCACAGGTGTGTTTTGTCCGGTGTTGGGACCTGTCGATGGTTGCTGAGGAAGATGAATCGACTCGGCGCTACTAGATTTCGCCCCGGTCGATGTTATCTCGTCGCGATCGTCCCTCTCGCCGCCACCTTCTATGAAACAGTACAATTTTACAGACAGATTCTTCCGGTGTGAGAAAAATATTCGGTCATCGTGAAACGTACCTAGTCCAGCGACCATCGATCTTGCTCGCGCTCGACCGACGCTCAGAGTGGTCTTCGGATCTCTTCGAGGTGGCATGGGAGCCGGCGATCTACCTAGCGTACCACCGATCACCACGTTGTTGTTACCTTTACGCGGTAGGGTCGCGTATTGTCTCTGAATGGGTTGACTAGTTGGCAGCAGGGCTGCCGATTGCGAATTCGGAAGGCTAATCACCGGGGAGACCACCGTCATCCGGACCAGCTCCCCGGATTTTCTGATCAAGTCGACCACGTGCTCGTGAGACGCCGTTGTGACATCCTCGCCGTTGATCTGTGGAAAGTATCGCGTCGATGATATACGACGTATGCAGTTAATCGATAATGCACGCCCTGTTGATTTGCATCAGGCATCGACACCTTTTCAAACGAAAGAACAATGAGACAACTTACTTGAATGAGGAAGTCCCCTTTTCGAAGACCAGCCAGGTCGGCCACTCCTCCTTGATCCACGTCGTCGAGGTACTGCAAGGCGGGGTACCTGGCAGACGGCGTCAGTTCCATCAAAGGCGAAGTTGCCTTCGCGCCTCGTAGCACGAAACCGAAACCTTTCCTCGAGCGATGCAGCACCACGGTACGAGGTTCGGACGTAACTCTGTAAACGATCAGATTAAATCGCGTGTCTCGTAGTATTTGAAATTCAACGAGAGAGACACAAATGGTACTTACGGTTTCTTCAATCTAGGAGCAGTAGCGAAATACTTGTGCTGCGATTCTCTGCGGCCCAATACTCTGTTACGTCCATCCCTGGCCGGCTGAGGGCCCAACGGGATGTTCGTATGGCGAAGTCTAACTTCCTGCACGCAGTGTGCAGGAAACAGACCCGTGCCCTGACCGCGAAGGACTCCTTCGAGAAGACCACAGTCGGTAGCTCCAGTGACTGTCCCAACAAAAACAAAAGAAAAAAGAAAATAAATTTATAGTAAAGAGAAAATAAAGAAGGTGTCGAAATGACGAAGGAAATACCTTCGAGGATGTCTCCTTGATTGATATTCAGATGTCCCAGGATCCCGCTGTTGTAGCTTTCAACGCAAACGACGGTAGTTCCAGGGATGGAGAGGGAATTGGTGGTGTCCGACTGAGAGGTGCCAACTCCGGAACTGTCGCTGATCACATCGGAGGCTGTGTCACCCAGGCTCTTGTCTAGAAATTCACAGAATAAATGGAGGCTTGGTTCCATTCTCGCGGTTCGATCAACTTGGTCGCCTTAGAGCGATGAACGTCATGCAACGCTAGATGATTCAGAACGGGTGAGTGTGTGTGTGTGTGTGTGTGTATGTGATGCTACCTTAAATCTAGGAAGAATCTCATCATCATTGAACTCGTCTATAACTATTCAGCACGTGGCAGTAACGAAAGTCTAAGTTGCTCTGATGTTACATCAGCTAATAAGCTCGCGGGATCCTGATGGTGATGGTTCGACGTTCGAGTCACGCCATATATATATGTATATATATATATAAAAAATAATCTCTCGCTCTCCGTCCAAATTATATCTCTATGTTTGTTCGCGTCATTCTTGCATTCGTGTATTATCCATATAAACAGGCAGCAGGGAGGATCCTCTCGTTGAAGGGTGCTGGGTGCTTTCCTTCTCTCGTCCGACGAGAGAGATCGTGGTTAAAGGTCGAAGAAAATAAACCTGTGTGTTTGTGTGTGTTTGTGGTATACCTGTGACGATGCTGGCGGAATCTTCGCCGGACGGTTGATTGCTGCCTTCGGATAGGCTCGAGCTAGCCGAGCTGAAAGGAGCTAGACTCCTGCTGCTCGGCGACGGCGACGGCGGCATCTCCATCGTTCTATGCAAGTCGAGACGGTGTTGAAGCTCGAGCCGGTGTTCTTGCAGCCTTGTCAGCCCCTCCAATCTTACGTTCTGATAGTTCTCCGTGGTCGCTGGTAATCTTGAAATGGAGCGTAACTCGTATAGGGTCGAAACGTTGATGCTCGACAAATCTCGCGAGATTAGCGTAAATTGTCTTTGCTTCGAATTCGAGTAACCCCAATTAATACGGGATGGAAGAAGATAACAACACCGTTCCTCCTTTCATGAAAATCGAGCCCCCTTTTTTCTTTTCACGTCGACGACGAACGTGTGGTTCGATCTTCAGTAAAGAAAGGAATGGAGGCAAAAGAAAAAGAATGGGCTAAGGAAATCGAATTTCGAGAGCAATCGATTCTCGCGCGCGATAGGGAACGCAAAGACAGTTTATGCTTACCTCGCGTTAGGATCCCTCAGCGAATTCGGGCTCTGGTACTCCGACGTGATCCGATGGCCGTTCTGCTCGAGGGATCTGCCGGTGGCCATGTGTTGCTCGGACGGTATTCTTTGTAGGTCGTTTCTGGTTGTGTCGATGGACGGTACTCTGGCGAGGCTGCCGTGATGCGACTCGGTCCTCGCGATCGAGCCGGTCGTACCGGTGTACTGGTCACCGGACAAACCTCTGCTCGGATACTGCTCGGTGGACGGTACTCTGCTTAGCGTACCGGTCGGGTATTGTTCGGTGGACGGTACTCTGGTTAGCGTACCGGTAGCCACGGTGTATTGGTCAGAGGAGATGAGCCTGGTAACGGTGGTAGAAGCAGCCGTGGCCGCGATCGGGCTGGCGTATTGTTCGCCGGACGGTACTCTGTTCAGCGTACCGGTGGATAGGTACTGTTGTTGTTCGGTGGACGGTACTCTGGTGAGGTTGCCGGTCGCGTATTGCTCGGCGGACGGTACTCTCGTGACCGCGTTGATGCTCGACGTGTACTGCTCCACCGAGATCGTTCTGGTGAGGCTAGGACCGCCGGATCCGGTCGTTCCGGAAGCGATGTGATGCTGTTGTTCGGCGGACGGTATCCTGGTGAGGGTGCCCAAGTTACTGGCCGAACAGCTCGTGGTCATCGTGGACGCGCCGCCAAAGGCCACCGAGCGTCGTTTCGGGTTGTAGCGTGGCGGCCCTTTAAACGGTACTGCAAAATCGAGGGTTGCAAGGATAAGTAAAGAAAGGATTACTTAGCCTTACAAGTATTCGTCTTCCTCGAAACGAACGACCCGTTTCTCCTGCCACTCGCCTGCCTTTCTTTTTCTCCTCTCACGAGTCGAAAGATATCACGACCGATTTTCCCGACAGCTGACACGAACTTTTCAACGAGTCGCTCGACACTTTGTTTCGAGCCAACGGCTGCTTTCAAAACTGCGTGTTCTAGCGCTTCTGATTCGGTGCTTTCGAATCGTCCCACGGTTCTTGGCGCACCGTTTCACGGATCGAAGATCGCCACGGGACTCATCAAAGCGGACTCGCAAGCTGTACCGGTGCACACACACGCACCCACGCGCGTCTACTCAAACGTTACTCGACAGGTGATCGTTCGCGTGTTAGAAACAACAACGATCCAACTTGTTAGTCTTCAGATCGGTACAGCCACGTGTAACGTTACTTGCAATATATTATGTAATTTAACGCGAATTTTCCTTGAGAAGAGGAAGAGTAGTTAGAGGACCACCTTCTCCTATACGTTCAATTACGCGACACGTTACATCGCATTACACGTGTCTGTACCACCTATAAAAGAAAGCTGTGAACGAAGCACACGCAACAGTCACGTATTCGTCGCGGTTTGCTTGTATCTGTTTTGTACGATACAATGTGGCCGAGGTTACCAGTCACAGTTTTGGTTAGACACAGCTTGTGCATCGGATGATTTTGATGCAATCACCGTCGCAAGATTTTGGACGAGCTTCTATTCGTCCACCATGACACACGAAAACTCACAAATTACGTCGAAACTACCCAAACATTACTAATCAACTTATTCTCGCGACTTCAACGCTGCAGGGTACATCGATCGAACAAAGTTTGTTCCAACAATTATCGCATCAGTTTGGTGTAAAAAGTTCCAGTCATAAATCTTCGAAACAGTGATGATTTTTTTGTTTTTTTGTTTTTTTTTGAAAAGGAAACACAACAAACGTTTTACACCAACCTAAATACATCGAAATCGATCGATAATCCGGCAACGATGATGTCACTCGATCCAAAGATACGGCATCGTTAGTTACTCAACAAAAAAGCGATCAAAAAACTTCAGTCGTTACTTGCCGTTACGGTTACAAAAGAATACTCGACACGTCTTACAAGACCATCACCACCAAAAAATCTCACCAGACTGTTACAAAGATCGTACGTTTTAATTACACAGCACAGAAACACAGATACACGCACAATTCTGTATACGTACATACACGATATGGAGATTTGTACACTAGTCGTCTAATCTAACATAAGTGTCTCTACTTTCTATCGACAAGCGCTGAAGCGTGTGTTGTCTTCGACAAGGTGGAGAAGATGAAGAAGAGAAAAAGAGAGAGAGAAAAAAAAAAATAGAACACCAGAAGCTGTACTACGTGCATGCACATGCCAAGCTGTTCGAGACGTGCTACCAAACAGTTCCCCGAACGATCTTGGTCGAAGCCCACGTTTTTCGTTTTACTTTCTTTATCTGATAACTCGATCGCGTTCCGTAATCTCGAGTGTAAAACGATGTCGTCGAACGTTCTAATTTACAATGGATTTAAGGAGAACAGACGAATTCGCCGGAATCGAGTACTCGTTATTACTCGTTACGCAATGTAGAACCGATCGAAGGTTAAAGATAAGGTTGTATTTAACAATATTAACCGATGGATTATCTCTCGAACAACGGAGGTGGGCCAATCGTGACCTTGACCAACGGAACACCTTTCTAAATTAAAATTAAAAATCGTTTGAAAAATCGCGCGAAATTTAACTGGTCTACGGTATACCCATTCGCCAATCATCCCTGTTGCTCGATGTCGGGGTCGTGACGGAACTCACCAACTTCTTCTGGCTGATAGTTCTTGATGACCTCGGCTAACTCCATGTTCCCAGCGATCACGGCTACCTGGTACGGTGTTTGGTTCGCGTAATTCAAACTGTCTTTCTGGGCACCTCTGAACAGCAACTGGCGTATACAAGAGGAGTCCGTGTTGTTCACTGCGCAAACGTGCAACGGTGTATTACCGGATGCGTTACGCGCGTTCATGTCGGCGCCGTAAAAAAGCAAGTGATCCAGGTGCTGGACCAGGTTGTTGCGGCAGGCCTGCAAAGATACATCAGCAAAGTTATCGATTATCGAAGGGGAGACGATTATAATTAAACCGAGCTTCCGTTCTGTCCTTTAAATCTACCCTTCGTTTGTGAGCGAACGAAAAAAAAAAAAAATAAATAAATTGTAGATTCGAAGGATCGAGGGATACGATGGCAGATTTTCAACCCTTCGCGTATTAATCGAACAAAAAGGGTTTTGATGATTGAAATTGTCGTTTAACCTGATGCACTTCCTGCCAGCCCTGCAGATCCTGAGCGCCAATGGTGGCGTGATCGTGGAGCAGCGTTTCGCAGAGCATCGGATCAGTTTTGTAAATAACGCTGTAATAAAGCGGCGTCAGCCCCTTGGTGTCTTTGTAATTTGGACTGGCGCCAAGTTCGAGTAACGTTTTCACCGCCTCTAAACTGTTCCTCTCGACGGCTCGATGCATCGCCGTCAAACCCTCCTTCGTTCGATAATCCAACAGGGCGCCTCCGTTTACCAGGGCTATTATCACCTTCGACGGCTTCTTCAAAGTTGTAGCCAAGGTTAATGGAGTTTCTGTAAGAATAACACAGCTGCTTTTTCTCTGGCTCCAAGCTCGTCGTCAGGGATACGAGTCAATGAATATTGAAACGAATCCAAAGTACGCGATTACGTGACATCAAATTATTGCGAAACGGCACCTACGATACATCGATTTAAACCTTGAAGTTTGACGAACAGTTTGATCCATGATCGACCCATTTGGTTCTTTAACTCGCCTACGTACTTTTTTTTGCGAGAGTTTACATAGGACTATGGAAAGAATTGAAAGCAAAAGAAAACCGGCTTCTTACCTCCGGTTTCCTGGCAATGGAAATTAGGATCTAGACCCTTGCTGCACATCTTGGCGATCTTCTCCACCTGGCTGTTTGCCACGTATTCCAGTAACCTTCGCAGGTTCGTTCGCGTGTGCATCGCCTTCAGCTGTTTCTCGTCCAGATGCAGCATCTTGTAGACCCGCCTTTTGTACTTGAGCTGCGAATTTCAAAAGCGACGATATGGCTTTAACCGAACTATCATCCATCATTCGCGCGATACTCGCGCGAGCAGATTGAAGCGAACGGCTTCGTCCGGCCGTGACGTCTAGACACCGTACCGCACGCTTTTTTCGAGGCCCCGTTTTGCTCGATCGCTACATCACGATACCGTCGACATTCTTCTTCGTAGTATTTTCTTTTATTTCAAACATATTTCCTTCTAACGATGCATAGCATGAGAACGGTGAACGGTTGAAGTATTAAAATTATCCCGACTCGACGGGGATTCACCCTGTCGCTTCCTGGTGGTTTGCCGGTTCTTTGTAATTATCGGACGCGTCATACTTCATAGCGTTAGATTACTGACGGGTAGGCAATATCGCGGCTACGGCCGCGTTAATGACCACCGTTAGCAGCAATTATGATTATCAAGGGAACTGCGATGCAAATTAGAGACACGCCGTACGCTTACCGCGTACGTATACGTCATCCCCTTCTTTCAAGGAGGATCGCTTTAACCGCTAAACTATTCGGCTGAAGCGAATTCCTTTCAACGTCTACAGGACGACTCAAAATGGATGCTTGCGCCATGAGAATGGTGGTCAACGATCGAGTCTAGGTGTTTCGCGAGACGAACGTGACACCGTGGTAGGTAGTTAGAAGTGGCTACCAGTCGCGAGTCAGCTCGTCCCTGAAAGTGAATCTCGCGTGACGAGAACCGAGGGGTACTCGAGAGCGCAACCCTGGATCGATGAGTGTAAGAAACAAAAAAAATAAAATAACAAAAAATAAAAAAAAAGAAAGGCTGTTGCGAACACCGATGGTACCGAATACAGGTGTGATCTATGGGCCTGTCTAACCTCGCGTATTTATTTCTATCCGCGTTATTGCGTGCAACTTAGCCGCGGTACGAGAAGTAGATGAAGAAATAAGAAAAAAAAGGAGGGCGGGGGGGGGGATGGGGGAGAGAAAAAAGATGAAAAGTAAAACACGCTGCGTTCCATCTTCAGACGTTCGCACTTTATCTACATCTTCCACCTCGACGTTGAAATATTTCGCGAAATGGACGAGCTGAAAATCCTCCGGCTCTCTTCAAGCGGATCAAGGTCGCGCCTGGAGAAGAGAAAAATCGATCATTCTTGGCCTTTTAACCGATGGATCGTTCGTTTTTCCTCTGCAAGGTAACTCGGTCAGATGGTTTCGCGAATTTTTAGCTAGATTTTCGTGCAATTCGGCGAACTGCGAACGAGAATGGGTGGAATTACGAGCGGCGCGCACCGGGTGGATCGAATACGCGGTCAGGAAACGAGGAAACCGGAACGAAGCCATTCGTCGAACGGACTTTTTCGTTCGCAGGTGACGAACGTGTCGGATAATTTGTAACTCGTGCGAGCTGAACGAGCCTCGAAAGGTAAGCAAACGGAGTCGGGAAAGTGAATTCTCTCTGCGCTGGAACCGATCGAAGCTCTCGACGGAGACGAGAAGAACAACAGGAACGCGAACACCGAGACGAGAACTAGATCCGGTTACGCAAGAAAACACACCACGTACAGCATCCAGATCTCGTTAACCAACCGTGGGATTATTTGTTTTTCGCGAATTCCCGTTTCAAACAGTCATCCAGGATCGACGACTCTCGGATGCAGGCGTGTCTTCGAGTGCATCGCCTTCGACGAGCCAACTATTTCTTTTTCTATTTTCAATTAATCGGCAAGTATTACCTTGCCACGCAGCAAATCGAATATTCCGAAGGATATTAGATTTTAGAACTGCCATTAATGTAATGTAATTAATGTATTGATTATTGCTGGCTATTAATAGATTGACCGTCACAGGGAAAGCGGATGTATGCAACATGGTGGTCGCGATGCATCGATAATGCAACAAATTGAATGTAATAAAAAAATGAAATTATTAAGTAATTTTAATACTGTACCAATAAAATACAGGAATATATGAAAAAAATTAAGTGCCTGTGTTCTTAATGACTTGCCTTACCACATATAGCCACTTTCACTACGGTAGTCGACGCGTTAATATTCGCAATAATCTATACTACTGTGTGTCTTATTAATCATGATTACTCCTACTGTGAAAGTATTTCAGTGCCACGGTGGAAATGATCGTGTGCGAGATGACAGATGGATTTTAAAGGGTTAAATTATGAAGATTTACTATTTTATCCAGATGAATCGGGCTTTCCGCCACGGAATCTTCAGTGTCCGAGAACGAGTTCTTTCTGAATCTCAAAGCCATGATTATTGCGTCGAAAAAATAACGTATGCACTTGAAGGAAGTGTTCAACACGCGTCAAGGCTTGTTATTCCACCACGGTCAGGAGCAACCCTTCTTCCTCGATCGACTAGAACGCACTGTTTTCCGCTCGCCAGGTGAAGAGAAAAAAATAGACTCGCGGAAAAAATAGCCACGGACCCTCCTTGACCCGAGGGACGCAGAAAAAACGTGGTAGCTGTCGGTTGTCGAGTAAACCCCTTGATATTCACAAGCAAAACCTCTTTCTCGATTCATTCCCTCTCTCTCTCTCTCGTTCCCTTTGAGAGGACACGTCAATGGGACCGGGCAATCTTGTAGCTGAAATAACCTTTTCGACCGCGTCAATGCACCCCCGGAGCCTATTTAAACCCCCGCATTCAACCTTTCTCTATCGACGATTATTCGCCACGAGAATAGTCGCGGAGGTCAGGGATGAAAATTCAAATTATCCCATTAGCAGCGGTGCACCTTACCTGGAATCTGATTAGTCAAGATTCGATTTTACATGTACAGATTCTAAATTTTATCGATTTTAAATTTTCAAAGGATTTGGGGCTATGACTCTTTAGGTCAAGAATTTTTGGAATAATTTTCCGCAAACGAACGCATCGAGGAAACAAAGTTAAAAAAAAAGAAAAATGTGTCTCTTACCTCCAAGTAGCCGACGGGTCCATTGAAGGGATAATCGCCCAGGCGACGTTCCTCGTCCAAGAATTTTCCGGCTTTTCCATTCACGGGCGGACAGAACAAGCCGTAATTGAAGCTTTCCTTCAGCTCCTGCAAACCATCACAGTTTCCCAGATTAATCGAAAACCTGTCCCGGCGAACCAGCGACCCGCCACCCCCGTTCTACTAAACACATACTATTTCATGCAAAAGGGTACACTCAGGACGTAGGTAGATATACAGGGTGTTAAAAAATACCCTGAAGACCTCTACAACGTAGATACCTAAACGTTTCAAATCGAACGGATTTAAGCTTCTATTTTCTGCATCGAATCGATTTCAATGTACGTAGGTATTAAAATGCGGGGATATCAAAGCTTCCTCTTGCTACATATATTTTCGATCAGAATATTTTTAAAAGAGATTTCTGAAACTGATTACCGCGCCACTTATCACAAGTGATCCTATTAAATTCCAGGAGGTATAGATAAAACAAATTCCAGTACAGTAAAAAATAACGTGTCAAATTGATTCCAAGTGAAATCGCTATCAGAGAGCAATTTTTGTCCAATATATCACGATAGTCGAGGCGTACAAATGTTTCCCAACGCTGTTCGAAGAGGAAACCCGTCGTCGTAATCAAATAATAAGAATATTCGAGGAATTCGAGGAGGATGATCGGTATCTGGTGGTGTAGTTTGCGAAACGCGTTTCGATCAACCTTTCCCTGGGAGGGAAACATCCCCTCGACGAAAGACATTTTATCCTCGTAATGAAAGACATTAAGTTTCGTTTCCGTCTTCTTTCCACCTACGATGATCCCGCGTGCTCCGTTGAAATAATATGCTTCGATTTCACCGGCGACAGGCAGTAAAGTGTGGAATTTACGGACCGTACACAGGGAATTTCGCCATCGTTCTTCCTCACGCGCTGCGTGCCGCCAGCTTTCTTTGTATACACGACACCCTTTATCTTCTCCGGCGACAGCTCTCGTACGTTCTCCTCGTGGGATGCGCAACGAGACTTCCTCCACCGTCGTCCTGCTGTTTTAGAACGCGGAATCGTACGATCAACTGCTTTCGCGATGATATATCCGTTTGACGAATAGGATTATACGACGCAATGAAGGAGAAAAAAAGCAGTCGCTGTGAAAAATGAAAGTCACACGAGTGCTCTGAATCGGAGTCTCGGAAACGGGGTCAAATCGGTGCTGATTGCACGGAGGGAGAATGAATTGGAGCAGAATGCGTTCGAGGGTGCGACGAGGGTCAAAGGATTAAAACAACCCATCGAGTTTCAGCGACTAACAATCGTCCCAGAAGAACGGAGCTTCAACTTCCTTCGATTTCCGCTCGCGAGGATGGTGTATTTTAGCGTGTGGAACGCGTCCCGCTCGAGGATAGGAGGATGGAACGCGTTCAAGTTGTCGGAAACGTTTCGTTCCGATGGAAAGTCGCCGGCGGCGCGAAAAACGGCCACGAAGAAACGAAACGCGTGCCGTCCACGGTGGGCGCACAGAGTGGTACGTTACCAGCGGTCGTACACGGTGTTTCAACGGTAAAAAACCGAGCGACCAACGAAGGTAGAGGACGAAGGGAGAGACGATGCGAGGAAAGGGTAGAAAGGGACAGCGAGAGAGATCCACCCAACAATCATGGCAACAATAGCCAAGAGTGGAACACGTGCCAAATTAAAGGCCTCGAACGAAAGTACCGAGGTGCGCGAGTCTCTGGTCCCCGTTTAAAGCGTCTCTGATGCAGGCAGAGTGTGGCTGAGAATCAGCCTTGAAAAAAAAAAGAAACGCCACCGAAAGGGAGGAAAAGGGCCACAGAGGGGACAAAGCGAACGATCTTTACGTTTGATGCGACCAGGAATTCTCCAGCCCTCTGCCATGGAATCTCGAGTTTTCGCTTCGAACCAATTTAGACGCGTCTGTAATCTTGATAATTAATCACCGGTTGACGCATGGACCATTGGTGGTCCATGCCGGTCGGACGCGCAACTTTCGTTAACCCTTCGAGGTCGACGAACTCGTACACGCGTTCGCAGAAAATTTCAAACGACCGGTTACCAGTTACAGTTAACAACGAACAATTTCGAAATACCGAAAATTTGACAGGAATTCTCTAGTTTCTCGTGAAACGTTTCGCTGCTCCTCCTTCCAGCGGCACACGTAAAAGCACGTGAAGTGTCCATTTCCAGCGCGACGAATTACGCGTGTGCACCGCGTACGGATGCAAATTCCACCGTCCATTTCCCTAATCCTGCTCGGTCGGTGACGCGTTCATGAATTTATGCATTTATACTCTCGCCGAGAGCGATCAGAAATTTCTAATTCACTCGGTGGATCCGTCCACTAACTTGGACGAAAAATACGAGGGTGCATACCGCGAGACGAACAGCAGCGACGAACAAATAAAAATAAAACAAACGAAACTGGCGGGACCAACTTTCACTCCAAAGAAGACGTAGGTTACGATCTTCTCTCGATGCTCTGCCGGCACGTATTTGTTGTTATTCGAGAGACGGAAGGATAAAATTGCGCAATCGTTTCGTTGAGCAACCGTGAAAGATAAATTGTTGGAAAAATGATTTGTTCACAGCTTGCTAATCGTCGATAAAAACGCTTAATGGCGAACGATTATAAAATTCCCCCTTTGAAATTGTTTCTTTGAAAGGGGATTCGAGGATTTTGATGACATCATTAAACGTCACCGGTTAAATCAACATTTACCTTTCTCCTTTCGCGTTGTTCTACCCTGAAAGGTTGAAAAACGAAAAAACCGTCTCTCGCTCGTTCTTTCGTTTCCTTCCGGTAGGACTCCTTCAGGAAACTCTTTCCTCGACGGAATGGAAGTTGCACAGCGAGTCCAACAGTTTCGACGTGTTTACACGGTGATGAGAATCGGGAACGAGTCCGTTAACGAAGACAAAATTTAACGAACGTCCAGACCGTGTTTCTTCTCGCTCGTCCTCTTTCATTACTTTTCTCCTTTTTTCTTCTACGCCCGCGGCTCGAGGTCGCTAACGATCGCGACCAGCTCCGAAGGAATCTTCTCGCGAACGCATTAGCGAGCCTTCGGTTATCGTTTCGGTTCAGTCGTTGGTGCCGCGCTTTTTGATAATCGTTAAATCCTAATTGGCTGCAAAACGTTCGATGGAGTATCGTCTCTGCAAGTGGCACGTCAAGAAATAGCATCGAATCGTAAAACAAGTAGCTACCTTAGCAAGTGGCGAGCTACCGAGGCAAGCTCCCGCCACTTAGGGAAGTAATACTGTGCTCTACTCGATGTAACTTGTCTCCGCTTTCATTCGCCACGAATGCCTCTAAACGAGTGGCTCCTTGGTACGGCTGCCTTTTCCAGCCACCCTTTGTTTATCCATTTCGTCTCTCATCCCGAGCGGGTCGTCTCGACTTGGGATTCTCCGAACAATCCTCCAAAGGTTTAGATTTTCTGCGAAATTCTCTCTCTCCCTCTGGCGAATATTTTCCCTCCGCATTTCAGCGGAGGAAAGAACGACGAAGGTCCGTCGCAATTACGGAAGAAAATGCCTGCGATTCCTCGTAGGCGAACTCCGTTGACCGGTGGACGCTGGACGCGCGTCGACCAGCCGAGCTCTCCTCTCGCATTTTTCCACGCTTTCGTTCGTCGAGTACACGCTCGTGCGTGTACGCGGACTCGTCTACCTATGTACGTGTATAAATTCCGAAAGCGAGCATCTCGTATGGGGGCGCGTTAAACGGCCAGACCCTTTTGTACGGCCCTGTATGGGAGAATAATGGTCGAACCGTGTCTCAATCGTGCTTTATGGGATGTAATTGCGGTCTGGCAAGGGGCCTTGCCGATGTTAAGCTCGGCCGGTTCGTGTGCGGACGTACAACACCGCGGAGAACCCAGCCAGGATAGAAGCGTTACGGTTTTAACCTTCGCAACGAACCACGAGACGAGTTTTCGCCTGAATACGTCGACGGGAATTCTGTTTCGACCCACCCTGGACGCCGAAAGAAACGCGGGACCATTTGGGAAAACCACCTTGCCATGGGGTGACCAGAAGACTTCGGAGCTTAGGCACCCTTAAGACCTTCCATACAATTTATTCCGTACACGTTGAAACAATAAAGAAACTGTATAAAAAGAAAAAACTTTCTTTTCCCTCGAACTCCCTCTGAACCTGGGATCCCTGCTCGTCCGGGGTCACCAGCCTCGAGTATTTTTATCCGAACAGGACCGGTGCGATGCTGTCTCGTTTAATTAACGCGCACCGCAGGACCCTACAAATTGCTAGAGCAAATACGCGAATTTCGTGGGGCCGCACGGTCGTTCGTCAATTAGAAGGTTCCGCGAACGAGCAACGGGAGCGTGTGTCGAGCCGGTGACGTTAAACGAACTGGCCGTGCGTCTACCCGAAACATCGTAAACCTCTTTAGCGAGGAGGAAAGCAGAGGTACGCGTGTTACGAAACGACTGTCGCGTCCATAAACGCGTAGGATTACGATACGAGTTGAGATTACGAAATTCAGGAATCCATCCAACGGATTTGGACGTAAGAGACGTGGTTCGATGGGTCCACGAAGAGTCGCGGAAGAGGCGAACAAGAGGAAGAACCAGAGTTTCGTAAGGGAAGAGAGAAAGAGGAGAACACAAAGGGCGAGGTGGAATCACCAGTGGTCGGACCAACATCGGCGTTAAAGAGGAAATACGAGCCATAAACCTTCGATGCATGCGTTGGCTAAGCGACAGAGGGACGGAATACGAAATCAAATTGCCAACGCATCCGAAAAATAAAAAAGACAACCGGTGCTGACCATTTTCGAGCATTTGCATCGATGCACTGACACCAGGACTGTTAACCTCACCGACTTCACCAGATTTTGTACGTACTCATGGTGTTCGCTTATGGTTTCTGTTTATAACAACGTTGAGATTTCGACACCGCTACACGGTTTCTTTTTTCTTCTCATATTTTCGGATAACGATGAGCCTGGGATATTGGGTAACACCGTGTTTCAAGATTAATCGTCGAATAAATAGAGTATTTCGTACCGAATCTTATCTCGTTGTCCACAAATTACTTCATAGTCAAATATTTACTACGAAGTATCGTTTCGAGGAGAATTTCCTCGTCGTAAAGTGGAATTAGACGATTCGTATCAGCGAAGGTTGAACTCGTTGAAAAATTATAGATACCCAAGTGTTTTGTTCTCTGTCGAAAGAAATATTTAAATGTCCTCCATTTCCTCGATTGCAATTAAATTTTCTTAAGTCTAGCCAGTTCTGATCTAAACCAGAAATTTCTCAAGATACTATCCGTACCTACCCTTTAACAGTTGAACACCATGTATAGAATGGAATTGAAACGAATCATTACTCAATTGGTAGGAAACCAGTTTAGCGGTTAGACTGATCTTTCAATTTAGGTTTATCGAGACTGCTGTCCTGTTTACGTTGCCAGTCAGCCGGAGATCCCTTCGGTCTGACTCGTTTGCACACCCTGTATAAATAATAAAGGGACAAATGGAAGGAAGGAAACGAAGGGAAGAGAGAGAGAGAGAGAGAGAGAGGGGGAGAGGGAAAAGCAAGGAGATCCGGTGGAGAGTAGCGCCGTGAGGCGGAGAGGGCTCTCCTCTTCTTTCTTCTGCATCGGCCAGGACTTTAGAATGCAAATTGAACGCTACGAATCCTCGCCGCTCGTACCTTGGGGACAGAATCTGCTTAGGTGGCTATGGACAGTCGATGGTATGCCAGCCTTCTACCTACGACTACCGCGGCTGTGTGCATCTAGACATTTATACACCGTCCTGTTCGACTCGCAATGGCGTAACCAATACGATTTCAACAGAGAAACCGACACTTTTTTTTAAACGAATTTCACTTAAAAATTTAGTAGATGACATCTTCGAGCATTGTACCCGTAAAGTGTCAGAAAAATGATAAGTCCTAACCGTTGATATCACACGGGGACGTGTAAAAACATCCGAAGAAATGTGACAGTGTCGTGATAAGAAAAGCTGCGACCTAGAATGTCGGACGGAAAGATGTATAGAGGGTCAAGAGCACAAGTGGACGGGTCCCTTTGAAAAAGTGACCCGGATTCGAACCTTACGCCACTGTTGCACCGCATCAGCCGCGAGTTCTTCTAGCGGACGCGCGTTAGGGAAGGATTCGCGCGAGCGCGGCCTAGGTATAAATGGAAATCTGTATTTATGCAAGCGAGGAGAGTCGGTGTGCGTTCGTGGCAGGGTCCCGGGTCACACGATAATGATCTTATTACAGGAATTACGAGCTTTCCGCGGCACCGCGATCATCCTGGATCGGAAACGGCCCCGGGCCTAAGCCGCGTTCGCCGTTTTACTCCGGTACCGTGGTATCCGTCAGTTCCGGTTTCCAGTGCCTTTTCCCGTCTACGGATGTCGCACGCGCCGCGATTCTAGCGCGTGCGCACGCTTCGAATACGGGTCGTACGCGCGTCGTTTCACGGAACAGCGGCGATCTACGAAAGGAATAGAGAGAGAGAGAGAGAAACCCCGAAGGAACTGGCGCGGAACAAATCGAGAGAGCCTGCTTTCCTGCCGCGAGAAATGTTTCGTATTTATACTTTGTCGTGTAGCTCGGAGAATCAACGGCTAAATCGACCAAGCGTGAAAGACGATTTTTACCGACACCCGTGAAGCTTCGATGAATGGGACAGCGGATCAGATGGGAATCTTACCGTTCCATTCCTGATTCACGCTGATTCGGAAGATTTCAGATAACGTTTCTACCTTGCAATAACCTGCCGTTTAATCCTTTAACAGTTTCACTGCCACGTTCGGCGAACCTGATGCTTTTTACTTCACGCTAAAATAAAGGCTACCATCCGTAGCGCTTCAGTGCGCGGAACTGACGGTGCACTTGAACTCTAACGTACTGTTAATGTTACGCTATATAGAATACAAGTACGTACCTTTTTACCAAGTATTCGAAGGTAATTAAATACTCCCGTCGCGCGGATGACAGGCCTAAGTTTCATTTTTACTCGAAACCTTATCGAACCTCTTGCTCTCGATTCTGTCACGATTCAGAAACGACTCGACATCCTGTTGCTGAAACAGGTTTAACACCCGACGATCAAAGCCGATTAAAAAGCATCTCATAGAAGCACGATTACGAATGAAACCATTCGGTGAAAGAGTGGTGAGGGGAATCGATTTTTCCTGGAAGATCGATCATCGCGAACGGAACGCGAAGGGTCGTTTAGAGTCTCTATCGATTCTTAAGCTGGTCTCCGCTTTTTATCCACTTCAAGACTGGTTATTAGAACTGGTTCCGCCTTTGTCATCCGGTTCCCGAACGGTCGTGATCGTTACGTTTACCCACGATTACCAGCTCCTCTTCCGGTGAATTGGCCGAAGGAGGAAAAAAAAAAACCTACTACCGATTTCCTTTAATCGCGCAAAAACATCCTGTTAACAGACGTCTCGACCGAGGTGCAAAGTGAAACTGAATTGAGACGTTTCGTTTTAACCACATCTGCTTTGCCCTTTTCTTTCGTCTGTCCTCGATCCGAGATAGTTTCTTCAGAGGACAATTAACGACAGAGTCGACTGGTCTTCGATCGATTTCCAATGAAACGATCGGCAAAGAGATCCATTAGATTGCTGCGTATGGTGTACCGAAATTAGTTCCTTGCTCTAATTTCTATGTCCCCGGATGGGATAATTATAGCCTCGCAAAAATGATGACTGTTTTTGTTCGTGGCGCCTATGAACGAAGAGAGGTAGTACCTACACGCGATAAATGTACGTATAACGCGATGGATGGTTTATTAGCGGAACGGTGAGTAATTTCCGTTAATTATCTCGGTAGTTAATTGCCACGATTCGTCGCGTTACTTCGTTACCAGCTTCCTGTCCCTCCCCCTCGACTAATCTATCCACGTGTACGACGCTTATCCTCTCTCGATCGTCGTCGAATCGTTCATTTTCAGATTAATCTCGTGAAGATGTAGCGGTGTTAAACGGGTCGCAAGGTGGACAGGAAATTCGAGGAAGCCGAGCGAAGATGATGCTATGCTGCTTGTACCGAATCGATCGCGAGCTACCATTTCGCGGGCACGCAATTTAAAGTCTTGATTAAGGTAATATCGAATTTTCGTGGCGGGTCGTCTGCTGCTCGCTCGCGTTCTCCTACTCTCTTCCGCGAATCGAGTTTCGTCAAGTAACTCAATTTTCTGGATCGGAGAATGCCTCTTCCCGCCGGTAATTGCCAATCAATTCCAGGGACCGATCGGCCGCCACGTGATCGATCGATCAATCGATTCCGCTGCTCGATTCCAGAGATTCTATATAAGAAAAATATTCTGTTGCCTTTCGGCGTCGATCAAACGACACACGTCTTAATATTAAAATTACTTATTGAAATGTAAGTTTTGAAAATTTCACGTAGATATCATGTTTAAATTCGAAGCGAACGATTTTTCAGCAGCTAGCAACGAAGCTGCAGTCCAAGAAGAGACAGAATCGATCTACTTTAAAGCGGCTATCGTTTAATAGGAATCTAAATGTCAAGTGTTCTAAACGAGGACTGATCAACGTGCCTGAAACGCGTTCGACGTTCCCTCCAGTCTAAAAATATTATCGAGCCACTGAAAAACGTAACAGATGCCACTCTCTCTGTGTCCCGTACGTTCGAAACGAACGAAAAAATAGAAAATCCATAGGAAGAGGGACATTTCGAATACCTACTCTCCGGTTTGATTTTAATCAAGTAAAGTTAACTCGGTTCGTTGGCAATTCGCAGCATTTCGTTTCTGTCCCACGACGAAATCGATGTATCCGCTAATCGAAGTGGAAATTACACCGATGAACCGTGGCACTTGTCGAAAGGTGCAAATTGCCGGATATTACCAGTCGATCCGAAACATTTTGTCAGGAAATTTTCACCGGTGAACGCGTTTATCCGGAATTGGTTTCGACGCGAGAAAACTGTTCTTTAGCCAGCAATCAACGACCAATCCGAAAATAAACATCGCTGTCATTGATCGATCGATCCACATTGGAATTGCAGTTATTACAACTTTATTTACCCGAATTAACCTGTAATTCGATGGAAATCTCTACGAAAATGCTTGGAAAAATGTAGCCTGAAGAAAGGATCTTCGAGGTAGCGCGTGTCGCTAAATCGACAAGAGTGCTTTTAGAAAAGAAAAGTGCCTCTCCAAGCATTTTTCCGACTGGCTAGTTCAACGAAAACCGCGTTTTCCTTCCTTTTTTTTTCCTCGATCTCATCGATGGAACGCACGACACGACGAATCTCATTTCCTCGTTTTAAAAAACCGACACCCCGACTCGTGACCCCGATACGCCTCCATTTATTCTCTTTACGACGAGACTTTCATAGACTTCCTAATTAATAGTATCGATTACGTGTCAGGTGGACCATTTACCCTGTCGACTTCTCTCGAACAGGATTCGTTTTCGACGAATGAAAAAGCAGACGAGTGGATTCACGGCTGAATCTTTCTCACTGGGTTCAACTCGGGAAAGTTGATAAAAAAGGGTCGATTGAAACACATCGAGAAAAGGGTAATTAATTTTATACGAGCTGCCTTCGACTTTCCGTATTTGCAGGAAGGATTTACGGGGAACAGGATCTTTAGATAGGAATGGGAATGGGAATGGAATTTATCAATCACTTTGAACGTACAGAGAAACTACCAAAGAAAGGTTTTTCGCTAACTTCGAAAGAAGAGAAATGGGCACTTAGGATATTTAATTTTTAATAAGGTGTAGATGGAGTATAAAATGCTTCATTTTATAATTGACCAATCCGATAAATAAGAAGGATCCTGCGAAGTGGTTTCGTTCTCGCGGGATAGGCGCGTGAAGCAAAAGGAACGGCGATGGAGAAGACTAGATGGGGTTAAACAGCGGAATTATTGTTATGGTCGCGAATCCTGAACGGCATAGACTTTTACGGTCACCATCGCGACGAGATAAACGTCGAACCCACGGTCAGTGGTTCTCATCGCGATTCGAAATTGCAATTTCAAACCGTTGCATTTGTAATATTTCATTGAAAGGAACGGAAAGTAAAACGAGATTCGTGAATGAGTACGAATATGATCGTGCGGTTTTTCCATGGGTAAATCCGAACGCTTTTCCCCGTGATCGAGTTCGAATAGAGGAAGAGGAGGAGGAAGAAGCATCTTTCTAAATGGTCTGAGAGATAGGAATTTTTTTTTTTTTCAGCTCGGACCTGGGCACGTAAGTTGGTGCACTTTACTGGTGGAGACGCAAGCGTGGAGCAGTAGCCAGCAACTGCAGCAGTCTTTTACCCGGGGCTCTCCAAGTGCAATCTCGTATTCATGAATTCCTTGTACGTAAGCCCCTTCCTCCTCGGCTCCACCTTCTTTCTCCGCCCGCGCTCCTTTCCTCTTTCCCTCTTCTCTTCTACTCCTCGTTGCCCTTCCGCCTCTCTAACAATCCTGTAAGCGCGTCGGTGCAGAGCCGAGGGGCCAAGAAAATCGTTCGCCGTTGCACTCTACCGCTGCCTGCTGCCTGCTGCCAGCTGAAAAGGAGACGCGAAATCGTCGGGGTGAACGTTTCCGCTTGAGAATCGGCGAGGCGAGTGAATTTACGACGCCTTTACGCTCGCGACACGACGCTGGCCAGCGTCGTCTCTCTTCCAATTGTCTTGTTGCTCGTCGCCCTCGAATTATCGTAGATAAAACACAACGACCACCCTTTCGTCCCTCGGTGAATCCAGCTTTATACGTCTACCGCGATAGCTTTCGGAAGGAGGATAATTTAAGAAACGGCTCGGCCTATTAATTATTTCTTAGACGAAACAATCGAGCGTCGTTTCTTTCCCATCAGAGGTAAATCGTTTTTCAGAAGTAACAGAGTTCGTCTAGCTGTCTTCCACTTCTTAAAAGTTCACCCATCGATCTCCATTCGATCTTTTACTTCGTTGAACAAGAGAGTCCGAGTCGACGCTTGGTATAAATAGCCTGGCTGGCTCGATCGTACGCGATCAACAACTCGCGTGCATTTGTTCCGCGTCTACGGCGGGAGGATTTGTTGATCCTGACAGTGAAGTCACGAGGCGATCGTTTGTCCCTATACTCCCTCCTCTTTCTACTCTGATCATCCTGACCACGGAGACTATCTCCTCCTCCTCCTCGTCTCGTGTCATCGTTTTCCACGCATGCATCTTACCTGCGTATGTACACGCACGTGCGAGCCGCGTACCGATTGCGCTTCGAACTCGTTCGCGGAATCGTTCAATAAACCACTCGCCGGACTGACTGCATTCATTGCTGCAAATCGCTCGGGAAACGTTTCACGGTCCCGAACGGGAACGCTACCGATCGGCTGCTCGTGTATCGATGCTCTCATCTCTCTTTTTTCTTTCTTCCTTTCATTATTCTTTCTTATTTTGGCTCGTTCGATCGTGTCGTTATGTAACCCGTGAACTCACCGAACGATTTCTCTCGGTGCAAGATTCTCGTTTCGAAGTTTTGGTAAGTTCTTGGTATCCCTTCGGCTGTTTTATTACATAAGTATCACGTGGGTGTGAATATCCCTTGAAAACGGAAAAATTCTCCACATACGTGTTTATAAAAAAAAAAATATTCACCGGCAAAATCCAGATCCGAGGAATCGTTCACAATGCTCAAACGTGGCCTTCATTCAATTACACGAAGCGGCATACGAAAAGTTACGATAAGTCGGATCGCGTCTACGCTCGATACTCGTTGCAGGAAAGATATCTCGTTGCGATATAGATTTTTCTCGGGATCGAGGGATCGAGAGGAGATCGAGAGATCCACGTTGCCCTCCCGCAGCGTCGACCACGGTTCTTTATTTCCCTGATCTTCCGATCAGCCTCTCCACGCTATTCCCTCGATTCCATCGTTGTAACATTGTTCATGGCTCTTGGCTCGCTTTTATAGCTTTTATCAAAACGTATCGAGAGGAAAGTTTATGTATTTCGCGTGGATAAAAGTCACGAAACCATATAACCTAGACATTATTTATTAATCTACTTATAATAAATGTTATCTCACGAAAATTTTTCTAAATATAACTTTCAATGTGTTAAGGACAAAGAGGACGGAATTTTTGTGCAGCTCGTTAAGTGTAAACGTAGCGAAGAAACACGAGAGGAAGTTCAAGTTCCGTATAGAAGGCTGGAAACAGGGAGAAGGGAACGATCGTATCGGAAGTGAAGGATGATCCTGGTCCAGGATCGCGAATCACAATGATCTTACGCCTACGAGGTGAATTTATCCGAGCCGAGATCCCCATAGAGGATACTTGTGGTACACACGTTGGTGCACCGTAATGTGCGGTCACCGGTTCCGGTATGGCGTTATCTGAATACTTGGTCACACGATCGTGTACGCCGCTGTGATAACGACCTCCCTGACATCGATAGCCTGTCAATAACGTCGCGATATATGAACGCGATCATAATTAGTCACGGACAATGCGTTTCGTAATTATCGCGTTGATATCAATGATAATCAACGATGACCGGCGATCGGAAAAGGAAACACCGTCGCGAAATGATTCAACTGCTCCGGAAGTGTGACATCACTGTCCGATGGATTACTTTCTAGCGTGAAAACGCGAATTCGTCAACGACAGATATAGCGTAGGTGCGTCAGAGTTTCGTGAAATTCGTTCCCGTGTCGCAACAGGGGAGCCGAGCAGACAAATCAGCTCCGATCACGGCATACGCGGTTCGATGACTTTTGATATTTAATCTACGAAGACAAGCGACGACGCTTTCCCTTGCCGGAGAATTGAAAGAGGGGCCGGTACCGTGTTTCGTAATCACCGTTGGATCCGAGTAAAACGGTTAACGTTCCGTTATGGCCCGGAAAATCCATGATCATCGATGGAGGAACGATCGATTCGGTCGAGTGACACGCGATTCTGAAGATGAAACGGTTGCCTCGTGCCACTGAACGAAAACAAAAGTCATTCGCCGACGACACACGACTGGCCTCGATCAATCATTTCAAATTGATAATATTGCCCTGTTCAAAAAGTTAATGTTATCAAAGGGAAACGACTAAATTTCACTAGCTACGATTACGTGAAATAGCGAGCACCGTTTATCATTGAGAAACGGTCGATAAGTTGACAAGGCCTGGCTGTAAGGGAATTGCGTGCGGTTTCGTGACCCTGGGCAAACGTATATCGCACACGATCCTTGAACGTGAACCACGGGGTCAGCAAATGTACAATTGTGTATGCTTAACCGAACACATGCACTTATCTTCTATGGTACTTGAACGTTGAAAGGCCAGGAGCTGCTGCTTTAAGTACATGCAAAACCAGGGCTCGAAATAACTCTAGGCTCGCGGTGTCTACACGCCTCGCGTCCTAAGAATCGTCGATCCGAGAAACATATAGCCGGCTAATTAAAGCGTTCGTCCTCGTTGCCTGCGAATCGATTAGTCGCTCTCATCTCCTTCGAGAACGTTCAGCGACGAACGAACGATCGAACCAGCGAATTGCTACAGCCAAGGCGAGACTCGACTTGACTCGACGAAAAACTACCCCCTTTGCTGATGTTCAAGAAAAATATCCAAATTATATTCCATTCAACGAGACGGGACGGTGGGTGAGTAGAAATTCACGTGCTCGAAGCAGGCCCGGCTCGCAGTACACGAACCTCGACCGAAACGTTTGAAGAACTGGAAACAACTGAGCTCCGACCCTGCGTCGAGCGCGTGAATTTGTAAACATATCCTGACTAGTCTCGTTGGACGGATTATGCAAGTTCGCGACTAAGTTTCATGAAAAAATTTGAAAAAAAAGAGGAACTACCGCGTTGGTATTTAAGAAATCGAAGAAAATACCATCAGGGGGTTGCAATTGGTATCCGTTAACGGGGGTGGTTCGTCGAACCGTATCCCTTTTGCCATGCACGCACGCGAGTGTGTATCGATATTAAAGTAAAAAATTGGTAATATTAAAATGGGGGTAATTGCTGAAGGATCAGGGGGATGCATGCTATTAGTAATAGTGAAGACGTACCCTGTACCAAGTGGCCACCTGCGAGGCGCTCGAAAGGGGTTGGAGAAGCGGTGGTATATCCGCGACGCAACACACACACACGACGAAGACGGAGGGTGAAGATCAGGGCCCAAGGGCGCAAGTATTTTTTTTTTCGTGAATTTTTTTTTTTTTTTTTTTTTTCAATTATTGTCGGTCAATTCGCGCGTGCGTGTGACGCAGTACGGGGGTGCGTTCGAAGTGGCGGGCCCCAACAAGACGATAGCACAGGTGAAGTGGTGGTTCGGTGGTGGTTCGGTGGTGGCGGGTGTAGTGTATTCGCACGCCCCGTGCAAGTGAGGCAAAAGCAAAAACAACAACAACAACAACAATACACCACAGGTCAGAAGATTATTTATACACGGTTAGATTCGATGGACACTCAGAGTGTCGCTGTGCATAAATTACTAATTAATTAGATTTATGTACAATATACGTATACACAGGGTATTTGAAAGAAAAAGAAAATTCAAGACTCGATATGATTAAGTAAAAGTCCTGTACACTTTCTTTTTTCTGTTAACACCCTCTGTATACTCTTTCAAAGGTACAATATGTGTATACGTGTGTGATCGTGTGATTTTATCACGAAAATCCGCCAGAACCACTCGATGACTGTTCACGTATGAATTCCGGAACGTGTTCGATAGGAATTTCGCTTTCCCATGCGCATACTAATCAGCATTATCAAAAATTCGAACAATACAACAAGGCTGTTGATTTTCTCTGTTATAATATCGGTGCGCTGGTCGAGCACGCGTGCTCGATTAATAGGATAGCCAATTATCAATAAAGGCGAAACTTCGCGTGGAATGCAGGTGAACGTATCTGTGGCAACGGTAAGTCGGTTACAGCTGCGAATATCCCGGGCATTTTGCGCGCGCTCTGCAACCGATACTTGCCCAATCATAGATGAAAGCTCGTTTTTCAGCTCCAGACTCGATGCAGACGAGTGCATACACGCATACCCGTGTTCGCATTAGGCGAAACAACGCGTGATTGAAAAATGGTACTTTTTTTTTCTTTCTAAACCATCGTATCTCGAATAATTGCAATTATAGCGTGTCTGACCACGCATGGCTATTTTCACTGCGACGGTAAACGTGTCTACACGCTGTTCTGCATCGAACCTTATCATTCAACTTCATCCTTTATCACGCGTCATCGAACTGGTTCTGGGAACAGGTTTACAACGGACTGTTCTAAAGCGGAAGTTGTCGAGGGAAATGACAGAAGCATTAATCGAAAGGGTTCCTTAGACTCGGATAATTTCTAACGCGTTATAACGTCAACTGGCCAATTGTCGCGTCTGGAAAACTATTCGCCTCATCGTAGGAGAATATAAAAGAGAAATAGAAAAATAAAAGAGAAGAAGCGGATTCTCGTCGCGTTAAAGCGACAATAGCGTGAAAATGCGTGAAAATTCCTCGCGTGTCGTACGATGAATGATCGACGGAAGAAGAAAAAAAATAAGAAACAGGAGGAGACAGAGGTTGGAATAGAATGGACAGAGCGTGACGAAGAGACGAGGCGAAGCTGAAAGTATACAAGACGCTTCGGTATTTTCTTAGCGAGCCTCTCGGGTCTAGGAATAGTCGCGGCTGGTGTGCGTGTCTGTTCTTGTCATTTGTGATCAGGGTGCCGGCTAATATGTGCCTGTTGTGCGATCTCGAAAATCCTCCGGAGCCGGACGGATCGCCATGAAACAGCGCAGGACGGATTTGCATTTCCTTCTCGAGAGCGAACAAGCTCGAACACGTGAACGTGTATCTCGATAAAGAAAGTAAGACGTTCGAGAGGAGAAGAAAGAAAGAGGTAACGATCCTCCCGGAGATCTCTTAATCCTGCGTGCTTCGTGACTTTCCACGAGGCTCCGCTGCTACCGTGGATGAAGAAAAAGAGAGAGATAGAGAGAGGGAGAGAGAAAAAAAAGAAGAAAAAGGAAAAAGAAGAGTCGGAGGAAGCCCGATCCTGTCTCGCCTCGAGAACTACTCTCGATACACGACGTTTCGCCAGAGTTCTCTGCAATTTCATGAAATCGGTATACAAAGTGGCAGTCTCCGCTTTGTGTGCATACATGTTGCGTACAATTCCGAGGAAGAAGAATAAAAACTCGACCGATTTCTGGATAGAATTCGTGACCGATTATCTTGAACCGAGCATAGAGATTGACGGTAATAGACGATGCGTGCAACCCATTATCATTGCAACGACGATTATCATTTCTTATTTCTTCTTTATCCGTTGCGTTATTTTCCGTAAAATCTGTCCGTATCTCTGAGAGAGGGTGGAAAATTACACTAGTCACGTCTCTTTTCAGCGAGCCTGTGCATGAAACCTAGCTGGAGTAAACGTAAAGACAGATTTTAACGTTAATTAAGCGATCAACGCGTACGAATTGCAGAGAAGCTCGATACTAATCGGGTTCCCGGACTCTTCCAGTCCGTCTTCAAGGTCTGTACGCGCTAATGGATTCTCGCGTGTAGTCGATCAGAAATAGAAGGAGCAAGAGTCTTACCTTTGGCAAGGATGCGAGACATTGCTGCTTTACGTCCCAGACCAGCTGATCCTTCGGGAACTGAAGACACTTGCTGACGTAAAGCTCCGGGACGTGGACCCTGGCGAGAAGGACTCCCTCCTCGACCGGTCCTGCCTCCGCAGTTGCAGCTGCGACTGCAACTGCATCTTGATTCTGTTGTCCTTGAGCTTGGCCTTGATTCTGCCCTCCTTGCGGACTCGTAGCCTGTGTAGGAGTCTGTCCCGTTCCAGCAGGCGACGAATTTTGTGATTGTTGCTGTTGCTGCGATTGCTGTTGTTGCTGTTGCTGCTGCGATTGCGGCTGCTGTTGTTGTTGCTGTTGCTTCGGTCCCGCCTCCATTGCGAGGACCTCGCGGTTCTCGGGGATTCCACCTTCACAGGCTCACATCTGAAACAGGAAACGTTCCAAATGGTTAATTAAACCAAAAAAAAAAAAAGAATCTATGTCTGGCTTATCAATAATAAGATAGGTGTAAATTAATCGGGATGCTTTTGGCTGCGATAACTGTCCGGTTATTGTGGTTATTGCACGCGGAACCGCGAATCAAACTTGGTATCTCTTAGGGGAATCTGCAAGATCGAGGAGTACAGGGTAAGAGGGAAGAATTTGATGGAGATGAAGAAATTAAAACAAGCCAGTGATTCGCTCTTTACGACTGTAGCAAATAACGGTAAAGGATGGACGAGATTACTTCGATGGAAATAAACAGCCATGAAATGCGACGAGAATTTTTAACGCTCGTAAAGAAGCTTTTTACACTCTGAGATCCGTACGACCCCTCGTTCATATTTTTCAATCTTGACCAGTGTCGTTACGTCGTTTCACCGTTTTTTCTTTCATTTTTCTACGTCCGCAAAGGTTCGCCCTTTTAAATCAACTCTCCAAACCACGAGCATTACTTTTTTTAACGTGCTGTACGGTGGACGAACGATCGAAGAGATCGAACGCATACCACCGTGTCCGACATACACGCGTCGAATCGATTATGCAGAACGAGAGACGCGTTCGCGTTCCTCGCGCGTTTACTCGTTGCCTCGTTGCGATAACGCGTCCCGTCGATTTTACAATTCGACCTTACAACCCCGTCGGTTAACAATTGCTCAGCGATAACTTACGCGCTAACGAACCCCGTCGCTTTCACTCGGGAATTTCGAGCAAACACAAAACCAAGAGTTTCCTCTCGAAATTGTTGCTGAGAAAATTCAAGAAACGTAGCGAGGAGCTTCGACGTCTCGTCGAATAGAAAATTTGGAATTCTATAGTCGACCCGTTTATCCGGTTACTCATCTAGAGGGACAGTTGGCGCTGAGAAATTCGTTTATTCCGCACCCATGCATACGTGACCGCATCGAAGAGATTGACTTCAGCTTCGGATAACAGACTCCCGACCCTAAAACCTCCGCCGCATCGTTGTCCTTCCGGTCATTCCTCGCTTTTCCGTGATCTGCATATTTTCTTCCTTGTTACTGTTCCTTCCTCTCCAGCCTCCGACTAATCAGACTTCTCTAAACGAAAAATTCTCAAACGATCAAAGACACGTTCCGTTCCGATGGAATGAGATTTTCTTTTTAAGTATTCGTGTTTCGTTTCTTCGATTTCATCGGTTAGTCGAGACTCGAATTCTGAACAGGTCATCGTTCATAACGGATAAAACGAACGAGTAAACGAAGCTGTAAAATTATTTCACTGCACCATTTTACGAGTCGACCTAGGGCATTACGGTGAATTAATTTGTGTTTGTACTACTAGAACCACTGAATTAAAGCAGCTGTCTGAGACAGCCGCATAGTCGAGCGTTATTATCATAAATCTTTGAACACTTGTGTCTCGCGTCATACCTGAATAATTAAGTCAAAGCGTTAATTACAGGTGTGGGGAGAACAAATGACGCTTTGCAGCTGCAAACGGAATTAGTCGACACGTGATAAGGTCCAAAAGTTTCTAGCCCTAACTGTGGATAGTTAGATGCATCCAAGGACTGGAGAATGTCAGGGTCGTACCTTAACCCTTGTCGTCCTTCGGCGTTCCTCCCCATCGTCGTCGGGCATAGTTACACACGAATAGCCTTGGATCGTTTTTTTTTTTTTTTTTTTTAATTATCATCGAATCACCGTTAAGCACGACACTGTTAGGTGACTCTCGAATTAAAGTACGGCCACTTAAAAGCAAACCCGTAAAGCGACGCCCACGCAGCGGGTACCTGCTGTATACTCTTACGCGAATCCAGGGGCGGATCGACGATCGCGTTGCTTCGAGTTCACCTCAGGTATTCTTATTTAGGATACGTCGAGATTATTAAGAAATATTTTCAATTGGCATTATTCTTTTACACGGACTTAATTTCATGGATATCCAAAATCATGAAATGTAATCTTTTAAATATCAAAAGGAAGCAAATGTGGGAATGGAAGCTTTCTGAATGAGATTTTAATCGCTTTCTCTTAGCATACCCTTCAGTTTCATCCCCAACTCATTCGATCCCCCTTGAGAACTTCGAAGCAACATCAACAGACGTTGAAGCCTCGAGGGTAAAAAAAATTCGACCAACTTCTCCGTTGTAGTTTCGTTTGCCTTTCAAGCACGTTCCATCTTCTTCGAATAGTTTTTTACATTTTAATGTTCCTTCGTTGAACGAGCAGCGTCGCTAATTGTTGCCCCCAGCGAACGTGAAATGTCTGTCTTTCCCGTTTGCGCGTCACTCGCACCGGATACGTCCCTGAGCAGCCAGCTATGCACAGGGTGGTCAGACAGAAAAATCAGCAAGCCACTCTAACCGATGAGTGCCACGAATAAGGGCCACATAAAGACGGCTCGTAAAACTATGATTTACGGCATGTCATTGATGCGTTTGCTGTCCGTCCATCCGTACGATCCTACCACCGGTTCATCATCGTGCTTGCTCTCCTCCCTTCCTGCCCTCTTCCCTCTTATTATCTTTCTTGCGTTAGACTTCCTTTTGTTCCTGTTCCTCGGTTCGCTCGTGCAACGATCGTTCGTTCGGGATCGAGAAAGGTAATCGATTAGCCGGTTAGAAGAAGCGGTAGCGTCTCGGTGTCGTTGGAAATAGCGCGCGATTCTAGCTAAAATGCTACACGGATAACCATTTGCTGTCTCGGCATTAGCTAAAAAGCATCTCCTTCTTCTCCATCTTTTTTCAAGTCGTTGCGTTACGGTGGCAATGGAATTATTAAGAATTTTTAGCCATTTCCCTTCTTCGTTTCGTTAGCCAATCGGCCTCGGTTCTTTAACGCAAAGAGCAGAACAGACGGGGAGGGTGATGAGGTTTAAGACGGAAAAATCTGTAGCTCAGAGGAATATTAACGTTTAAGCATGCGTTTTTCTGCGGAGGGCGCGAAGGATACGACCTTGCTGTGCTTCCACTCTGCTCTTCGCTTCTTTAGCTATTGTCCTCGGCGTGTAAGTCGTGTACACGGTGCGGTCAGTGGGTTATTTAAAGTTTTAACGCAGCCCAGCCTGCCGGCAACACGGTTACATTTAATGGTGTCTGCGGTTTCCCATCAAACTTCTCCTTCTGCCAGCTGACGTATTCGTGGCTCGGCTCTTTTTAGAATTTCAAAGCGTTATGAAAACAGAAAACGCTGTTATCCATCGAACAAACTCGACGCTAATTTCTTCCCATTCCCATCGAACGTTCTAATAATCGTGAAAAAGGTAGCGCCCGAACCCCTCGATCGTTCAATCAAACAATCACCATTCCGTTCCCGCGTCTATCGGGTTTGATCAGCGTCGCCTATCAAAAATGATTTCGTTGATGAAAATGGGGAGCGTTTCAGGCACAGTAGACCGCTTCCGGCGAGAAAGGTGAATAAGAAAAAAAAGCACTAGGACAACAGAAGCCGGTAGAGTGGATGCAAGGTACATAAAGGTATGTACGTAAAAGAAGAGAGGAAGTAGGCAGAGCAATGTGAGGACTGAAGCCTGGTCACGACGCGTGTAACGCACGTGTAACGATCTGCCGACACATCGTGTGAACGCGACAGGGGTGACGTGACAGAAGAATGTCGAAGGAAAAAAGAAACTCGTCTCCATCCTCTTCGTCGTCGTCGTGGTCGTTACGGAAAGGGAGGAGAGACAGAGAGAAAGAGAGAGAGAGAAAAAAAAGAGAAGAATAACACGCGCCACCCCTCTTTCTACGTTGTGCTACCGCCTTTCGTGTCGGACCGCCGATAACTCCCTCTTTTAAGGGTGCTGCACAACCCTTGGGGGAATTTGCTGTTTCGGAAGCACGTCTGTTTCCGTGTGCCGCATAGATGCAACGCACCACCCCTCGGGAACTTTCTTCGTCGCGATTCAAGGGTGAAACGCACGGGAAAACATTGATATCTTTTAAAGGAAACATGGTACAAAGAATTGTTAACAAAACAGAGGAAATAAATGTCGGTAAATAACAATGTTGGTAGTTGTAATTATCCTGATACCTTATCAACTTCTTTACCATCTCATCCCCTGTACAATTTCTGAACGTAAAATAACAAGAAACGCCCTCTTTGAACGACACCGGTAAACTGTTGAACAAGTTTTATAAACAATACAGGGTGAAAAGTAGACAGAGGGTGGGAAGAAGGACGGTGAATAATCGAGGCAGCTCGTTCGAAAGGTTAAAGGGGGAGGCAAGGTCGAACGTGGTCGGAAGGTCGGGGATAAATCGAAGAGCGGAGAAGATGAAACGTCATCCATTCACGAAATTTATAAATAGCTCGGCTAACACAAGTCCTAAAACAAACGAATACAAACTGTTTGCTTTTTATCGAAGACAAGGCTCGGTAGTGCGCAACATTCGTTTCTCGTGGGACGGATTAACCGGACGAGGCACGGCGCTGCGTTAAATAGAGAAATATGGAGCTCGTTACTCGGTATCGGGACACGTTACACGGCGAGGGCATTAATCTACGAGTGAACTGGCCGCAAGCACAGAGCAGGACAGATCTCGTGAAGGTATCCGTGCCAGATCGTGGCCCACATTCCGCGAAACAAGCTAACGAACGCGTGCAACAACCTTCAAGCTCTTCTATTACAACAGTCAGAAGTCTTTCTCACCGTGCAACGATCGTCAGGTGCGCCTTTGTTCGATCAGAAATAGCTCGATGATGTCAGTTTCGTTAAAGAACCGCACGTGTACCGTCACAAAGCAAGCCACCCTGACAATGATCTCCGGCGATCTTTCAACTAGCCTTCTTCCAAGTAAACTTACGTCGCGACAACGGACGTAGAAAAGGCACTACAATAGGTTTGTCTAAAAATTTTCTCTAACAAATATTATGAGATGGGTGGTAGATATTCGTGGGTGGTAGTCCACGGTTTCCATTCAGAAATAGCCCGATAACGCTACCCTCCCATAGAACCGCACGTGCAAGGTTACAAACCCACCCTGACGCTTGACACTGCCCTCTTCGAGGCTGTCGTCCCCAAACAAATCGGAATCACGACAACAGCGAAGGAATCAGAGCGACAGGAGGCGATTCGCGACGGTTCGAGCCATTATCGGGGCAACTCGAGACACAGTCTGCCTGTAGCGGGAGAGCTCGAGTCAAGAGGGCGAAACTCGTGGAACTCGTGGGTGGTTGGTCACAGTTTCGATTCAAAGGAAGCTTCGGGCGAGCGCGCAAATAAAAGGAAGGTGGAAGGCAAGGGAAGGAGTAGCAGGAGAAGGAGGTGAAGGTGGAGGTGGAGGTCGAAAGGAGAAAGCAGGGAGGAGCAGAGAGGGTGGGCGAGTGGAGTCGAGGAGCGGCACTCGATCGCGCAGCGTTGGAAAAGCACGTGCCGCAACGAATGCTGCTTGCCGACACTTACCCCACGTTCAACGACCCCTGGGCTGCGAGAGCGCGAACGACGATCAACCCCTTGTCGCACCACTGTCTCACCAGCAACAACGGTGGCCATTGCCGAAAACTCGCGAGCCCGATTCGGACGAGACCGCTTTTCGTCCCGGCTTTCCCCGTCCACCGTAACAGGCGCGCCACTTTTTTGTTGCTGTTGCTAGCAAGATGCACTAGCAAGATGGCGGCCAGTCGGTTCTCTCCTCCCGAAAGAATCGGCTGGAAGGGAGGAGGAAACGTAGGGACGGAATAAGACGGATGGTCGACGGATAGTCGAATGGTATCGGCGGTTCTTCGTGTCCGTTCGCGGCCAGGCGAGCTGTTTCGCTGGCGAAAAGCGCATCAGCGGCGCGAAAAGGAGGACCAATGGCTCCGTAGCGAGAACCAGCCAGCGTGGAGTGCATCGCGCGACTGTCGACCCGCGGGTCGGGACGGGGGTCGGGACGGGGGTCGGGACGAGGGTCGGGACGGGGGTGGCGTGTATTCCGGCGAATCCAGGTGGCGCCAGTGCAGCAAGCGCAGCCAGCCGGTTTTCAGCATGTTCCAGGGGTAGTTGGGAAGACTGGTGGTGGATGTTGGTCGCCTGGCAACCACGAGAGATCGACCGAGTGTGCCAAACCGCCCTTCACCCTCCCTTGTCCGAGGACGCTTGTCTCTTTCTCCTTCTCTTTCTCTTTCTCTTCCCTTCTCTTTGCTATTACCTCTCTTTCCTTCGCCAGGAGGATGGGCCACCACCCTCCCTAGCGATGGGAATGATGCCCTCGCGACCGGTATATCGATACTTTCCCCGAAATGATTGCCTTTTTCACGAGTATTTACGAACCTGCTATTGTGCTGGAATTTCGGAGGCTAAAGAGATACTTCGGCAAAGGGGTGGAAATCTGTGGACCGATTGCTATCAATAATCGGTAAATTTTCAAAATTTTCTACTTTACATTATTGTTACGATACTTGAAAATTTCTCATTACGAAATTTGTGGCATTGATCGTCAGTGACCAAGGACGAAGGATAAATATTCAGAGCAGAACGGGTCAAATCAGTACACCCTTCTTAAAATCGATACTTTCGAAACGATTAACGAAGATTTAAGCCAACTGGAAATTTTCCAGGGACAATTGAATTATTTCTATCGCTAGAAGTTTTCACCCCCTGGCGCAGCATCGTGATGCACGATACCATGCTCGACTCGTTTTTTGTATCGGGAGGTGGGTCGAAAAACGATCACTGGACACTGGATCGTCCAGAATCAAGGGGCAACGAACGAAGAAGGGGCACGCTGATAGATGAGAAGAGGAAGATTTATGAGCCGGAGAACAACGGGCTGGCCGGCTAATGAATGATGATCGTCGATTCGGAAAGAGTGGACTTATGTCCTCGCGCGTACATCCACTTCTCTTTGAGATGTCGAGAAACGTTCTAGACCATGTTTCCATCATCGATTCAAGATAACAAACGCTCCGGCTCTATCGATTTCATGAGTTTGTGATTCTGCTTGTTGGACGAATTATCAAAACTCATCAAAGTTCTTCTCTAAATATTTGATACCACGAAAATTTATGTGAACATTTCGAGTGCCGTGTTATCTTTAATTATAAGTTGAAATTTTCTTTAATAAAATATGCATTTTCAGGCCAAGTATTTGCACGTATTACAAATGTAAGTAACTTCTATTCCTCCTCCAGGGATATTTCTCTTTGAGCACACTAAACAACCCTTGTGCCTTCCTTCTGAGAAACGAGAATATGCACGGTTTTCATTAATTCTTAACAAATTCTTTCCTAGAGAAGAGACATAGCTAAGCAAAACACTCTCCAGGGTAAGGAACATAGTGTGTTTATCAAAGAAATTCCGAATTAAATCATGATGGAAATTCTGAAGATATTTAAACGTTAATACCACATATTAAGTGTAATGGAATTAATTAATTTCAAAGGTTGTTTCCAGTCAACAATCATCGAAGGAGATTATCTTGCACTGGTTTGACTTTAACCCTTCTCGCTTTGTCCAACTTTCCGCTGACTTCGTTTCAGCCAGATCCCCGCTAATTACTTCTTTTCCGCGTCGCTGCGGAAATCGTGGGAAGAAAAAGAAATTCCAAAAGAAACTGCAAAAATTGTTTCGTCGTTTAAACTTTTCTTCCCTCTTGAAAATCGACCGATACGTTTTTCTTTATAAATTGAAAATTGTTCGTCGATTGATTAATCGATCTTCGGTGATGTTATTAGCAACGAAAGGGTTAAACGTTCGAATGGAACACGTACACGCTCCTCTCCACGAGCTTTCGCACTCGATATCGTTCCCGTTTCAGAAATTCATCTCGAACAATGTCCCACGAAATTTCAATCGCGCCCCACCTGACCTCCGCCTTAATTAAAAGCCGACTGACCTAATTAGCTTCTTGGCAGAGAGACTAGGCCCGCGGTTAGGGAGCACAATGGGACGCTCTTTTCACCGATCGACTCTTCAGCCGTGACGATAATTCGAATAAAAACCTTGCAATTATCAAGTTTCCTTTTTTATTTCGTTTCTCCTCGCCGCTCGAAACTGACAAATCCTCGATTCACGTAAGAAATAAAAGTATCTCTACGTCTTCCTTTTTCTTCTATGATCGATCTGACCTTCGATTTCATGCCTCTCGATTGTGATCGCGAAAGGCGATTTCATCTTTCCTAGGGAACCGGTGCTCGCCTTCTATGGTCGAGGAATCGATCAGAATGCTGGCGTTGCCTTAAAAGTTATTACGCGGTTCGCTGTCACGTTGCAAAGACTAATGAGCCAATAACTGGCTAGCCGAGACTCTGATGACTCTCGAGCGAAGGACTTTGGTACGATAAAACCCGTCAAAATGACGAATTACAGATAAACTTGAACGAAATGTCGCAGGGGAGAAGAATCATGGTGTTCCGTCCGAGAGGCGACGCTGACGAGATTATTCAACGGGGGTTCACTCGGTTCGCGTCAGACAAAACGCATAAATATGCAAATATCAAGCTCGCGTCCCATTTGCCAGGGCCACCGGAGTGAGATTTCATTTAGTCCTCTCGTCCACCGCTCGAGATCACGTCCAGATGAGAAATAATCGTTTCCCTATCGGAACACCGTCGCTTTTCTTCCTTCTCGTCCATCACAACTTTCTCGCGCCCATTCACCGTCCACCCATTATAAATTCATTGGCCCGTTGCGTCACAGTTTGATCGATAAACGAAACGAGTTTTCCAACTTGCCCTTTCGTTCAAACATTCACCCTTCCGTTATGAAGCACCGCTATAACGATTATCTGATTCAGACCATTCTAACATCGACTATAGTGCCAGAATCGGAATCAGTAACTTAGTAGCCTAACACTAGGAACGTCCATTGACCCAAGTCATTCAGGTGCACAACGTACTTGGCCGTGCGTGAAGATAGTCGATCAGCCCTCAAGGTCAAAGGTCCGTCGGACCTTGACGTAACAAACGCGTATCCAACGAGCTCGTTACGCCAGGGAAGACGATACTTCTGCTCTCGACGCAGGTCGACCGAGTGGCTCGGAAAGGACACGATAGGGTAGTCGCACCCTTGCAGCAAGGAGCACGAGTGCCCGCGACGAGGGTGAGAAACGGCAAAGTTGATCTGCAGCCTGCCGCGCGTGTCCTTTTGTCGAGGAGCACGGGGGTTGGGATTCTTCCACCTTGAAGAGGCTCAACCCTTGACGGCGAAAGGAATTATCAGCTAGAAAGCGAGTTCATACGTCAAATGCATGCCTACCGTTCCTTTTACGTTCTAACGAGACCCACGTGTCATGAAACGTGCTACATCATTTTTTTTATATTTATTGCACTGTCACGACGAGTAATTGTCAGGCTTGATGGTGAAACTTGCCTCTTCGAACACCTTTTCCACCTAACCCTGGGTTTAGTGCTTTCGTCGGTGGTAGCGGGTAAATGCGTTGCACTCGGTTTCATAATAACGCTGCATTAACGTGGCCAGGGCGAATATACGCCCGGAGAAAAGGGACCCTACGAAGAGAATAGAGCTCTCATCGATCCCGATACACGGCCATGCCACTGGAAGCTCGTAAACAAGCAGGAAAGCTTGCATCAAGATGGGCGAGGCGTTGCGCTAGCGTTTACCGTTTGATTCCCTCCAGAGAAAAGGGTTGCTTCTATACAGATTTCCACAAAATAGATGTTCACCATGAGAGCGATACATCGTTTGATATTTGACAAGAGTCGAAGAAAGTCACCTTCGTTCTGAGACACCCTGTAAATCGAATCGAGCCGAAACGCAGGTTGCGAGAGTGGTAGAAATTTGGAAAGCAGCTACGCGTACGAGTGTCGACCTATCGACTTTCGCTCTCAATTTTTAATCGTCCTCGACGATTGATCGTGTCGTCGCGTCGTACCGGAAGCACGCGAATCGGGAACAAGCCGATTTCGAGAGACGCTATTCACGCGAACGAGAGCAAGTTAAATGGGATAAGCGAGAGCGCGTTCGATAATGAAGACAGGCGGTAATCGAGTATTCGAGGAGCATAATGTTTCTGCCATTAGCGGTCGAAGCTGTCAAATTGTAAACCGTTCAAACTTTTATGCGAATCCCTGATGAAGTGATTTTCACTTCCTCCCAGGGAGGAAAGGGGTACGGTGAAAAGTAGGCGCAAGGTCCTTTTAGATTAGATCGTGTCTAATTTAGTTGATTCTCTGGAGGTTTGACCTCCATTTCGGACACCCTCCTGGCTTTTAATTCAGCCAGGATGCGACACTCTCGTTCGGTCCCCTTCTCCGTTCCGAGTGAGGCCCGTTAAACGGGAACCATTTACCATCGAGGGCATCGTAACCCTTTCCTGTTCGCTTTTTTTTTTTCCACCCACCTACGCTCCATATCCGACCACAACGACGATATATTATTTTTAGCAGCTTATACACGCTGCGGGAGAAATCGACCACGTTTCTCCGACGAAATGAATCGTTTCCTCGTTCGCGTCTGTCGGTATTTACTCCCCTTGCCATAATCGCGTCTGGAAGAAGAAGAAGGGCGACGATTGTTCCGGTATCGATCGTCATATCGCGAACAGCCGTGTAGCTGACTTAATTAAGACGTTAATGGAGACAGGCCGAAGAATCAAAGCGAATTTCACGCTTCCCCTTTCGACCCGTCGACCCGACCACCAGCCATTAATTTGTCGAGCCAAAGGGCGACGCGACGTGGCGCGGACCAAGCTTTGCAGAGCAAAGCGTACACGAGGATCCGTCTCGCATTTGACGTTTAATCGATTGATCGCGAGACCTTTGGTTTTTCTTAAAAGCTGACACCCTCCTCCGGCTGTGTGCTTTTTATTAAAAGCTAAATTTTCAATTAAAGGTCAAAGTTCCTGTTCCTTCGCTCTTCTCACGTAACAATATCGGTAATCTCGTGGAACAGTAATTGCATTCGCAACGATCGAGCTCGAAATTAGGATACAAAGAGGCGATTCTCCCACGATAATCCTTCGTTTCACGGAAGTTTCTTGCAGAACGGTGATTACGAAAACGAGCAAGCCTTTTCCGCCATTTAACGCGCCGGTTTATCGCTCGCGATTAATCCAGCCTCTTCCGATCGCTCGATAATACATTTTTCCTGCGACGCAACGTGTGCGACAAACTTTTCAATTCCAGACAATGGCAAGGAATCTTGAGGCTCGATCGTAATTCACGACACGGTCGCGACTCATCTTTGCAAAAGGGATCGAGAGAGACAGGTAGCTACGCGTGAGACAGGAAGGAAGGATATCCTGCGAGGAAAGGAATCGGCAAAGAGACACCCTCCTCTCCTCGACGTATCTAACTTTAGAATCGGTTTAGTCACCTACCGCTGCTACCTACACCTTTCCACCTACTCTGTGCCTCCCTCTTATCTGTCCAAGACGGGCCGAAGGTAACCGTTGTTAACGTCCCCCACAGACGAACCTGTAAACCTTCTGTTTCTCGACGACAATGTCTGAACCTCCAGTTCTTTGTTCAATTTATACCAGTCACGGTGCGATACAAAAATGAAAAAAAAATCGAAAGCTTTGAATCTTGATCGGCGTTCAGGTAATATCTCGAATTAGGGGAAAAGTGGCGCTTCGCAGGCAACCGTAAATAGAGAGGAACGTTTCCCCGACGGAGATTAGCTCTCACACGGGGCAACAATTACTGCCCACGTAATGGATCCTGATAACGCGTGTCGTCACGCGAGTCCTGTTACACGCCTTCCTCAAACAATGCTTCGAGACGTTATGCTTGATCATGGGCTTCGGGTATAATGATATGTAACTCGTAACTCGAAACAACGAGTTATAAAATGATTTCAAGCACATCGTTCTTGATACGACCTCTATATGTAGGTTGTTCGTTAAAAGGACGGCGAAGAGAAGTTGGCCGGTACAAGTAGATGGGAAAATTGCGCGCGTATACTCGGCTAGACTTAACCCGGCTCGTTTACGTGTCCGTTCGACTGGTCCTTTTGCGTGTGGGCGGCAAAAGGGGGAGGACGAAGGAGTAAACTGTGTTGTAGATGTAGGTAAGCCGGGACTGTAAATACCGCATCGTTGGCTGCCTACCTCGCGCACCAGGGAGGCACGTCCGGTATGGTATATCGCCTTATGCCTCATCTCGCCAGCAAGTCCAGCTTCCCGCCGCGCAACGGCCAAGGGTAAAATATAATAAATCGAAGCGTTACGACGATTTTAAACGTAGAATAGACCGTGCCACTTTTACCTTCCATCGCCGGGCTACCAAGCACACCGTAACGCGTGATTAAACCATCCGACGACCGCTATCCCCCCGATGTGCCTTTCGATGCTAGATTCGCAGGACATAAAGAGTGTCTTCGAACACGTTCACGTGCAAACTTGGCCTGCCGTCGAAAATCGAGGTCGAATATATACAACTTTCAGTGGAATAGGTTCCCGCTTGTTGCGACACCACGGCCAGCCGCGACTTCTTACGTCACCGACAAACCTCGAGAATCAGCTTCGGTCCCGCTGAAATCGGCGCGATGGGGCGCGGCACTTTCTCTCTTCCGAACCCGCTCGAAACAGCCCGAGATACGCGCTCCGATCGGGTTCCCCCCGTCGTTCTTTTCCACCGATTATTTACGACGATCATAACGTTACGCGGAAACGACGGATAAGTAAATTTCCTCCGTGACGATTAATACGTCAAAAGTTTCGAAACGCTTGATCGTTCGTTCCGATGCAACGTAAATTTCGCGAGGAGCTGCGAATAAAATTGTTCAGTCGTAAAAAAAGCCCTCGCCACCGCGAAAATCCCTCGTAAAAATCTCATTCACGTATCAGGATTACGAACGCGATAAATCTTGATTTAACTTGCGGAGAGAAGGATCGGACAGCAGGCGCCATCGGGTCTAGTTCGATCCATGGTAAAAGCTTATTTATAGGATAGAGAATAATTTTCCTTCTCATCGCCAAGCTAATCAGCTATGAAAATTTTATCTACTCGTCGACAGGGTTTTCGCGTCGAGTTGAAAGGGGATGGGGAGAACACGAAAAGACACCGCTCGCGATGATTGATCTAATTCCAGGAGCGAAACGAAGTTCGATCCGCGCGGCTTTTTGGCAAGGAGGAACACCGGCTAGAGGAAGCTGCTCGCGAAGGGGAGGTTTTAACCTTATTCCTGTCACGTAGCTGGCAGTCGACCAACTTCTCCCAGATATCCGTAACCGAGCTATAAGGACCCTTTAAATGTCGGCCATTCGTCTAGAGTCCTGCAACGAGTTGGCTCGCAAAATCGCTTCGAAACTGCTTCCTAGGCCAGCTGTACCTGCTACGTGTCGATGACACCCCGCGTATTCGACGATTATGTTTCCTAGAACGGAGAATATACGATTTTCTCGGTATAAAACCTAGCGAAGATTAGGTAGCGACGAGGTCAGGTCTTTTTCTTCGCGCAGACATTTTTCCCATAAAACCGAAGGTTAGTCCTCGTGCTGGATGAACGTTGGCGTTGGCAAGGGTCATCGGAACGAATCGATACTGGACGCTTCCTATGTACAGCTGACCCATTCGTCGGCTCCAGTCAATCAGTGTCAGCCTCGTGGGACCGAAGCGGATATTGCAGCGTACAGAAGCTTCGCTTCAACGGAAAAAGCGAATGAGCGTTTGCAAAACCTCGGGAAACTGCCTCGAAATCGGGACCGATCTTGAAAGCCGAAGGAATTCGTTTTCTGGAGAATCCTCTCAGCGTTGCCAACGCAGGATTAGAATTTAACGACGATAAGGATAATCCTAGAGGAGTTAGGGAACACGAGGTTCCTGGCTAAGTTGGATGCAAGTTAATTCACGATGACCGAGCACACCGAGTTGCTACTTATCATGATAAATGCTCTATACCGGGATCGGCACGGCCGCCTAAGACGGTGAAATATTTCCACAATAACCATAACCCCTCGTAGCCGCTTCCCACGCCTCTGCTACGCCACTCACTGCCTTCTGCTTGACCACTCCCGCAAATCCTCGCGTCTACCAAAGCCGACTCCGTACAAGCAAACGTTCCGTTCGAACCGATCCGATATATTCCACCGACCCGATAACCAACGAGTTTTCTTTCGAACCTTGCTACCAAAGTTACGCTGAGAGTTTGGAGAATTTACTCAAGTGTCGAAGAACTCTCGACGGATCGTGTTAACAAGGGAGCGTCAATGCTTGATCCGTACTACTGATTCTGATCTGAACTAGGGGTCGAAAGAGCTTCTTCTTTAACGGTATTACCGAGATTCCTTCCGAAGTTTGTTTACGTAGACTGACGATAAATAATTAACAAAGCTTTCTAACGAAGTATCGGGGAAACGATAAATCTTCCATCCCGTCCGGTTGTTTATCTAAAACTCGCGGTTCCCTCGATAGCAGAGGCGGGAAAAGGAGCAAAAGCAAGCGCGAATTCAAAGGGAGCCTCGGCCGAAAAGTGCGAGCCGCATTATCCTCGACAATTTATGCGGCTCCTTTCCCAAACGCATTCATCATTCCACGGTGTCGGCGGTTCGCTTTCAACCCACTCTTCTACCATCTCTCTCCTCCAATACTCTCTCCTTCGGCCTTCGTCTTCGTCTTCCATCGTCTCGTTCACCGATTCCGAGCGCCCTTTGCCCAACTCTCCTCTGCTTCTTTTCGACGCAACACCAACCATCTACTGGTACGGCAGTACACGCTCACTCTCACTCTCTTCCTTTCGACAGTTTACGTTCTCCTTTTGCAACTCTTCTCGTCTTCCCTCCACTCTCTCTACTCCTTTCTTTTTTTTTCTTTTTTTTTTTTTCGTTCCCTCCGGGCCTTTTTCGGAACTGCTCCGTGCGTGGACCACCCCGGAACTCTGCGAGATACTTTATACGCCCGGTCTCGGAACAGGTGTTGCGACAGTCGTCGGTCTAATCTCTTCGCAAACATTTCGAGCACACGATTTGTGGCCGAGAAAAGAGACGGGCTATTTGCGGGGACTTTAGAGCCGTTTCTTTGATCGGGATGATTTATTTCGCGTCGCGTTATAGCGTTACGATATCGTGGCTACGAGTGCGAACATTTAACGCTAGAACAATCAAACCCGCTGGAATGATGGATTTCAATTTGACGGGCCCGAGATAAAAACGTCCAAAGAGAAACAACTATTTTCCTTGATTATTTCTTCGACGAGATTGCAAATTGTTACCGCTGCAAGAAAGCAGCGTCGCAAGGAACTTTAACACCTCTGTTTCTTCGCAAATGTCCATTCCACCGTGATGCGGTGAGAATCATCCGTACAACCCATTACCATTACTTTTTTACCACCCTGTACACACGGCCGACCGTGCCTGATTCGTCGTTTTATCGTGTTTGTTCTCGTCCAGATTGCTGCGACTTCACGCTCGCGTTCGTTAACGAGGCGTCGACAGCTTTTCGATAATTACATCGCCGTTTTTGTCGCCAGATTGAAGAAACGAACAGAAAAAAAGAAATCATCACTAACAACCGTGTCTCTCAAACACGGCGCATGGCGAAAAGGATTTTACCATCGGTAGAGACGTTATTTTTCATTGAAAATTCTCGGCAAATGTTCGTTTGACGTTTCAATCGTGATGTCCATTTATGACGGAGCCTACGGATGACCAGTTTTCAAATTCTAATTAGTGTATAAAGTAAAGAATGCCGGTGTAAAAAGTTTCAAACACGCGACACCAAGGCCGAAAGTGTAAAGAAAGGTTTAACGCACGGAGGTTTGTCGAATCGGTCGTTCGCCGGGGCCGAAATTTGCATTTAAACCCACGGCCGGAGGCAAGAAAATAAAAGGGAACAGGCTGTGCGCGATTTGACGAGCTCAGCCGTGTCTGGATAGCGGATCGTTGTCGGTGAGGAGCAGAAAAAAGGCAGCATGCCGAAAGAAGGGATCGCTCGATGTTCACCGGAGAACACCATCTGGTTCTGGTCTATGGGTTGGATAAGTGCCATTTCGCGGTACTTTCGTGTCGTCGAATCGCGTCAGGTTTTCTAGATTTCGAAATCGGTCATTTGAAATTATCATATTTCATGTTTCAAGCCCTTCACGATGGAATCCGTCTATTAGAATGTTTCTCGTTCGAAGAGGCATAAATTTGTCCATCTTCTAGCGTCCTTCTTTGGTGAGCGGCTTTTCAGAAGACCACCATTCATCTTGCCGCGTCAAACCCGCTTCTTTTCACCTTCAACATTCCCTCGAGCAAATCGTTTGGGAATGAATAGTCGAATCTCGTTCGCATCTGTCGTCTAAATTTTTCCAGACGAACACATCTCGTCCCTGACCTCGTCCGCCAAAGTATTCTACGATGGTTTCTCCGCGCGTCTTAGGTACTTCGGACGCGGTATCTCCAATTTCTCGATGAATCTCTGTTGGTAGTTTTACTCGGAAGGCGGGTAACTCGAGTCAAACTAAGGGAAAGAGGCAAACCGAGCAGAGAAGGAGAGAAATTTCGGTTTTTCATCGCGAGTAAAACCACCTGCCAGCGCGAATCTCCGCATAAATTCTCCTCTCCCCGGCCAATAAATCCTGCGTGGGCCCCTCTTCTTGGTTGTAAAACGTCGCGTCGGCGAGCCAGTGTTATATTCGCCATCCACCGGAACTCTCCACCCTCCCCCTCCAACCCTTCTTCATCCTCTTCGAGACAGTGCGCTGCCTCCGAGACCACCTCCTCCGCAAACGTCTTCCTTTTTCCCCCTTCTTCCAATAAAAAGAACCAACCTCCTCCTCCTCCTTCATCTTCTCGCTTTTCCGTTGTTCCGTTAAAAAGAATACCACGTTCGTCTAGCAAAGCTTCTTCTTCGTCTTCTCGCTCGGAGAAAATGGAATCTTTGTCGTGATTTAATTAAACCGAAGGATCTCAGTCGAAGCATTTAATATTCTTGACTAGAAAGTTTCCCAGTGAACGTTTGAAATATCAAGGGATTACAATCGCTATACCGTTGTAGCGAGGACGTTGATTCCTATACCAGCCGCTAGGTGGACTCGAGTACATAATTCACTTTCTCGCAATCACTCGAGAAAGGATCGATCCACCGATTCTCGAAGAAGCTCTAACAACCAGCCTACCGACGATATTTCAAAGGCAACACATTAACGTTGCTCGCAAGGTAAGTGATCCTCGGTGTTGTTGCACACATTCTCTGCTACATCCACGAGCAAAAGGAAAAATGGAATCGAAAGGGAAGAAAGGAAGGGCAGAAGAAGTTAAAGCCGCAGTAGAAAAGGAAGTAGAGAAAAGGGAGGGTACTCTCGGTGTATCGTAGCACCAGGCTCACCTTGTTTTTCCACCGGTGGTATTCATTTCAAGGACAAGAGAAACATTTCGATCGGTTGTAACGGCGATTCCCGGCGCAGATTTTCTGCGGGGCAGCTAGCAAAAGGATGCACTAAATCTTGCCCGGATATCTCGCGAGTATATCAGAGTCAGTGTGGCAGCGGGGTGCCCAATGCAGCTATACGCCGCATTTCGCTCTCCAAGCGAAACAACAACGCGCTCCGTGCAAAAGAGAAAGAACAAAGTTCGCTGTTGTGTTGTGTAGTTGTTGCTGCCGTTGCTGCTGCTTCTACCGTTGTTGTATTCACGCTGCTGCTGCTTCGATCAGCTACGTATCGACCGTTTCTGCGAATCTTTTCACGAGGGTACATCGTCGACCCCTGACGCCGCGAGAGGATATGCAGCAGCTGCCGATGCTTAGACGCCTCGCAGCGTATCGCGCTTCCCTTGGTTCAATAAATCGAACCTCCCGGGAGATACGCAAGCAGCCAGGGTTAGACAAAGCGTTGAAAAATTTCATCGAATTCTTGTATCCGACTAACCACGCCTACCGTCGTGGAAAACGAGCTTCCAGATCGAGTTTTTCCCCACTCGAAACTCGTAAATCTATGAAACCAGCTCGGATCTCGGTGTCTAAATAACGCGGTACCAAAAGTAACGACGAAACTCGCGCGAAACCGGCTGGGTCCGATGCGATACGGCCCTGGGTTCGCTGCACCGTGGTTAGAATCGTTCGCCGGCACAATGGAGCGTTGCTGTGACCCCGATGACCCAAAAGTCCGAATCTCAGGGTTAAAACGACCTCGTTGTCGGCTCTCGGCGATCGTTGACCGCGCCGTGTACGATCTTTCGAGCGTCGGGCCAAGGAGCAAAGGAGGACGATGAAAGCGAGCGAGCGGAGAAGCAAAGGAAGATGAAAAATACGTGCGAAAGCAACCAACGAGTCTTTTTATCCCGAAAGAAACCGCGAACACCTCGTCGAGGAACTGGACCTAATGGGCTTCCATTAACTTCTCTGACAACGGATAAATTCGACCGGTTTCCTCAACAATTGACTAAATTTAAATAAAAGAAGAAAAAAGGAGATCTTTGGATATAAAAAAAAATTGAAAGGTAGTGAAAACGATCATGAGATGGGTCCAAGCATGGTCGACCTTGAATTTCGGAAGAACCGAAGGCTGGCGTAAGAAAGGGAGAGTGGTTTGGTAAGAAATTCAAAGGCTTCGTCGTTTCACCGAGTCTCGACGATTCATCATGTTGAGGAGGATGCGTAACACGCGGTTACTGCTGATCAAAGAGGCTGATCGTAAGCTTTTAAGAAAATTCTGAGGAGATCCTCCTATTTTTACGCTAAACAACCCCTAATTTTGAAAGATCCTGTATCGAAGATTTACCGCCACGCAAATCCAAGGATATTTCCACCCCTTCGCATCCGTTTTCTCAGCGCCATCCTGCCAGCGTTTCTTAAAAACGTTTCTTAAACGCTTTCACCCTTTTTGCGGCACGTGTTTTATTCCATTTTAACATCCCTCTTCACCGGAGCTCTTTTTAACCTGCCCCTCTACCTTCCGTTTTGTTTGCCGATTCTCCAGGACTTTATCCCCCGCCTGTTTCTTCAATCTACCCTCTTCTTACCACTTTTCGATCTTTTTATTACGACGAACCCACCGCTCAAGGATTTTCCTGGCTCTTTCTTTTTATCTTCGTACCTCGCGTTCCTTCGTCCTCCTCTTGCTCGATCCTTTTAATCTCCGTCGTTTCATTTCGAGACTGTCGTTCATCTTGCTTCGATTCCTCATTTTTTTTTTCTCCTGCTTCTTTTCGATCCAGTCCTCCTTGCTCCTTTTCATCTTGCTCGTTTTTTTCTTTCTTTCTTACTACTCGAAGGATCTTCAATAGCCGCGTTCTACTTTGACAGTTTTTGTTCCTTGCTCGTTTTCGCCTTCGCTCGATGTTCATTCCTTTTCTTCCTCCTTCGATCAGCGCGCTTCCATCATCCTGGAAAGGGCTCTCGATTCGTCCTTATCGATAGTTTCATTTGCCTCTGTCAATTTACTCGGACCCCGCTTCTTTGCTTTAATTTTAAAAACGTCTCAACGCGATAATCCTGTAGCTAAGATAAAAATTCTGATATTTCCATGACACTCGATTATTTTAAATCCGAGCAGATTTATATTAGATGTCAGCACGTCTCTGAAACGGACGAAAGGATTTTAATCCCTTGTCCTTTTTGTAGCAGAATTTTCGACAGATCGCAGAGCCAACTCCTCCGCGATAATTCCTTGAAATCTCTTTAGCAACGACCCACCTACTTTGCCAACCTTTGCCCCGCGAGAATTTCAAAGGCCATCCTTTTAATTAAGCGGGCAAACGAGCTTTCCACGATCGCACGGCTCACCGATAAACCTTTAATGACAGACGACTCCCCTCAAAACTTGTTAAACTTTTCCCTCTTTTTTCTCCTCTCTTCCCTTCCGTATCATCATTGTTCTTTTTTCCCTTTAATATCCAAGCATCGAAGGATGACTCGAATCGCAGTTTATCTGGTAAAAAATACGCTCTCAACCATACGCGTTCGTAAAACCGTTTCTTTATAGACGGACTTTATATCTTGGATAAGAAAATTCATTTTTCTTCCTGGTCCGTCCGTTCGATTCCAGTTTTATTCTCCTTTCATGCTGTTTCAGCGTTTACGTTCTAAAACGTATGACTTCGAACTTTCCGACAGCTGTATTCCATATCTGACTTTCGAAAGAATATCATCGAAAAGAAAGGGTAATACGATTTCCGTCGAAGAAAATCCAGTTTCCTAATTAATGTCAAAGGTGAAATGAAACGTTTCACCGTCTTTCAAAAGTTTCAATAAGAAATGACGAAATCACCGTGCTGTTCTTCGTCTCGCGAAACACAGGATTTAATATAAGGTGGTTTATTGAAGAAAAGAGAAGACGGAGGGATGAGAGGGTTTCGTGTTTTCGATCGATCAGTCGCAGCAGAGCTACGCGTCGATCTATTTATTTCTGGCACGTATTTGCCTATACAGACACAAGAGACAATCCTCGAACGAGCAGGCATTCGTCGCAGTGCAGATCTCTGATCTATAGGACGATTCAAAGGACGAGTACACTCTAAAAATTGTCATTTCAAATCCTATGACGATGAACTCACGTTTCGAATATGTAACAAGATTTCTCGATATTTTGAAGAATAATATAAAATATAGGACGTTTCTTTTTTGAGACGTGCTGTACGATTCGATGTGTGGCACCGTTCGCTGACACACAATAGCGTCAACCGGAGTCCCTTTAACGCGAGTAAAAACGGTCTGTTCTCTCGACGCGTGTTCTCTCGCGCCGGGCTTCTGTTCAGACGTTAATATCGAGCGAAAGCAACACGATTTACGTCGAACAGAGGCCGTAAACAGGATTCGCGGGAATCGTGGCGCGGTTTTCATCGTCTCTCTGGACGATCGAGCACGCCGAGAGATATCGGTTCGTTATATCCGACAGAGGGTGTACTCGCATTGTGGCAGCGGCACTCGTGTTCCATTAAAGCCGCCGCTAAATGACAGGTGAACCGCGATGCCGAGGACGGAGACGATGCCGAGCGCGCGACACTCTCGCCCAACCTCCCCTCTTCATTTCTACCATCCTTCGTATCAACCTTTCTTGCGGTAGCTTTGTTTAAAAAATATATATATATATATATTTTAACATTTCGAACGTCTTTCTACGCGAAACATTTCCCTTCGTTCATCTCTGACTGCGATCCCGCCGGCACAGTCCGATTCCGTAAATAAACACCCGAACCGGATGCGACACCGGAGTCGTCACCAAGACGAACACTTGGAAACCGGAAACTCGACGAAAGTCTTACCACAGCTAAAGCCGGGAACAAAACCAAAGTCTCGTTGTCCTAACAGTGGAGAAGTGCCGGGCTGTTTGCGAAGAAAACGGGCTAAAAACTTTCCTCCTCGTTGGATCTCGCGAAAACTTTCTTCACCGAAACAAAACAGACTGCATTGTCCAGACCGTATTTTTATACCGAAATATTTGCAAGGGAGGAAAAAGAAGCGTTACCGAGGAATCAAAGAGATTTAACGGTTTCTGCATCGGTCGTAAGAATTTCTCGTGGCCGTTGGTGGAGACGATGTTACAACGAGGACGTAACGCGGCACATAAAATTAAGCCCTTCTTTAGAAGAGGACCCGGATTATACGACTTCGCGGTTAATAACTGTCGCTGTTCCTTCCATAAACGCTCGACGTAGTTAACTTGCCTTCTTAATACACCACCATCGACCTATCTGCCTTGATCTGAACGGATTTACGGCTAAATACACGCTTGCGCGCGTACAGCGCCTTTCAAAGAAAGGAAACAGTTGATTATCCAAAGTGGGAGGCTCTTATTGAAATTACTTTGACAATTTTCACGAGCATAATCTGTCAACGCGGCTCTAATTACTAGAATGGCCTCGGGACTCTCATATCTAGAGAACAGGATGACAGATGTAATGTCCTAGTAGCTGAGACAGTTGATTACGAACCAGGAATCATCCGAGTGAATCTAATTATCCGCATCGTCTATTAATTTGCATAATAGAAGGATAGGAAAAAAGTTTACTCTCTACGGTAATTTGATCAAGCGTAATGACTACATCGGTCTTTTCCCCTGTGAAAAAGGCTGTAGAAAGCGCGCGTATGGGGCGCGAGCGAGCATTATATTGGCACGCACGACACGGTTAATGTAATTACCTGTAACGAAGTAGCCCGGCTCTGTGCTAATTAATGGTAGTCGTGGCGTGTCGCTACCAACTCGCGCGACGATCGCTTTGGATAGATTAAAGTCTTGTTTAAAGCCCGTGCCACGCGCGCTTGTTGCCTCCAAGACGCGTGGTTAACGCAAAAAATTCAATCACCTTTTTTGTACCCCAACAAAAGGTCTCGCTTCTTGTTTGTGCCTTTAATTAGCACGCCCGAGTCGCCGTGTTACTAACAAGACTTTACGATCCACGCGAGAGCTTTCAGGAGAAAATTATTTTTATTGCTATTTTTCAAATGTGCACGCTCGCACATACGAGGGTTAAGTGACGGGGTTCGTAAGGCAAGGGTTGAAACCACCAACCCTGAAATCAACGTTCCTCGCGCACGTCAGTCGTGTGATCGTCTTCAAACAAAAAAAAAAAAGAAAAAAAAAGAAAAAAGAAAAAGACTTGAATAATCTAGTCCCCCAGAAGGGTAGTTTCTAATTGACGTTTCGGGTTCACGCTCCCCTTTAGTGGCCGGCCCTGTGTTCTGGTCCAGACTATCGATCTCACGGATGGAAATACACGGAGGAAGGGAGACAATGACGAAGAGAAAGAGAAACAGACGGCTGAAACGCAACCAGAAGTAAGGACTGCCCGTTATTAACTCGTTGCAAAGTCGTAAATTCGGTGACGTGTTCTCCTCTGCGGAGAAGTCAGGGATGCGCTTCCTGAAGACCACCAGAGTTGAAGAGCGCGTTGTTCTCGAGGACTAACGAATCAGAACGAAGGGACGAGGGTGCTCGTGAATCAACCAAGCGCGAGGGGTTGCACTCGAGAATCCGACCAGAGTTGATTCTGAACGCGTGTCAAAAAGAATGCAACTTTTTTTTTGCATTGATACTCGACTAAAAAGTATAGTGAAGAGATGTAAATAGATAATAATAGGAAAATGACGAGACCAGTTTCAGACGATCTCGTTCGATGACACGCGTTCATTCGTGACACGATCGTAAATAAAAGAGCAAGAGGAAGCAGGTCGGCGGTCGAGGTCCCTGATCCTCTTTGTCTCGAGCCAGCTCCTTGGCGCCCTGTCCGATCCACCGAGCATCGATAAAGGCAACGGAGGTGAAAAAAAAAAAAAAAAAAAAATCGAAAAGGCAAGAATAGAAAAAAAAAGAGGGAGAGAAAAGGCAACGGTGCGTTATTGTCGTTAACTCGTTAGAGCGGAAAGAATCGACGCTGACAGACTTTCAGTATCCAAGACGACAGCGTCTGTCAGAGGGGTTGTATTTGATGGTGGCGCGGTTGAACGCAACCACGGAGGAACTTTGAACTCGAGGAACACGAGGATACCCCCCCGAGAACGACACCCGATACTGAATAATTTATCCAAAGGTATTACACAGCGAGTATCGTCGCGAAGTTAAGAACCTGCCATTTTCTATTTAGAACGTTGATGGAGGGTCGCGTGTACGTTTTACGATACCTTCGTGTAGTGAAATAATTTTGTAAATCAAGCCGTTGAAGGGTTAATAATAATAATTCACCTCTGCGGCCGGTGACCATGTTAGGGATGAATTGCTAAATGAAATTGTCCAAGTTCCTATCTCAAATTACAAAAGCAATTTCAATGCCGTTTAAGACGAGCATTCGTTGTTCGATTTTTTTTTCAAATAAGCTGATTAAAGTGGTAGTGAGCTGTGACCCCCGTGGCAGTCAACGGTGTTAACCGAACCAAGACGCGATCTATTAATGAAGCAATACCGTAGAGTGGGTTGGCGAACACGCAGCCAACAGCCACGAGGCGTCTCTCTCGATGTTGTTGCTGGTCGAGCGAAGCGGAGCCGAGCCGTGGAGTTTCAATTAGATCTGGTCATAATAATGCTCGATCCTTGTGCCCGGCATGGCGGCCCGATGGTTGATGACCCTCCTGGACCCCGGAGGAGATATCCACCCCGAAGGGTTCAGCCTTTTCTTCCACCTTCGTGATACCGAGTTGTTAGTCACGGCGTTTCCGGGTTGCAGAACGAGATTCTTTCTACCGATCACGACGTGTCACGCCACGCTCTCTCGTGTCTCTCTGTCTCCTCTCCTTTCCTTTACACTCTCTTCTCCTCCCCCGTCCACCTCTTTATCCTTATCCTCCTTTCCTTTTCCATCTTATTCCCATGCTAGAACGAATGGACGACTCGAGCATCGCTTCCACTCCGGTTCGATACCGATGCCAGAGAAACCGGCAAATAATACTGAAACTAATTGTCACAAGGAACGATGAACTAGTAAATCCCTTTGAATTTCTTGGAAATCTTCTAGCTCGGCTTTCGATCTACGAATAATCCTTATCCAAGGCTCGAAGCCTTTAAAAATAAAAATAAAGACAACCCACCAAAGACCGTGCTAAATCTTCGGATACCTCGATTCGACACAGATCTTTCGAAAATCCTGAATCCAACATGGAAAACTTTCATATCTGCCACGAGAACGTGCGAGTTTCCAATATTCGACAGGATTGCACCGAGAAAATCAAGCTTCTCGAAGACTCTCGAAAGGATCGTCCAGTAATTGCGCGAAATCGTTGACAGAAACGACAAATCGTTCGGTCTGACGGATGTCGCTCGTCGACTGGTCGACGTATCTGGGTCATCGGACCACTTTACCCTAGGGAGATCCCTCGTCGAAAAGAAATTCATCAGGGTGAATTCACTCGATCGACTGGCGTCGAGGAAAAATTCACCTCGGACAGTGAATAAGGAGAGATACGAAAAGGGAGCGCAAACGCCTTAGGTACCACTTGCTACGTGCGCCAATACGTTGACCAGCCAAGACGTATTGGCTTTTGATTGAATTTCCCTCGATTTTCTTCAATTTTCCTTGCGTACGCTTCGGGCCAAAGTGTATCGAAATAGACGTGTTTGCGGGAGTATTCCCTCGGGAAACTTTTCAAGCGCAACTTCTTCGCCGTTTTTTTTCTTTTCTCACGAAAGAAAATAACATTTTAGATGGAGGGCAGGTCGAAGGGCTTCTCACACCACCGTAACAATTATTTTCATTGGCTATCGAAGCCGGGTACGATAACCGGTGTCGTGACCAAGCGAACGCCTAATCTCGGTGAAACCTTAGGTTCTCGAGTATTAAGATCGAGCGGTGCCCGCGCGAAGATAAGTGGGCCTTTTGTTCCCCTTTGCTTTCTGGTGTTCTCGTAGTTGCGCAAAAGACCATCGTAAAAAAGGGTCCCACGTTCGAACGGACAATCCTTGTTTCTGATTTACGTTAAGCGCCGACGAAAAGTCTGCTTAGAAAGTTGCGATTTGACCAGACGAATTACTTCCTAGGCCGTACTAGACTCGAATCGCCTCCGAAGGAGTTTGTCTCGCGGTGATAAAAATTTCTCGAGGGATTGGCTCGACCGCGTGTCTCGAATTTAATTACCGACAGGTTTCGGGAGCAACATCCGGCTGCTTGACGCACGATTTTCGCGTCGAGCCTCCTCACCGCGGCTTGTTCCATTGTTCGCGCCGTATAATGCCACCGTTGTACACGCGTGTCGTGCCGATTATGTCACGTACCCGCCACGCGTGGCATGCATACGCGAACGAAAGCGTTTCTTTGGCTCCTCGAAGCGGCGTTTTCTATCCGGAGGATGGTATTCTCGCCGACCCGCCGGGCCGCGCCACGTTTCTCAGACGTGGGAAAGAGGAAATACCGATCCCGAGGGAGTTTTCGATGAACGAAAACGCGTACAAGCAAGGGCGAGGAGTATTTGTGACTCGTAAACGATCGTACATAGCTTGGATAACACCGTGAGAGCAATCGGTTCGCGGTTCGACTTGCGGCCACGGAGTAACGCTTCCTGCTTTCCCGCGATTTTCCATTCACGGCCCAGTTTCGCGTTTCCTTTCGTTTCGAATCGTTCGACGAACGAACGAATCCGCACCGTGAATACGCTACCCTTGGTGTCGGTGGTTCTCGCGTAACTCGAGAAGGTTCCAGCGGTTCGATCGAGCTACAAATTACCTCAGCCGTGAAACACGTTGCTTCGTTAACAAGCAAGAAGTTTTCGGTGATCCGAGGAACGCTCCTGTCCTCCTGTTCCTTTCCATCGACGCGCGAACGCAGAAAATGCAGCCGATTGCATTTTCCTGCAACCTTCTGGGAATCTCGGGTCGCTCGTGCGTTTCGAAGGGAAGTGTGAGAACCGAGGCGATCGAGAGGTTTCGACACGGTCGAGCGGTTAATTAGAATTTCCAAGGCAGTAGGATTTCGTCGTCAGCCTGGATGATTCTCTTTTTAATTACCTTATACGACAGAGATGTTCGCTTTTCTACGATCGCGAGTCTCCGCGCGAATGAATAATGCATAAATGGTAATTACCGGTTAAGATGACAGCGCGTTCAATTTTATATACAAGCGGGTAGAATTATCAGTAATATGGTAATTGCTAAGATGATCACGTGCAAGATGAAACTCGTATTCCGTTTTCTACAAACTGTTACTTTTACTACCGCTCGTTAACAGGCCCCGCAATCTTCAAAAGCAGTTCTCACGATATTAATCACAATGAACCTGTTGGTTAATTAATTACTGGCAAGTGAAAAATTATGCATCAAGATTACGATTACTTCCGACTTGTTTCATAAATTTCCATCGTGTTCGAACGGTTAACCGTTCCTCCGGAGGAACGTTTTTCGAGGAACGATCGGAATGGCGAGCAAATTATCATCCCGGACCGTATCCAGTATCGTTCTTCGAGGTTTTAAAGTGCATCCAGGTGTGGAACAGTCTGTAGGTCAGTTACACTGTTACTGTTACCGTCCAGGCAATTACCGGTTATCTCGTGCCACGGCAACGGTACGCTCGCGCCCAGCCGTACCATGGAATTCAGCTTTAACCCCTTTTCAACGCAACGTCTATACTTTATTTATTTCAATTATCCGAAGACCCTTCAATCATTCCCCTGTTTACTTTTAGGAAATAACTTTTGATCCACCCTGTATATTTGCAAAGTAGAAGTGCCGTAGCACACCGCATTTCCCCATCGATAATATAAAACTGGAAAGCTATTAGCCTGAAACGCAAACATTGCACGCAAACCGATCCATCGAACCATAAAACAAACACCCTTTCTTTCACCCTTCCATCCATTGGCGATGCAAAGGGTTAATCACCCTCCTCGATTCCCACTGGCTCGAAGCCCATTTTTATTTTCAATCTCCTTCGGAACATCGTAAAAACGTCGATCGATACGGCACGTTTTCTTGAATTCCAGGATCGACGATCGACCGTGAGAATTTTCGAGGTGCCGGCGAACGAAAAGGGCCGAGGGAAGTGTTCGTTTTTGGATCACTTTTTACCTTTAATTCACGGCGTGGCGCGAATCCTCGCCACTCCGGGTGATCGAGCAATAGTCTATCGGCGATAATTCCAGACATCGAGCCTGCCATCATTACGACTAATGAGCTAGGCGGGTGCGGGTCTCTTTGATCCGCGGCGTTAGAATTAGAGCCCTTCGATTTCGCGTCCCGGCTAACCGAATAAAAAGGGCCGGAGAGAAACGAGAACCGAATATATCGACCACACCCATCGCTCTCTCGACGCGTGTATACTATATCGGGGGGTCGGTTTTGTTCGATCCTACCGTCGACGTTCGTTTCGACACCTCTGTTGACCGATGAAAAACCTTGTCCGAACGAAAGACACTGCGCTTTTTCATCGTCAATCCCCCGCTAATTTATTTACATTTCAAATTAGCCAGGCAATCGGCCATTGTTTCATGGGGTTGCTAAAGCAATTATTGGTAATTCGATTTCGAGGGATTAATCGAATTAATTATTCGTGAATTAATTATTGGCCGTCGAATAATTACCGTAGGTCGTTTTTCCATCAAGGGAGAACGACATTGCGTTCGCTCGATTTTATTAGATTTTTGCGATCAAATTGGCAAAATGAACGCAGAGATTATCCTATTTCACGGTGTTCGTTTCAAAGTTTTCGAATGCTACTGAAAAATGGAATTTTTACGAACGTCGTTCGCCTGTCAAACGGTTGTATCTAGTTTAGCGTGCGGTTGATGCAACGTACAGGACACGAAATCACGCTAGGATAGCAGTAACGAAGAACACAAGCAATGGAAAAGCTGACGGGTCACGACAGCGTGTTCCTCGCAGCGAACGGCTGCCGATTGAAGTCGTGCCACGAACCCCGCGTCCCTGTCACGCTTGTCCAGAGAAGAAGCTTCCTGCGACGTCATCCTCGATTCCTCGCTACGTGCGTTAACCTTTTAACCCTCTGCACTCCGAGCCTTTCTTGCCATCAGGAAGCAGCAACTCTAAAGCTTTTTATCTTATTTCCCTAATTGCGAATCATTCTACCCGTGCGGTCGTTAAAGGTACGCATCAGATTCAGTAAAAATCAAATTACCTACTGCTCGATGAGTAAATTCCGATAGTTTAATCATCACCAAAACGCTCGGCCTATCCTCTTGGCACGTTACAAATTCGCCAATTTAAAAATTTCAACCTTCTTTCGACGATCCTCGAACGAAATTAAGGACGTCGTCGAGAGGAGCAAGCTTCTACGTACGGTTTATTCAGGGTGCGTACCCTTGTACATCGGCCTGTCCGTCTTAAACCCTGTAATTATAAGGGACCGGTTCTGTCCGGCGTGTACACCTACGGTACACATCGTACGTTCTTGCTGCCTCTACCGTAAACTTTCCGCGTAATCGTCCCACGAGCCTCGATATTAAGAGTTCTCTGTCCGGTCTGCTGGCCGACTATGGGAATCGGCGCCATTCACTCTCGCCTTCGAATAGAATAAACCGGTCGAATGGGATGGAAAAATATTCACCGGCATTCGTTGATACACACGCAAGGGACACGGGTAAAACGTGTAAAGATATCGATACCTCGTTCACGAAATCAAGTTAAAATTGCGATCGTACGCCGTGATCGCTGTTTGCAAATTAGCGACAGGGGGTTGGCGTATCGGAGAATAAGGAGTAAAATAGATAATTAGACGTTTGTAATGGTCGTCAAAGGGTTGAAAGAACACGGTACGCGTAGGTAAAATCAAGCCAGGATATCGTTGCCTCGGTCAGACGAGATTCCACGAGCAAACGGCCAGGCTTGCAATCGGAATCCTTTCACGGTCGAGTCGAGAGCGTGCGCTCGGAAGGCTGCGGGATTTCTAATGCCCGCCCGTGGTCAGAATTACCCGCGGCGCGTTAATAAACCGCCGGGTGAAGCCGGTATCGCGTGTCGCGAAATTCCAGCTAGCTGAATCATGCGAGAACGCCCATATTCGCCGAGAAACCGATCGATCCTCGCTTCCTAACACTTATCTACCCCTCAGCGATTCCGGCACACGTCCAACTACGTACAATCGATTTCTATTGTCTTCGCGGCGCGTGAAATTCGCCATAAAATATTCATTCATCCATGGAAAAGCACGGCGCAAATGGAAAGTAAGCAGAATCGAAGAGACAGCTAGCGAGCTTTCCTTTTTATTTCCAACTATCCAACGATAGTTGGAAGATGTTCAAACGAACGTTCCTCTCCGATTCGAAGCACGTGCTCGCGAACACGCGTCGATCGTGCTAATTCAACCCGATCAAGGCGTGCACGTACCATCCGTATAATCGTTACAACGATCCTTTTCCCTTCTACGGTCTCGACCACGACCACGTCCAGTCATTGATTCGCGAAAAGGCCAAATTTCCGGCCGGTATCTTGCAATGGAAAATGCGGATTTCACTTTGAAATTTCATTCGTGTGGCAACGTGGCGTTTCTTAAACTGGATTTCACGAAAGGATTCGAGTTAATCGCGTTGACCAGATATGTACAGCGAGATTACAATAGTAGAGGTTCTTATTGTCTTAGGAAGCGTAACTGTACCGTGCGTACAAGTAGCTGTACGCGTGGTGTGCGGAGCCGTAGATCGCGGAGGCATACGGTCGAGTTCTCGCGATAGAATGCCACGGTGCGGCGTCAAGGTGTCGGCCTATCAGCGGATCTACCGTTCGAGGCAAATGGCAATTTTTCTCGAAGCTTTTAATTAGACGACCGGTGCGGTAAGATTAGAGGCTGCACTCTGTTCTCCGGCATCCCGAGAAGCGGTAACGGTAAATCGAGCGCGTACAATCTCGCCACGAAGAAAACGACGCGACGCGATACGCTGCATCGCCGCTGCAACTATTTCGATTACCATCTGCTACGTATAGATATCATCGAAATTTCAAACATACTCGAAAATATCGTGCTCGCAAATAAATTCGCGACTTTCGCGTTTTCTTCGCGATTCCGACGGATAACAATTTTTCCTTTTACCGCGCTCCGAGAAGAAAACACGCGGAATTACAATTTCTAATTTAATAATTCGTGAAATTTACGATACGCAGCACTCGAGTTAATTGGTAACTTTCGAATCTTTCTCGTAAATTCACGTTCGCGAAAGAGATCGAAATTTTCTTGTAGACGTTCGTTCGAGAGATAAGAGGTGAAACGCAGCCACGGATTGAATGGTAGAACGGTTCGTCATAAATAATTGATAGGTAGGCATTTACTCACCATAATCGGAGCACAATCTCGCCGGTCAGACACGGTGGAGGACGGTGCGGCGAACGCAGCATCTGAAACAGAACAAGCCACTCTTTTTAATCGTTGAATCACCGTTACAGATTGCTGACAATGGAACTTCCTGGCCAAGTTTCAACCGATCCGTTAGCAAAAACTCCTTTTCAAACTATGGTACATTATTCAATAGACTTTATCCTTATTTATAATGCAAACTGAATTGAGAGACATCGTACAAAAGAAATATCCGGTAGCATGAAAAGTAGCAGCGCGCTGCAAGAACCCTTGAAGATTTCGTAAAGGAAATAAGAAACTAGTAGTTGACCAACGAATTTCCGGCCATTGCAGGAAGAAAAGGTGATTTCAAAAAGTTGCGAATAAACTTACTTTCCGGCTGGATTCTCGATCGTGGATACATATAACTTTACAGAAAATTTGACAATGTTTCAGACTGAACTTTGCACTTTCCACTTTGACGAGGAGAGGTGTACGTTAACTGTTGGCAAACCGCGAGCAGGCTAGCGACCGACTATTCTCTCGAGTAGCTGCAGGCAATCAGCTTACCGGTGATCCGTAAACGGATTAGGCCAAGAAAACATGCTCCTCGGATTTACGACGACGATTTATCTCGGTTAGCCGAGTTTGCCGACCGATCTATCTGTCGCCGATCCGCTACACTTTTTTCCGATCCGCGTGTTTCAAGAAAATTCAACGTCGCCAATGAATCGCAGCTGAATCGCGAATGAAACGTTTCTAAACGAAACGCGTCTCTTATTCGTTAGATATAATTAAAATAAAATTTGATCTATCTGTCGCCGATGAATCGCAGCTGAATTGCGAATGAAACGTTTCTAAACGAAACGCGTCTCCTATTTGTTAGATGTAATTAAAATAAAATTTGATCTATCTGTCGTCGATCCGCGTGTTTCAAGAAAATTCAACGTCGCCGATGAATCGTCGCTGAATTGCGAATGGACCATTCGTAAACGAAACGCGTCTCCTATTCGTTAGATGTAATTAAAATAAAACGCAGCTTCATCAGCTACGATCTCATCTTCCTTATTTCCGAATTTCCCCCGTTGCAGGAATTTCTATTGCCAACTTTATATCCAGGATAAAGAAGCGGTCGTGACCTGGCCGTAAACTCGTAGAAACGACGACGGCTCTGTCTTCCAGGCACGTTTAGAGGCACTTACACGCCCGCGAGATTTTCCCTCCAACCCTGACGTTACCATGGGGACATTTTCACGAGGGTACGCTCCCCATGATCCAGGAATCTCTCTCGGGTAGGTTATCTCTTCCCTGCCGTTATCGAGGATGACTACCAACGATCGCTGAACCGTACACGAAAGCCGTTTGCTTCGCTCTCCGAAACGGAGTCAGCTTTCATTAACTGCGGCGAACAGATTCGACCAATCTGCCAGATATCTAAACCGAGCGGGCATCATCAAAGTGCGTGAGCTATGTTTATTATTGCACCGCGATACACGTCGTGCGAGTTGACTTAGGACCCTGATAGGTCCAGAATAAACAATCTCTGGCCGTATGAAACGGATTCAGCGGAAGTTGGATGCTTGAATTGCTTTCAACGATAAGAACGATACGTGTCGAGTTTACCCGTTTCGTGACGCGTATATACGTCGGCGGAGAAACGAGAAATAACATAAACAATTTGCGAAATTGTTCTATTCGAAACGAATGCTCGAAGCACTTTTGCTTCGCGATCAGAAGCGCAATCGCGTGACTTCTTACTAGGAGAACGTTTGCCAGGAGATGCGACTTAGCGATACTCGGAGAAGAGGATCATCTCTTTCGTTTATGCGATCACTTCGCACGAGATTCCGAGTATATAGAGCGAAAAGAGCAGACGCTCGGGAACGATCGAGTTTGCAAAGGCAAAGACGGAGGCGATAAAGAATTCCATTTCCTTGGAAACGTTACAGAGAAGTGGCGTTTCCAGTTGCCGAGAAAACGCTACCGATTTGTCTACCTTCTACCTTTATCAAATAATGCATCCCTTTTCAAACAATCATCCCATCGAACGTAGACCGAAAATAAAAATGAAAGAACGTTCCTTCGCGCGGCTATTAATCATCAGCTGAGAACCGAGAAAGGAACCGACGATGATTCGATTTTATTTTTCAACAAGCACTGCAATCGATGCGAACCGAAAGCACCAGATCGTGGTGGCGTGTCGAAACCGGACCACCCCGATGAATTTTTTCCAAGAACGATTCATAGATCGTGCAGGAAATCGTGGCGAGACTTTGCGTTCACGAAACTCCTCTAACCACGGCTCGTTTCGTCCGACCGTACGATTCGACGCTTCAGACGGTAACAGGGCTAGGGAAGAATAGTCGAGGAAACAGGACGAGGACCTTAGCACGACTGCATCCGGTGTCGAATTTAATACAGACCTACAGTCAGAGACTATTTCATTTGACGAAAATTCCGCGCAACACGCGCTTCGAAGATAATCTTTCGGTTCATACGTGACCACGTGTTAATTTACAGGTAAAGACTCGAGGATAGACAGTGTTATCGGTACGGCAAACGTTTCTAGATGTGTTACGTGTTACGTTATAAAAGCCTGGCTATGATAAAGACGTAGAAAACGAAAGACTGCACGCGTTGCAGCACCTCCGCTGATAAGGAGATAAGAATTACAACAAGCGCATACCGAGCGGCGTCGAGTTTTCATATCGCGTTGCCTGCTAAATTGGATTGGATTACAGGCAGAGGAATGTTTGTGAGAACGAACAGGCGAACATATCCCGAAAGAATTTCGTCGCTTTCGCGAAAATTCGATGGCTAACGCAACAGTCAGAACATAAACAATCGTTTCGACTCAGGTGTACCCGTTAATCGCTCGATGTGTTTCTTCAGTTGCAATTCGATGACACAAAAGTATCCCAAAATAGCACTTCGGATACACCAATTTAAAGCTTACAGTATCAAGAAAACGACTGCGTATGCGATTCATAAATATTTTTAACACAAAACGACTGGTTGTCGATCAAAGCGAACAGTGACCGATTTTGAGATACTTCAACTCTGATACAATTTCATGACATAAAAATGTCACGAAATGCCACTTACGACGCATCAATTTAAAGCTTAAGATCCGAAGAAAATGTCTATCTAAATGATTCTGGGATAATTTTAGAGTAAGCCTCGTAAACGTAGGTCAATTAACTCCCTTACTCTGATAAGCGATTAAAAGACTATCAGGTATAATACTTTGATGATCCATGTTGAAAACGAAGCCCGTTTCCATCGTGGAAGCAGCGGGCTGACTGTTCGCTTCGCCCGAATGAATTTTAATATTCATCCGTGGCGTAGCGTTCTTAACGGAAAATCCTCGGGAAGACTGAAGAAGCACGCGCGGCTCGAGAGGATCCCCGTTACACGAGTAAATTGTTATTATCGCTGTTGTGATTATTGCGGTTCGCGATACCGCGTTGAATAACAATGGCCCCTTACAGCCAGGAGACACGTAATCACGGCCTTACACCGGGACGTACTGTATTAACTTTAATTGTGAATTATCATACGGCTGACAGCAGCGGTATTATTAATCCGTGAGACGTTTATCGCGATACGATCTTCAGGGTTAACCAGGTCTTTATCGGTGGTTCGTTATTCCTATGTGTCTTTCACAGCCATCGTAATTAGATAACGATTCACGATATTCGATTACGCCAATAATTAGGTACTTTGTGAAACTCCAAATTTTTCAGGACTTTTAAAACCTTGAAAGAAATCAAAGTATCTTCGCGGATCGCGTTTCCGAAGATTCACGATGACTCGTTAAACAGGCGACAGAGGAACGACGCCTGACTATTGTCTGGCAAACAATCTGTCTCTTGTTCTAGGAATTTCTAGAAGCCAAGACGAAGAATGGATCGATCCAAGACATGAAGAGAAACGTCCATTCTCGCGTGCACTTGACATTTTGCAAGCCACGCGAATGTCGGTGTCAGCGGCACGCGTCAATCCACCTTGCATCTCCAGCTACGACCGAGTATTGCTCGTATCTCAGGAAGATCTCTTAATTAATTTCCACCTTGTACGATCTCGGAAACCTTCCTTTCGATGCTTATCCAGCGACGATTTCGTTCTTTATAATCTTGTTCGCGCCTCGATCCTAAATCTCGTTCGAATCGCATCGAGATACCATCTGAATTTCATTTCCACCAACAGATCGACTCTGGATAAGAATCGCGACGAATGTATCCTTTTCGAAATACGAAAAAGTTAATAAAATGGCATTGTTTATTATATATCAAAAGTGACAGAAATTTTAATTGACCACGATGAATCAATCACGCGCCGTCGATGTTTTCATAAATCAATCACGTACACTGTGAACTGTTTGAATAAAAAATATTGTTTGTCAATGGATCAAGGAAGAAGAAAGAACGGTGCAACATTAGAGGAGGCAAAATCGATAGCCGTCCATCGGGGTCCGTGGTGTTCGTGTCGAGCTATCGAAGCTTCGTGCGACCGAATGAGCTTCGATCAGAGATAATAGCGAACCGATCCGTTTCACCTGATTACTCGACAAATTTGTACTCGGTTAGTTGATCGAGCCGTTCGAACGATAGGAAATTCGAACCTTCTCCAATTCGAATGCGAGTAATGCCGCGTTCACAAGTGCCGTATAAATATCCTTCTATAATCTATCTAAACTAGCCAGATATCTGTTCGGGGACCGGTTTCTGCAAACGCGTCACATCATTTAATGATTCTTTAATGAAGAGGTTCCCACGAATATCCTAATTGCCTTGAAATTACCGCGATGCGAGCCGTTAAACAGCGGAACCTATTGCTACGTCGAAATGAAAGCGAGAAGTGAACGTCTTCTCGCCGAGTAATTTGCCAGCTTCGATGACAGTTTTAATAATTAACGAATCCTATTTTTCTTTTTTCGTTTTTTCAATTGTTCCAACAGTTACCTTGGTACTCGTCGCTCTTTCACCTGGTGGACAGCACCGCTTTCTGATTACGCAACCGATGGATCGGTATTAACAAGGTGGTACGATTTCGAATCCACGAAATTCGGTGGGAGAAAAGGAGTCGATTAAAATACCTATTGGTTGTTCGGCTGATAACGGTGAACGCAGATTGTTAGAGATATATCATATCGGAAGACCGATTTCCGCTAGATAATCCTCGCGAAGAAAAAGAAAATAGGTAAGTCAGGAGATTAATGGAAAACGAGATATAGAGAGAGAGAGAGATAGAGGGAACGTATGGAGGTTCTCAACACTTTCACCGAATAATACCGACACGTAACGGTCGCTAATTGCTTCTGGTAATAGCAATTAATCTTCGTCTCGTGTTACGCGAGTTATGAAAATGGACATTTTTTTTTTCCTCGAACGTACCAGACGTGAACTTTTTAAATGGCACTAGCTTTACACCTTGCCTCCCAAGATTCGAGGGAAAAGAAAAGTAATATAACCGAGAATTAATGACGATGACTCGCCGGCTAGACGGGTAATGCTATATCAAATCAATGATAAAGAATCTCGACCGAACGAGAAGAGTCTGAAACTTGTGCAGGAAGTATACGGTGTCTCGAAACGATTCTGGGAACACGGTTCCCCAATTTCCCGGGGGAAACAATGACTGAATGAAAAAGGCGGAGACGAGGACATTGCGTAAGACGAGGATCGTAAACAGGGAAACGTTCCTTCTCGTTTTCCTTCTGCTGTGAATTATATACATCCACGATGCTGGTGCATTCTATCGAGGAACAATATAACAGATAGTTTCGCGTGAACTTAAAGTTGGACCAATTTAGTCAGGTTAATTAATTTCATCGGGGAATCGAAACACAATGTTTCTGGGTCAAATTTGTTTGCCGAACTATTCATATTCGGTTGGTAAGCTTAACTGGGGCGGAAGAGAAATCAATGAGCTCGGTGGACCCGGAGGATCGTGTTCATTAAGCAATCGATAACGAGTCGGGGGAAGCTGTCGCGTAATTATCGCAGGGATCTCACGAGGAATCTCATTAGTCCGCGATTTCCCGCGTACACCTTCTGCTCGCGGATTATCAACCGCGTTACGTGATAATTCGCTGTAAGAAGAGGCTGTCCTCTTCACCGGATAGAAGGTATTCGCACCTCCCATTCTGTATCTCCCTTTCTATAGAAGCACTTCGAAGCTTCTTGTTCCCGCGACAAATCGCGTTCGCCGTCTTTCAATCGCGAAACGGATCCTCTTTTGCTACGAATCGAATCGAATCGATCGATCGATTCGATGCGTAAAGTGGCATTCATCCGTTGCATCGTTCGCTTCCTCCTACCTTCTGACAAAGTCTCCTCGATCGAACCAATTCTATCGCAAGAGATTACTAAAATATGCTTTGCAAACCCTGTTTGTGCACAGCCTCGATAAAGGAACACAAAGTTCTGTGATACTCGTGGAAAGAAAAGAAATAGGTAACTATAGCTTTGAAGTGGAATGGTAGACTCTCTGTTTGCAAAGCTTATTCCAGCTGAATCGGTTTGTATTCCAGTGGCAATCGGAAAACGCTTGGCCGATGAGGCAGCGACGAAGAATAGAAATCGACTATTCCAGATCGCGCACACCTACCTACTCACCCACTCACCCACCTACCGTTCCAGCCAGCTTCTATCCACCTCTTCTCCAGCAAACGTTGAATCCCCCCCGACTCTGGCGAACCAGTCTGTTTGTATTATGTAAAACTTTTCCTTCGTCTCTACCAGCCTCGCCATTTGATAATACCCTATAACAGACTCTCCGAATCCTTTTCTTTTTCATCACCGTCTATTCCCGATCAATCGTGCCAGAAGACATTCTTCGGATTAAATCTTATTACTGTTTGTTTCGTCGGGTTAGCCAGCAAGATCAGGTGCGTGCAAGATCACCGCGTAACACCGTTCACGTAATCGGCTGCGAGTCTCCGCGCCTGGTTAATTGCGTAAGGTGAAATTTCGCCGGAAGGTACATCTCCGTACTCGCTCTCGATTCCGTCCAAGATTTATCGTGTGCCACCTATCGCCATCGAGCAAAGGAAAACCAGCATCGAACCAGCGCGTGTTTTTAAAAGCCTCGTAATGGATATTTAGTCTCTGCAGGGCGTAACGGTGAAGAAAAATCGCGAGTATAATCGTGGATAATCAGTCTCGAGGATTTCTACCGCCAGTTCGAGTATTCTTCCCTCGAGTTACCTACGGCGAAAGAACGGCAATGCGTCCTAATGAATGTCGATTCGTCGTTGAGATATTAAAGATATGTGTAGGTAGGGATGGTTCGTGGCTAGCTTACACGCTATCTACCTAAATTCAATAGCGTAAGCACGAGCCGGTTGCGATCCCATCTGCTTAATGAATATTTTATGAAAAACATTTCTTCCTCGACTTTCCGTAAATATTTATGCCTTTACGTGGCGGATAGAGATAGATCGAGCAAGGGAGTTGCCGTGTATATACCTGCTGTTTGTCCGATCGATCTTCCTCCTTGCTTTTACTTTCGTTCCCCGTCGAGTATTCCATTCGAAGAAATATTTCTCGGGACAGCGTTCGCGCTCGCTGACTGTCAATCGCCTGATCGTGCGCATTTTCAATTTCTAGATAAAACTACATCCTACCTCTACGCCACTGATCTCCGAGAGTCCTGGACGGTGTCGAAAGAAGCTCTTGCGTACGCAGGATACGCCAAACGGTATCGCAGGAATCCGTGGAATTTCAAGGTTTCGCAGACGGGGATAGCGGCGTCGATACCGCGGTATCGATCGATCGATCGATCCTCCCAGGGACTTCCCAATTACGCAGGAAAGCAATAAAAGCCAACTTTTCCTTCGAGCGCGTTACAATGACTGTTGGGTGCCTTTAAAACATTTTTTCAAGCATCGAATGAAAACACTTCGATCAACAGTATTTTTCTCGGAACCATCAAAGCTCGCGCATTCTCGTAATTAATTAATCGGGCAATTTGAATTCGAGTGGTATCGGTTCGAGTATGAAAGGTGGACACGAGGAGGGAGGGAACGGGATATTTCGCAGCGATACCCATCCTGTTTGCTCGACCTTTTAAATCACGCGGACGAGTAGTACTCCAGATTCGCGATTAACCAGCGTCATTCATCGTCGACTGACCGAGAACGCGGCCTTCTTCGTTCATTCATTCGTTCTCGCTCGATGACGTAACGAATATTGTCAATGGTTTTCGTTGGAGAGGAAAAGCGAGGGGAACGCGTCACCTTGGAGCCCATAGATAACCCTTTCGCTACGTACAGTATTGTCTTGAAATAAGCAAGTGGTCTCTGCCTCGAAATAAGCAACTCGCTATTCCCTCTTCTTTATTTGAAATCGCCCGCAGAACGAGAAAACAAGTCATCTTCTATCATTTTTAAAAAAATAAATTCGCATATTCGACCGATTACTTTATACCGTGCCGCTCGGTCCCGATTCGGGAACAATGCCAAGTCGAATAGCATACCTGTTCCGTAATAAGCAACTTATTCCAAGGCAATATTGTATTTCAAATTTCTCGTCGCAAATGTTACTTCCAATAGCGAACATGAAACGTTCCTGAAGCATTCGCATATCTTCGTTTCTTCAGCGTGACTTCACGCCGCCAAGGATCGAATAAAACCCGCTCCTTTTCTCCTCGAACGCGTACGTGTACGCTATTTTACATCCACCCACCGGGCTCTTCCTGCGGAGCAAACGAACGATCGAGAAACGCGGCTAAGAAACGAACAGATATAAAGGGAATGGAACGCAGCCGTATCTTCTCCACTTTACGATTTCACGGAGATTTTCCTTTCGCGAAAACGTTCCCTTCGATCGGCCCTTCCTCGCGACTCTAACGCCGGCCTTAAATAATAATCACGGTAACGACAATCGTTGCAACGGATCGAGATAACACGATAATGACTGGCTCGATCCAACAGAGCCGCTTACGCGCAACGTGTAAAAAATGATGTCACGGTTTTCTGAACGCTCGCCAATAACAATCCGAATACCCACATTGTAAGTGGTATACGCTTTCTCGTATCCCGTACACCTGCGAACGAATAAAAGTTTAACTTTCGACGACCGCGAAGAAAATCGTCTGGTACTCTCAAAAACTCAACCGCCGTGCACATCTTGCTTTCCACTTTACGAGCGAGTGATTTTCTCAACGATTCCGTCGATCGTAACACGGAGCAATTTCTTTCGAGGACTCGTTGGCAAATCAGCGAAATACTTTCGATCCTCGCGATACACGTTCCACCGAAGACGAATCGACTCTCCTTCATCGCCGTTTCGTTAGCAACGCGGTACGATGAAACTTTTTCACTTCGACAGCGAGAGAGAATGTACTTTGAGGCGTACAGACACGTCGAGTGAACGGCTATTATTCATGAGAATTTATTAATACCGCGAGTAAGTCAAATTCGACGGTGCTATTAATTTCTCCCGCGAGGGAAAAGAAAGAAAGCGACTCGAAGCGAGTTGTTGGCCGCGAAAATTGACTGGCACCGAGTTAATCCTGTCCGTATTCGTCGAGCAGGGCTTCTCGATCGTCGAATCTATCGCGAGGATCGACGGGGCGAACGAGAAGGGTCCGAGTACGAGAAATCGCCGCTCGTAAATCACCTAGTCACCCTGTGCGTGCGTTCCCCGACATTTCCTTTTTTCTTTTTTCTTTTATTTCTTCTATCCAACACACGAGTGTGCTTGCAATAGTGGAAAGAGTCGAAGGGTGCACTGGCGTCTAACGGAGAAAATTAACGCGTCACGATGACGAGTCGCGCTGTCGAATTTGGAAAAATATTGCCGCTTTAGGGTAGAAGAAATTCCTTTCTCTACGTTTCAAAATTAACGATTTAAATGCTTGCTAGCTTCGAAAACGAATATAAGTTAAGTCCAGGGTCTCTGTAGACCCAGCACCGTTATTGGAAACTTGAATACCGGCGCCTATGCGCGAAGACGTAAAAGTAAGAAGGGAAGTCTGGTAGGCAGTTATCCTATAGGAAAGGAATAAATTAGAGGTGGCTTATCAACGGAGTCGTTGATAGGCGTATGGTAGGTCGCGAGTTTGCTTCAAAGGGGTTGGACAAGGAACTACGCGGTGTTCCAGATGGTAAAGAGAAAAGGGGACAGCCAGCGATCGGGACGTGTTAATCGAACGGCATGGATTTATGGCCCCCGTGAGCCCACGGGAAAGGTGGAGGGACTACCCACGACCCACGCTGTTTCTTTACGCTGCTCGTTCGAGTACGCGTGCGATGCCAGAAGGGATAGACCGGCGAGTAAATACTTTTCAATCGAAATGAGACGCGTCTGTTCACCTACAAGAGACAAGGGACCCGTTTGCTAATAGCTCTGCTGGAATATATTGTTACATATCAACGTTCGATTTCACGACACAAAGGTATCGCAGACCAGCGCACGTGGTTTCATCGAAATGACTGAAAAATAATTACGTATCAATGGGCTGATCGCCCAATCAAACTAAATATGTGCAATTAATTGAGAGAGTGCAGCATAAGTTTCTGAGATACGCGGTCTTTAAATCAGGTAAGGCAATGACGTTTACAGATCATGACTACAATCCAATGATGATCGAACTCAATTTCAAGTCGCTTGAATGGATCTACTTTTCCTATTTAAACTTATTAATGGTATTATCTATTGCCCATAACTTTTCGAGCTGATAAATTTCTATGCTCCAATGAGAACAGTTAGATCTTTGCGAACTTTTCACCCGCATCGCTATACATCTGGTTTCTCTGCATATGATCCTGTAAATCGCATGTGTTGCATAGCAAACTCCTTTTGTATACACTTAGATTTTTACCTATAATCTTTTCTTTTCGTCACCTGCTTTTGTAAAATTTTGTAAAATTCATTTATGTACACTAATGGGACTTGTCCCGTCTATTAAAATAAAATAAAATAAAAATATTACATTCGGGTAGAATACATATCAGAAAGAACAGTTTTATTTTTCGCACAATATTTACAAATAAATTTCGAAACATACATCACGCAACAAACCGACTGCCGCAAGTAGTAATAATCGTACATGGCGCGGCACCCTATAACCCGTATACGGGTGTTTCGTTTCCAATTCCTAATATACTAAATAGAGAACGATCTGCATTTTTCTTTAACGAGCTATCTATAGATACGATTGACATTTCCAAGAAAACGATCGTTCTTTGCGTGTGAAAGCAGTTGCATAGCGCGTTGGTCAAGGGGAAGTTGGGAAAGCGGTCGTTAAACGTGACAGAGAAACACAAAGCAAACGGAGGGACACGTCGATCGACCCTGACCGAATATCGACCTCTTTCTTCGCCGGCAATGGACTTCTTTCTTTTTCACCGTGTCTCGGGGATTCCGTTAAGACGACGTAAGCGTGTTTCTGAATCGCGTGCTCCCGCTTTCCCGGTCATCACTCTTAAACCAAGCATTACAATGCAGAATCGCGACCCAATCGAACCCCATCGTTCCTCCTGAACCTGTTTCGATATTGCATTCGCATCGATTCGACGTTTAATACGTTCACTGCCACGCCAGGAACGAACATACGTACCAAGACGCGCTGTTATCATTTTATTTTACAATTTAAATCTAGCGTTGCGAATCGAACTCGTCGTTTCGACGCGGAAAAGAAGCAACAGAGTTTAATAGGAAAATCGGTCATTATTATATCTGCTCACTGACCTACCTGCAACGCTTCCGTTGCTCTCAATTAAAGACTGCTCGTTGGTCGCGTGCCACAGATTCAACAATGAACTCTCGGGCATCAAAACGGCGAGGAAGAAAAAAGAAACGCGAGGATAATTTATTAGAAATTAAAGCTCTCAGCTCGAACAGGGGAAGCATGTGTTAATTATCGTTCACGGATTACACGATCGAGCACACGGGCTGGGGGCCGGAAGTGATGCAAGTTGCGCGAACGGAAAATAAACAACCGTCCCATGCACACCCGCTGAAACTTGGTACGTAAACGAGCTGCACACCAACGAGTTTATTTAAATACCAGACTTTTCGTTGGCTCTTGACACGATTTTTCAACGCGACAGATTCTCGAGTGCCGGCATCAAAGATTCACGCGACAGAGAAAAAAGAATTTGAGGAAAGCTACTTTCGCGAAAAATTAGAAATTACGCTCTAGTAGTTTCTCGTGGCACGAATCGGGGGCCTTGATTATAATGCGCTAGTGTGACAGAATTTTACCTTTTTTTTCTTTTCCGCTCGACGGTTAATGAGTGAACGATGCTCGGTCGCGATATCGCTAACTCTTTCGACGGGAAACAAGCCGAGTTAGATGCGGGTTTGGCGAAACGCCAGTTTCTCATTAATTGCTGCGTTACTTTCGCGGATACGAGAGCAGGGCGTGTCGTCGTTAGAAAGTCCTTTATTTCCTCCCATTTGCTCGCATCGAAATTAAATTCCTCGCGAGGTTTAACCGTGAAAATGTTCGAACGCAAATACGCTCCATCGGAAAATCGTTGAAAATCGTTGAAAATCGTTCAACGTCGTCGCAGTATCGTTTCGACACTGAAAATAACACCTCCGATTCCTCGTGATGGATCTTTCTTCGGGAGGAGAGAACACAGACCTCTTCCTGAACATGATCGACGAAAGTACGAGACAGAAACATCCACTAAGTTACATCACACCAGGCAGGGACCTCGTGGCGACGAAAAACGTCGTGCGCGAGATCCTAACCGTCTGTAAACTCGGTGATTCTGTAACGTAGTGGAATTCCCTGAGACGAACGAATCGCTGCGATCTTCCTGGACGAGAAAGTCATCGATCAGAGCAAAAATCGGGAAATCTGTATGCAGAGAAAAATTCTGCTTAATTTCTAAATGTATCTATGATTTTCGAAGAGAGAAGAGAAGAAAGCGGAGGAAAAATGAACAAGATGCAACGACAGGGTGAAAGGCAGAGTTTAAGAAGCAACAATGTGTAACCAGATAAAAAGTGAGAGGAAAATTATGAATTTTTAATATTGAAACTTCAACCAGTAGTTGGATGAACGGTTACCTGTACAAGGATTAATTTATACCGACTTACGAAGAGATAATATCAAGTTTATGAAAGTAATGTTAGGATAACAGTTGGTCGAAACGTAGATCTTAGTTTAGTCTACTTTTGCCGGATACTTGAGGAATGCGTGACAAACGAGCGAGGGTTATTCATGTGGAAATTAGTGGAAAACTATTTAGGAACCGGTACGTTAGGAAGGACAAAGGTGGCGTAAATTTATGTGCAAATTAGACCTACGAGTTGCGGTCGCGATGGCGGAATAAATTTTGTACATAGAAAAGCATATTTTTTTTGTCGACGTTTAGGCAAAGTGAATGGTTAATTTTAGCGCGTTTGATCGTTTAAGAGAGAAGGAAAAAAATTGCAAGGCACGGGGGTTAATTGCACGGGGCGAGAATAAGCGAAAAAAAGATAGGAGGAGACGAAGATTGTATACTCTCGGGTGAGGATGCACTGGAGCGTGATCCGATGGAAAGTCCGCCACGGCTGGTCCGAAGCGGAGACAAACTGGAAATTATCTCGAGTGGAAGAAAACGAAGGAAAAGGGCGTAACGACCTAACGAGGACAGGTTGTTGCTCGAACGCGTTCTTCTTCCGCGACATTTTCGCGACCACGAGAAGGTTGATATGGACGTAAACGCGAATCGAATGCTACATCGGCATCGAATCCGAGAAAAAGAATAATCTAAAACACTGTACCGCCAGCAAATAAGCTCTCATTTCGTTTCAATGAATCGCGTGCACGCTCGATACTCTCCGCTGTTTACGAACGAATAACCGACACGGTTTTTCGAGCATCGAGAACGGTAATTCGCATAAATAATCTGACCAGCGAGGCTATCGTTCGCGTGTTACGCGCGCCTCGTGCCGTAATTTTCCCAACAATTTCTACTCTACCGCTGGCCGTGTAGAAAAAGTAGAATGAGCATCGATCGCTCGTAAATCGAAACGAGAAAACGCGTTCTGTTCTTCGGTCCCGTATCTTGTACCAACGAGGGAAAGGAAATGTGATTTGCGCTCTTAATTTCGTTTCGCTAAATACCTTTAACTCTTCGATCTTTCAGTCGAGCCAGTGAAAAGCGAAACTTTTAATTTCGCATCGTCCAGAGGAGTTGGCATGCGGAGAAATGCATAATCAACAGAGAGAGAGAGAGAGAATTCGAAAGTACGGTTAATTAGATTTGCAGCCGAGTTCGACGATACACACACGGGAGGAAAACGGCGCGGAGCGGAGCACGCGTTACTCGCACGGCCATATAAGATGTAAACGAGAGGTAACGTACAATCTCCGGTAATAAGTGCAACTGGTGAGCCTGGCCTGGTATGCGGCCACGGTACACGTGAACGCCTACGGAGTCCGAGATCCACGCCAGGAATCCTCGGCTAATCCACCGAGCAATGTACAAACTATATTCGCTCCTCAATTTACGGAATTTCAATCAAAATATTTTTTTTTTTTCTCTCTTTCTTTCAAACCATTCCAGAAAATTAGAAGCAGAGCAATTTTAGATAAAATGTTTTGTAACAAAAGCGCGCTGTTACAAATTGCAAACGATTACACTTGTTAAGAAAAAGCTACATTTTTCCTGGCGATAAATTTGTTTCCTTCCTCGCTGGCAAACCAGTCTCGAATCGGTTTTGCACCCGATTTCACTGTACTTTACGATGCAAGAAACGGACAGACGAAGACACGAGCCTTCGACTCGCTTTAAATGCAAAAACAAGGTACCGTTCGTCTGGATCGCGAGTTATCTTCCAACCACGCACGCGATTCTTTTCTAAACCGCTTCGACACGATATAATGGAAAATCGTAACGCGTTCGAAATCGGTTTGCCATTCAACCGCAGAGTCACGGAAAAAAACCGGCACGGATTTATGCCATCGGGAAATTATCAATGTTTATGGTCTAAAGCGTAACCAGATGCCTCCGATCGTCACCGGATGAGAGAAAGATCGTTTGTGAAAGTTGAAAAAACCAAAAAACGCGTCGAACGAAATCAGGGAATTCTGAAGAAAATCGAGGCGAGAAAAGATCGTGGTCGCGGATCGATTCATAAATCTTTCCAGAGGAAATGAGATCCCTGGGATCGGTAGTTAGCGAAGCCGTTATCCTCGTTAATTGTAATTACAGCCGTGGATCGGTATACTTGTTCGCTGCTTCAATTACTGACAGATAGTTATTCAAAGTAGTGAAAATTTGTTTAAAATGTAAAGTACGTCGATTCCCAAGTATGAAGATGATTCTCTGTGCTTTTTATCTGGCCTTCGTAATCGGTATCAAAGGCGGTATCGCATTGCAAACCGACGTTTCGAGCAATGATAGGCAAACCGGAAAAAAGTTTCGATTAGTCGGGATGCGATTAACCGGAAGGTTCAATTCCATGAATCGAGCTACTGGCACAGAAACGATAAGTTTTCCAGAACCGGACGTTGAAAATTATCTTTCGAAGCAATCTAGATTATTGACAGCAATTAACTCTTAAATACGCTCAAATTGGACATACATATATTTATAGAAATTTTAATTGTATTGTTTTTAAATGCTACAGTCGCGACGTACCACGTATTGCGTTACATCCTACTTCGCAACCCTTCGTGAATAATCTATGCCTGATTTCGAGTTGCACACGACTCGCGTCAATTTACGTCCATATCTAGGTAAATCAAGGATGCGAATTATCGATGCGTCGAATCGTTTAATCATCTCGAGCGTAATGATGACGAAGGTGACAGGGAAACGAAGAAAACATAAGTGGATTAGGAAGATACGCAGTTCGGTTTGAGAAAAATAGAAAAGTCTAACGGAACGTTCGAAAATATGCGTGAAAAATATTTTCAAGTCGACGCAAAATTTTGAATCGTTCCGTCTGACGATGAAAAGCAAAACACTGTAACAAATATAGAGAAGAAGACATCAAAGAAGAATGAAAAAAAAAAAAACAACTAAACGATTAATTACACTGTCACAAGGCTGCACCGTGATATCTATTCGAACATCCGTGATCCATAAAATAAACCCATCTCTGTCTTGGAACTCTTCCGTCATCGGGAAGATTCCGTTCGATAACAAGTTTACCGCGTCCCTGGAGAATCCAGCGTCGAGACCGGAAACGATGCGACGTCCACCTTCGCGATCCACTGTAATAGTCGTTAGAATACATGAAATCTATCACGATCGAGTGAAAACTCGTTTCCAGGAGCGGATACTTTCCGTCACTTTCCGAAACACGTCGAAACGACGATCTCTTCCGTCCTCTCGGCAACTGTTTCGCGACGATGCGATGCACCAGGAAAAAAATGAACGACCAAGGAATCGAAACGAAAGAAAATCGATGAGACGTCGCGTGGAACCGTTCGGTTCGACGCAAGAAGAAGAACTGACGACTCGATGATCGAATGAGGCAAACAATTTTCGCTTACGTCGAATCGTTTCTCGGGATCGGGTTCGAGTTTCAAGTTGCGTCGTTGTCAACGGACCGAAGACGACTCAAGCTCGGTTCACAAGCATCGTCAGCGTTGCTGGCGATAACGGCTCGAAGTATGAGTGAGCTCCATCTTATCTACATGCATTCGAACAGCAACAGAACAACTCGATAGAACTCAAGGATAAACGAGGAGAGACGTTCAAAATTCCACGGAACTAACCCAGCAACCTGATATTTATGCTTTCCTAGGATTACTTCGGTGCTTATTCGTGCCAGCAAGAAGAAATAAATATGAGAAGAGGGAACGTACAAATCGGCCACGTTGCTGGTAACAAAAATTTGAAAGCTGACTATCGCCTACAACAATCGAACTTAATTGTCCCGCGATTCCTGGAAAAGCGGAACCAGCGATGTTGCGTGTTCCCGATAGGGAGGTAACATCCAAGAGACGCGTGAGAACGAACAGCGACGCATGCTCGTTTAATTGCATCGCCGTCGTGTCGCGTAAATGTATCCCCGTGAACGTGTACGCAAAAGCGCCCGTGGGTTCGTCATAACAACACGCACACCGTAACACTAATTATTACCGGGCCACTAATTATTACGAACGACGAACTGCACGCGGTGCTGTTACCCGCTCTCTACCCTCGAACCCGGCCATATTACCAACCCCTGCAGGTGTAAGTTACGTGATAAATGCGCGGAACAAATTTTCTATAAAATTTCTAAAAATTTTCCACTGAAAAGTTTCACGGAATGTTTACAAGTTCCATTAAACGTTGCTGTTTGCAACACAGCGAAACGAGAGATCGTAGTAAAAAATTAGAGCAGAAACGTTACAATGAAAGAAATTTTTCCTCGTGTATAGTGCAACGTAACAGACGTCTGTAACGAAAGCGTTTAATCCTGCGGATAGAACGTTGGATGCGTTACGGACGTCAAAACAGAAATGACTGTTAAAAAGAGCCCAGATTGCGCTGCTTTTTAGAACGGAAGTCATCAGCAACGATCATGGGACGGTGTAGCACATCTGGCTAGCCAGCACAGGAAAGTTAATTAGAATAAGAGAAAGAAACGCGTTTCAGAGAGGTTTTCTCGATATTGCTGAAAAGCTGGCACGAGTAGTCGCTTTCACGGTGATTAAACGATCGTCGGCGCGATAATTAGCGCGATACGCCAATTAATTCGGCTAGATGGAAGGCGTTCCCTGCGAGAGGACACCTCGCAACGGCTTGACGCTCGTTAATTTGCGATATCGAAACATTCTAACCATTTTCAAGAAATATAAAATCATCCTAAATAACGCCGAGAAGTTCTCTCGGTTGAATTCTTTTTTAAATCCCTCGAGTGTACCTTCCAGGCGCGAGTCAAATCGAAAAGTTCCAGAGTTATTTCCTTAATTACCGTGTGCTATCGATCAATTTTTCTTTCTCCCTAAATTCTTGCGAATTCGTCACCGTTACGTCGCGTCACGCGATGGAATCTGTTTTCGCGTTAATTAAACTTATCGGCTGCGACAAGCGTTCTAACGGGCGTTTAGAATTTTTCATCGATCCCGAGCCCGCGATACAGATCATTTTTGCCGCGCTGCTAACTCCCGAAGTAAATTAGAAAGCTTTTAAACGTAATTGACCCACATCGCAATTACTTGGAACTAATTTCAATTTGACCGAACACGGGGCTCCCTTTTCTTCCTTACGCTGCACTCTAATTGTACAAATATTAGCGTTACCTCGCTCGGTCCCCGAGTTATCGTTCGTCTTCCGTTTCATTAAAAAATCACGGGGCAAGGGGTTGAAAGACGAAACCGTTCGACTAAATGCATTATCAGCGTATATCTTGCTCGAAAGACCGAGTTTAACGGATTAAAAGCTTGGAAACGTGGAATAGTAGAGAAGGATTCCGAAACTCGGTGCATTCTTAAAGTACATAGCACCACCTCAAAATCCAATTCAATTTCGCCTACCTAAGCCTTCGAGATCCAGCTTCGTTAAGCAGACACTAGTTTACGTGTAGCAGTTTCCTCTTGCGTCTTAACTTGGTCGGATTAATTTTCATTGAATACACGTAGACAAATCTTATTCGAAGCGATAAATAGATCATTTTGTTCTCCGCGATTCGAGGAACTACGATAATCGAAGATGTTTTTCTGAAACTATCTCCTCCTCCGTGGAATCTGAATCAACTACACTTTCGCTCTTCGCGGTTCTAATTTTTCCCGTTTCTTGCGTTAATTATTCGTGTCGGTATTTCATAATTATTATATCCGTCCGAGTCGAGTAGAATATTCTGCGCAAACACGGTATCCGCTCCGCGGAGGGTTAATAAATACACAGTATGTACCCAGTACGGCGTTGTGTTTATCGCGAACTCGATGGAAAATGGAGCAGAAACAGATCGAACAAGATTAAGCAATCCAATTACGTATAAAAGTAAATAAAACACCTTTGAATGATTCTCTAACTTGCTACACCGTTCCCATTATCCGCGCCTCCGTCTTTCTCCGCAGCTACATTACCATCCTTTTTCCAGCCGTTACGTTAAATGCAATATACTGTTAAGTCGATGCAAATGGTAAATCCAACATTCATTTACCTTTTTACCGTATGAACTTAATAACCAACAAATTGATCAAACTTCTGCGATCGACAGACACCTGTCAGCCGAAAGGATTATCGACGAATTCCATTGAATTCCATCGACCAGATGAGACCGAGGATGAGAAGCGAAAGAAGAGGAACGAGAGGAACAGGCTGAAAATCTCAGCGCACGTCGAGACACCGCGTATATCGTGCAGAGTGCATTGAGCATAGTCGTGCAGGGAAAGAAGCCTACCCACACAGAAACGTGTGGCAACATGGAGGCTAGGAAGCACGTAAGACGAGTGCAGCTCTTCTAACGGTAATTCCTTTAGACCAGTACCGCAACTTCTGCAACCCAGAAGAGTAGTCGATGCTTCGGTTGCCGCTGTTTCTTCTGTTACCGAACACTACGACGGCGACGACCGACCGGCTTCGTGGCTATCTCGAGGAACGACGAGCCAATCATCCGTTCGTGTCTTCTTCTTCTTCTTCTTCTTCTTCTTCTTCTTCTTCTTCGTCTTCTTCTTCTTCCTTCAAATCTTTTTCTCTTTTCCCTTCAACTGGATGCAACGAGAGAGAGTCGCTTCATTGCCGAACAGGATGAAACGGGAGAGAGATAATGGACGAGAGCGAGAATCGTAGAGAGAAACTAGAGAAGATGTCGACCAGGAAAAGTAACAGTAACCTTCTGGTACACCGCGCTACCGTGAACTTGCTCGACCTCCTGCAATTAGCGCGATCCTTGACGCAGCCTGCTCCTGATCCTCCTCTCCTCTACTTTACTATGCTCTGCTCTGCTGCACGACATTAATTACTGCCTTCTCTGCTGCCTGTCTACTCGTCATTTCCTCCCGTTTCGCGAATCTTTTAATTGAAAACGCGATACTTCTGTTTCGATTCATCCAGATATAATGATAAAACTCGTAAAGTAGTATAGCAATTTGCGAATTACCCTGTTCGCTGTAAAATACCATCGACAATTTATTACACGGATGGTGTTTACCAGTTACGGCGTTTGTCCACGATTCGTCAGGTCGAATATTGAAATCACTTTTACCGATTCACGTCACGGTAGCTTGGTCGTTGAAACGACGAGGGACGGACAGTTGCGGTCTGCGAAGAAACCGTTTACAAATACGTTCGCACCAGTCGATTAACCCTTTACACGGAAGCACCCTTTGTCTGGGCCTCGGCTACAAATTGATGGCCAATTCTGGCACTCGTAAAACCGAATTGTTCTTCGCCAACAGAACGATGAAACGAAATGCTACCGAATCTCTACAAATATTCTTTTTTTTTTCACTAAAGAAGACCGTGTCAAATGCTGTCCAATTAGAAGACAAAGAAACAAATTTTGCAAAATTCCTAATAACCCATTCGACGTAATTGGCTAATTACTTTTTGTCCATTTCTCGAGAATGAAAAGCAGTCTTACGTAAATACCTGCCGTTTGACCGCCTCGTGAGATTCTCCTGTAATCTTCTCGCGATCCTGGCATCGCGGTTTATGGAATTTTCTGATAAATTTTCTTCGATCCTAACTGTTCATTTTCTATGTCAGAATAACAGAAAGACGCAAGGTGCATTTGATGAGATCGAAAGAATTGTAACTGTACAACGATTTATGAAGATCGAAATGAAATTACAGGGAACATTTTTCACAAAGTGCATTTACTTTGTACCTTGTCTGTCGGGTCGCGTGCGCGCTCGTTTTCCCTTTACGTATCGAACTTTTTCAGTGAACGTCTGTGTTATTGAAAGCTCGAAAGTCACAATGCTGTTTTCCCGTTCGTTTCGCATCACCGCGTGGATTTGTCGTCGTTTACCTCGAAAGTAGTTTTCCAATTCTCTGGCTCGTTCAACGAGCATCGTTTGAAAAATTTCAATCGCGATTCACTCGAAAGGAAGTGCATATTGAGAAACTCTATTGAACCGACGAAATATTTCTTCGAATCTTTCGATTATTAAAAAGATAATTTCGATAAACGCTTTGTGTTTTAAATAGACATTGACAAGGTCGTATAATAAATTAGCTTTTCACATTTGCGAGAAAAAAAAAATGATAAAAGCTGACATTATAGAAATGTTGATAAGGGTATAATTTATGCGAGTTACTAAGATAAGAAATACCTTTTATTGAGAATTATCGGAAACGAAAATATTTCGAAGCATCGTGCGATGAATTTGTAAATGGCAACCTACACCTTGAACGAGATGGAAACGCGGTGCGAATTGAACGCGTCGTCGAACAGCGTCCCCGAGCACGTCGTCTCGTCAAGGCGACTCGAGAAAGTTCACCGTCAATTGGCAATTGCATCGTCTGATAGCATAATGACAGAATGGATAGACGGTTGGACGGATGCGTGCACGCATTTGACGCATCTACGCGGTGTGCGTTTCGCCCTGGCACACTGGTGAATGAACGCGCCGCGAAACGTGTTTCTCGCAATCGTGCCAACACCAATAGAAAGAGATACGTTCGCGTTATAGTACGAAAGAAAAACTGGAGCAATTTCAACAAATACGATTATCTGAATTAGCAAAGTTCATTTCCCACCGCGCTCCTATTAAAGCGCGCACAATGAACTGAATTGTTTCTTCGGTTACTCGATAACGATAACACGTTAAACATCGTTTATCGTCAAGAACGTTTCGACACACGCGTGTGTTGTAAAACAATTAACGATACCTTGTCGAACGATTTCAGTCGCTAAGCGGAAATGGGCAGCAACACCTCCGCATTCTTTCGTTAATTTATTCATCAAAAAACACGGAACCTTGTTCGGACTCGTGTCTTAAAAATGTATGTACACAAACGCGAAGTGCTACGTTTGCTCGAAAAGAAAAAGTAACGACACACGTTAAGATAATTTACGGAAGTAAATCGATGAACGAACTTGGTGGTCAAATTACACGTTTCTCAGCGTTCGAAATTGTACGTTGCCCAACGGGCCGCCGTTATACAATATTATCGTTATTATTCTTGTTGGAAAGTCTGCTTTTTTTCCCCCCGGTCTGACACGAGCGATCTCGTTTATGTCTTACAATTGAGCGGAGCGCGGCTCGATGAACGAGGGAGCGCATCATCATCGGAATTATTACAACTTCCGGCGAGGTTAAGCGAATCTATAGGGAACATTGTCGCGGAAGCTGTAACTCGCCGTCCTTACGTCATTTCGACACCGCACACGTCGTGGTCGTGTTTTCGATGAATAAAATGCTAAATACTTTTTTTTCTATCGCTCTTCGGGGCCCGCCCATATACAGGGTGTTTCAGAATAAATCGGAGCTCGTTTTGGTCGGGGAACGGATCGTGACAATGGTTGGTTAACGGGGCGCGTTCGAGGAACGCGGATACAAGGTAAGTTCGGTGGGTTCCGGGCACGGTTAAGGCTGATTTATCGTCCCGAACGCGCTGCCAAATTGGCAGCTCGCATCTTCCAGGCTCGTTAAGCCGAGTCTCATCCTCCTGGTCCGCTGTACCACTCAGAATTTTGGATAATTTCGGCGGGAATACGCTGAACGGCGAGATCGTTTGCGATTCCAGCCGGCAACCATCTCTGCCTCCGTTCTTTTTTGCTCGTCCGTTGCACGGTACCTCATCGCTTTTTCTCAACTTTTGTCAAGCAAAACGAGCCTCGCGACACGGTACCGTAAACGAGCACGAAACACGCCCTTGCTTTTTCCGATCGGATAACAACGTCGAGTTTAACGCGTGAAGGAAGCATAAGCGGTGAGCGGTTTTCCGTTATGAAAATTTCGTATTTCGCTCGATATAAGTAAAGGATGCTCGTTATCATGGGATTTGTCGAGGTAACAAGAGAAAGAAATACGAAGTACAATATCGGCTGAAGATCGTGAAAGATGGTATTAGCGAGACGAAGGGAAAATTTTAGGTTAACGAGCAACGAAAGTGAGACGAGAGGGAGGGTAAGAAGGGAAGGAGAAGCGTGGTTGGGCGAAGGTGAAAAATGAGACGAGAGGAGAATGCAGGCAACGAGCTCTTCCGAAACTCTCTGAACGATCTTGCGGAGCTGGAAGGGCTTCGTTTTCGAAGGTTAGCGAACCAGCAAGAATGCGACCGGCTGACAGCAGAATGGGGATCCAGCAGGATCGATGATCGAGACCGCGATTGTTCTTTGCCAAAGAGGCAAAGGGTCCTCCTCCTCCTTCTCTCTCCCGGGAAAGGGAGAGACCGATGGACACAATGCACCGTGGGGAAAGAAAAAATATATCCCGAGACGGCGTTCGCTCGTTAAAACTGAATCTTCACGATGGATGATAATTAATAAGATTGGATGAAGAGGTCACGAAAAGAGGAACGGGATGATGAAAGGGTAGAAATAAGGTGGAAAGAAATGGAAGGTGTGCTGTTGAGAATGTTGATTGGGCGGTGTAATGATTCACGACGTGTACGGCTGGTATTTTAGGGCGCAAAAGGGTGCGAACCGTGATACTCTAATAATCAGCTTCGAGTCGTGACTCGACTTTGCCGAGAAGGAATAAACGAATTAAGAGAGGAATACTCTCGAGGAGGATTTTTCTATCGACCGGTGTCTATCTGGTTCGATCCGAGGCGGCGCGGCGCCAGCTCGAAGAGGCCTTTAACTATGGACAAAATCTCCGGCCGTTGGCGAAAAGAAAAGGAGCAGCAGGAGTTTCTTCCTTTTCGACGTGCAAGCGTGCACGAGATGAAAATAAAAGGAATCTCCGGGTTGAGGTAGCGCCGCCATTAACGAGCGATCGAGGCGGCGACGAGGCGCGATTAATTTCCCTCGGCTTCTTGCATTACGTTTAATTAACATAATCCGCCTGCAGGACCATTCCGTGACGTGTTTTACGCACGCACCTATGTACTTACGCGCTCACGCGATCCGCCACGTTCACGGCCACGCATTCGTCTACCTCTGCCGAGAAGATTTTATCGAAATTCGTTATTTCCTCGCAGCCTCTATCGCGTGGACCGACGCGACAACTCGGTGAAAAGCATGCAAAAGGTAATACCGTTTCCAGAGAAACGTGGCCGAAAATTTTAGGTCAATTTATCGCAAAGCTAGAAAGGTCGACGAAAGGTAGCAACGGAGAATTCGTTGGCAGAGCGTAGCGGGGAAAAAATGTTGAAGCAACAAGAGCGAACGAAGCCTCGCACAGTTTCAATGGAGCTGGTGAGCGAGCCGTGAAAGGCAAATGCGCTCGACGAACGACCGCGAGAGGAAAAGGGTAGAGAACACCAGCGACCAACCGAAGCAACCAACGACCGGTGTCTTTCTCCTTTCCACCGATCGCTCCTCGATCCTTGCTTTTGCTAGAACGAGCTAGTTTCCGCTCGCGTACGTGATCTCGTACACACACGTGTCGGAAAACCGGTCCCACCCACGCCACCGCGAGGGTTGCTCTCGCCGTGAGGCCCGGTCTGCCGGACACCAGGACAGAAATGAAAATATTCTAATTACCAGCGACATTGTTGCGACACGTTACGAAGGCGTGGAGAACCGCGTCGCTGATCAGGTCGATCCATCGAACAGGATCACGGATCGATCTCGAAGGTCTCTCTGCATTTCGAAAGTGGATCATCTTTGAATTTTTATGAGGACACCTCGATAACCTCGTCTAATTTTGTCGATGACAAATTAATAGTCAAGCAGATGATATTCTACCATTCAAATTTCTAGGTCAAGTATGATTGATCAGTAGGGGGTTGGATCAATTGGACGAATCTGTTTGATTCTTTGCGATATTAGGAAGAAAAGATCCCTTTGCTGAAACTGGATCGATGGTCTAGTTTTAACCCATTCACGCGTTAATACTGAATAAAGCCGCGTGACTCACGAATTAGGACATCACGGATATCTAGCCGAGATATATGTCCCTTAAGGATGGGGTTGATTGCAAGTTTGCTATGGACGCGTTAATAGGGTCGAGTAGATGAGGAAAATTTGTAACGCTGAATAGAAACCCGGCAAGAACGATGAACAGGCGATGACCCAGCGATCGCAGTGATTTTATTAAGTACGACGTAACATTTGAAAGAATTCGCGGAGACCCTGGGTCTAATAGTCGACGAGGTCGTTCTGGTAGCCATAGTCGAGGTGGCTGGAAGTGAAAACTGGGCCGAGGAATGCAGTTTGTCGATATTCGAACGAACCGCTTATTCTTAACGCGTTTGAAGTAGAGGGACTAATGAAAATTCCGGCACCTACAACTCGTCTCGTAACAAAACTCTATCCTGTTACGCTGTCGATCCGCTTTCGATTCCTTCTCTGTTACGCTGTTTGGAGAAGTTTGCTACCAGGAACGGCCTCGACGGATCGAATTTTGTCGGACGTCAAACGCGACTGGATTCTAGCGGTGTCGTAGAAAGTACGATGTATTTGAATTCGCCTAGAGCAAAGGAGCGACAGTGAAAATCACGGAAGCTCGGAGCATGCTAAAAGTTAGGCCAGCACGCCCACAGCGAAACGAAGCGGTTACGTGGTGCGTGGACGGTGTTACGCCAGAGTCCAAGATTTATGTCGCGAGACAGTGAACTATAGAGCGAGCCGGAGAGCTTAGATTTAACTACGGCTTTAACGTACTCTAAACTGCAGTTTCTATCGAATCCGTTGCTCACGGAATTACCTCTATAAAGGGAGGAACTTTGCGGCCGTCGCGGCGCAGCAAGTGCCTTGGGTCTACTACGAAATTTACATTTAAACGACGCGACGCGACTCGATGCACCAGACACGTCTCGCGACTCTATTGTTTTTAACTAAAAGACTTTCGTATATTGGAAAAGTTATATAGTCCGAAGGGAAAATGAGGAAATTGCCCGTACGCGTTATTGGTCGAGATTCGTCAAGAGTACGAGAAGAAACAAATGGAAGCGAGGGTTGCTCGTTACGATCTCGTTTAGGCAAGCTTCGAAATATAGAAGGAGAGAAGAGGAGAAGCCGATCGTCGGGAGGCAGTGATTTATTCAGGGTTATTGTCCTGTACGGGGTTTTTGTCCTGCGAGGAGGCTGTACAGTGTATATGCAGCAATGAAACAGAGTTCGGGGACCGAGGTAGCATCCGAAACGGCAAGAACGCGCTTGGACCGGTGCACCGCGGTGCAATGGACCCAGGACATTACTCAGGAGAGGAGGTCTGACTTCTGGCTTTGCCTTTTTCTACGCCTCGAACGGCCGCACCGGGTGCCGGGTGCATTGACATCGTGGTATCGACGTAATTCTCCGTACGACGCTTCCGTATCGGTCTTACGTTTTCATTACAGCTTACGGACAACTTGTTACGCGAGTCCGTTGCCCGTTTATAAAATACTACGCGCCCTGCTTCTATACTCGCCGTTCGACGCCGCGCCTTTCAATGGCTTCCGGTTCGACACACTCTGCTAACTTCATTTTAACCCTTTCATCTGTGAACGCTTTTTGGAAATGCACGTGTTCCTTGGGGATCAAAACCCTTTCGCCACGTACACGTATATGTACGTTTAATTAGATAGATTGCGAAATTTTAATCAAGTTCGTAAATCCGGTGTTAATTTTGGACCAAGAAAACCGTGCTAAATCCTTCTTTCTTCGTGTTTATAGAGGAAGGATTAATTTGCAAGGCAGGTAACGAGGATTAGAAGGAAGGTAATTGTCCGGGAACGAGAGGGCTCGTATTTCTAACGGTCTCGCACAGAAACGATTGGCTGCAACGACGAATGTCTGGCTGGATAATGGTCGCGTACGAAAAGCAAAAAGAAGGGAAACACACCGTCGCGTCGGTCATGGGCCTGGCGTGCAACGGTGACTTCCTTCGATCCCTCGGGACCTTGACGGTCTCTTGTCCGTTAATTAACTTAAGCAGCGATTAGAGAGGCCTCTTATCGCGTCCTGACCAACGGTGCTCGCCATTTAACGTGCCATCGTACACCGGCTCTCCTCGCTTCTTCCTCATCTGGTACAAAACAAAAATTCGCCGACCATCCATTCCGGCTTTTCTCGTCCCACGATCGTTGGAAACTTGAAAATTTGATAAAATACTAGCCGGGAAATGGTTATGTACAGTGAAAAAATTGTGTGCGAAACTCATCGGCGTAGAGAATCCTCTTAATAGGAGAAACGAATAAAAGTGACCCAGATTCGGGCATTTCCGCAATTTCGCGAACGCACATCAACGGAGGAAATAAAGAGGTCGGGTAAAATATATCGTCGCCGTCTTTGTTCCATCGTGGCCGACAACCGGAATACAAACCGGATTAGGGTCAATGGCCCTCGGCTGCTCTATTATTCCTAATATTTTCCCCCGGAGAGTTCGAGCTAACGCTTTCAACAACGACCGACGAATTTCTACCCTCCCTGGCGAATACCGTTTAGCCGAGGAACGATGATGCTTTTGCTTCGGCGAGGGGGTGGCGATACCGATCGTAGGGGATGCTATAAAAAGTCGAACGGAAAGTCTCGTTCGGACTGGTCGTGTGCATCGCACGCATCATCGAGCAACCGTGAAGAGGGACTCGTGGTATATAGGGTGGAAGGAAAAACGTGGCGTGAACCTTTGCCGGGGGGTGTCGAATAGCTCGATGGTTAAAAAAACTACGAAAAACTATTGAAATAACTGGAAATATGAAGCAGCAAGATCAAAAGGAAACGAATCTCTACGCGAGAGAGACAAAATTCATCCCTCGTGTGTCTCGGAAGAAGTTTCGATTGGCTGTAACGGAACTTATGTGAAATTCCAAGTCAAATACGAGGAAAGAAATTCAGGAAGTTACGATATGTCGGTACCACCCTCGACAAACTTGTATCTCCCTCGGGAAGATCGAAGAGGAAAGAGAAACGAGCAGAGGATTGTTTTCGAAATGTCCAGAGAGGGAAGAAGGAAAAGCTGGTGAAATTCTTTGGTATTGATCCCCCTTTCTCTCACGCTGCTCGCGTTCTCGTGGGATAGGGGTGGCCGACGAGCGTACGTAAAGGGAAGAGGAGAGAAAGAAAAGAAAAGGGATGAGAGGAAGGTTGTTTACGCCGGTTCTCGACGCGACCGAAACGCCGCGCCCGGGCGTCATAAATTATCCTCGAAAATCGTGCAACGACCCCGCAGAGACGCGGTGCCGCAGCCGAAACGCGCTTCGGAAGCGAGCAGGAGAGGAAATTGTAATTTGGCCAACTGCGTCGAATGCGTTTTTCGAAGGAGATAACGATCGTATAGATTTGCGAAGTCGAAAAAATTCTCGGTGATGGACGATAATTTTCTTTGATTCGTCCAACTTGTCGTTAGATTGGTTTACGGTGCAGTTTAACGGTTCGTCGCGTAACCGATATCTCGACCAGGAGAAGTTAACGAACTTTCGTCGGATGAAAGATAGTTAGAGTCGGTGGTGGCGCGGGGTCAGATAAAGCCCCAATACCCGCGCCTCGATCAATTGGCTTTCGGTATCACTCGGACAAACACGTTCGGCTTAAATCGATCTCGAAGCCCCTCTCGTACGAAAGTCGATAGCTCGAGTGTGGTGAACCCCGGCATGTGGAAGCCTATTGCATTCAATAGAATAGAATAGAATAGAAGACGATCCACGGATGTTATCTATCTCTGGTTGCTCGAGCGAAAGCATCTTGTCGCCTTCCATTCGGCGCATAATTGCGATTGTTGCTTGTCGCCGTTGTATTTATCCTCCGCTACACGCATCGCCATGTGTCTGCCCCGCGCCTCCTCCTCCTCTTCTTCTTCATGTTCTTCTTCTTCAGCTCCGTGTCCGTCGTCGTATGTCGTATAATATTCCGACTCGTAAACGAACAGACCAAGTTTATTGCCAGTGTCGCGCCTTCATCCTCTTCGAGAGACTTTCCTTTCGATCCTCGAAGACGCGTACCGATCTCGATTTCATATCGTGAGTCAAGGTTACTATCTTAACGATCACTTTTATATTTCAAGGATATCTTTTACACCGGGCTTACTTCTCGCCCGTGGCTCGTTTTCTCGCGAGGGTTGATTCTTCTTTCCACGGGACGACTCCACTTTTCTTGCAACTAGCGTGAACCAACTGCTTTCAAGGTTATCGCTTTAATTTCTTGCTCTTACTCGGAAATGCGCTTGCGAACACAAAACTACCCTTAAACCCTTGACTCTCTCTGCATAATGGTCTGATAATAATTGTGATTTAATTCTATCTTTATTTGGCAGGAAGGAAGCCTCCTCTGTATCAATTAAGGATCGCGGCATCGACTGTATTATGGGGATCTCGTTTCCCAGTCTTGCTGAATTAACTCTCGAGAAAGTGGGCGCACAAAGGGGGCCAGGTGATGGCTGCGAAGGGATGCTGGATGCAAGAGGGTGATGCAAAGTTGAGAGAAACACGAGAGGCAAGTTTCGTTGAACGAGCAAGGAAGCGAAAGATGGTTGGTACGCAGAGGGTGGAGAATCCTGGGTGAAACAACGTCGTTGGCGTAGCCGGCACTGGCGGCGCCTATATTGATTTTGGACCGAGGAAGGGGTGGTTCGAGGGGAAGGGCCACGTCGATGCTGGCTACGACGTTGCGACGCGTCGAGCCGAGCCGAACCGAGCCGAGACGAGCGGATAACGCGACACCTGAATTATGCATCCGTCAATTTCGAGCCTACTATCGTCCAACGATCGCTGGATTATGACCCCTTTCCTTTTATATCCCAATTCGTAAACTGAGGAACCCCGTTCTCGCGAAAGAAAGTACAATCGATCCATCGTTCGTGCGTGATTTACGCAAACTCTTCGTCCCGCGTTGTAAATAAATAAACGTTAATGGATTTTTTCCGTTTATAACCCAGTAAATCCTTGAAACACGTTTATTATTCCGTTGCATTTACGATCAATCGAACGAGCCTGTTTCGCATCCGTTAATAAGAGAGAAAGAGAGCTGGCTATATCGCAAGAACGTAGTCGATTAATTTTAAAGACGACAGGGGTTCGTCGAGCGAGCCTCGGTGCCCATTCACAACCAGCCTTTGTCGCGTGTCGCGTTATTGTTTACGAGCAATTTCGCAGGACAACGAGCGAAAGATGTATGCAAACGTGCCGGGAGAAACCCTTTTCGAGGGATCTATAGGGCTACGAGAAGGTGGGAGGGCTGAGAGAGACGTCAAACGACTCTATTTTTGTCCCCCAAAACGCACCCCGACATAACAATATCGTCCGTGCTACGCACAGGTGGGGATTATTTTCTACGTTTCAAGTTGGTCATTTTTCTCGTCACGAAATTCGAAAAAAATTGCGACTGAAACTGCTCGATAATCGACACCGGAAGACACGCAAACGCGCTTATTTTTAACTGTCCTTCGCGATGATAAGCGTTCGCATAACTCGTTACTTTTTCCTCCAAGTAATACTGTTTAATTCTTCAACTTGAAATATTCCGAGACCTTTTATCCAGGAACACGGTGAATTAATGGCGATCTAATTAATGTGACCAAGTGAGCTTCCGTGTTATCGATGGGTATAATTGTCGGAGATAACGCGACTCGTTCGGAGCATCCTTGAGCCTGTCGCGCAATTAATCATACGGGTGTACACGCGGCTGAGTATGTTCGTTCCGTACAAATACCGGCATCGTGTCGTCACATTTATCTCGACCTGCATCTCGATTATGACATAGAACGCGTACCTTATGATAACGATAATCGTAGTTCACACTCGAACCTGCGACAATTTGCGAGACGAGTTATGCTTTCCAAACACAGTCATGCATCATATCAATCCGCTGGTGTAATCTTACAATTGCGAAGCTAAAAATTTGACACAATTTTTTCCCCCGTTTTCGTAACTCGTAGATAACGATGAAGCAAAGCGGTCGGAATAAAACCGCGAAAGTATACCTACGAGGCAAAAATTTCATTTCCAAGAGCAACTGACTGAAAGAGGGAATCTCGTGCCGCAACGAATTTCATCAAGTGGAAACGCCTGCGACAACGACACTCTACATTTATCTAAACTGTCCGTCCCATCGTTCCATTTTCGCGAATCACGTAATAACCGTGGCTCCTCGAGCATGGAAAAAAGAACGGTAATTCCGAGGATCGCGTGAACGTTGGTCGCATGACGAAGGACGATAGATCGCGTATCTCGAGCGGTGACAATTAGCCGGGCATAGCGCGAAATCAGGTGAATCGCGTGAGGCAAACACGAGTCGCGAGTCATCCCGGTCAATTTTCTCCGATGCTGTCAGCTGTGCGTCGCGGCTAGAAGAAAAGAGAGTGGTGGATTGCATCACGGATTATCATGGCGCGTTACACGAGCCTCCGCGAATGCGTGCACCGTCTGAAAGGCTGATTCTCGTTACGCTCGAATCGCGTGATACGGCAACGGAAGCGGATTGAATCGGTCGCGTTGCTCTTCGCTCGAATCGTCGTTTATTGGCGGCGATAAACGGGCGAGATCTCGGGCGCGATTCTTGTCGCGTCATCGCGAGCGCAAGAAAGATTCTGCTTCGCGTCCAGAAGGTAATGAAACGCGATAGGTCCACAGGGCCAACGACGCGCGCACCGGTACCGATCGCAAATTTAGATGGACGAAACTCGGCAACTGTTTTGTTTGAAAGTTGGCGCAAAAAGCAAGTTCCCTCGAGGAGATTCGCAATCTGCGCGGCGACTGTTTAGTCAGGTTCGAGGGACTAGCTAAGCGAGTTGGCCGTCGTCGGCTCGGTGAACGCGCGCGACCTCCATCGTGGAAACATAAACAGTCAGGCGGTCGCGAGACCTTTCTTATCTGACTAGCCAGGGCAAAAACACGCGTACCATTGCTTTGCACCTGTATATTTCACCGAGATACTAACGAGATCGCGCCACGGAAACCCTCTCGATGCCCGCGTACGACTCCCCTTTCCCTTTCCCTTTTAACTCCTTTGCCAAGTGAAATACGACTGTGCGCTCGTGCCGGAATTCAGCTGTGGATCTCGCTGAAATTCTAAATAGACACGACACGACTCGGTGCATGACTCGAATTCACCACGTATCTACTACCGCGATGGGATTCACTCGTCCCTTTTTCCCTTAGACTGTTCTGTAATTACCAACCGAAGGGGTCGCCTAAGTTGTGTGCATTGTGCATACGGTATTCATCGAACGGATCAAACTTGTCGCCCAACTGCGATCGCACGGGGAATATTTGTATTTGGTACACCGATCCCACGACTTGCCTCTAATTATTTAATTTCAGAAATTTTCGATGAGAAAATACTGATAATTTTCCTACCAGAATTGGCGATAAGAGAAAATCCAATCGGATAAAACGATGGAAAAACTGCATACCCTGCCCCCCACCCTCTATTTGGTACGCACCTCGATTAGTCTTCGACGCGTTACGTAAGCAAGGTAAACACTTACGTGTGCGAAAACCTGTTGTCGAACGCGTCCAGGGAAAACGTTACACGTGCCAAGTTGCTTTAAGAAAAGTGTGCCTCGATCGCACACACTTGCGCACATTTGTCAGGGCAAGACAAAAACCATTTGTTTACCAACGACATACCCTTGGCCGAAAACGAGTATTATTAGAAACGCAATTGTAGCGAAAACTCGAAACTAAACTTAAATATTCTAGTCGAAACGAAACATTTTATTCGGTTTTTAAAGAGAATTAGGATGTATGCGTTTTATATTACTGTCAATGATCGATGCGTCGATCGAATCGACTCTCGAAAATATCGTTCGATAATCGGCCGCCATGTTGGCTGAACGCCGGCTTTCAACTATTTCATCTTGATTTTCGCTTTTTAGGCTTACAACTACTTATCGTTACCTAATCGTTCTACTGTTTCACGATACAAATAAAATATTATAGAATTAACTTTCACCGTGACAATTATAGCAGTAGACATAACCAAAGTTTTAATCGCGAACATTCGTAGCACTCGAGATCGATTGAGTGTCAAGCAAACTCGAAAATCTACGATGAATATTCCATGTCGATAAAAAGAGTCTGTCGAAAAGCAGGCGATTCGGAGTCATAAAATAGGTTTCGCCATCAAAACGCTCCGAAACGCACGAAATTCTACGTTATCGACCAGCTTTAGCGTTAAATTGAAATACGAGAGAAACGACGCGACGCGTCGATCGAGTCGAATGCTATTGAACGTGTTCTTCGTGCCTGTCAAGATACGAGGTTATTAAAAAATGTACTCACCACCGGCGAGTAGGGTGACGTTTCCAGCAAAATTCGTCCTGGGGGCCGAGACACGAGAGCACTCTGCACAGCTTCCCTGTCGTTTCCAGTTCTCCTCACAATCGAGATCAAGTTCCGATAACACTGTACTCGCCCGATGGACACGGTCACACTTGCACTCCCGTACAAACACTTTTTAACACGACGATAAGCGAACACCCTCGTTTTCGCGCCGAAGCGCGCGTTTGACGTGTAACCACGAACACGAGACGAAAACAAATACGTCCGTCTGGTACGAACTCGCGCTCCCGACTGCGCCGAGTCTCCGACCGGCCGACCGAAGCGCCACCGACGGCGCCCGATTCAAACACGAACATCCACGAAATTTTCCTTCGCTTTTGTCGCGCTTTCTATACGCGTTGCTGCAATGTAGACTTTTCCTGATTAAGGGTAGGTGTAGGGGTAGTTTTTCTCACCCCTTTGATTTAGGAAAAACCCAGAGAGAATTCGACAAGTGCCTAGTTTAGAAATCTCTTATTATCGTGTTACGTTCCGAACAGAAATTTTGACAAATTTTCTTGTTTCTTTTTTACATCGACCGGATGTGATTCGACAATGCATATAGCACTCTGGGAACTCCCTAATCGAACACAGAAACGGTCTTTGATATTTTTAAAATAGTTTATCTTTTGGAGACATAACTCCTATAGTTGAAATAACAAATTCCTGCCTTGAAATCAACATGGTCCCATGCTCCGAAAAATACAGATCACTTTCACTTCTAATCGTAAGTATCACCGGATGTAAACTCAAAACATCATTCGTGTGGTCCGATAATGAGCATTCTGGAACGTTCCTTATCGGCCTCGCAAAAATGATCAAAATTCTTCATACATATATAATAATTAAAAATTCTCTATTAATTCATTAAATTCCATAATATTGTATTTCTTCAACGCCAGTAAGTCCAAGATGCGAATTCAAAATTTTATTTATCGTTCGTTTAAATTTAGAAATTTGTGTTAATTTTGAAAAATATATTTTCCTTCTCATGATATTGCGATTGAAACGAATTTTGTTAAAAATTTATTGTACTGTAACGAATATCGGAATTTTGATTATAACCGAAAGGGTAAAGGAATATACTCGAATTATAAACTCAAATACAACTCAAACAAAATAAACTGATAAACCAATCGAGGGGCGAAACACTTCTACTCCTACAATTTTTTTTTTTTTTTAAATTAAGAGAAGCCTAAATTACACAAAACCTTATTCGTTCGCGGTCAATTTTGACCGGTTGCGATTCGTCTGCAAACCATGTTCCGATCCGTGAGGAAAAACATCCAGATACCTGGACCCTCTTGGGATGGTGATGCCATCCAGTTCCGTTAACCGCATTAAAACTGCACCACTCGTAAAGAATCTTTTTGCTTCGCGATCGTCTGGTTAGACTGAATAATCGCTCGATAATTATTAAACAATTAACTGTTTCGCTAATAAGGGTGACTATAATCGTTCAAGTCGGTTCGTGCAAATTACACGAATATATTTTCGTGTATACGAGGGTGTAAAGCTAACTCTAGAGACGTCTCTGTCAAGGATAATACTAGGCATTTCGCGAACACCGAGGAGGATCGCGTCAGAGTCGCGCGTCAAGGGGACAAATCGTCGATAAAATTAGATGGCAATAATCGTGACGGTGTCGATCGTTCGAACGACGAAATGTCAACGACCCGATGCGACACAACGAGTCGGTTCAATTTCATTCGGGCGCGACTCGGCGTCACCTTAACTGTACAGCGTGCGCGAACGACGAAGAAGAAGAAGAAGTCGACGAGTACGACGACGAAGATACGTAGGTGAACAAGAAACGAACAAGAACGCTCGTATGATCCGCGTTCTCGACGTTCTGCACCGGTACCATTACCATTACCATTGCCATTACCATTACCATTCCAGGTCTTCTTCCCGTTCTTTCACCGGTCAGCCAGTAAACAGTATTTCCAGCTCGACCGAGTAAATCAACAATCGTTCGTCTCTTCCGATTACCGCTCCGACTTTTTCTCCCCTTCCGTGACTTACTTACTTTTTTTCACCACCTTCGCGCCGTGATCTGTTTGCTTTCGTTCCCTCGATGCATACGGTACAACTGAATCGTTCTCTTTCTCCAGCAAGAACAGCTTCTTTGTATCGTAACTTGCTTTCTCCTTACCGGGAATTCACCAAGAGAATAATGGGAGTAACTGTACAGAGTTCGGATAAACAAAAGATGAAATTAAATGGAACCGTGGGTTTTTAATTAAGGGAGTTGCCTACGCGATCGGGTTAATCAAACTACGAGGGGTCGCGAGATCAGTAGGGATTTCATTTGATCAAAATGTTGTTGTAATATAGTATGTTCGTAGCTAATTGTAAGACTGAACAGAGGCACGCGCTTTGAATCACCTCGTACAGGGCAAATCGAACAAAGTATGTTTACGTTCTAACTTTCTCGGCATACATTTGTCGTGATCATTGTAAACAGAATTCATAGAACATAAAATCGTTCGAACGCAATCTATTTACATTGTTCTTTCTCCTCGCGATCAATACGTGTTCGTCCGTAAAAAAAGGCACGCGAACGGAGTTATTGAATTTCACACGAAGCGTACAATCGCGTGCATAGATGGCTTCCCTCTGTTAAGGGAAAATGTATAGATGAAAGACCTCAATTACTCGCCTAATTCATTCGTGCTCCAATTTATACCCGCTTCGATAGCCTGGTCACAGCCCCTACTCTTGCGTCTAACACTCATTGCTCTACGTTTTCGTTTAATTGAGAAATAGCATCGTTGCAAGCAGCTGTACACGCGTTTCACCATAGTGGCCAACAGGTTGCCCAAAGGAGAGTCCTGAAACAAGGATCAAGTTTCCTGTAGCTTTACCGCCTGTCAGGATATCGCGTTTCCCCGTCAGCAGGCTGATTCGTACCGGAAACGGAAGCGAGCTACCTTTCCATCCACTAATATCCGAAGCAAACATTCTACGCCCGGAAAATGTACATTCGCAAAAGCGAATAACAGAAATTGAATTTTCACGAGGAAACATTATCGCGACGTGTATTCTCGTGTTGTTTATCCGTTAACGGAAACAGAAAAGTGCCGAATAAGGATTGTTAATCGTTTGTTTGCGAGGGAAACGATACACGCGATACGTAACACGCACGGCCAATAAGCAACTATGAATCAGAAACGAGCTTAACTCACGAAATGGCACATTTATTTCAAATTCCCAACAGCATTGTTTTCAATCAAAGTTTCAATCTGAAAGAAGGTCAGGTATAAAAGACAATTAAAACGAACAGGATGTACGATATCGTAACCCGTGAAATTATTATTACTCTCTTACAATATCTGTCTCTTTAATGTTCTCCTTGAGCTATAAACCGTCATTCGTGTTTGTACATCAAAGTGTCTAAAAAAGAAAGGAAAAGAGAGTAGGTACGAACCACTGTTCGACGCTCGTAAGGAATTTAAAAAAATCTCCGCGCGTGCGCTTTTACCCCTAGTTAATTATCTCGTTTCTTTTCCCACTATGTGGATTTTTAATGAACACCGTGGTGCTTTTCGATGATCGCTCGACAACGATCCACGCAACGATACACGACACGTTCAGTTCCCATTTTTTCTACTTCTCCGTTTGGCAGTGCGAAGCAGTTGTTTCTCACTTCACTTCTCTATACGTATTTTATATATCTCGTGTTTCGCTCCTAGCATACGCAATTAAATTACACCATGTGCAACAAACGAAACATACGTACGCAATAAAGTAATTATCCAGACCTACCAAAGTGGTACCTACTCAAGTTTCAGGTGTACGTGGAGAATAGGGTGGAGAGGATGGAGAAAGGTCAGAGGAATTCCACGCTACCGGGGTGCTGGCTCCCCTTAAAAAAAAAGAACCTACAAAACATATAAAAAAAAATCAAGCTTTCACATTTTGTCTAAGCACTAAATTTAAGAAATGAAATTAGAGAAGAATCTAAAATTAAATTTAACGCGTCGAGTGCCAAGATGAAAAATTTGATATGGCACTCAACGTTAACCTGTTTCGTTAAATTATCTAATTTAAATTGTAATAAATTAATTGGATAAAAAGATGAATGATCGTTCGCTTCAATTTTACTAGCACGACTCCGTCGAGCGTTCGAAGCGTTTCTTCTTTTTTTTTTTTTCTTTCTTGCTCGATTTAACCCTTGAGTACGTTCTATTCGTAGAACACGATAGTTGGCATGCTGTAAAGCGCGTGGATTTACAGCTAGCTCTTCTAGGGAAACTTTTGTCAAGGAAGAAGAACGTATTCAAGGATCAAGCGACGAACCCCGATCGGAATGAAGGTTTCTTCTCGACTTTTACTTGCTATATTTTCTTCTTTTTTTACTTTTTTCTTTACAAAACTTATCCACTACGATTTTTAATGCGTTAAGTGTACGCGAGTTCGACAGCCGAATCGATGGGGAAAGAACAAGCGATAATACGTTTGACGAACACATACGTTTTGTTTTCCGAGCAATCTGTGTATCTTTTCGACTTAGCGAACGTGAAAATTAAATTGAAAAAAAAAAAGAAGAAGATAAGAAAAATGATAGAAAAACGCTGGACTCTCTTTCTATCTACATTGAAGATTCATGAAATTATCATATTTGAAAAGTACACCCGGAGAAAGATGGAAAACGCGAGTCTCCTTCGAAAGAGAAGGGTTTTATCATCACTTCTTTCAAACCTTTCGAACAAACGCTAAGACAACACGCGGTTAACCCTTACAAAGGATCAATCGTTAACTTTTCAGTTCCATTTAATAATACCTTCCCAAAATTTGTCTAACTTTTCTTGTTTTCATTAAATTCGTTTGCAAAAATACCATGTCTACCAGCATTCTTCTTTCTCCCTTCTCTTTCTCTCTTTTTTTATTTTTTTTATATTTCTCTTTCTCTCACGCTTTCTCGCCCATCGTTTCTTTGTTCTGTTGTCTCTTTTCTGCTTCGAAGTTCGCGATTCACATTCGTTATCGATCGTGTGTCTCTTATTTACAGGATGCTCGAATTTATTCTACAACTATTAGATTCTCTCTTCCTCGCATACGATATCTTCCTATATCATTTTCTCTTTGTTTCTTTCGCACACGTTTTACACATGTACGACACGGTGGACCGATGAGAACAGCCACGAATTCTTGAAGTTTCTCTCTAAAATGAAAGGAAAAAGAAAATTAGCGATATTTATTTCGTGGCTGTTCTTCGAGCAGTGTCTATTGAAGGTATATATATATATATATATATATATATATATATACATATATATATAAATCTAATCGGCTTACACAAAACTTTACAACGTCTCGCTAAAATGTACATTGATCGTTTAACACGTTGATTGCCACAGTAAAATTAAGAATGAACTTTTCGAATTTTTTAAATTTAATTTCAAATCAATTCGGAACGCCGACCTCTATGGCAATCAATGCGTTAATTGCATAGTATCGGTCGGGTAGAAATGAAGAAACCTAAACGATCGATGTAAGAAAAAAAAGGAGAGAATTAGGGTTTGGACAGAATAAAGAGAAAAGAATTACCAACAAAAATTGTTTCTCGAATAGGAAATGAAAGAAAAATGCAAGCGTACAATGGTTGTTTTTAACTTGTTAACTGGATGATAAATGAATCATTAATTCATTTTCAGTCTAAAGATAAAATTAAAATCAGAATTTTTCAGTACATTAACATTCTGGATGTGGTCAATTACTCGAACGACGAGTTAATTCCTCTTCCTCAGTTAACGTGTTAAGTTGAACATAAAGGGTGCCGATACACTGACCGAGTTCTGTCTTTCCCCCCTTTCCGCTTCGATATTTCACCTTTTCTAATACCCGAAACAGAAATTTTCTTCGGTAAATAAAACGTTTCGAATCAACGAAAAATGCTATCGAAAGAACGAACTTGATCACTATCACGAATATCCATCTAATATTTTTTATATCTTTTCATAGAATTAGGTAATGCTAAACGCTAAACATAGGCAGTCTTGAGCGAAGCAAACGACGACGTTGATGCTTTCAGAATCTAAAAGCGAGCTCGATTGGACGAGCAACGAAAAAAAAAAAAAATTTCGTAATTCGAATAGAATCGAGTCAGAGAATTTATCAGCAACTCGAAATCTTTCGTTCTAGCCTAAATTTCCTATGCCACGGTTCAGTAACACGAGATCAAGCGTGATTCGAATGGACGAACCTCTCCCTCGGGATGTTCCACTCTCGCCAAACGCAAAAGTCCAATTAATTCTAATCGTAAGAAATAAAAACTTAACGCAATCTACCTAAATTAATTATTCTAAACCTAATTTCCCGAAATAATTCGCTGTTCATTTACGACTAAATAGCGAAGCGATATCCAAGCGATCTCTAACTGAAAGAAGGAAAAATAATTAGAGATATTGGTCCCACCCGTGATATAATACCTTTTTATCGATCTATCATCCTTAAATCATCGTGGAAGAAACGAGAGTGGAACCGAGAGGAAAGCACGATCGAATCGCGCCACCAAGTAACTCAATGAACACGAAACACGAACGCGTGACGAACACACTTGAGAAAAATCACAAGAAAACGCGAGTAACACGCAGGAGCCGTGTAATGGCACTGAGCAGAGAGGATGCCAAAGTAAATCAAGAGGAAAAAAGCACGAGCAAGTTTCGGTATAACGAGGAAAACGAACCGTGTCGGTGAGCAGTGAAAAAGAGGAAAACGAAAATGAACTCAATCGAGCTAAATTAAAATCGATCGTCTACGTGTTTCTAAGGGTTTTAACGGGCTCAGGGGGATGACGCTTGTATACATAGATATTAACTATACATGTACATGTACACGTACAAGGTGCACTGTTTAAACAGATCCATGGGAATATTTTTGAGACTATCGGTAACATTTGAAAAAGATACTTCGATTATATCACATTAGAAATTTTCTTTAAAATTCCAACTGCAAACTACGCCTTTCCCAAGAATCACTTAATTTCTCTCTGAACGCCAACAATTTTGTTTTAAGGACATTCGCGTGTATCCATTGAAACATAACACCCTGTACGTACACATCAAGATATACATACACACACACACACACACACACACACGTTTCGCATCATTTGTTCCGTCGCGTCGCGTCGTTATGTTTGTCGAATGGCAGTGCCTTGGTTCGCGTCCGTCGACGTAAAGGACTGGCAGTAGGCGCGTTTCTGGTTCACGCTAGAAGGCGAAGTATCATCGAAGGACGATGGATACGTCTAAGCAAGAACGATTCCACGTTAACTAGTTTTTTAAATCGAAATTACGATTACGCTTCGCGAACGAAGTAAGGCTTTGTAACATGATGTAAATGTGCCGCGGCACTCTGGCGACTGGCAGTGCTCGATTTTTGGCAGTGACGCGTTTCTTTCTTTATCGCCTGGCTCGTTCTTCCTACGTACCCATACGCGCGATCCCTTCGATCGGATAAAGGAAAAAGGATCTCCGTTCGCCTGTAATCGAAAAAGCTGTTCTCCCAAAACGGAAGGCTGCCCGTGCCATCACGGGCATTCTCTGTTTACCGATAATTTCAACTAACTATATACACGCTCGTGTCTAGGAAACTACAGCGATCGTCGATGGTTTCGTCGAGAAAAAAAAAAAAAAATAAAGGAAACGAAAACAAAACCGAACAAAGAAATTCGCGTACTCGAAGCAATCGAGTTACGCTTCGTACACATTCGCGGCGGCAACTAGAGATCTATAGTCGGGGGATTATACATATTTTTTTCTTTTAATCGTAATAGTAATAGTAAGAATAATTAATCGATCAATTAGCCTAGAGTTCTTAATTACAATCGTATTGGCAGTGTTTCTTAGCTGGTGTGTGTAGGTGTGTGCTTCTGTCCGTGTGTGTCTCAAGTTTCCCTTTGTCTCCTCCGATACAAAAACTTACTAACGTTTTCAAATTTTCCCCCCATTAAACCTCGAGAAAAAAAAGAAAAAAAAGAATTTTTATTCTAGCTACACAACACGTCGTCGACACGATTTCTTCACCCGTTTCTCGTTCTAACTCCTTTCCGTTTCTCTCTCTTAATTTACAAAGTATTCTGTTTTACCCACTAATTAATATATGTGTACACGCGCGATCTTGTGAAACGATTCCACGCCGCGAAAAAACGTACCTCTCTCTACGCGAGCTCGTCGTATCTACACCTATGAAAAATAGCGATCCAACACACACACGCACACACACACATATATTTATAAGATATATATATATATATATATCGGTCGTTCCATATGTTCCTCCTCTTCGATCCTCTTCTTTCCCTTTACTCGTGCGTTCCACGCTATTCTCCCGAGCCTATTTACAGTAAACTCCGTGGAAAATGTAACACAGCCATCGTGTTTTTATCCCTTTGCTATTCAGAGTAAGAACAGAGCTGTTCGTTACGTTCGTACAGCACGCGATGCATTCTTCTCTCGCTGCCAAATTCGTCTCCTGTCCGTTCCTCTTCTTCCGAAGTGGGGTGTATATTGGTACTTTTGTCGCAGGCATATTGATTTTCCTGCTCGTAGTCATCCGTATACCGAAATTCCGAAATTTCGTGTTGCGCAGAAATTTTGAACTGAGATTGCTTTCTTGTGATCGTATCGGTGGCCAGAAGATGAGAACGAGAGGGAAATCTTGACGGGTAAGAAAGAATCTCGTTTCTTGATACAGCGACAGGTTGATTGCATTGACATGCTGCACGTGGTACGGGCAGAAAGATAAAAATAGGCGACTATCTCGTACGCGAGAAATTGAACCGTCGTCGGGCACAAACGAGGCAAGCTCGTTCCTCTTCTTATCGAGCGTGCCTCGGGCCTCGAGGATCTCCCCCTTTGCTTTAACTTTGTTTTCTCTACAACATATTGCGGATAAATCTCGATAGAAATCTCGTTGGCGCTTCAGTCGTTCAATTTTCTCGTCGAATTCGAACCACTGGTCACCTTACTCGTTTCGATTCTTTTAACGCTTCCTCTTCCTTCCTTTATTTCTCTTCTTTTACGAATAAGATTTCCCTTACCTTTTCTTTCATATCACCCACACGTCCCCTCGTTCCTTTCGTTCTCAACGTACACGTACCTCTCATCCTTTCAGCAACCTGCACGAATTTCTACCGAGCTGAAGATCGAGGTAGATTCATCTCCTTGTGAAAGTTGGTCGAAGGTGAGTCGAAGAAGTTCACGCGTTCTTCTTATTCACCCCTTTTCTCCTCTCTTGGCGAGTTGGGGTATTTTAAACAGGGCCCGGAAGTGCCGAGGGGCCGGCGTTAGATATTAATTGATTCCTAAGGCCACCAGAGTGATTATCTCCTTACAATCGTTAACTAACACGTTTAACAGTTTGCATTTTTTTCTTCTTCTTCTTCTTTTTTGCGAGCCGAGTAATATAGTTAGTAAAAATCCTCGTACTTTTTTTTCGCACTTATTATCTCTTTCTCTTGTTTTTCTAGTGCAACTTCGCCGTCTCGTTCAATTGGTCTTGCACGAGGGTCAACGATATAAAACGTATCCACAATGAGGCACTTTTGTAGCCCAAGCCCAGCTCTTCCGAGTCCGACGAGTGTCGTCGCCGTTAGATTGCTCGACGCCACTCGTGGCAGGAATTGACCCCAACGTTTCGAAACTGTTAGCATCGATAGGCAACAAGAATAATCATTTTTTTTTTTTTTTTCATCGTCTATACACGACTACTAATATCACCTAACGATCAATGGGTAATATCATCTAGGCTAAATAAATTAGAATGTTTCTAATTATTCCCTATCATCGTTTCACTTCGGGTATCCTCTCTACCACACACGCTCCTCTGTCATTTTATTTGTCTTTCTTTCTTATTCAATTATTTTGTCCGTGTGCTACCTCTCGTGTTTTCTTTTGTTTTCCTCGAACACCGGTGCTGCTCTTCTTGGACTCGTCTATTTCCGTTTCGTTCCTTTCCTCTCGCAGACAAGGACGTCGTCGATTTTCGGTCCACTTATTCTCGACACGTTCAGGTTCCGGTTCCGGTTCCGATCCCGGTTTCGGTTATCTCGCCAGGCTCCTACAAACCAGCAGAATCCGCGATCACCCTGATACAGGGCTCGTCCTGTTAGTTCTCCGGCTTAGTAGTCGTCGCTGCTTCGTCACGCTTGTCCTCCATTATCGCGATCGGCATTATCACGAGTTCTTCACCGGTTTCCGGCGTTGTTTCACTCGTGTCAACGGCGATGGCCCGCTACTGATCGCTGAATAAAGGGCGAGGGTCACCTCCTCCGGATGGGCGGACGCCACCTCGCGTATACCTACGTTTTTCGTGCTTTGTACTTCGGATTCTAGTACCCATTCGTCTGGCTCGCTGGTAAACAATCGTATCAGACGTATTAAAATTCACGATCATATGGTAACGGCGAAATATTAGCTTTCAAAATACTTACATATCCGGAGGATACCATCGCAACAGTACTTTAGTCTTCCCGTCCATTTCTACTCTTCGAGCTAATACCTGCGAATAAAACGGTTCACAGCTATCACGAGGATTAACATATCGTAAGATGGGATTTCAGTATGGGTATTTGCATGCTGTTTTCTTTATTTAAAGACACTTGTCACTATCATATTCTACTGTTTCTTTCAATCGTATATCAAAGTTTATTTTGTAACAGTTTTCTTAGAAAGCAAGGGAAACAAAATTTGATGTTTTGTGATTCCCTTACTTGACTAGTTAGGGCCATCGAATTTCCTGGTGTCTCTGCTAATCGACCTTGCGTCCTCGATTTTGCCAGTTGCAGTAACCTATGCTGAAGACCTTCCATCACCCCGGAGTCGAAGTAATCGAACAGTCTCGCTGCAAAAGAGAAATTTCATCTATTTCTACCTATTGCCCTCTATTGTTCGTGTCTTTCCCAAATAACTATTCTTAGATAGGTGTACAGCTTCGTGCATAGATGATCGGGTTAACCTTCGGTTAAGATAAAGCCCCCACTACTCGTCCGACTCGCTCGGCATAGTTCGGCTCGAGTCGGCAATTAAGCCACGCCTCTTTCTATACACGGAGAAGAGGAAAAGCGTCGTTGCACGCGGCTATACAACTCGATGAGAGACGATACTTACCAGACCAAGGTTGCCGCCTATATCGTAGCCTTTTCCCGTTTCTTCTGACCAATTTTCCTCCGCTTTCGCAGCTCCGTCTGCCGCTGTTGTTGCTGGTTTCCACTTGATTGAAATGGCCGTTCACGTGCCTCTCCAGAGCGGTCTGTAAAAGGAAATTTGCCGATCAAAATCTGAACCTCCGACACTTTCCAGGGAAAGCGTCTTGTTCCGCCTTATCGTAGACGGTGGAACTGAATCAAAACAAAAATGTTCCAGAGTTACGACGATCATTGGACAGCAAACGTTGCATGATGCAACAATGAAACTAGATACGTTTTCAGTACCAGAATAAAAGTATGTGACTCATTTTGATAATCGATGGTCTAGAGAAGAAGGGACAGACAAAGACACGACCTGAGATCTCGAGAGGAGATATTGTTGCGAGTGGACAGTTGTGTCAGCTGTCCCTGGAAAATGCCAGCATATCGAAGACAATCGGTCCATTTGCTCGACTACAAAGTAACGGTTAAGACAAAAGACACGAGCTTTACCAAAACAAACTTTGATCGATCGATGAGAGAACAAAAAGTCGCAAAGGGTATCCCCCAAGACTGAATTTTCCGATAAAAATACGAAGCTTGATTACACGCGTCGACGTTCTTTGGGTCTTAACCGACACAGCTTCACTTACGTTCCATGAATGTAAACCGGAAAGTACGTCGGTTCCCTTTAACACCGTTTAACACTTTCCCGGCATGATGAACGCTTACCGCGTCATCCAATTCTTCTATAAATACTCATTTCTATTTGTTCTAACTTCTTTAAAAAGAGAAATTAATGAAAGGAGAAGTGAAAGAGATGGGTATCGTCTGACGATTCTGATCGTGAAAATGGAAGCCAATGAAAAATGAATAAAAATTATCGACTTTTGAGGAAAATATACGTTCGTTACGTATCCTTATTGACGATAAGAGGCAAATGGGAAAGTGTTAGCAGCGAAAAGTTTATCGACAAACATCAGTTTCGATCCAACGACCCAAGGTCGTATAGGTTCGTTGTAGCAGTCCCTCTTTTAGATGCTGGATACGTTACCCCCAACGTCAGGTACACCGGATCAAGGATTTAAACACAAGAAAAATATTTTTAAAAAAAGAAGTACATGGGATACACTGAACATCCTGACATCTGGCATATCTGAGAGCGTGCTCGTTGGATGCTTGATAACAGGAAAAACAAGTTCATTAGTTTTACATCGGTTTCACGGTAAGATACTCATAGATTTCCTATAGCAAAGTGACGGAGATAGGTCCGGGGATATCTTTTCTTTCGTGTTATTTTTCTTTTTTCTTCTTTTGTTAAATTGGACAGGCAAGTTAGAGAATGGTCGTCGAAAGTGACGAACGAGAAATATTATCGTTTACAAGCAGATAGAAGATACTGATGCGAAAGACAACGAGTTTGCGGAATTCCGTGGAGATCTTTCACTCTCAAGCACTGGTACTAACAAAAATGCAACAAACAAACGAATGAACGAACGATATTCCTCAACAATTCATCAATGACATTTTTGTTATAACCATTGCTTCAGGGTATTCCGAACGCATTTAACAATCACCTAAACGAATCACCCGAAAACAATTAGTTCACGTGGTTCATGCCAAATCTGACAAGCGTTTTAACTGTGTATCTCTAGAGAAACTGGTATGAAATTAATTGATTAGTTAGCGATTTACTGGGTCTGCCGGAAGATTCTGTCTGCCTTTCCCTTACTTACCTGATCACCATATCGACTGCTATCACTCTATTCTCTATTTAGAAACTAGAACTACATATGTAATTTGCTTCGACACTTTTGTAACTCCAGAATCAAGCGGCCCTGTTTGTAAACACAATGGACTTGAAATGAGAAAGTTTACCCCCTCTATTACAATCTTTCCGTTACAACAAACAGACAAATTATTCCGACAGACTTGATGATGCATGTGCGAGCGAATGAATTGGATCAGGAAGGATGCAGGGATAGTGAGTTATAAAAAGACAGATTTTATATGATGATAATTATTCCTGAATGATTTTCCAACGATGGTTGAGAGACCATTGGAACGACACCGTACCTGAGAGCTGAATCTGCTTCCGCAGCCGTCGACGATGCACCGGAATGGTTTGTTGCCACCGTGAGACAAGACGTGTCGTTCGAGCCACCTTCTTGAACATGAACTCCTTCCTTGCACCTTGCAGCCCTGCCACTGGCAAACGAAATTGTCGCCACCCGTTTGCGTGTTGATGTGCGCTGCCTGCGAACCAGATAAAACAATGCGAACTGAGTAAACCCTACCATCTCACATCCTTGTTCAAATGTTTTGTTTCGATCGTTCGTCCAAGCCTGGCGACGCCGATACAATGAATACAATTTATCGATGAGTCAAAAGGACGATGACGCAACGCGCGACCGATAGCTACGAAAATTTCGTAACATCGATTACGTGGACGAACGAAATTGGGTCTCGATGCGCGAAAAATGCGAAACGCGACGCATTTTGATAAATCAATTTTTCTTATCGAAACGATAATAGCATCGATATACCTGGAGGTGTTCGAGAAGTCCGCTGCTCGATTCGAAGCTCTCCTCGCACTTGTCCCATCGGCAGACTCCGCTATCCGTCCCCTGTTGCCTGTCCTTGCCCGGTTCCCTCGCAGGAAATCGTATGGTGGTGGGCGCCGAGAGTATCGGCGACAAGGATGGTTTCGATTCGCTGCTCCTCGAAGAGTCCTCCTCTTCCTCCTCGGCGTCCTCTTCGTCCGCTGGGCTCACTTGCGCCTCCTTGCTCTCCGTGTTCTCCGGTACCGCCAGCCTCGACAGAGGGTGCTCCTGATTGCCTTGAGACCTCAGGGAAGCCAGGATGGTGCCGCAGCCGTTCGTCAAGTTGTTGTTCTCGTTCACGTGCGGTTTCGAAAGGATACATCCCTTGAAGTCGACTGGACCTACCACCGCCGTCGTCGACTCGCTGGTCAAAGAAGGTGCAGGCGTCGAGGGTGGCGAACTACTCTTAACATTCGGACTCACTTCTGAGGTCAACCTATACGAGGTAACAATATAAAAGGGATTACAGTAATGGCCCTTTTGAAGTTTGCGGTTTGCCACCTTTCCCTTTCGTTGATAGGATGCTCGTGAGAAACATCGAGGCTGAAAGTTCTTCACCCGATACAGATAATAATAAAAAAATAAGGATCATACATAAGTAAACATGAAAAAGAGATATATTGGTTTGCGTACCTCGACGAACATAGTTTCAACCGTTACGGGTAAGTATTGCGATTCGCAACGATCTGGGCTGAATATCCGGTTAAGGCGCGTCGTACCTGACAACCTTGTGACCTACCTGAGGGACGATATCTTGCAACTCGGTATGTTCTTCAGCACGTCGTTCGAGATGGGTAAGCTGGGCACTGGCTTTGGCAACTTCTTATCCATCTTACCGTTGGTCCTCGGTACGATCATAGGCGGAGGTTTCTTCGTTGGCGGCGGTGACATCGTCAGACCTCTCACTTCCCAATCGTTGGTAGAGACGTTCCGACTGTTCGGCAACACGGTACCCAGGTACTTGGCCAGTCCACCCTTGTTCCTCTGCACCGTTGGGGGCCTACGAAATTCCGACGAGCTCTTCGCCACCAGCACCGACATCGCTTCGCTGTTCTTCTTTGTCTGTACGTGGACATAGACGTGGCCTATGTCAGGAATTTCGATCGATAGGTAGGGAAAGATTCGTGAAACGTTTCAACGAATTATCTCTTAAATACAGATTGACAGTGAACATTGGAAAAACTGTCAAGGTTACGAATCTTTCCCTGTACCTATAAGAACAGCTCTGTGGGTTACAGACGAATGGTAACAAACCTTCGGTTGTTGTGGCTTGATCTGAGTTTTAAAATACTCGGTGATCTTCCCCTGAGTTTCGTGATGATGATGAGCGGCGTTCGGTTTGCCGTTGGATTTGATGGTTCCTCTGAAAGTCGGGTCCGCGGCCCCGGACCTAGGGAGAGCGCCAGCCTCGGGCTCTCCCTTGTGCCTCTTGTAGGTGGAGCAAGCGGTTGCCGCCAGCGGCGGGGTCCAGGGCCATTGGGGCCTGGTACTGATCTGCGAGGACGGCGCCAGCTTGGGTAGGGACGGAAGTGGACTGGCAGACGCGCCACGTATCGCTACCCCCTCGTCGCTACTCGTGCTGCACGGCGAACCAGGCTCCGTGATGTCGCTGGTACCGCTGCTACTGCACTCACCGCAGGACACTGCGACGCCACTGAAAACGCATTAACAAGCAACGTTAGATATCTTCTCGAGGACGTTCATTAGTATTTCGAATAGAAGTGGCTACGTAAAAACGTCTAATTTTAAAGGATATTTCAAGTGACTAGTTCCATCGCTAACGGTGCTCCGAGATTTCGATCGACTTTCGTCCTGCAAGGAACAGACTGCGGGGAATGAGAACATTTACCAGGGAAATTGGACGTTTACCGTGTAACGATATTACCGGCTGAGCAAATCTAATTACAAGCTCGGGTTAGACATCGGCAATTGACCCGACGCAGTGTCGCAGACCGTATAGTTCCATGATTTACAAGTGGCAGGGACCGGTGCTTGCAACATGCTGATTAATTTTCTGGTTACTTCAAGCTATATGAAATTTTATTAATTTACAGTTCATTCAAAATTAAGTCAAAGACATTTGGAATGAAATTCATTTAATAGAAAACGATGGTTTCGCAAAATAAAACACTTGCCGCGTCTTAGACGCGTACAAGGAATTCCTGATTACCTCGCGAAACAGAAAACCTTGCCGGATCGGTGCGTGCAGCTAAGTTACGCGAAAGCTATTGCGAAAAGCATCGTATGTCATGGCATGCCAGTTCGCGTTTCGCAGCTGAAAAAATGCATGTTGGAATGAAGTTTGCACCGATCGAACGCGCGTTCAATCCTGTTATTTCCGCGACCCAAAAGTAAAATAAGTAACACCGGTTCGGTCTGCAACTTTTGAAAATCTTTCAACGCGACCAACCTCATCCGTCTTCCGTTCGGAGGACAATTAAAAAGCAAAGCCTTTTCTCTGGTACCAGTACGTTTTACTCGCTCCTGACGAATAATTGCATTGCGTTCGGGTCGAACGCGTGCGTGATACGCCGATCGATACAAACCGCGATAACGTAACGGGGCTTTGACCTTTTTCTCTCGTTCCTTTGCTACGATCGAAAAATCTTGCTACCCTATTTCAGCCAACTTAATCAATGGACAATGCGAACGATTGTTTAGGATTTTCAGGGATCGATAAAGCGCAATCGCCTTAAGTGAGTTTGCTCGTTAGCCGTAAAACGCGATCCTGGTTTTCCTCGAGGAAAAATTAGGGACAGATAGAGAAAGATAGGGGGGGAAAAAGGAGGACGCGCTCGGTCAGCGTTTATTCGAGTCGTTCGCTCGATAGTTTTCGCGGCTTGGAGATATTTTCGGAGTTGCCGCGGCCTCTCGACGTCACCGGAGAAAGAAAGACACTGACCTTTCCACATTACGATTCCTTTCCAACATTGCGTTTACGCAACGACGCACTCCTGGTCGCCAGAGAAGCAGAGGCCAGTCGAGAGGAACAGAGGAGGCGCGGTCGTTCGTTAAACCCCGGCCCGTTGAATGACGGTCATTGTGCCATGAAATTCCTCTTTTTATCGATTCACGAATCTCTCTTTCGGCTCGACTGGGACACCTCCTTCCTTCCTACCTGCCTGCCTACCATACCCTATTCTACGCCTTCCCAATCGTTTATCTTTATACCAAAACCGCATGTCAGATCAAACTTTGCAAACTATCCTACTTACGGACAGTTCGTATTACAATTTTTCATTTTTATCGCATTACCGATTAGTTAGAATCCTAGTCCGCTGTTTAGAGCGATACCAAAGTTAGCGAACAATTCCTTTCGAAAAACACACCTAAGATTCTGCTCAGGTCGTACAAGAAGGAAAGACGAGAACGGTATAAACATTTCGTCGACGACCGATAAAGTTTGGCTCGTGTTGCGAAAGCAGAAATAAAAGAAGTAAACAGCGAGCAGGAACGAATCGATTGCAGCCGGACGTTCGTTCGATGCGACGAAAGAGTCGAACATGCGCGCGTTTGTTTACGATTCAGGAAAATTTCACTTTAAACGGAAGTGATAAAAGCTTGCGGTGAATCGATCGTTTTGTCAATCAATCGGAGAGGGAATGATTTTTCGAAAGATCGACGAGATTAACGCGGATATCGGATCGCGAGAGGTGCCGTAGATAGTTCCTCTGGATCACGCTACGATTACATTGTCCTTGCAGGTGGCTCCTCCGCTCGGAGGTGCACCAAAGCTACGTCATTCTCTCACACATCCACCTTGTAGTATTCTTCCTTTCTTTCTTATTTTCTTATTTTCTTGCATCCTTTCACCCTGTCTCTTTCCTCTAATACCACCTTTCTCTGTCACGCTTTTACTTACTATTTACCAGCAAACATTCTTCTTCCCCACGTTACCTCGTCTTTGCGATCTTTTCTACACCCACGTCATTTCTTTTCTTTACCCTCCTCTCCCGATCGTCCGTACACAACGCGCAATGGTTGATACGAAATTGCGCACTCTTGCTCGCTGAGAAATCACGAAAACACCGGCAACGTGATATTCGTTGCTTTGACTTTCGTCGACTTCCAGATCCTTCTGTTCACCGCGAACAACGGAGCCGAGTCATGGCACGTGCAACGAGTCTTTGTGAACGACTTTCGAAACGATTGCGCTGCTAAACGAATCGTTTTGCAAGCTGAAAGCTTCGCGTATCTTTCGATTACAATTCGGAAGTGATTTTTCGAAAGTTAATAAATATTTTCAATTTAAATAATTTCAACGAGTCTCCATCCCTTACGTTCAATCAGCAGTTCCTGCTTTGCATCCTCTTGTTAAGCCTTCCTTCCCTGTGTCGCGGCCTCTTACCCTCCAAACACCCTCCCTTCTCTTTCTCGCCGGAAAACTACATCTCTGTTTTATTTCATCGTTCGACCCTCCCTCGTCCATGCTCCTCTTCCTCGTTCTTGGATGGAAAAGCATCCTTCCAATTCCTCGCCGTCCTTCTCTTTTCTCTCTTTTACGGGATATATTCCTTCCATCTTTCTCTATTCCCTTTTCGCCTTTCTCGTTTCTGCTACGTTCCCTGTTTTCCTCTCTCCGTCACCTCGGTTAGCTTCGTTTGCTCGCGAGTACGTTCCCCTTCTTGGTGAACGGGCCGTGAGCTTCGGAGTGCAGCGATGGGAATGATGCCCTCGCACACGACCTCTTCGTCGCTGCTCGATTATCGATAACGAGGTAACATCGATCGGCAGCGGCCTAACAAATTGAAACGCGACAAACACACGGGGAGGACAACTTTTTAATCGGAGAAAAATGATCGCGTCTACCGATTACGAGTGATCGCAATTATGTAGAACGCACGGCCGTTTCCAGTGGGGCGGTCAGCGCGTCGACAGGCTGACTGGCGCGTTAAGACACATTATAATCTCGGTTATTAATTAACTCGATTACCTTTTTCTCCTGCTATTCTTTCAGCTACCCGATTCATTCGAAGCGATGATTACCGATAATATCTTTGAATGCGTTGATTGGCACAGCAGTTAAGGCACGCTGTAATTGCAATTATGCCGAATAAGATCGTTTCATTAGTAAATCACGAGCTTTCCGCTTAATAAGTTGAGTAATTATTAACACGTTAGCTGACGCAGCATTCGCGCGCGCCCAGTTATATTTGCAGACTGATTTCGTAAGAATTATGGCAGAGTTCGATCGTGCTCGAAAGAATTTCCTTGTAATTTCCATGCAATTTCCTCGTAACGTCTAACGTGTATTTTCAACTTCTCTAATGTACCTTCCGACGTGCAATTGTAGCTTCCAGCGCGATGATTACGCGCACCTTTCTCCTTTCCCTCGCATTCTTGCCAACAGGTTATCATTATATTGTACCGTTATCGCTAAATAAGCGGCGAAAAAGGGAAACAAACTAGGAAAGGACTAATCGCATCTTCCCTGTCGTCTGGCAGTTGATCGATGACGGGTTTCGTAGCTACGTTTGAATCGGTCCCATCGCTAGCGCGTATGCGCGCGCACATTCTCCTCGTCTTTGTTGAACAGGCATCGGGAAAACAGTGTTTCATCGTCTGTCTCCTTCTTACTCTGCAACTCTATCGTTCCTCCTCGACGCCGGAAATGCACGCTCACCTAAATACCTCCAGAATTATATTCGCAACCAGAAGCGACCGCATAGCCGGTAAACAACGAACCACCGCGTTTTCCATCCATACAAACACCTTCTTCTCAAACATTTCCATATTTCCCGAATTTTACTCGCAACATCGTTCACAAGATTTACTGTATTTCGATCGGTATCCTGAATCCTCCCCCGTTTTAGGAAGAGGTCAATCCCCGACTAGGGTCGTCGGCCATTTTGACAGACCACCCCTGCGCTCCACCGTTCCATCTTTGTTCCCCTCCAAAAAAAAAAAAAAAAAGAAAAAAACCTAAGCAGACGTCGCATTATTCGATTTCGTTTAAATTTTTCATCAGAGCACGCGTCGTACAGGAACTTCACCCTCGATAATCCCGTTCGTATTTTCGCCCAACATCGAGGCATCCATTTTCGCAAGACGAAAATCGCATTTTCTCGAGGATAAGCCCTGCAAGTTCTCGAGGGTGCTGGACGGACGAGCAGAGATGTTCGTCAAACTGTATCTAGTTGAAACTAAAGTTTTGGATGGGAATAGAGGACGTCGTTAGGGGTGGATGATCTTCGACGTTGCATAACTGACCTGCGGCCATGAGAACGCGCGCATAATATTGACAAACACCCTCGTCCCTCTGAATAACACGAATCCACGAAAGGATGAAATCCTGCTGAATTCGCAGTATGGCTTATCGTAATTTCCTGGGCAGAAACGAAATTCATTGGACGTCGCGACTACCCTGAGGTGAACTTATTAAACGATCATTAACCCTGAGCATCTTTGAAGTTCTGGTCAGTTTCAAGGAACAAGGATCAAGTTCTCCGACAATTTCTTTCGATCACAGTCGCAACGACAAGTAAGGTTGCCTTTGATTATTATTCATCCTCGAGGTAAAATCTTCTGAAGGTATAGAAATAACTTTTAGTAGCAGGAAAGAACTAGGAAACTTTCGACAGGTCAGTCCACCGATCAAGGTTCATCGTTCGATTCGATTTAAAAATAACCAATCGACGGAATCGATTAGCGTAACGTGAAATTCTTACGACAACATTCTTCGTATAATGGATAATCTCAAATCCACGAATTCTTTCAAACAGTCTACTAACGAATAACGAATTAACCATTGAAATGATAATGAACGCTTGCAGTAAGTTCAGACGCGGTGTAATTTTATAGCCATCGACGTTTTGAATGGCGACCGAACAGCTGGCGTTTCAAAAACAATTCCCCCCAGCGGAGGGTAATTTCAGCGACATTATTGCGAGCAATAAACAACAATCCTGGCCATCCCAGTCCAGTCCAAGTCCCCGACGATTGCTTTCGGGGTAATACCTCTCGCTGCCTCGAGTGGGACGGTGCTCGAGCGAATATTTAAATGCTTCTTTGACCGGGGTAATATCGCGAAACGACTTCAGACTTTGAACTCGATCTCGCTGAAAGGAACGTGTTTGCCCTTTGAATCGTTTCTGCTGTTGGCCGAGAGGAAAGCTTGGATCGTAGCTCGTTGCCTCGTGGGAAACGCTCGATACACCGTTTCGATCGAACAGACGGTTTAATTGCTTCTTTCGCTGTGTACGCTTCCTGTTAATTGGATTTAACACTACACGTCAGATTCGCGGCAACGTTTCGCGTTTCTTCGATGTGATAGCGGATTAGTACTGACACTCGAATGAAACTTTCAAGCACCATTAGGATCGATAACTTCCTGGCACATTTCTGAAGAAAAAAGAAAAAGAGATATAAAGCGTGGGCGACGAACGATTATTATCACCGTAGGTCGAATGGGAGCGGCATTCGGGCCATTTTAATTCGTTAAATTAATTCGTGTCGGCCGCAAATTCGCAGATAATTATCGAACCCTCTCTGCGTATCGCAGCGCGTATACTATCGTTAACAGCCCGTTATTCGCGGAGGGCACGCCATCGAGAATCGTAAACGGGCGAGGAAAAAATGGTGCGTAACTCGCGCCCTTTATTAAATACGCTGCTGTGCAATGGCCACGGAGTAATATTAGTCGGGTGAGGTCGTCGACACGGATTATAACCCGGGTTGGAGCTTACTTTCGCCACCGTTTCGCCAGTTACGTCGACTCGCGAAGTGGTCTAGATTTAGTGATCTCTAAATTATCCCTCCGCTTCCTCGAACCAAACTCCCTCCTACCACTTGGAATTCCTTCCTCTATTGTTATCGGGAATCGTGTAATTTTGCGGTGTTGAATTATTACTAACAATAAGATTGAAATAGTAAAATAATATATCTTGAGTAAAAGCAAAAATGCCCAACGTTTGTAGAGACCTAGTCTAAACAAAGGTGATAGAAGGACAACCAGATGTGTCTGGATTTTGTCACGCGAAGTCAAGAGACTGCATCGCCAGACAGGGCTATAAACAGTTTTGAAAAGAAAACCAGAGCCCAGCTTTCTTTTGGGTGTTCGAGTTAGTCGTATTCTAGAATTTCAAAAAGCAAGACGTGTTTTTTCTGAGCCGTTAGAATAAAATCAAAATATACAAAATTAACTGTTTTATTTCCAATATGCTGATGTTCCAAATACATATAGAAATCAACGTCAACAGGATAAATAAGGGCGGTTCGAACGAACCGTGAGTGTCGCTCGACCGATTTCCCTCTGGAGGAGCCGAAACGGGGTTGGTGTCAAGGGTCACCCATACACTGCATTAAGTCCTGCGATCTATTATCGTGAAAAGGGACGGGGAAAAAAGCAGAGAACCAGATAAGAGCGAAGTTTCGAATTTCAACGTTTCTCTTGTGAATCGTTGCTTGACGAAGGGAAGAAGGGACGCCAGGAGCGAGGCGAGTTTTCTTCTTCCTCTCGCGACGGACAAACGCGTCGGAATATTTCACGGTTTGCCTGACTCTTGGCACCGCGACAACGCTCCAGAATTAAGGTGTATCTCGTCCACGTCGTGTTACGTCGTTTATCATGAAAGGTTCTAGTTGCAGCCTGGTCCGCTGGCTTCTGTTACACAACCCGAATACTTTACTCGAGTACTGCTGATAAGTAATTTTATCGACTAAAGGGGCAAATTTCATTTGGAGAAACGAATTCGAGTAACCGAGTACCCTTTGGCTTATAATCTCGACAAGGAAAATGTGCGCGCGACCGGTCGTCGAAATAGGGTGGTGAAAGAGGAGAAGACTAGCCAGAGACAGGAACAAGAAGAAGAGAAACACGGTTCTAAGTATAGGGAGACACGAAGAGAGGAACGAGAGGCTAAGGCTGCAACGATCATGGCGAATACCAAGTAGCGAACCTGCGATCCGTATGCAACGAACGCTTCGCTGATGCAGATGTCGATGCAGTTAACGATAACCTTGATCGAACCACGAGATCGATACGCGTCGTTGAAAAAAGTAAGAATTTATTAATATAAACACCTTGTTCAATCGAAACAGACCGATTCCCATTTCCCATTCGCTTTTTGTCCATTCGAAATAAATAAACGGGATCAAGGGGGGGATGATTGCTCGATACTTGAAAGACGATTGCTCTCTCATCTTGGCGAGCTAATTGATCGAGTCGATTGTTCTCGAGGAGCAGAGGTAACGAAGAAAGAGGGAACAAAAGGGTTGCCATGGCTCTTTGTAAACGCTCTTTTACCATTTAAATCGAACGACAGGAGTCGAGGAGAGTAGGTATCTAGCGGGATGAAAGAGTAGCGTATTATTTCGAGAGAAAGGCCTTTGTTCTGAAAGCGGAGCGGAGGAACCGCGGAAATGACAGGTACAATTACTAGAAGAGGAAAGGCTGTTTCGTAGAAAAGTTATCGCAACACCTGGCCTAACGATTTCGTCACAATCGGCTCTTGATAATCCCCGATCGTTTCGTATCGAGCTGTGAATCAGGCAAGGACGTACCGATCAGGAAATTACCGTAACGAGGCTTATCTTAATGCCATGATTTCACGGTGAATTTCAATCATACTTATCGCAGCGTATCGTGATTATTAGCGTCGTTTATTACCACCGCTCTAAACCCGTCTTTATCATCGACCGATCGTTACCCTCCTCCAGACACGCTCTCAACTTCCCGTTTCTCATCTCGTTATTCTCGCCCGCGAACCAACGTGAAACACGTGACATCCGCTTCAACGGTTACCGAGTACACTCTCTATCTCTTATTTCGTCCTATTACGCCAAAAGGCGAATACATTGTAATTACCTGTAATTTTACTTATTACTTTCTCACCCGATCGCTCCCTCCGTTCGATGGACTTTTTATCTCTTTGACAGATGCCTTCATTGTTTAACCCCTCGCCTTGTTATTTTCTCAGCAATTGCGCCCGTCAGACCCAACTATTATCGCTACTGTAACGTTACGAAAGGCGGACGAAGAAATATCCATACCTTGCGTTTAACGACGCTCGAGTATTATTGTACGGAGGGTAACAGAAACAGGTGGTCGAACCTTGTTTCTACAAAAATAAACTGGTTAACAGCGATGCGAAACGATAAATGAAGCGAGTATCTAGATAAATGGAGCGGAGTGTTTCGCGGAAAGAGACAGTAACCACGAAGAATCTCACTTTCGGCGGGTAACCGTTAGCGAGATCGCGGTACAGGTAGTGAGGTGAGGTGCGATGCGTACAGGTGCGCCGACGCGTCGCGTCGCGACGTGGGCGTACACGCGAGTGCTCTCTGGACACCTCGTAACCTGTTATAACGGAGACGCGTTTCTGAGTAGCGATCGCGTGATCGGATCATCCGATAATTCCGATGACACTCGAGAACGAGTTCACTCGTCCGAAGACATTTTATATACGAAAGTTTCCAATTAAAGCCTCCCTTTTAATTTACTTTCAAACATATTCCATTCGGCAACCCTTGCGTTACAACAGACTTTATCAGACGGTTCCGACCGTTTCCATCGATCCCTCTGCTATCTCTCCTTTGTCGACGAGAGTTAATAGACCCGAAGGCCGAAAACAAGCGAAGGAAAACGACAACGACGATTTCCATTATTCCCGCGTCACGTCGCAGCCGTTACCGTTTGCCTCGTTCGTCGAATGGGACTTGGACGATAGCGGCCCGTGAAAATGAGGAACACGGGACGAAGAAGACAGGAAGCTAAAGGATCGAGAGAAAGAGAGAGAGAGAGAAACGCCTTCGATTTCGCCAACTTTTCGCGCAAAACTCGCGTGAGGCTCCGCCATTAAGGACGATTTGAATACAGCCGGAAAAGGGCGAGGCGCCGAGGGGCGTCGCAACGACCTCGAAAAGCTTCTCGTAAACGTTTAATCACCCCGACTACCCTTCTGCTCCATCCCCCTCCGTATCTCTTCTTCTTCGCGAAAATCATCAACTGATACGGTTATTTTGTAGGAAATAAACGTTGACACGGCTCGGAATAAAACAACGTCACGTATGGGTACCTCGAGGCAGATATTTACGTCCTTTTGGTGTTTCCTGTTTTACAGAGGATATCAACAGTCGGAAATACGAGTTTTCGTTCGCGATATTTTCCCGGGGCAAACAAGCTGGCCGGTTTATCAGGTGAAAAGATCCGAAGCGACGAGTTTCGGCTGGTTAAGAGAAAGATCCTTCAGCGTTGCCTCGCTGTTTCCCGTACACAGCAAGCAAGGTCAGAATCATTGCGCGAGTCAGCGAGTCAGGGAGATAAGCAAGCGATACGGACGAGTAATCACGGGGGCTTGGCTTGTTTTTCCTCGAGAACCAGTCACGGTTTCTTTCCTGACGCAACACCGGGAAAGTTAAACCGACTGTTCGCAGCTAATTCAACTCATTTACACGTGTACACGCATAACGCGTCTCAACTGGAACAGGTTTACTTTGAACTCTGCGCACCTCTTAAGATTTGCACGTTAATGATTCGACTGGCAGCATCTTTCCGAGATACCTGCGCGCACAGTTCTATAGATTTGTGCGAACGTTGGGAAGGTGTGAAATACGTATCGCTTTCAAAACGATACGATTCGATCCGCGCGGTGATCGTTCACGGTGTCGAGCTCGTTCAGAATCTTGCGGTCGCGATCTCCAGAGGTGTCCGGTTCTCCTCGACCGATGGACGTCTTCATCTGGGAAGGTCCGCTAACGAGATTCCATCGGTAACCGCGTTTGCTTCGAGTCGCAAGTTCGTCTGTCGGGTCCGCTCGTAAAACTGGACAGCGGAATCGCGAGCACGGCGAGCTTGGAAATAATTCCGCTCGATGTTTCGTATATAATCAAAGAAATTATTACGTCCTCGTCACCGTATGTCCGACATATCTCTCTTATCTCGCGGCGATCGCTTTTATACAGCGCGAATCAAGTTACCTTCTATGAAAAAAGTGGATTATTCATTGATCCACCTAATGCATAATGAGCTGGTGGCGCATAAAGGAGATAAATGAATCGCTACGATAAATCCGAGAGAAAAATAATGATCGCGTCCAAGCAGAAATGTATATGGCGCGGGTCTGCCGCATATCCCCGCAAAAAGGACTATCAAGCTCGATTTCGATGGCCCTTTCTTTATAAACACGTTATTCCGGTCTCCCTCTTTTTTCTTCTCTACCCACCGATCCTCCAACAGCCCCATCTACGCCAGTCGACAGCCTCGTGGCCCGCCAAATCGAGTCTCTTTCGACTTCGACACACTAACCTTGTCCCAAACTTTGCCCGCTGCGATCTCCTGGCAAGGGAAAAGGAGAGGACACGCGAACCGAATAGGGGAACCAAGGGAACATACGCGACATCGACGCGACGCGTCGCGGCGCGGAACGACGCGACGCCTCGAGTTCCTGTCGTTACTCTCTGCCTTGCCGCGCCAGTTCGAACCCCTCCCATTTCGACGCCCCTGCTGCAAAACTTCCGCGCAAGTTCATTGTCGTCAGGACGAACCTTGCCATTGGCCGGGACGTACAGTGTGCCAGGGACGGGCAGCTGACGCGGAAGACCCGTCTCACGAATCAATGCAATTCGCGTTCGAACCGACACACGTTCCTCCGAGCAACTCGAAACGAAAGGTGGATGAGTCAACGATTCTTTTGTGACAAACCAACGCTGAGAAAGCTTTGATCCGACGTCGTATAAATTGCGTAAAATGAAAAAAAAAAAAGAAAAGAAAACCCACAGCTCGATCGTAGGATACTTGCGATTCTCCGAAGATGACTACCTCCCAGAATCCTCGCGATCTTGAAAAGTAGTTAATTACACACCAATAAACTCGTTCCCCTGTACAATTCTCGTTAGCATCGAATTGCTCGTTAACTCGATTCCATAGCTTCCAACTGCACGCTAGTCGTACCTGATATTCAACTTTTTATCCATCTTCAAGGAAAAGGCAAATTAACATTCCGCGTTGAAACTAAAAGGCAACGCTGAAAAATTACATAATACGTTTGATAGTTGCCGAGTACGTATCGGTAAACTTACTAATATCTTAGGAATTAAAGTGAAGAGGAAGGGAAGCAAAAGAAATCCGTATCCTGATGATCGTAAGTAATTGCACGAGCATAGAATCACAGCTCGAGGTATTTATAAAAGCGTACAGGTTGGTTAGCCTTCGCAGATATCGGTCGAGATCGTGGCGGAAGGACGTGGAACGGCATCCGGAAGTTGCTTCTTTGCCAACCGTCCCCGGACATCGTACCCTCGAGACTCGGCTGATCGATCGACTCGTCGACGTTTTATTAAGGTCGCATCACGATAATCGAGGTAAGCAGAAGAAAAAAGAGAAGCTTACGACGCGGGGTACGAGACGTTCGTCGACGGACTTCGATGAAAATATCGAAATCCGTAAGCAGGCCACGCAGGTACTCGAGGGTACTTGAAATATTCCTAATAATTTTTGGGAATATTATTATGGACGGAGTAGAAGCTCGTCAGGATGAGAATAAATGAAATTCCCGTTTGTAAGGCGATAAACCGAGTGTACGTTCCGAGTCACGTTGCCAATACAAGTAAATAACGTCGACGACGCGCGGCGACTTGCTTAGAGAAAGGAAGTTACGTTTCCTCGGTTTCGTATCCGTGGCTCGTGCATGCCTCGAATTCGAAACGACACGGGGTCAGGACCCGGAAGATCGTAGATAGCCCTTGAATTTTCAAACACGCCAAACCTGATCGCAGGATGGATATCTTCCTGCCCCGTTCCATCCCTTTCATCCCTCCTTCATCTCTAGCGAACGTTTCGAAACCGTTCTGTTTCTTCTATTTCACGCGGCCTCCTCGAACGACCGTCTTATCATCTTTTCATCGAACCGATTCGAACTTCGTAGATTTTGAAATGGAAAGTTAAATTAAAGAGATTTTTCTTCTTTCCTATTTAACTTTGAAGAAAATTGTAAAAAACCGAAGGGAAAGTGATGCTGGTAAAAATAGAAAAAAAGAGAACGTGCAGGAACAGCTGCTCTTCCTTAAAACGCTCGAAAAGGAAGATCCGAACGGGAATGGAGGGGGTGGCTTTATTGGTTTAGGGTAGCTGGAAAAACGAGGGTACGAACGCGTCATTGTTCCATCGATGCTCGTGGAACTCGATTCAAAGTCTCCTAGGTTACTTCACTATTTTTATTACTTTCAACGCTGTATAAGTGTTATGCATAAAGTACAGAACGTTGATAATTAGTTCCTTTCGCTCGTTAAAATACCTAATGTTACGGCTTGCAGCCTATATCCAGGTCAGGCCAGGCGATAAATCAGCAAGAATTGTTTATTACCGTCGCTTAAGGGCTATGTCGCCAACGTTCAAGACTTTAGACTACCAATAAATTAGAAACTTCTTTGCAATAACGGCAAAATTAAGTACAACGGGACGACATTCACTTAAGGATTTTCGTATGATTGAGAATCAACCCCTTATCGAAACATTAAGAACACGATCAGAGACATACTTCATAACCATACCAAACTCCTGGACGAGTCCTGCCGGAATGTACATGAAAGAAAGGCTCTCTCTTTCGTCCACCCTTTATACAGCACGATCGATCGATGGTACAACTCGTGGCAACCTTTCGAAATGGTTCACCCTCCTCGGAAACAGCTGGCTCTCGTCATCCATCAACAGGGTGGTGGAAATCGTGGAAATTCACGGGAGACGAGTTTCCGTTTTCAACCTCCGTCAAACTTTACCAACGAATCTTTTTCTTCTTCACTTTTCCCTATTTCGAATCGACCAACTCACCCGGCCTCATTCTCGGGTCACGTGTATCACAGAAACCTTGCACTTCCGTTTTCCAAACGTTATAACCACTCTTTCACTTTTTATATTAACTAACACACTGGCTGAAGGAAAAATTATCACGAATTTTTCAACCCTCTAGCGCACGCGCGAGATGAAAAAATTAAAAAAAGAAGAAACGGACGGTTCATGGACGATAAACGGCGTTCAACGGGAACGAGAAAACTAGGTTCTCGTGCTAGAAAATCGTAGGCACGTTCACGACCCCTGGACGAGTATCCTATCCGAGAGCGGGGCACGAGGAAGACTGGAACGAAGAGCAAATTGTAGGGGTCCGTTTGTGGCGCGTACGTGACGGGGTGAACAGAGTTTCGTCGGTGGTGTGTTCGTGTGAGAGAAGAACGGTGGGGAGGTAGGGTCGCGAGGGGCAGAGGGGAGGGGGTGACGGTGACCCGAGAGGGTCCCCGTTTATCCTACGGTGTCCCATAGGATTCACGATCCCTACCATCGCTTCGTGCGCGTTGACTCACCCTGTGTATAACCAGAGCCGTCCAGACTCTCAGGTAGAAAAACCTGCGAGCCAGGACTAAACGGGAAACAAGTTGTACCTGGAGGAACACGGGTGCCCCGGGCCAAAATTCGAACGCAAATAGCCACGGTATTGTCTTCGAATCGGTCGAGGCCGACCGTTCCTCCGTAAACACCCCCATTTATCGCCGTAATTCGCCGAGGTACCGACAATTTTCCAGCTAAACGCTTTGAAATACCTGGAGAAATTTTACGACTCGCTTCGACGACCGAAATGATTTCGTGAACTTTCGTGTCGTTCCTGGTCGTCTACGATTTACGAAACGAAATAAACGCGACCCCGTAGCTGTTATAGAAAAATAGAAAAGGGTGGGTAGGGTAGTGGAAAGAGGGGAAGAAAAGTAGGGAAACGGAAGCGCGGTGATGGAGCGGAAATGCGCTTGCGTTACGTCAAGTTAGAAAAGAGCCTCTGCACGGCGTTGCTTGTTACGCACGTGCGTACCGGCGTGCTCTAAACCCTCTTCCTTCCTCCTCTCGTGCATTGCCACCGTGCATACCTGGTGTCCTCGAAACGCCCATCCTGCTCTTCGAATAACACCGACCCTCCCTGCCTTACGGTACAGCAATAAATGGAAAGTGTAATAACGTCTCGTAAAAACGAGCAAGGACAGAGAAAAGTTTGTCGCGAAACAAAAGGCTGAAACTTTTTCTTTCTTTCCGACGAAGGAGGGAAAGACCTGGCGACGTCCAGACGCGCGAGTCGACTAATTTCCATACCATCCCCATGTACAAGCTTAAACAAACCGTTCCTCTAAATGGGGATTAATTAGGGGAATGATTTTGAAGCAGAGGGGTGCTCGTTGTCCAAATGTTCGAACGGACAAGCCAGATTTCATCGCGAATCAACTTGTTTACTCGACTCGAGAGGGTGTCGATAATTGAACCCTCTCTGTCCCTCTCCGGTAGACCTCCTCCAGAAATTTTACGGTGAGTTTTTGGCCACTTCGGGGAGAGCCAAAGCGGAAAGGTAAGAGCGTGGCGCGAATGTTTGATTTTCAAATCGAACGGTAATTCCTGGATTCTCCAGATTTACCCTGCACGAACACCGGACAAAGGGAGGTGGAACCTTCTCGCCACCCCCGAACCGCAACTTCATCCCCCGGGGGAGTCCCTTTGTGTGTTTACACACCGGTCTTCCTACTGCTTTTGCTTGCTGTACACCGTGTTAGATCGATGGAATACCTTGAAATGCTGGAACCGTTTGATCTCGAGGCGAGCTGCTACGACCAGCCTCCGGTTACCCCGCAGGAAAAGATACACCCTAGATTTTGTAACGACGATATTATCGCACGCCTGCATGGCCGCGAAATTGAATTTAACTCGACGCTACCCCGAAAAGAAACAGCCGGGGCCGATCGGATTGCCAGCCAACTACTCTAGACGTTCAATTATTCAACCGGACATCGAATATTCTCTGCTCACTTCTTAAAATTCAAACTTCTGTCTACAAGTGTTTAGTCGATAAATTATATTAACCTTTTAACCAACAATTTCCTCAACTACTGGTATAAAAATATATCGAAAGTCAAATAAACGATCTTCTTAAAGCCAAACCAGCTGAAATTCTTTCCCAGGAATCCACTAAACTTCACCTACATTCTTCGATAGACTATTAATACGTTTTCGTCAGGGCGACGTTAAAACAAGTAGGAATATTGAAAATCAAATTCATGGAGAGAAGTCGATTCGCGAAACGTGGTAAAATAGAAACGAGACTTTAATTACTTAGAGTGACCTGGGTCTAGCGTTCCGTCGCCCTCTTCGTGCCGTGTCGTCCACGTCGAGCCTTTGACAAGCTCGGTGTCGGCGTCGTTGAAATTTTAATCAACGCTCTCGCTGCTTTCCTCCCGACCACGCACCGTAACCGGCATCCCTCGAGATGATAAAGCTGGTACACAGCTGCGCGATAAGGCGAGCGTGAGCGAGTGCAGACGGGTGAAAGGGTTGAAAGTACGCGCGAGGAAGCGCAATGAAAACCAGCCTCGATATCGATTTATTATTTAAAAGAAACTGCCGGTCGCGTGGCTCCCGTTCTCTTTCTCTCGCTCTCGAAATTGTTTCGTTTCCAGACCGTCCGTCGATCAACAGGCTTTTTATCTTGTCAAACGGTCGACCTGCGCGAGCCTCGTGTTCGCCTCGATAAACTCCGAAACGACTAAGGAAAATAAACCAACCGGAAGATCAGCAGACACGCGGATGTAGCAACGAGAAGAAACGTGCAAACGCTCGATAACGCTCCGAGAGACGACTCATTCTTCGCTTACATCTATCCAGCTGATCAAATTTAAACAGACTTCAATTCGCGCAAATCAGATCAAGCTGAAAATCTCAACCGGTTCGTTGAACGCCATCGTTGCACAATCCTCGAGAAAATACCTAGACCGTTTAATATCTGGCGAGATAATTATCGAGGTAACACTACGCGACGGGAACAGGAACCATTTCAAAGATCGCTCTACTCTGATAACACCGCGTCCGATTTCGCAAAAACTCGCGCCAACTAATTGAACGATCGATAGAAAAGATCGACAGTTAATTTTTTCCCTCCTCCTTAGACTTTTCCGGCGGTCGAAAGAGTGTCGCAACAACTGGCGCGACTAGCTTTTCATTCGGGCCCTAAAGGGAAAAATAAACAGCCTACGAAACGGGTAGCCCTTTTCGTCGCTGTTAGACGGGGGAAGTTTTTTGTCGGTGTCGTTTCTCGTTTCTGGTTTCGACCACGAAAAAGGGTACACCAACGTCCGTCCGTCCTGCCACGAGGACTCTGTTTTGCTTTTCACAGTCCTTTGCTCGACGTGGGTGGTCCTTTTCTTTATCCGTCTCTCGTCTGTCACTTCTCTTCCTCCGTCTCTGCTCCCTTTCATCTTTATTTTCACGAAAAGAATAACACGTTCGTCGGACAATGAATTTCACGAATGATCTACAATCCAGGGGTGTATTAAAGAAGCAAATAGCAGAGAATTAATAGGATCACCAAGGAAACTGTTAAATTCCGATATAATTTATGATCGGTCGTGCTGTAATCGGGATGCCGAGGGACTATCGAATGGAATTGCTTTCCTGACAAATGAACGGTACAACGAAGGAGCAATTGTCTCGCCTCCAAGATCCCCGTCCTGACCGTGGATAACTAGTAATCCATACGATTATTACTTGCGAGGGTATCCAGTGTCTATTGTTCCCGCAATACCTTCCAGCATCGTGGAACGAGGCTGTCAGCAAATTCGAACAATGCAGCTTTTCAACGCGTCAGGTAGGCCGAGCCGGGGCCAGCCATCTTCGAGTTCTTGCGAAACCAAAAGTGGATGCATCCGGAATATTCTTCGGAGACGAACGCGAGACTATGCAAATAGACAATCCTTGGAATGTTATATTAAACGATTTTGTCTCTCGATTGAATGGATAACGCACCGCGACAGAATTAGTCAGCGTTGGAGTATCTAATTGGTAACAAGGGATGTTCGAAGCTTTTCCTGGACGATTCTCTATTTTAGGGTTACATATTTGGTAGGATGATTAAGTAAGCGTGACAGACCTTTGTTCCCGCCCTCAAGCGTCTGCGACTGTCGGATATTGTCAGATTCGTTTCCGCTCGAAGAAACATCGACAGGTTCGTAATACCTATCGCTATTAACTGTACGATTCGATACAACGATAGTTATTCAATAATTACACAATACCGAGGTGGCGAGTTTATTTTAATTTCTTACTGTTCCTAAAATGTTTCTCTCGTTTTGCAATGCCACGTCCCCAGTCCCGAATTAGTGACGCTTTACGAGAGAATGCCGGTGGAATTGCGGTAGCGTGTAATCGAAACAAGGAAGAAAGGAACGCGATTCCCGGAGGCTGTTCGCGATTGCAGATATTACGTCGCGTTATATCACGCGCGCAAACAGCACGGCCTCGCTTTCGACGCTCCCCTTTCTTTTCCTTTTCCTTTTCCGTTCTCTTCCTTTCTTCGGAAGGATACGCGGGGCAAAAATCGAGAGCAGGTTGCACCGGTATCCTTATTCGCGGCTGTACGCCGGCTAAACGAGTTTTAAAGTGCCGGTTTTATTGTCGCGAACGAGCCATTCGAACTCCTTAAGCGGCTCGCACCGATGACCACCGGCGTACACCCGCGTGCAACGATATCTTCGATCGGTTAAAAGGAAGAGTTCCTTCTAAAGTAACTCTTCACCGTCCTATTTATACGGGGTTAAATTACCGACTTCTCGTTGCAGTAATTCTTCCACGGTATCGGTGTCTGCGAGCAGGATAACAAACAGGATAGAGTCCTTCCAGCGGGTTATCGAGAAACGATGTTTGCCAGCAGAGTGGTTCGGCACCCACGCGAAATGCTGTCGACCGACCCACACGATCGTGGCTTCCCATGGGGGATACAAAACCGGGGAGGGAAGTGGAAAGTTTAGAATACAAACTTCTAACTACATATATGTACGCTGGTTAATAAGTAAAATCTAAACCATTTTCCCGTTTATACAACGAGTTAACTCGTTCGCCCTGATTAACAGGTTGCAAGACCCTGACTGGCCGTTCTAATTTCCATTGGAATTGCATCGATAGGCAGGTCAGCTTTTCTGCAGGCTTTCCGGCAAGGATCGTGTGGTTAGAAGAGAGGTCGGTCGAAAGTGCATCGACTGAGGCCGGTGCACCCGTGAGAGAGACGCTCTTTAATCGAATGCAAATACGTGCAAGTTCGTCGGTCGGCTGAACTGTACATGGCACGACGGGGATCGGAGTGGGTGCTTCATTCACAGAACAGCCGGCTTTCACGATAACCTCCCATACGCGTCCATTTACGATCGTTCCCTCTCTCTTCCTCTTACCCGCCATTCCCCGCCGCCACCTTTTTCCCTTCTCCCGTGCACCATCCACGACCCACGCCTCCTCTTTATTTCCAACTCTGACGCATCCTTCGCCTCTCCCCCCTTTCGTTTCTGTGTCACTGCACCTTTCTTTGACGACCGGCTATACGAGCGAATCCTTCCTTCTGCTCACCTCCGACCAGCCTCGTCGACTCCTTTTCCTCTTTGTCGGACGATCGCGAAACGCGGGCCAACGATGCCGGAACAAACAACCAAACGAAATCTCTTTCCCTTCTTACATTTTTACCATCCGACCAGCTTTCAGGTTTTACGAAATCGTGACAGAGGGAAGTGAAAATGTAACAATTTTTCAATTGAATCTATCGTTTTAAAGAAGAAGAAAATTTAAAAGAAGGAATCGAAGCTATCCGAGGGTATTCTGTATGCGAGTGAAAAGTAGTTAAGGTATCTCGACCGAATGCCAGCACTCGCTACACGTATGTACTTCGTGAGATACTCGGGCACTGGTAATGGGCCTGGAACGACATCGAGCCGGAGAAAACGAGGGACAAGAGGAAGAGAGAGAGAGAGGAAAGCAAGTAGACGCACGAATGCTGGGAACCGAGAAAGAGAGACGGTTAAATATCTGGCTGCTCGTACAGCCGACCATAGGCATAATTTAAGCGGCAGTTCCAAGCGATTACGACAGTGCTACGCTTTGAATACGTTCCTCTAATGCGCGCTCCGTTTCAGCTTGTCTCGAACCTCGAGAAGTTTGAACACGACCGCCAACGGGATTCCTCGTTAACCCTTTCGTTACGCTGCCCATTCTGATAGCCGGGCGAATCGATCGATAAAACTCGTTGAATTATTTATTCGAATCTCGAGTTAATTACTCGTATCTGGCTTGAATCGCAAAGTGCATCGCGACGCCCTTTCGCCGCGTCTATACGAAAACTCATCGGAGCTCGACGCGTCGAGCGCGGATTCCTGCCGGCAGGCAGGTAGACGGAATATTTGTGGGCGTCGCTGGTAGGACGCGAAGCGTGTCGGAAGCGGAGCGCACCGACGAGCTTCCGGTTCGAGCGGAATCGCGTGGACGGTGGGAGGATCGAGGTGGCTCTCGATGGAAGGACGACGAAAGCGGACGGAAATGGCCGCGGGCTTAAGAAGGGAAAAAGAAAAAAGGAGAGCGAAGAAGACACGGAGGTGTCGACGAGGCAGAAGGACCACGGATTCGCAGTTGCTGACCTAGGTTAACGGCCTACCAGGAAATACAATGCAACGTTGTTTCGTCTGCTGGCGTTCCGCCACCACGATTTTACGTTTACCGTCTGCTCCGCCTCGCTCGTCTTCGCTCGCCACCTCTTTCACCGTTTCGTTTCGTTCCTCTCTTCCCTCTCTTGTACAACGAGCAAACTGTTGTTTAGCTTCTTTTGCACGGTTTGCGAGTATCCCCGATCGCTAAACTCTATATTCTCATCCGTTGTCTGCTAACCCTTCTCGAGGCCGACGAACCCGTGTACGCGTTCCGAAGGGAATTATCACGCAAACAGCCAAGAGAAAAATTGAATATCGTTCGGTGAAAAAGGCGATAGCGAGGTAGCGAAACGAGGCGTTATATCGCGACGCGATGTGAATCGAGCTTGTCCCTGGCCCATATTACGTACGTAAGCTCCATCCGCGATTGCGTAACTGCAACCGATAGTAAAACGCAACTGGCAGCTAGATCGTAGGCATGCATCGAACGCGAGAAAAACAGGGCCTCTCTCGACGTTTAGACGGAAAAGGAAAGGAAAGACAGACGGCCGAGTGGGAAATTCACGTTCCACTCGGTCGAACGCTTCGATCCCCTTTCACGAGCCGATTACTCGATGTTTTGTCGCGATGTCGCCGCTTTTTTTTTTTTATCAATTATCGTAACGGGTTACTCGATAAAATTTTCTAGACGAACCTTCTATATCTTAAACCATCAAAAAGTAGGTTAATCGGATAAGCGTTTCAAAAAATATCCTGAGACGTTACACGTTCAAGTCTAGGGTTCGTTCCTGTGCGTTTGTAAGTAGAAGCACGCAACGAGAGCATCGGGTGCCATAGATAAGGTGTTAACAGCGACGCGTCCAAGGTGAACAACGTCGCGTTGATTTCGCGGCGTGCAACTTCCATCCGAGAGATCCTGCGCTCGATAAATTATGCAATGCGCGTCCGTTACTTTGAAAGCCGGCAAAGATCCGCAGGGTCACGCGACAATGGCCTGGGTAATGTTATTCCGTCTCGTAGACCGCGGCACTCGTAACATACCGTGCCGAATACGGGAGAACCGTCATCCGTTTGAAGAAAAAAATAAAACAATTCTGTTTAAGAGTTTAACATTCTCGGCGAGTGTCTTTCATAATCAAAGTGTCTTCGTTGGTCGCTAGCTATAGCTTATTATCCATACCCATCATCGGGTAGGGGGAATAAGGTTGTAAAATGAATATTCGAATATTATCTACGTTCGTTAAGAGCTTTCACCTCGCTCGTTTCTAAACGTTATCGTCCAGCCGAGTCCTCCATCTGCAGTCTCGACTCACGAAAGACGAGATGCAACAGCAGTTTACCTGACAACGCGTCACGATTCCTTTCTTTCGAAGGACGAGTCTGGGCTGGGTGAACGACTGAAAAACCGGAATATTTCGCACGCATAACCGGGATGGCATGCTCGAGCTTATCGATTACTCGCCAGGCTGTGTTAGGTACGTGCCTGCGCGCGGCACCGCTGTCACAGGTACCGTGGCAAGCTAGGCGTGCCTATGCACGATGCACGCGCGTTTATGTACCTGTACGCCGACTGCTCCTGCATATTCATCGCGTTCCCAGCAAATTCTACCCGATACATTCGCCGAGCCGCTTCAAACCGTAAGCGATCTCCTTTTCGTTTTTTTTCATCCTCCCATACCGGTTGCACTATGGCGAAAGAGAACGTAGCAAGGTTCAACTATTCGAATAAGAATTCCTCATTTTTTCGCCTGTCCCGAGAATCCGATCCCAGGATCAGCCTGTACATCCGCCGCGCACCGAAGTCTATCGCGATGTTTACGTAAAGATACGTTCCGTCGAGCAAGTAAACGGGAGGAAAATAAAGGAACGAGGTCGAATACCAAAGGAAAAGAAGGCTCGAATAAAAGTTTCGTAAGCGTATATCTGCGCTCGAGGTGGAAAGAAACTGGTGGGAGAGGGTATCGTGGGGGAGGACGAGGGAGGTCGAACCTCCTCTGAGGATGGAGATTTAGCCCTCTCTAAGTAGAAGTCTGGAGTCCAGCACGCGGCTACACCAGAAGGTCAACGCACCTCAGCCAAGGACACATTCTAGACCCACACAGAGGGCTTCCTTGTGTGAGCGTGGAGGCGCGAGCAGCCGAGCAGGCAGACGGACCCGCCTCGCAGCCACGCACGTTGCACTCGCCGATTCTACGCAACCCGTTCACCTAAACTACCAATCAATCGTCGAAACTCAATTGGACGCATTGAAAAAAATCTCACCTTTCGTAGGTGTTGATAATTAATAAGTTACTCGATTTAAACGTATCTGGCGTAAAATCCGTTAACTCCGGCCCCGATACGGGATGCCTTTGAAACGGTTGAGGTATTGATCTTTCACAGAGTCGCGTATTCCAACGGAAGGCCAACCTTCGTTACGGTGATACCACGCTTAATTGATAATTGGCCGCATCGAGGTGCATCGTAAATTAACTGCATCGGCTGATCGCGTCAAAGGTACCCGGTGTTGCTGCAAAGCGAAAGCAACGCGGATACTCCGATCGTCGGTGTTTGGGGAGAAAACGAGGCACCTTGGAAAATGTTATTCGTACAATATGGTAGCGATTCTATCGTAGAGAAAGGGTCCGACCTAACAGAGCCTTTCGTTCGAGGCTCGTCCATTCTCCGTGTCGCTCCGTGAATTCCAGCCGAGCCATGGGTTCCCCTCTGATGATACTTTCCGTATTCCACGCCAGAGGGAACATCTAAATCATCAATTTTCTCGCCAATCATAACACGTGGGACCAATTTTGAAACGTCCTCTATCTTCCTTCCTAAACCTTTTCCTACGGAAACCGGCGCGGCGCAACGGAAATTCCTCGGTCGACGGAATGCCGGTTAGCCTCGGTTCTACTCGTTCGACTGGTTGAAATGAGATCGGGATGGGTGGTGGCGCGCGTCTGCGCCCCTTCCGTCCGAAGGGGTGCGATTTCCGCTCGAAACGGCGAACGCATGCGCGACGTACGCGCTTTCAACCCCGTTATTCGCGACACGCTCTCCCTGTCCCTGTCCCTTTCCCTTTCCATGGACTCGCGTACCAAGGTTCTTTAACCCGCGCGTGCTCGTGTATGCGCAAGCCGGCCAACTGACCCCGACGTGAACCGCGGTGACGTTAACCGAGGTTAAGAGCCGCGGGGAACGGAGGAGGATGCCTAGCGTACAGAGAAAGAAAGGGGAAGGGTCTTCCTGGGAACTCACACCCGGTCATCCTTTCGAGCTGCGCCATTGGACGACTCTGTCCAAAGACAAATACTATAACCCAAGTTTCCGTTTCGTGCGTTCGTTCAAATCGCCGCGGGGCATTTTCAAAATTTTTCTTTGTTTCATTCAGTTGTTGAAAACTCTTTCATAATAATGTAACACCTAGCCAACTTTTCAATGAGACTAACTATTAAATTAGAGGAGATAAGTCCTAAAATTTGAAAATGTAAGAAGGACACTTTGGAAGGAAATGAAAAAGAAGATTCGAAAGGAAGAAAATCTATCGTAGAACGTGCAGAGTTTGGAAGAGGGTTGTCTTGGTTGCGGTGCACGCGCGGCCAAGAGGACCAGCTCTGGGTAGAGACAGAGGGGCGAAGGAGGAAGGCGCGAGAGCGGGACGGATAGACGAAGCAGTCAGGTCCATATCCTGGGTTCGAAGCCCGAAGCCCGAAGCCCTTGCCGGTCTTGCTCCTCTTCTTCTTCGTTACCTCTTTCTCGCACTCTCTGCGCGCGGATCGTTCGCCTGCCGGTCGTCTTCTCTTCGTCGTTGCTCTGCCGGGGTAATTGCACCCTACCAAGGCCGACAGCTGATGCAGCCACCAGCAACACACCGATCGTGCCGATGCACAGCTGTGTGGACGACCGGAGCGAACGCGTTTCCTTGCCTGTGTGTTCCTCTGTTCACCGTGTACGTGTCTGTGTGTTGACGTGCGCACGCGCTTATGGGGTCTTCCACGTACACAGTGTGCACGGACGAACCTCTTCTCTCCTTCCTTCTCTCACTCACTTCGGAGGATTCTAGCTCAGGTAGAGAAGCCACGGACAAAGTGTACGCGCGCAGCCGGAAGGAGTAGTGGGGAAGAGAACTTACCCACGACGCGGTAAACACCAGCCCGCCATCTTTAAACACCCCGAGACATCCGCCACTGTATTCTGGGAGCCTGGATCCTAGCCGATTAGCGTTGAAACTGATACAGCTTTTACATTATTTTACATTCTTTCCCGTCCGTACCGGTGTCCGGTGAATTATGAACTGGGGATGTTCGAGGCTGAAAAAGTCGCTCGACGACAGAACTACTAGCTAATTATCAGGAATTTTATACGTTACGATAAGGATCGAACCACGGTGCGTTGCGATCCCGCGAGAAACGAGCTCGTTCGTTCTGTTGGAAACATTCCCGATGATTCGCTGATAATCTGGTCGCAAATTGCTTACGGGAAACGAGGATCCTGCCTGTTCACGCCGTCCATACTCGACTCGGTGAGAGGAAAACGCGACGGCAACGAACAACGTGCTCTTTTTCTCAGTCGTTTAGATAAAGCAGAGGAATATAACGTTGGCGTGCTACGAATTGCTCGATTCGGCCAGGGTAGAAAATTATTTCAAGTTAGTGGGATCGATCGCACGGCTCGACCATATGGCAGGGGATTCAGCATTGGAAACGCGTTCTTCCTCTTTCCAGGGTCGCGGCATTAACGAGCACGCGTGCCGCTATTGAAAACACGCCTCGGGCCTCGCAGATGCTCCTCACGGGCCTCCGCAGAAACAGCTGTCCGTTGAAAACCGCCCTTTCGGTTTCTCGGACACTGCTGTCGTTCTATCGAATCCTCGCGTCCGAGTCATCATTGCTAATAAAATCGAACAGAGACAAAGGGGAATGGAAAGAGCTCCGCAACTTTCAATCGTTCCATGACCGCAGAAAGCGATGGAGATATAAAAAAAGAGCAAGAGAGGATGGTTTCGTTGATGACGATCAAACGATCGTCCAGGGAAATCGAGGGGGACTACCGCAACGGGGGAACCGTTCTATTTAATGGTTCGATTAAAAAGCAACAGAAGAGACACGGGATCATCGTCAATTTTTGCGTGTCATCTGCAAAAATCAACTTTTGCGGCTATCCTTGATCCGGGAGCAGATAAAAGATAGAAGGATACGGAATACAGGATGTTGCAAAAGTTACGAGAGACGATAAGGATAGCCGTTGCCGATAGGAAAGGTGCGTTGCGTGGGCAGGAACGCGTGAAAACGACAAACGACAGCCAGGTTTAGGGTCAGGTTTTTCGGTCCGTGAAATCCCCTGGTGAACACCGCGAACGAGCATTCCTCGAATCTTTTCGTGGCCCTTCGTTCCATTCAAGCGGCCATTGTGCTACGCTCCGATGATTCTCGACGGTCTTCTCTTGCCTCCCTCGCTTCATCCTTTCTCCCCCCTTATTCCATTCTCCAACCCTCCCTTTTATCATTTCCCTCGCTTCTTCCAGCCAACGGGCCTCGCTCCAACGGTTTCCACCTAGTAAATACTCTCGCTGCATGAATACGGGCTCGACATCCAAGCCGTGGCTAATTCTTCTCTCGAGTTTTTCATCGAGACGTTTCATTCCTCTAAAATGGAACACCCGCAGCGTTTCAGCCAACCTTTCCTCTACGATAGGATTTTTTCAGCTTTCCCAACGATACGAACGGCCACGAACGATGCTTCAATTTTGGGAGAGAAATTTCTTTTTTCTTTTTTTTTGATTTTTCAGTTTGAAGATGACGGAGTGCCAGTGGAAGGTCTTGCGATAGAGGAGGAACAAAGGGTGCTCTCGCCGGTGCTCGGTGAAGAGGGAAGGGATGAAGGAAGAATAGGAGAGAATAAGGCGGCAGCCACGCGACCTACATTCCACCGACAGGTGAGGCTCGCACCTCGAGAAAGGAACCGAATCGACCCTTGCCCACGTACCTTCTTCGGTATATGTAAGCTCTTCCGCGATATGTAGTACAAGAGGGAACACGAGGAGGTACACGGTGATTCCACTCGAGAAAATTAAATATTTCTATTCTGAAAAATAGCGATAGGCTATTTACAAGATCGAAGTTCGCGACTTACTTTAGATTTAGAAAGAAACGCAAGCATTAAAGGTGTAAATGTTTTCCTGTCGCTGATAGAATGAAAATAGTAATGCTATCCTTGGAAAACACGCGTAAATGGCTATTCTTCGAAGGTGAATCATCGTTTGCGATTAGTTTCACTGCTGCGTTGATTTTTCCCCCGATACCCGTACAACAGATAAAACGATCGCCGTTGTTTGCTCGATTAGATTAAAGTAATCTAACGGTTGATAATGGGGTCCCTTGCCGGAAATCGTCGCGAGTTTCCGGTCACGTCCTTGCGCACTTTCGTCGTCGCTTTCCTTCGGAAAATTCTAACGCCTCGAGCTGCGTCACAAGGAGAAAAACAAGGACGAGATCTATTAATTGGCGACAACGAGCCGTTAATTAATGAACCTTCTTCCACCGAAGTTGGTATTTTCTTTCCCGGCGACGTAATTATCACGCTTCGTTAAAGTTGCCCCTTGGTTTCGAGAAATCGGGCCAATGGAAACCGATCGATACGCCGTCCACGATTAGCCCACGCTGAAAATTTTGAGAATTTGTCGTCGCAACTTGCAAAGTTATCCATTTTTGGTGTTTCTCAAAACTTTCAGACTATCCCTTTCCATTTTCGTGTTCAATTTCTTGGACGAATCGAGGAGGCGGACTTGCAAATTGAATCCGCGACCTCGATCATTTTTAATAGCAATTATCCCGCGACGGATTTGTGCTGCCGTACGTCACGCGGACCTATCATTATTACCTACCGTGATTTACAAGCGCGAGTTGACGGCGACCTCGCGCGATATACCGTGTGTTCGCGTGCTTAGAGCTGACCTCGCGACTAGATGCAGTCTCGTAGTTCAAGGTATCGATAACGCGAGAAAACTTCTTTTTTCTTTTCTTTTTTTTTTTTTTTCTCTACCGGTTAGTAAAACTCGAGTCGTCAAGCCGTTTCCTATCTAGCGTAAGTGAAAACCGGTCGCGTTTCGTATCACCCGTTGGATAATTCATGCGTTACATCCATAAATCAACGGTTATCGATACAGCCGGCTTATCAACCGCGATGAACAAACGTCACCGCTCAATCGCGTGGAAGAAAGCTCGTGTACAATAACCCGCGAAGATTAGAAGGTCGAGGAGATAACAATGTTGGCCTTTGTCTTTCGCTTCTACTACTCGACTCGCGTAAGAATTCCTACCGAACTGTGTACTTTTCAAACTGTGGGAATAAAAATAAAAACGATTTGTCACCGTGTCAACGATTCAAGGTCCAAGGGTTAAATCAAGATTGAAATCTCAAAATCTTAATAATATCTAACGATCGACTCACTTGGATCTTCGTTTCATGATTCTCTCCTTGAAGATAAACGTTCACGTCCACTGGACACACAGTTTTGTACGCGATTATCGAACGATTATACCAAGTGATTGGGCTAAAACAGCCGCGTGTCAAGCACACTCGTGTTCCATTCTAAAGACTCGAAGAAACTGACCCCCACGTGGTGTCGTCGAGAAACGATACGAACCACAGTGGCAGAGCTTTATTTTTGTCCTCGCCTACGCATCGAACCTACCCCATGGACTCGACGACCATCTCCCTTCGTAATTATCACACAATCGCCCTTTCTTACTAGCGGACTTTACGAAAACTCGTAATATTCATTATTTAAACTACTTCTCACAAAAACTACATTAAAAAGCATCATTTTTTCTCGCGGAGATAAGACAGAAAAGAAAAACGAACGAAGGAAAAACTTACTTACGTAAAGATTACCAAACGAGGATCGATTAAATTGCTACGTACCTGAAACAGAAAAAGAAAAGATTGCGATTAATATATAATTACAGCGGCAACTTACTTAATTACTTAAGCATCACTTCGAATTAATATACTGTCGTGCAATCGCACGAGGAGAGCCGTTAAAGTGTTTGCCTCGTCGATGAAGGTAAAACGATCGTGATAAACAGATAGGATCTTTCAGCGTCGAACGCTCGTTAAACGGACATAGAATCGATCGAGATTGCAAAACATCACGAAGATGCTGCTAATCCCTTCTAAAAGGAAGAAAATCTAGGTAGAACCCAAGATCCGTTCGAATCGCGAAGGATAGTGCCTCGATTCCGTTGAATCCGTCGATCCTGGAATTTTCTAACTGACGAAACCGTGTCCACGGAGCTTTCGTCAGCGATTCGAGGCGTCGATAGCTGTCCCTTCGACGAGGAACAGGTGAAACGTAGAGCAATTCGATGCTCTTAGGGCAGTTATATCAGCAGCATGGAAGTGGGTGAGAAAATCTTGACAAATGTCAAACGTCAGGCGTTGGAAAGAAAAGTAACGGTGAAAGAATAGAAAAGAACGTGGGCGGTCTTCCTACTCCTCTTAATGACTCCTGATGTCATTGCTCAACGCTAATCCCGAGGGCAGCCAACTTGCCAGGATTTACTATATCCTCTATCCTTTATCTATTCCCGAAAGCACGTAGAAAAATCTATCGATACGTAAAAGCTGGAGGAGCAGCCGAGAAGCTCTCCTGAGATGACATTTCATGGCTCTCGCTTTCCAACGCTAGCCTTTGTGCAACGACTTGCATTTACTCTAGCCTTGTGCCTAATGACGCGGCTGCAGAGGGAGAACGTTTCTTCTCACAGTTGCGCGGCTGAAACAATGAATCACGGTGTTCGCGCACCTTCTCGTACCTGCGATCCTTTCGTCGAAGCGCACGTGGCCCCGTGGAACACACGTGTACACATCCCGGAAACCTTCTCGCTTACTTCGAACGCGACACGATTAACCTGCAACTTGCCACTGTGTAAAGATGAATTTCACGGTTATGCTACCAGAAAATTCATCATAGCTTTTCCGCATGCAGACCGTTCAGAATCTGATGAAGATAAGAATGTTGACTAAAATTTTAGATACCGTTCAAAGTTCTAAGCACAGTTTGCATCGGCAGTGTAAATGGGTCTGTATTAATTAGGCCAGCTAATTAACTCGGTTTTACTACTCCACTAACCACTCGGCCAATCGTTTACATGGAAGAACGAGCCGTGAATTAAATCTCTGCACTCGTACAAGGCCATTTTTACATAATCTTTTGCCGAGCCGCCGCGAACCGTCACGAATCGTTGCCAGGAGGTGTAAACGCGTTTGCATAATCGACAACCTTCGCGCAGGTATTGTTTAGCGATCGAACATGAACAGGCAAAAAATAAACACATATGTATTTCGAGCAAAACGAATTAAAAGAAATGAAAACGAATGAAAACGATTCGAACGAACGGGTATAACAATGAAGAATCTTTCGTTCGACCTAGAAGCATCGATTCTATAAAGGTTCGCGGCGTTTGTCAGCACCTTGAAAATTATAGTCACGGTTCCTTGATTCCGCGTCGATCGTTGCATTCGTTATCCATACGACGATAGACCTTGACGTTTACAGTCACGCGTCTCAGCGAAGGCTACGCGTCGTTTCTTTTTTCTCACATTTTTCTAACCTCTAAAAAGAGCCTGAATAAAACACATTGTTCCTGAAGAGGTTAATTCGCGAGAGGGAATTTGCAGGAAACGGATAGGTGATCCTGAAAATGGCAAAAACGAAAATCTCCCTCCGGTTGTTGGAAACAGAGAGGGCGAAATTAAGGGAAGAAGGATCGGTGAATTATGCAGGGACACCCCCTCGAAGAAGGTAGAAACAGGGAAGGTGAGACGAACAACGCGTGAAACCACCCTCGAAGAAAGCTTCTTCCTCTTATACCCTTCCTTCCTGTTCCGCCACTTTTCCTTTTCTTCTTTTCTTTTTCATTTCGCGCCACTCCCGGGAGTCTAGCATAAATATGTAAATACAGAAGAGAGCACGAGCCGATCCGTGGCGAGAGAAGAAGACTATGTCGTGTTTCTCGTACGGCTCGGTGATAATAATTTATGATAATTCCCGGATAATAATTCGTGCAGGATGTGGTCGGTAGGAATGGAAGAAAAGAAGAGGCCGGAACGAAAATGGCCACGATAAAAGGTTCGGCTAATTTACCCGCTTTTGTCATGGAGATTCGACGGAAGAATGGCCAACAGAAGGAAAGCGATCGTGCGAGGTTACGTAGAACGCTGGAATGGCGAGGAGTCTTTACATCCGGTGTGTCGACAATCGCGTTTCGAAAAGTAAAACGTTCACTTTGATCATACATCTCGTAAATCTACGAATTATTTGATGATACGAAGAATTATCTCGGTTAATCGCGAGAAGGTAAAGTAAAAAAGGTAAAGGAAGGTAAGCAAGGTGCGTGGCAGCGAAGGAAAAAGGAATTACAAATGTCAGCGGTATGTACATCCCGCTAGTAGACGTAAGACAACGTCTCGATTAAGCAGGTATATCATGGCAAGTGGTGTTTGCGACCGGCTCGCATGCAGGTAAAGTCTGATGCGTCGCAGCTGACCCGACCACTCGGACCCAGCCTTAATCGTTATCGTTAGCTCGTAATCGGTAATTACAGGTGGCACCGAGCGAAACCACCTGTTGTTACTTATGTACGACAAGTTTATAAGTGGTGCCGTACGCGAGCACCCCTTGCCCGAGCTGCCAAGAATTTCGCGAAAAAGAAGGGAAAGTTTTTCACCAGCCACAGACCTGGCAGGAGCGGAAATGAAGAAATTCAAGCGTCGAGATCCGGAGGAGCTTGGAAAAATAATTGCTTTCGCGAGATGATGAGAAAACGTCCGGTACGTATTCGAAACAAAGGAACCGCTTTCGTCCCGGTGTCAAACGTGTATTTGTTCGATGAATCAGCCAGGTATTTTCAAAAGCGAGAAGTTATTCGAATCACAGCAAAAAGTTAATTACGATTTTAAAAATACATTGTCCGCGAGGGGTCATTCGAGTACGAAGTGTTAATGATATAAAATAGTTTCGATCGGAAACAATGCACCGTTTTTAATGATGCACCTAACGGGCCAGCATACCGGAAGTGGTGAGAGGGTCACGTTTGTTCATGGCCGCAATCGCGCGAAATTAATTCCGTTTCCGGTTGTCGCGACGACCAATTACGACGAGCTTTCGATCGCTAAGGCGAATCAACTCGGAACGGGACAACGGCTTCAGGAATATTCGTTTACACTCGAATGTTAATAGGCGCATTTAGCAAGACTGGCCGATTTATCGGGGAGATAATTCCCAGGCGCAACGAGTAAATCAACGCTTTAATAACTTCCTCTCCATTAAGGAATTATCTGAAAGAAAAGCTTCCAGATTGACGAGGGAACGATCGATCTTTATACCAGTGTAATACAGTTTCTTAGAGATTACTTGTCGAGGCTGTTTTTCTACTTCATCTTTTTCTTCTATCACCTCTAAAGAACTTGTTCTTGTAAAGCAAGAACGTCGTTTTATATCGCGTCAATGGATCTTTAGATATCCTTTCCGTAATGTACTTTCCGATGACCGAACAGTTATTTGAAAATTATTACGTCGAGATTCTGCTAATTATTCTCAGCGTCGTTTGCGCAATTAACAGTGGTAATAACCGGGATGCTGGTTCAAGAACGGAATCGCGGAAGAACGAAGGAAAAACGGGTTGGAGCGATCCGTGGAGATAGTTGGCGAGGTGCAGTCAGATAGAAGAAGGGTTTGGCTGGAAGGTGGCGCAAAAGTGTGGTAGAAGCGGGTCGGACAGAAGGGCGGAAGAAGGGCGGAAGAAAGGCGGAGAAGAGGCAGAGGAGACAGACCGTCGTGAGTGGAGGTGGAAAAGGGTGCTCGTGATATCTCGCTTCCGCACCCTTCCGCCAACAAAGTAGCACACCTATCGCCTGAAGGGTACTTCTCCTTCTTTTTTTCACCATCCCTCTCGCCAGCCATCCTAGCCGGGCCCCTCTACCATCGTTTGCCATCGTTTCCCGATCCCACTACCTTCTCTACTCCCTTCCGACTCTCTCCTTTTCATCCCCTGTCTAGCTTTCTCATTCTATTCTCTTCCTTCTTCCTACCTTCGTCTCGAGATACACACCTCCAATCTCGGAACCGTGGCTATGCTTCGACTCTCGTCGCCAGAGGGTGCGTACCAAGTCAAAATTCTTGATAGTACTTGCTTGACCCTTTTCTTACGCAACCCTTCTGTTCCTTAAGCCCTTTTCAAATCGGTTGTTGCGACAATTTCTAATCGAATAATCCCTGTCTAAGGTATCGGTTCATTAGATTGCCGTCATCTCCGGTTAACGGGACAAAGATTAACTATCACCGAGGGAATAATTGAGCGAATCCTGAAAATCCTTGAGTGAAAAACACGTCTGACGAGTGTAAAAATAAATTTCTCGGTCGATTCATGGCGGAGAAGCGAGTGGAATCTAAGCGGAAACAAGCTGTGCTCGCAAACTCGCGACGGAGCGAATCGAACGAACATCGCTACCGTTCCATCTACTTCTCTCCCCGTCCGCGTCCCTCTTTTCTTTCCTGTTCCTCTCTCCCGCTCTCTGCCCTATTTCCCTCCGCCACGATCGTGTTCTCTCTCTGTTTCCCGGTCCGCTTCCCTCTTCGAGGCTGTCTCTCGCGCGCACGTACACACGCGACCGAGCACTCTCGTCGAGAACCCCACGATACCGTTCCCGACCTGGTCGATACGTCTAGTACACCGCCCCTCACCGTACCACCCACCCCCTCGCCCTTCCCCAAGCCTCGAACGAGAAACGTTCTCACCACCTCTTCCATCCCTTCGGCTCGTAACGCCTGTTCTCTCGCGTGTACCAACGTACAGACACTTCACTACCACACTTCGACCGAGCGGAAAGATGTTGCTTTCCAGTGACTTTCGTATCCTCCGTCATGTGCCCTCTTAATCGACACAGATTCGAGCCGCGAGCAATCGATAGCCCGCTTCGACGGCTTCGCGACCGTCTCGAGCCCTTCCGAGCGGCGACATTCAATAGAGCTACTCGAAACTCAGATCGCTATTCTATCGATTCAACTTTGACAGGTTGACACTTTACGCTATCTCAGGAATTTTCTTGTATGAACGAACATCGACGACCTTATTGTTAGACACGAAGATTCTTAAGCCTCGATTCTTTCCCCCCCGTTCGTAATAAAATAAGAAAGCGAATATTCGTAGATCGCTGTTACGTCGAGAGGGGTTAATAACCTTTACAAGCACCAAGGGAGATCCTCTTGGAGCGAATAACTTTACGGTCGTTTGAACGAGAAACAACAATCTGTTCCAGTCGAGACGCTACTGCAAATCCAATATCGAGAAAGGACGAAGAAAGTTTGCCGGTGGGTCAGGTAGTGTGCTTCAGCAGAAGAGGTAGCTGAAGGGAAGGAAAGGAGAGGTTGCCGGCCTTCCGCTCCCTCACAGTATTTCCATATTTCAAGGGATCCCGTGACGATAATACCAGCACCGGAGTCCTTCGACTTTATTTTCCTTCGGCCTATTCGATATTGCCGGCGCGGCATCGAGGGCCTGCCGACGACACGTCGCTCGTTTCGAAACGAGCCTGAAAAACGAGGAAACTTCGATTCCCGGCTTCCTTTGGGAATAACCATCAGACTACAGCCCAGTAACTCGCACTGTGTGAACACGCCTTTTTTTCCTTCCGTTTTCCTTCCAAACGCCCCAATAATTTCACGCGTTAACTACCCTAAGGGTTACCGATGACTGACAACTTCGATTTAATTGCTACTTTACCAATAATTATCCCGTTAAGCACCGCGGTAAAAACGGATGCACGCAACGCCCTGTAATTAGGTATTACCTGGAACACGATCGTTTCATTTTGTAATTTAAATGTTCAACTTGCTAATTTGAAAGTTTAATTCGTGTTGCTACGATTCTTCGCTGTTTTACCAAAGATCGAGGGAAATCGAGATACTTCCATCCATCTTCAGTTATTCCCTCTAATAAAAAGGAACCCGTCAGACAGGGATCTAGCAAATTGTTTTTTTACGACTTTATTTATACAAGGGGTGGAACAGGATGTCCTTCGAGGGTCGAAATGAACCCACGTTACCTTTTCCTGGGGAAATGAACTTGCACTATTGACGATAGAATCGAAATGCTGTCCTCTGTTTTTGAAATGAATTTTTAAATATAACGCTTAAACCTGCTATTTCAGAAGTGACCTAATTAAATTTATAGCGTCTGTCACCGGTGATGGACGCGACGGCGACGGTTTTAAATATAAAACGCGATTTTATCAGAGCCTATTTAATAATTTGTATCAAGACAGAGATTATCGAAGGCACTCGAAGTATGCCAAGATAATTTAATTAAAAGTAATTGGTGGTTTGAAAAATTGATCCTCAAGCTTTCTCTCCGCTACAATAGAGACATAATATAATGATTTCGCGATGCAAATAAGTGGAGGTTAAAATTCCTATCTTAAGCGGTATCTGATCGTCTTCCCTCCGCCCTGGATACACAACGAACCTTGGCAAACATTCGACGAATTTGCTTATCGGTTCGGTAGACGAGCTGCAAATGCGATCACGAGAAAGCAATTAACGAAGAAGAACGTCGCTCCTCCTTAATTTCGTGCGTGCGTGCGTGCATACGAAAAGTACGAAAACGAAACACGCCAGGAAACCGGCGGTTTAGATAAGATCTAGACGAGGGCCCAAGTACATCCCCTAAGTCGTTACATCCCATAAAACGTACCCCCGCGCGCAATAACCGACACTGACCCTACCTTAGCCCTCCTTCCTTCCTTTCTTTTATCCACCGTGATTTCATCGCCTTCGAACACATGTACAGTTATTTGACAAGTTATTTTTCATATAGACCTCTCCGATTAACCGTTTCGCTATTATAGGATACGTCAATGCGTTAAGAAGACTGGCGAAGAAATTTGTATTATGGATCACGATTATTGAAAGTCAACGACCTCTTTCCTTTTACCTGCGTTCATATATAATTTTCTGATCATAATTCCGATAAATATCGATGCACATATAATTCGTCGGGATGCAGTGAATCGTCTCCTATTAAAATTCTACACGACCTCCGTCGTGGACGCATGTACCGGGCATAAATCCTACCGGTTTCTTACCACCGTCACAACTGGATCCCGTGTCCAATTACGAAATTACCTGTCGATTAATCGAAATCGATCGGCTGAACAATTTATCTTCGCGACGCTCCGCTTGAGAAAAACAATAAATCCCATCGAGGAGGAAACGCGAAGGAGAATACTCGTTCACTCCGTAAAAGTAACTCGTCGCAGGCATCTGCTGTAAGCGGGATTCGATAAAGAAGGCGAAATCCGTTGGAGTCTGTTACGTCGAAACAGAAGCGAGCAATTTTCTGCGCCAGATGCGATCCCGGCGAATTTGCATAAACGAAAACACTGGGAAAGGACGAAGTTAATTGGCGCGAACCAGAGCTGGCTCCGAGTGTTTACGAGTAAACTGGGATGGCTCGGAAATCGACGCTAAAAGGACGAACTATGTGACAGCTGTTACTTCGGTGACGAGCCCGCAGGTAATGCCCGCACCTTTATCTCTCGATCTTCGATCGGATCCATCGACTAGCAAACGCGTCGCGTCGCGATCAAAAGAGAAGGGAGACATAGTGGTTGTTGCAATCGGCCGAGCTATTTATGGAAACGATGCGCCAATTAAATTACTTCATTGTGCAGCGCTGGTCGAGCATATCCGTGGAGAAGAAGAAGAAATAGGCGTCGTCGTTCGTTATCGTGGCATGCGGTGGGCCGCCAACAGCAGTCGTGACATTTCCTCCAGCTGTTCGTGCGACTCGCGCGGCCAGATCCACCGCCGATAGATGGCTACGCGGTGATCGAAGCCCGATAATCCTGCCAGACAGACTCCCAAGTGCCAGCTGCTCGACGCATCATCGAGAAATTATAATTCCATCGAACCGTCCGTGTACAACCACCGCGACATACTGGTACCAGCGGAAAAGGGAATCGTGTAAACCGAAAGGTGCTTTTCAAAGACATAAATCGTTCCTCGAAGAAGCTAGCGATACGAAGAAAAAAGATGTTACGGCTCGCTATAAGCATATCTATTATGCAATGCAGCAGCTGTTATCAGTACGGACGAGCGACAGGAAGAAGTTGAAAAGAAACAAGCCCGAGCCTCGGACTTGCTCGATAACAAAGCGGGATAACAACGAAGAGAAGCGACTAGCGATAACCCATTGGATCGTCGAGTTTCTACTCGCGACCTCTAATCTTATCCCAAGTCGTTAATCATCGAAGAACGGAAGTCTAGCCAGGCTAATTCGATGCTCGGAAAAGCCGAGTCGCGTTTAATTAGCTTTTCACTTCGCGCGGACTGTAGAATAGTTATCGTCAGAGGAACGAGAGCTGAAAATAAGAGAAGGAGAATGAGAATTTCGAGGTCTAGAATTGCCTTTGATACGAGATCTCGTCGGCGGGTCTTCGTCTCTTGAAAGGACATCTTGATTCCATCTTTTTGCGCTAAAACGCATTTTGGAAGACTCGACGCGAGAATAAACCGCAGGATGTTTCAAAGTAGCTGATACGACTTATTTAAACCAGAGTGGGATTTACTTTTTTGATCTAACAGATGCTATCGAAATATGCCGTCTCTTTTGAAACGTTCTGTACAGAGAACGAAACGAAATCACGAAAGAATTGTAAAGGTTCTACGAAGAACACCGTAGAAAAGAAACTTATCGTGAAAGGATATCTTAGCCAGAAGTACGACAAAAGTACAAAGCCATTCTTGCTCTCGACGTCTACCAAGCCCGAAAGCAGACGCGTTTCTTTTCAATCTACCACGATTCCCTCTTTCGAGACTTTTCCAAGCCAGGAAAGCGCGATTAAACGTCCTCATTGTCGATGGAATTTTTCCAGGGCATCGAATTCGATGTACCAGCCTACTCTTCAATCTCCTCCAACGATCTACGCTCTTTTGTGCTAGCTCGTGACACAGAAAGAACCGAGAACGTCCGCGACAGGGAGAGAGAATTCTCTATCTTAGCAATCTCGTGGCATTTTCGATGTTTCGATGGAAGAAAAGGAATCGCAATTTTTTAAATACACACATTACGCGTTTCGTAATTGTTGCCAGGACGATCCTTGTGCCCGGACGGCATTCTATCCTGAAGGGAGAAAAAAGAGAAGTAAAGGCGAGGACAACGAAGGGGAACGTATAGCTGGCCGAGATTAGTTGCCATGGCGTGGAAGCCACGGGGGTAATGGAGTCCATGATTAGGCCGAGCTTTTAGGAAACCGGCCGAACTCTTTGGAACAGGGCCTCCATTGATCTTAAAAATCGAATTAGACCCCTGTGATCTCCTCGCCCCCTCCGGGCAGACGTGTACTCGTTAATTGTACCACGATTTCCTGTTCCCCTCCAGGCTGAACAACCAAATCCCTAGTATTGTTTCGAACAGCACAAAGAAAACCTACTGGATGACACACAAGAAATCGTAATTATTTTAATTGCGAAATAGCAATGGTGTCGAAATGAATTGTTTCGATGGTGAATAAATGAATAAAAAAAAAAAAAAAAAAAAAACAGAAAAAAAATGTACAGAGCAGAATAAGGGAATAGGGAGAACCTGCCGGTTGGATCGAGGGAGCACCTGCGCGTTTCTCAGACCAGTGACGAGGAAAACGTCAAAGTCACTTTCTTCGTGCTGGTGGAAATCGAGTGGCAGACTTGCTAGATCGCGCGTACACGCTCGCCTCGACAGGCGGAAGGAGCTGAACGGTTCGAACCGCTACTTCAAAGTCTAAGCGAGCTGATTGTTGCTCGATGGGTAGGGAAAAAATGCTTTTCTTGCGCGACGTACCGCTTTATCGAGGAACATGTATGTACTCCGCTTCGAAGGGGGCTCGTAGAAAAACAGAAGAAAACGCGTAAACAATTCAGTCCGCTGGTGAAAAGTGCAATTCGTTGGAAAAACAAACGCGAAATCCCGATGAATCGATCAGCAAATCGTCTAGGTGAAACGAAGGTGACATCCTTTTGCGTACGACAAGTAGCATCGATCGAGTAATTAGCAGCGCGTGTAATAATAAGAACCGGTGTCGTCTTTCACCTTTTTCCACGTCTATCTGATCCACCTTCCCCCGTATCGCTCGACGAAGAAATATCGTTGGCACAGGTAAAAAACGACAGTTCGAGCAGCCGGCAATTGACTAATTAAATCAGTAGCCGCGCAATTTACGATCGTTGTTGTGCAATTATCGATTTACAGCTCGGCGCCATTGTCTGACGATCAACCATTAATTCATTGATTCGGTTTATATTCCAAGTGGAATAAAAAATCATTGTAATGATTCCTATCTATTCGGTTTTTCTCCTTGCCATAAGTGGAAGGAAGTTCACGGTTGCGTTTCATAGACGCATCGAAGAAATTCCAACGATGGGTACTCTCGGGTAACGGATCTTTGCTAGCTTCCGGCTCGCACGTTCCCTCGACAGCTGAACAAGCGTATTTTATGCGTAACGCGTTACGTCCTCGCGCGATACGCCGTCTGCCACGCCTCTCTATCTCTCAGCCTTTTCTTGCATCCGTCGTCGTGTCGTTGCGTAAGCAGCAGCCTGTACTCGATAACGTTTTTTCATTTTTTTTTTTCTTGTAACTCGCTTGTCGTGGCACGTGCTAACAGTCGAAGACCGAAGATCACCATTCCGCTCGCTACCATCCCGTCAGATCCACGCCTCCTCCTTACCGTCTCAGCGTCTTAACCGAGGAAGGGCATCTATTCGCGGAACTGTACGTTCCTCGCGATTTTCTAGTCTGCTGCGTTCCTCGTTTAGAAAAATTGTCTCAACCGTAAAATCGATAATCGCGGCGACACCCCGGTGCCTCGTAATAGCACAGACATCAAAGATCGTCAACTACGAGCATTAAGCTTCGTTCACAACTCGAAAACCGTGAAAAATTCCGAATAATCGGAAAATCTAGATCCTTTTCGATACTTCACGAAGGCGAAAGTGTTCGAGCACTTTTATCGTTCCGAAGATTCTTCATTTTCTTTTTTTTTTTCTGTTTCGCCGGTATCATGGCTGCATGGGAGCCATCACGTGCGGCTCGCATTAAAACGGAAATGCTTTTATGCTTCTCATAGCCGTTTCATCGATCCTCGCCATTTTCCACCCTCCACCCCGTCCCTTTCCAGCCTGAGACTACGAACGCGAACCCTCTGAACACACTCGGTATTAGCGAGAGACGCAAGGCCCGTCAAAAATATGCAAATACCCAGGGAATTACGGCGATCTGTCCAAAATTGATCTTTCGGGATAAGGATTACGATTAATTCCAGTTCCTTCTTCTAACCGGTGATCTCTCGCCCCGTCGAATAAAAATTTGACTTACAGATCAAGATTAAAGCATGTTTTCTCTTCGAAGAGTGCTTGTTCAAAAATGTATAAAAGAGAACAATGAACTAACCACACATAGTCGATATCCTAAATATAAAACACGTTGCCTATAACGGCTCTATTATTGCCCGCTATTCGTAAATCATGAAACAGTTCCAAGACGTCGATGAACTCTTCGCGTTTGATATCAAAATGAAAAAAACTACGAGTGATTTTGAAAACACTGGCTTACGATTCGGTACGGCGCGGACGGCGCGACGAGCGGAGGCATCGAAGGAAGTAGAGTGGCACAATCGGTGCAAAATTAGCTCTGATCTACGTCTGGTCGCATGAGAATACCCGACGCGAGGCGACGCGACGACAGCAAAACCAGAGACGTGGGAAGAGATTGTGTTCGTTCGCTAGGAGTGGGTGCCTATTCATGTATCCCATGCATAGCCAATCAGCAGTCATTAAATTAGCCATCCCCTGCGGTGACATCATCTCCCGTCTCTCACCCTTCGTTGCCTGCAGATTCGACTGACAGAACCACCCTCCGCGCTACAACCCTTTTGTTGCGCCCTCGACAACTAGATGCACCGATACGGTTCCGTTCTCCTCTGCTCGCGACCAGTTCCTATCAAGATTCCACGAAATATTTCACCGATGCAAGAATACGACAGATTTTCAATTTTCTTTGAAAAACTCGACGGAGGTCCAACCCCCCCCCCAAAACGTCTACGTTCCAACAAAAGTCCGGCAGATCGTGATTAATAAAGACAAGGAGAAAAGAAAAGCTGGAGAACAGGGTAGGAGAGATCAGCGTATCTGGACAAAGGGTCGCGCGCGTACACGCTGCATGACGCATGACTCACGCGTGCAACACGCGACTCCCCTCAAACGAATCCACGCGTTCGCATCGTGGACCATGCTTTCCTCGTCGACAGACGCAAGGGATGAGGGAGAATGAAACGAGAAGATGGACGCGAGATGAGAGAGCGGGATAGCGGGGAAAAAAAACTGAATTAGGGACGAGGGATCTAGAACTAACGATGGTCACCGGTAGCTAAACGCAACCCTTTGAGGATCTTCTCGGCTCCGTAAGCCGATGTGACGAACTAGCTCTGTTCGGTGTTGAATTTCAAAAGATGGATCAGTTTTTAATCCATCGAGGACACGAAGAAACTTTTACCAACATCTATCTCTACCACGCTTTTAATGAGTCAAGTGTTGCTAATCAGTTTCGATAGCAGTTCGTGGACAGTGGACACGAAGAAAAGAAAAGAAAAGGAAAAGCAAACGGACTATGAGAAATAGTCGCGATGGCTCGTGGCTACGGCAAACACAATGGTGGATCGTGGGGCCATACCGATTGCAATAATATCGATCAGAAGGGTAGGAACCCCTGTAGCGGTTGCACGATTAATGTACCCCGCATCTGTTCCCGTATCCAGCTTACCTCGACTAGATATTCTGCGTCGTAGCCAACCGCTCAGGGCTGTGCACGTTTATATTGTTGCTGCCTACGATTTCGTACAGGCCCCTTCAAAATTCGACCAGCCAATTTTAAAATGTATCTTTCAAGAAAATCACTCCTCGAGTTATCTATCATTTTTCAGCACTCCGGGTGGCCTTACCCTTTAAAGCTCTCCTTTCCTATTTACTCTATCTCTGTCTCGCATGGACCCTCGATCGGTATAGGATCTGCGCGGATTTTGCACTCGCAGATGCACAAGTTGGCACCCCACCAAGCGGAACGTCGGAGCCCATCCACCCCTTAAGAGCGAGATAAGCCATCGAGGTAGGGAAGCGAGGCGAGATCGACGTATAACGATGAGGGAGCGTCAATATTAAATTGCGGAATGACCAATCAGTCACCGGGGATGGACTTCACGGTTGGATCGGCTTTTTCGTGACCGGCCCTTCTTCTCTTCCCACCCACTCTCCACGATATTGGATTTCTACTCTGCTGACTGTCGATCTTCTTTAGGGTTCCGAGCAAAAAACAAACTCGACGTTTTCGTCCACGACCAAGTAGCGAAATAAACCTACTAACCCTTTGCCCTTTTTAGTTTTTACACTACCCGATACTTGAGAAGGAAATAATTACAAGTTACAACGGGGTTTAAAATATTTCATAAGGTAACTCGATGAAAAAAATCAAGAGAGAATCTCATCGTTGTTCGCACTTTATCCGGACTGCAATTTAAAACGTTCGTCTTACTTTTACAACTACTGGGAGGAGGGAAGAAACGAGCGAAAGAGCTACGGGCTAAATTTTTTGTCTTTCGATGCCTGTCAGCGAGGCGCGAAATTAAAGGTGCGTGCACAGAATGCGAGGAGAACGAGAGACGTGTCGCTCTCGTGTCCAGAGGACGAGAGGGCGAAGAAAGAGAGAAGGTGAGACCAGTTTGCAAGGTGCGCGAACCAGGTGTTGCTCCTCGATATCTCCATCTCCGTCTGCTCGCCCTCGTGTTACAACTTTGTACCTGTAATTTGACTGCTCGGAATCTTTCGCCGGCGACCGTTCGTTTTTATTAGCGCGCTAAGTGAAAGATCGAGCCCAGTTCGAGTAGAAATCACGATAGAAATTATTGCCATCCTCTTTTGTTTTACCGTCCGCAAAACTGATTCAGCGGCTACTTCCGGGACAATTAACCGGGATCAGAAACGGGAGAAGTCGAAGGAGAGAAAATTTTGCTGCTGGCTGTACACGCGGGTGGAGGAGGTCCATATCGAACGGGCTGTATCGATTAGTCGTGTCCAAAGGGCAGCTTCCTAGGGCAGAATACTTTTCAGGCCGAGGGTGTCCTTTTTTTCTCTTTCTCTCCTTCGTACGCGTTCACCGGGAAACGACCCCGGTGGTCGTTGCAATCGAGAAAGAGCAACAAAGAACGAGACGAGAGAGGAGAAAGATAAAAAAAAAGAAGATGAACAGAGAGGGTGAGACAGAGACATCGAGTATACACACCCCGGGCTCACTGGACCGTTCTACTGTGACGTAATTTTCTATGCATCCTGGACACGTTCTTGAAAGAAGATCAAACGAGGTTCTCGCTCCATTTTACAGCGGTTCATGGCCACTCGTCATTAATCAAATTTAACGCGAAATAAGAAACGGGAATGTGAAGGATCGCCAGGTATCCAAAGAGATTCGATGAATCGAGGTAAAAGAATCAAAGAAGGGAAGGATAAAAATTGTAGAAAAAAAAAAGGAAGAGAGGCGCGAGGTTGAGATGCGGTTAGCAATTACGCTACCGAACGTGGTTGGATACGAAACCGATCGAAAGGAAGAGACCCTTCCGGGCAGAATTACGAGATTCCACGAGCTCGGACTTTCCGACGCAGAACCGAGGAGAACACGTAAACGATCCGAAGAATTGGCCGAAGAACACTGCCTTCAGGGGTACGCAACGTTTTCGAACTCGAAATTTCAGAGCCACCTTTTGTCTGGACGAGAAGATTTCGATACTCGGGGTAATTCCTCTGGTCTTTTTGAAACCTTTCGCAAAAGAAAAAGAATTTTTCTACAAAATATCGTGAAACAACGGTAGAATTTCATCTTGGCTCGGTCGATGGACAATGGGAGGAAAATCCAGAGCGCTTGCCTGGCTGGTCAGCGAATCCAACCGGATGTTGCACTTTCATTAGAGTCGACCAGCTGCCGCGTCGCGTCGGATAATGGTACGTAAAGAAGACCCGTTATTGGCGTTTCGTGTCTCCGGGATGAAAAATCGAACATTATGGTGTACAGCATCGCGATTGTAGGTATGATACTTTCTAAAAATTCACCTTTTCGTTTCATAATTTCGAAACGTTTACCATTCCGACTGTATACAATGGCAATTGTATACAGCGAACAGAACACGTTCCATAAACATTCGCATAAACGAGCGAGCGCGTTAACTGGTAACCGGAAATTAATTTCCACGATGCCGAAGTGATAGCAGCTATGAAAATACAGGCTGTCTGGTAACCTGTGGGAACCACTTTCAGAACTTGGAATGTTATCGAGAAAACTAATGATAAGACGCTGAAAGATTTGCGCTCTCGCATTTGCGCGTGCAACTCGAACCAATAGCTATACTTGGCAATTTCAAACGATTTCGAAACGACACGACCACTGGATGAACTTTAAACGAGGCAAGATTAACACACGACCCATTTCAATCGTATATTCTCGCGGAGCTGTCGCGTGAAATAGAACGAGCCGTTTAACTAGACCTCTTCGATCCAGAAAAGTTGGAGGATCCAGGTCAACAGTCTGGACTCCGCATCCGGCAGGATATTGCTCGACTATTCCAATAACGAACAGCTAATCTTTGGAAAATCGGAGCTCAACGATTGCTGGAAAATTTGCGAAAGTGGCGAAGTGTCGCGGAGAAACGAAGAGAAGACGAGGATGAAATAAGAAAAGGAAAACGAACAAAACAGCTGGGATAAAGGAAGAAATATAAAGTGGACTGCGCGTTGACCTGAAAAAAGTATATAATATCTTGGCACGAAAGAGAGAGAGAGCGGAAAAATGTGTCGAACACGTACGGCGACAAGGAAAATTGGTTAACGCGGAAAGTTGAAAAATTGCAATTTTCCGGAGGTATTCTCGATAAAGCGTAGGAGCACTTTGGAAGCGGTGCCGTCCAACGTCACGTTTCCAATATTTCGAGGATGAATCGATCATCTTCTCGACTCAGCTTTATTCGCATCGTTGACGATACAAGTAGAAGGAATCGAGCCAAGTTTGGCGAATGTCCGGACGAGATTGGAAACGCGTGCCAGGGGAAACGGGTAATTTATCGAGGACGGATCGAAGCCAAGCTGACCCGAGCTGGCACGGAAAAACTGATCAAGATGTTAAACAACGCGAACTGGTTACAGGGTGTCGATAAATTACCCTGAAAATTGATTCGTCTAAGCAAAAATCGAGCATTTTCCTGATTTCCAATATACTCGGATTCAAAGCCTATCTAACGCGAGAGAGTAGGTATACATGTAAGCCTTTCGTACACATTAAAGGACGTGTGGGAGCGTGTATACGTACACCTTTCACATTCAGAAGGTTAATACAAAGAATCACATGATTTGATCGTGAACGCGTCCATAATAGAAGCGAGTGGGGACGGGTACGGTTTCTCGTGTTTCTCGAAGGGCATTTAAAATCCTGCGGGAGCGATGGTAGTGATGGAGGCAAAAGGGCCCACGAAAAGGGGCGTTGCTAAATGACGAAACCAGTTTTAGGGAGCGTAAGAGTGGTAGGGCCAGGAGCCTGATGCTACGATCCCTTTGCTGGTTTCCTTTTGGTTTGTAAACCACACCATGCTTGCAGGTCATGGTGTAACACCGCGATATTTTTCCTTGGATAAAAGCGAACGCGATCGACGGCCAGTCGAACCGTGACGAAATCGTTAAATCATAATCAGGCCTGGCCCCGTTGCGTCACGTCGCGTCGCGTCGGTTCAGCGTCGGTTCAGCGTCGGTTCAGCGTCGGTCCGCGCTCGCGCGTGACTTGTCCGACCGATTATTAATTGTTATCGTTGAATTTTCCCGCCCTACGAGTTTCCGCTACGCTTCGAGGTTCTGCTAAATCTGTTTCGAAACCAACAGTCATGTCGATACCGACGCGATATCGGTCCTTCCTTCCTTTCAAACAGCTTCATAACTGTTTCGCAATCGCTCGCCGCGGTATTAAACTGTTCTCACGATCCAACTGTTTAGAGAACCAAAGGAATCGAGCGGTTGAATTGACAATCATCTTTCACGCAGAAGATCCCCGAATCCCGAGAATTGTGTAATTTTCGTGTTACGAGTTAGGATGAATGAGATTAGTAAAAAAGCAATATCGATGCTGGAAGTTGCATCGCGTGTTACGCCAAGATTACGCGAACCGTTCAATTAAACACAGCTATTCGTGGCGAATAAACGCAATGGAAAATGGGTTACCGCAATCTCGCGGAAGGTCTCGCGATAATGAACGCGACTTTCATGAAATCGCATCGCGCGATCACGCTCTCGGTCGTCTTTCGTACGTGAGACAAAATACTTTCCTTCTCTTTTCTCCTACGAGAAAATAGGGGTATGACGCTCGTACTATTCTCGTTTCCGTCATCGATAAATGCGTCGATTTCGCTCATCGATCGAAGCGGCAATGATAAATCACGCGGATCGATAACGCGGATGCAAAGCTGTCGTCATCGCGCAGAAATCCAGCGGAAGTTTTACAACGACCGAGGAAAGCTTCCGATCTCGATGGAGCCGAAGGGTCTCCTGTCTACGAAAGGTTTAGGTCCGAGGCGAGTTTTGCACAGTCCGCTCTTCGGTCCTGGCGGATCCTTTTTGCAATTAAAAAACCGGATGGACTGGTTCCAGCCTCGGACATTCCGCAAATTCTGACCGCGAAATCGAGGAGATGGAGGGACCAAGCAAGAAGAGGAGTGGGTTCAAGGGATAAATAGCGGGGTTAGAGATCTCTTTCCATCTTCCTTGCTCCTTTTTCTTCAAACTTTTTTCCTCTCTTTCTTACGCTTCCCTTCCACCCTCCTCTCCTCCCTCGCCGCCCTTTCTCACCCACCTATCCTTTCGTTTTGACTCCGACACGGATAGAAAATGAAACTCGTTCTTGGACGTCCGCTATCTAGACCTACTAGAACTTCTGCCGACTGTCTGGAGCCTGGCTTGCGTGAATTTTATTCCGGCTAGAAAGTTTCGCCAGAGATCCTTAATCATTTGATGATACAACCGAGTCTCGGATCATTGGAGAATTTCTAGTGCAACGACGCTTTAATCCTTTGATGAAAAACGAAAACACTTTGATCAGAGGCAAATCGGAGAGACCATGACGGACCAGGACGAGTATCCCGTTCACTATTCATCGAACGATTCCTGCTTACAGCTAATTGATCGTTAGCGGTATTGGACGAGAGGGAAATGGCGCTGGAGCGACGGAAATTACAGCCGGGAGGGAAACGGCGCCACTCCCACTCTCGATTTACACCATCGAAAATTCAATCTTAGACCATTTTTTAATTGCTCATTGAAACGACGAGTTTATATACCAAACCGAGAGGACAATGAACGTAAATGCATAAATCGAAACCCGAACAAAAGAACAGAATCGAAGGAAACACGAGTCGGACAAAAAATTCTATTTTTCACCGTTCAGACCACTAAACAAATTACTCGACCGACTTTATCGGACAGTATACACGCTCCATAAGGCGTTTTTGTTTTGCACGCAACCATTGAATAACCAGTTATCGCGACTCGGTTGAATTTTATTTAAACACGAATTCATAAATAAAATTCTATTCTTTGCTCCGATCAGAATGGACAATAAAAATGTATTCTAGTTGCGAAACAAGAGGAAGATTTCTATATAGAGTGGACGTTCTCCAAGTGGGGTTCTCGTCTTCCAGATTGGTATCAGCTCGGTAAGGTAAAGCGTGTGCACGGCCGCGGCGATTGCGGGCTTGCAACCTAGGCCTAGGTTTAATAGCAGAGGTTTTGCAACACGTCGCTTTCGTAATCGGCTCTCTATCGCGACGACCGCGTTTCTCGTTCACGGGCCACACGGCAGAAGTGCTTTAGGCCGGTCGTTGATTTCACTCTCTCTTTCTTCACGGCATGGCACGGTGCGGCGTTTGTTCGTTGCGCTCGCTGCTCTCGCGAATGCACGAGCGGATTTGAAGCGTTCCTCGCGATTCCGACTGGTCACGGTTCGCGCGGTTCGCGGTTCCTTTTGCTCGGTGAACGGTGTCTAGCTACATTCGGATCGAGTTTTAACGCTTTCAGCCCCGTTCGACTTTGATTTAGCACAGGTGTTAGATAGTAGATATACCTATAGAGGATCCTAGAAAACGGGTTTCTCGAACCGTCCTTTTCCCATTTGCCGATCTTATCGCCTCGGTCTATCGGTCTGAGCCGAGCGTGACTAGCTACTGTAACTTTACAAGCTTTTACACGCGATCCTTCAAGATAATTCATCAAAATTTCGACTTTCTGGCCGCGATAAATTCCGCGCCGACTTGGCATCGAGAGGTTTTGGACAACATTTTTCCACGCTCTTCTTCGTCCGACACGACGGTCGTGTTGGGCGCGGAGGAAACAGCGGTAATGCAACGATGCAGCGAGGAGAGGAGAAGGGTTTAGCCGGTTGTTGGATCAATACGAGCCAACCTAGCGGCCCTTTTCGAGCGGCCCTGTTCTTTCGCCCGATTCGAGCAACAAGTTCTCTAACGGGTGTCCCGGTCTCGCGCGATCCCTTTTTCCCGCCCAAAGGATCGCACCCCTCGATCCAATTAACGTGTCCCATCCACCCTTCGACAAAAGGCCTGCTTTTGTTCCTGTCTAATTAGAAGGACCGCGGATTAATTGCAATTAACCGCAGCTTGTCGCGTATACCGAATGCAACCAGTTTCGCGATTATGCTCCTCCTGTGTCCGCTGAAAGACCGACCTCGCTATTTTATCCACGGACGGAGAACGAAGGAACATTGTTGCAGAATTTTTGCAGAAAAGCCAAACGAGTCACGAGCAACCGAGCGAACGAACAGGCGTAATAGAGCTGAGCTTTCTAACTGCAGTTGCGACATCGTTCGAGCGGCGTTTTTGCGGCAGCACGGCTCATGGGAAACCCACCGCCTTCGTCGTCGTCCACCTCCTATCGTTAACCGGCACAATGCGCGCTTTTTCCTACTTTCAGCCGCCCACGTGCCAAACGGAGAACGGCCCCGTTTCGGCGTGCCATGTATTTGCGAACAGGCTATGATAGGAGATAAGTCGTTTACTTTCGAATTAACGATAGGAAAATTCTAATTTGCATTTACACAAGTTGATAATAGAGTTTTTCTCTGGACTGCGCGAGAAGAAGAATTCCGGAGCGGTGAAAAAAGAGGACTGGGCCCCGCGTAAGCAGCCGAAACCGGCAACCTTTACCTTCACTTTACTTTGCCGGCTGTTCCTCCACTCGTTTCATTCACGAATTTCACTTTCACGGCCACGGCCACGGCCACGCGATTCGCGTCGCGACCACCGCTCCGCCATCGCCCCCGCTTCTTTTCGCCTCGCCACGGGACCAGCTCGTCGAGCGAGCAGAAAAAAGAAAGATAAATAAACCGGCTCATTATCGAATCGATCGACGAAACTTGACGAATCGATATATTCATTTTGCTTCGATTTCTTGAAAAATCCCTATCTACTAAGGTGAATTTTCGACGACCCGTGATGCATCGCGTGCATCAAAAGGGTTAAACGGCAGCGATCGGTCTACGAAAATTCAAAGTAACCTCGACGAATCGTGTGCAAAGGCAAGAAAAAGGAAATGAAGCGCGAGGAGGTGAATTTATGAGGCACTCGGAGTCGCGTCTCACGCGGTGCACCATCCTTTTTGATTCGGAACTGCGAGCACCCGGTGCGTTCGCGTTCACGCGTACACGCGGAGCCCGTGGCAGCCATTCTGGTAATATTTTCATGGCTTGTCTCCTGCTGTGGCCAAGCCCAAGAGACTCCGGCTAGCCGCGATTCGTTGTTTTTCCTGGTGTAATTGGTCTCTGGTACGGTTCACCGAACGGTTGCAAGTCTTATCGTGGCTCGAAACGCGTCCAGATAATGACCCGAATTCACCTCGCTGCTCGTTAATCTTTGCCTCGCGATAACGGCCGACTTTCGCGTCGCTAATCACCGGCCCCTCGTGTTTTCGTTACCATTCCACGGCTACTCTTTGCCCTGTACCTTGCTTCAATACCAACCTTCGCCACGATTAATGATTCCACGCTCTCCTTTCGGCTTTTACATTCGTTTAAGTACCTTTACTTGTTGACCCTCCGTATGCGGGATACCCTTAACCGAGCGGTTATATTATTTAGAAAAAGGGACGGATAACTGAACCCTCTCCTCTACTTCCGGAACAGGCCGGTGAAACTTCGAAAGAGCCGAACAAAGTTTGTTCGAGCAACTGGCACGACCAGTTCGTCCACGTTAGCCGATAATGAGTCAACGAAACAAGAGATTTATTTTACGATGAAAATTAACGACGCGACACGCCACGACCATGCACTTTGCCGACATCGTACGCTGCAAAGCCACCTTCCGCTTCGAAATAGACATTCCGAGTACCCGATGCTATCGCGAACCTTCCTTCTTTCCTTCCTCGATTAACTCAACAGCAACTCGACTAGCAAAGCCTAACGGTATTCAATTCGAACGGAAACAGAAAATCCTCTGAAAGCTTTCGATCCTTGCGAGTAGGGGCTTACGAGTATCGAAACTCGGCTAGAATGTTATTTCGAACTAGACGAACTACACCCGTTTCACAGTAACATGATAATCGTTATCGAAGTTAAACGCAACTATCTCTAGGCTAGCGATTAAACCGTACAGAAAGACATAGTCCCACGGAACTACCAGGTGTAATTTATTGGATCGTTGCAACGGAAATGTCCAATTTACATACGACTTTGTGCGAAATATATGCAACGTCACAGGGGTCATCGGTGATTGCGAATAGAATTTTACATACCTAATTAAATTTTATCGAAGAGGTTAATAAGAACTTATGAATAGTACAAGTTTACGTAGTGATTTTCCGAAATGTTTATGCCACAAATCGATACAATACGAGTGGTGTTCCGGTGGTACTTTCGTCTTATCAGTATCAGATTTGTACGTTTCGAAATCGACCATTTGATATGCAGCAATCTATTCCTATCTATTCCTGGCATGGAAACGAACTAACTACTTACATACCTCCTTGATAGATGAAGATCGCTCGCGTGAAACTTGAACAGATAAACGCGCGACGAGTTGTTAAAACGTACTAACAATAAGCATTCATGGTCGCGTTATTCGAGAGGCGCAGAAAAAGAATACACGTTCTCGCAGAGGTGAGCCACGTACACGCGTAACTCGAAATGTATGCGCGAAAAAGTAACGATTCGAATCAATGAAGCTATTTAAAAACATTACCGATAACTGTGATAACTGAATCGAAATGGGACAATAACAACAAGAGGTTTCTTCCTGAGAAACGCTCGAGTTTAGCGTACCGCGGAGAAAGAACCGTTAGGATGCTAAACTTTTATTGCGACCTCTTTTTCCTTCGAAGGTAAACGCGTCCATTTAACGAGCGCACTTCAAACTATTCGCCGCGAGAAAAATCGCGAACGTACAACGTTTGAATGCAAGTATCGCGGTGAATAATTGTTGTAAACATTTGTCGACAAACAATCGACGAAAAGAAAAGGAAGAGTTTCGATTGGCCGAACGAAAGCTGGATCTAGCGTGATAAGTTCGCGTAAGTCGTAAGACGAGGGCCAGACGAAGAAAATAAAGACAGAGGGACGGAGAGAAACGGAAGGATGAGAGAAAGAAGAAGAGCAAGTTGGCAGCATCTACGAACCTATAAACACGCCGCGCACACAGATCGAACGCAGCCACGGTTGTCGGTCTCGTAACCACGGTACAACGACCCCTGGCCTGCTGTCGAACGCGCCTTTGCACTAATTGCGATACCCGAACTCCGGGCATTGGACACCAGGCTACTACGTCTATACAAAGCAGCTCCGAAACTATTATACATTCGAATTCTTTTATCCGATACAACCGGACTTCTCCGGATCATGTCCGATAAAGAGACAAAAAGTACATAGGGGAAAATGTAAACAAGGTGGAAAGAGATAAAGTAGAGGTTCGAATAGAAATTGGACACGATAAAGTTGAGCAAAGGAACGCTACGAGTTTGAGTTTCTAGTTCCTTGCCGTTTCTCTCTGTTTCTCCTCCTACTTTTCCTCCTCCACCACCTCCGCCTCCTCGAGGCGTTCCTCGAATGACGATAGAAGCTATCTCGCTCACTCACCTGTCAGAACTCTCGGAGCTGTCGTATCGATCGACGCACCGCTTCTTGCCGCAAGGCCCGACGAGGGTGTCTTCGGCCATCCTAACCTGTCCCTTGAAAGGGCTGCCCTGATGCCTGCCGGCGACGAGGCCATTTGCAGTAACACCAGCGGCACCAGCACCACCACCACCAGAAGCAGAAACAGCAGCGGCGGCAGCAGCAGCACCACCACTACTACTACTACTATTACTACTACCACCATCACTACTACCGTCACTAGAGATGTCGTCCGTCTTTCGAGTCGCCTCGTCTCTCTCGCTGTTATCGCATCCGAGACGATTCACTTTCTGTACCGCGTTCGCGTTCCCGTTCCCGTTCCCGTTCTCGTACTCATATTCGTCGTTGGCGTTGGCGTTTACACGGCACTCGTTCACTTTGCTCACACGATCGTTCGGGGCATCCGTGTCGAGGAAAGCAACGCTCGCGGACCTCGAGCGTCGACCGTCGGCCGAGAAGGCGGTATTCTCAACACGCGTCGCGTGAACGATCATCGCGACACCCTCTCCGCCACTGTTTTCGTTATTGTTATTATTATTATTACTAATATTATTACTAATACCATTGCTACTACTATTACTATTACCGCTACAGCTCTCTTCGTTTTTCACAGTCTTTGTTACATCGATTCGAACACCGCCGTAACACTTCTTCGAAACACCATTTTCCTTTCTCATAACCTCTGCATCCTCGTACTCTTCTTCATCTTCCTCCTCGTCATCCTCCTCATCCTCTTCATCCTCGTCATCGTCTTCGTCGTAATCGTCGATGCTCGGTGACGCAAACGGAAGAATGCGCGTCGTGTCAATACCAGCAATACTATCACTCTCGATCTTACTAAGGCGTTCGGTACCGTCAACGGCTACGTCATCGTCCTCATGTTCGCGACGTCGAAAATGGTGATGGTGATGATTGTTATTTACGTTACCGTTGTTATTGTTATTGTTGTTATTGTTACCGTTGCCCGATAACCGACGCAAAATATGAGGATGGGTATGACAATTACGACGGAGAGCACGAAGCTGTTGGTGTTGATGTTGTCGATGATGAGGATGATTCTCGAGCACCGAAGCGTCGTCGTGGATGCGTCTGGCGATGTCCTGACCCGTGCTCAAGGACGTCATCGAAGACGGGGCGTCCTGACGTTTGTGTCGTTCTCTCGTTAAACGAGAATCACTGTTCCCTAGGTCGGTGGCCGCGTCTTCCACGGAAGGACCGTCTGCCATCTTGTAAACGAACGCACTAATGCCTGGCAGAGGCCCTATGGCACGAGCACGGGCCGCGCCACCGCTAGCTCGCTTCTACGGCCCGGCACGGCTCACTTAACCCCTCTTTTCTTCACCGTACAAAACCACCGCCACCTCTCGCCGACGACTACCCACTGACGACCCCCACTCCCACTCTCCTGATCGCCGACGCCTGCTCACGAACTCGAACGACTCTACCCGAACGACTCCGAAAACATCCGAACTCGTACGAATGCCCCTCCCTTTTACCAATCTTCGGCAATCCTCGCGACATCTCGCGTCATCTTTCATTATCTTTTTCTAGCGGGAAAATTTAAACGAGCTTAAATTTGTTTAAAAGACAGGAAAATTTGTATTAGGATATATTCTATGAAACACAATTGTACGCATTCGATGTTTGAAATTCACTCTTGTTTATTCGAAAGAAATCAACATTTCTATTGAACATTCCAAGAAGCTTACTATAATACTGTAAATCAAAAAATTAATCCTGAGCACCAGAGAACTTATTCACGTCCTGGAATGTAACTCCAAAATGAAAGACACGTTGTCTAACGTAAACTATTCACAGGCAGTAAAGAGTGTTAATCGTACTACGTACATAAGTATATGCTTTTGTACACACGCGATACTCAAACTGTTTACTACTACTTTACATATTATTCGTAATAAAAAATTGATTAGCGAGCAATTTTATTTGAATTTTTTTCTAAATTTTCACCTTTTCAATAAGTGTGCGATATTGCAAATGTATGAAAACTAGGGAATTGGGATTACTTAGCGAATGTGCGATCGTTTTATCGATTTTGTCATCGATCTAAATTCGTCTTTGATTTTTGGAATGTGCGTACTCGAACGCGTTACCGTACAAAAACAATAGTTTTGAGTGTAACACTGTTCGTATTATTCCAAGCGCAATTGAACGATTCAAAGATAAAAAACTTTTAATATAAGATAGGCACTTTTAGCGTTTTTGCGATTGCTTATTAAATATTCCTTATTGGTCTTTAGCGTTTATGCTTTAAACCAGCCTTCTGAAGGCCCCATTTCCGCTGCATTTTAAAACGAGCAAAGTTTAATTAAAAAAAAGATATTAACATCATTTAAAATTCTAACGTATTCTGTATTAACTACACACTTTCATTTTTTATATCTAAAGCGGTTGATATAAAAAATGAGAGTTAAAATTAATTTCATCTTTCCGAACAAGATTTCAATCGCAAATTTTGGACAGCTTCGATTCAACTTGTAACATTTACCAAATGTACGTATATAAAATTCAATACTTTCAAGGCGATATTCGATGACAATATTACCGCTATTATTGTCATTTTTCGATACGTAGAATTTGAAGTGAGAGGTATACCGGTTCATGTTAGCATTTACATTCGTAATCTTTGGAAATTTTATACAATGTTAAAAATTACTTACGATGTACGTAAAATTGCAGCTATGGTCAAGATCCGTTTTAACCATTTTTACAGTACATGTAATTATGATCCCGTGTGTTTTTAAACAATCTGAAACGACTTTACGGACCACTTTATCACCGAACGTCAAGCACGAATGGAATGTTTACAATTTTCATCCATTAGCTTTACACCGTTCTTCGCTTCAGTAAATTCTATCTGAACTTGATTCGGGCATCCTAGAGCATAATACTTTCTTGTTTGCTTATTAATTTCCTTCTAGTAAAAAAAAAAAAACATCATATATACATTAATATCTTAACACGATGATTATCATGTTTAGTAGTTCTGGTGACCACAAAAGCAATCAACGTGTTAATCAACCTTGCTTATCTTAACAGATGTTTGACATCCATAAAAGTTTGTCATAATTCCATTGACCATTCAACTGGTCGGTAGTCTTCCTATTCAAACATTGCCTTTCTCCACCTAAACCTATTCGTATCCTATTACTTACAATTGAAACTAAACTTCAAAATAGAGCCACCAACAATCCTGCTAAAGTCGATCGCTCTCGATCTTATCATCGAGGTCCTCTTGCCCCATGGACAAACGCGAGGTATGCGCTAATTCCGACAACAAAAGGTGTTCTCCGTCGAGAGTACTCGCCGAATGTCCGCTAATTAAATTGTTATGTCCACTGGTACTCCTGGCCAGTCTTCGCACTACCTTCTCGCGCCTTTGCTTTTCTCTTTCCGTCTTCAGTTTCGTGAACTCGTCGTCGGAATCGGTAGTGGCACAAGAGGAACTACGAGTACTAATTAGGTCGTCCGCAATACCGCTACCAGGGTAACTCGTTGCTGGCTCGTAAGCGATGCTCGATCGTGCTGACTGCGTCGATCGTTGTGTTCTAGAATCCAACAAATACGAATATACATATATAATGGGAACAATCGAATAAACTGACGGTCGTCGAATAATATTAACCTTGGCCCAGGTATGTATCTTCTTTCGTTCGCGCTTTCGCCATTGTCTGCTACACCGGTTGCTGGGGCGCTGGTGGAAAATATTTCTCCGTTTCGACAATATTCTGTACCAGGAACAGCCATTGGAGCAGTTGGAGGCGGAGGACCAGGCGAAAATATACTCTGCACGTGAGGCCTTTTGTCTGACTTCATCGACGTTAGGGTCATCTGCTCGTCCGCTTCCTCTTTGATCACGCCAATCCTCATAGAACCACCTGGGCCTAGATATCGTCATGTTTTTGCTTATTAAAAAATTCAATTTTTCCACTGGATACACTCGAGGAAGTTTAACGCACCGACTAGTCGATTCTGCAACGAAGCAGAGGAACTAGAATTCGCGAGTCTTCCTGGTGTCTTGATACCGCTCGATACACCACCGTCTGGTCTGTCTTCTTTGCTGAACAATCGCTTCAACACGCTAGTCACGCTATTCACTCTGGTCAGAGAACCACCCAGGTTACTGGGAGTGGATCCTCCGCTTAGAGTGCGATCTCGAGTGCTCACTCTGCTAGCGCTTCTACAAATACAAGTATACTCGTCAGTTCTGCAGGAATGAAATCTTCAGCTAGATGAACACTTGAACCTTTGGTTACGAGTAACGGAACTAAAGTGCCAATATTAAAATGTAAATGAGAAACATAGAGTAAAGCGAACATTACCTTGCTATTTTGCCACTTTCAGTGGTGCTCCTGGCCAAGCGTTAGAAGCATGAAGGTGAAACAATGAAAACAGAACAATCGTATCGCATGATATGAAGCATTTACGAAGCGGTGCTGCTTTTTTTATACCAACCTTGACATTTTACCAGTAGCTGTAAAATGTATGCCGGACGCAGCATCGTCGGCTACGTCCGGTTGGAATTTTTGTTGATAATCCCCGGCCATTTCGTCGATTCTCACCGAGGAGGGTTGAAGTTCTTGCTGGGCTGCGGATAATTGGATACCAGCCGTCGATGGCTGAGGGTGTTCTTCGCGGAAGGGCTGAGCCGCCGCGGTGTACGGAAGCTCCGTCGGGAATATTTCGTCCCAATACTGATCTCGTATCAATTCTGGATGTTCGTGATGCATCTCGTCGACAATCAGGTAGCTCACCTTAAGAGAAATATGTACAGGATGAAATTACGTTTAATGAAAGAAATGTAAAAATTCTCAACAAACGATTTACCTGCAAGTTCCTATCGATTATCCAATTAACTTCAAAGTCATCGTCGTCCTCCCCGAATGGATTGATCAACGTCTCTGCCACCTTTAGCCAACCCATGTAGAAAAAGAACTGTAGCGTCGTGAATACTGGAAAGTAGAGATCGATCGTCGACGTCGACGAATTCTGCACCCATTGCCGTCCCATCACGCTCGTTAAAAAGTACGTGTACACAGCCAAGGTTACCACCTGCACAATCGACGTAGAAATGCGATCAAACTTTCATAAACTTTTTTCCTGATCGTATCGAAAACTCTGCGACGGCTTTTCTAACGCGCCTACCTGAGTATATACTAAAGGAATGCTAATTGTATCATAGTGCATGAGACTACCGCAAAGACCACGAAACTTGTTTAGCTCGTCTATCAATGTCTTTACGGCAAAGTCATCGCGAATCCGACCTTCCTTTCTGGCCCGAGTTACTATACTCGACGCCCACACGATTGGCAACCAATGCTTGCTGGGCTTCGGAAATTTCGTATTCAGACTCTGGAATATCACCAGTTCGTTCTCCAACAGTAAACCGGTCTCCACGAAGTGCTCCAACGTTGGGAAACGCTTTTTCACCCGGGGCGAAACCATCGCTAGCACCAATGTCAAACAAACGCAGACGTACCTGAAACAGCGAAGCATAGATTTCGTTGGGATACTTTAGTAATCGTGAATACACAAGGTCCTTTCAAAAGTCTTTGAGTATCTCGATATCGTTCATTCGTGTCGTGTACTTGATTTGTTTGTTTCCTGCGTGACACGTACTCCATGTTTCGAGGGACTATTTTCGTACATTCTATACGTCTCCTTAAACGTCGCTTATAGAGGTTCGCAACGAAACGGTTGGCGTTTCGCTAAGCGAAAAGATATAATATTTGTGGAAAACAAAGAACAATAGACGAAGACTTTTGAAATGACCCGATAGAATGAAAGTTCACCTGAACGCTTTGTCCCCTTGACTTCGATCGAACCTCCATTGTTACCGTTTGTCAGGGATATAGAAACAGATATGTACCTGACGATGGTTCGACGCATTAGTCGACCCCTTTCGTCGTTCCCGTGAATGGTGGCTGACACGAAAACTGCGATCGAGTCTGGCCAGGGTATCACCATGTATTGATTCCACCATCGGGTCATAACGATACTGACGTAGAAACCCAAGACGAAGGACAGTGGTATTAGGTCGCTGTACTCGTTGCAATACGCCACCACCGCCTCGAAGATCTTCTTTTGATGCTCGTCCAACAGCAATCGATATATGCTCGATAGAGAATAATATATGAAGAGGAACAGAGCTAGGTCCAACCAGACTAGCTTGTATATGCTTGCTCGCCATCTGTGAAAATCGAAAAAAGAAAAAGAACGTTGAGAATTGCATAAGTTTAAAGTTTTGGGTTCGCGTTTCCCGTTTTAAAATTAAACAGAGTTCGATCAACCCGTAGTGTACTATATTTATAACGGGATACAAACGAAAAGAAAAAGCAAAACTTAGCGCCTACTTTTAGCGCTCCTTGCCACTTCTGAAGATTTTCTTGAAGGATGTTTGAGAAGTAACAAAAGGGTCAGCGACCAGAAAAGTCGAACAGCAGAGAGAAGGAATTTAAAAATGGAGAAAATGTATCTATAATATACATTTCACGCAATTCCGAATTGCACGTGAAATGCGCGAGACCTTGATAAGTTATTACGCTCTGCTAACAAACGCTTCAAGCACGAGGAAATCAGCGATAAAATCTTCGTAGCATCGCTCGATACGGTACTTTTCCCACATTTTCCGATGACGCACGCTTTTTACGAGAATTCTTCCTGGTTCGCGGAAAATCGAGCCAAGAAGAGTAGACTGCTCGAAATATGTTCGATTTAATTGACTTCCGGCGCAATTAACCCCAATTGCATCGAGCGAGAGATGAAACGGATACATTATAGTTCGAAAAACATTGTCGTCATTTCTTTTTTTAAACCATTTCGAGAAATCTCACGTGTACACGTTAATGAACAGCGTAACGTACTATTCTCGTCGAATCAGACGACCTCGCGTTATCTAAAGAAATGTAAAAATCTTCTGTTACGTTTTCGTATGAATTTAAATAACGAAGACGTTAATTATTTCGCATAATAGAAGCCGGGTGGTATACGAAGACACGAGACCGTACGGTCGACTAAGATCGATGCTTATCGCGCGTCTGAAATGCTTACCTTAGGAGTAATTTTAGAAAGCAACCGAGACCTCTACAGGTAGCAACTTCGGCAGTGTAAGTGACTGTCATCTCTCTCGCACGGTACACCTGTACTGTGAAACAGCGTAACCAGCTGCAGAGCTACCTTAGATCCCGTCAGCCTTAGATCTCTAGCCAGAAATCACTCTTGCTGCCACAGTCATCTCTTCCGACAGCCGCGCGACATCCTCTCTTCGACTCAGTTTTGCTTCGAACAAACCAGTAACGTGCTCGATCACTGGTAGATATTAATTAAATTGCGTTCGACCTTATCTCCGGCCTCTTTTCTGTCGGCGATAGACGGACAGACGAGAAGGCTGCGAAGGTCATCCTCGATGCGTTTTGCACAATGTCTCTGTCTATCCCTCTCGATCCTACGCGATTATGTAATTCACGACACTGATTCAACCGTCCAACAAAAAAGCTGGTTACTCAATGAATCCGTTGCTCGTCCGCTAGGTTCCGATCTAGCTTACGCGAGTTCCTCCTCGTATCCGGAATCCTTGGAGAATCTCCCACTTCGATCGAAGTGGAGTTGTCTGTTGAAAATATTTTGCCGATCAACGCGTCCTCTATGTCGTCTACACTTGTATCTGGGTGTCTTTAGTTTCGTAAACGGTACACGCTTTTCGAACGCGCGCACCTTTGACTTCCCGATCCACTTACACTAGTTTTCAATTCCTTTCGGCCTTGAATTCCAAACACCTGCCTTTTGTTTCACCGTGCCCGCTTAATTATTCATCCGATACATTGTTTTCTACCTACCGATCAATTAAAATGTTTATGTATCGAGGAAGTTGAAGAAGTCCGTTTGGATTTGAACCGTCCGGGTCCGTTTCGCCCAACTCTACAGGTGGGTGCACGGCGTAGAAATCAACAACCGCAACTTTCGTTACGATCGATGATTGCTAGGATCGATGATTCATTGACGCTAGTTAAGCGCGATATCAATTTTTTATAATGGCTGTTTCCGATAGCCTTATCTCCCTTTCCGCGGTAACCGGTGCACGCAAAATCAAGAATATACAATGAGCTCAACGAGCGCGCACTATCTTGAAACTTTCAGAAAAATTCTAACGTCACTCGTTTGGCTCGTTCGGAGAAATCCTAACGCAATTGGCACAGAATTTTACTGAACGAGCACGTGGCTATTGCTCCAGTTCTTACGTTCGAAGACGCTCGATATGTTCAATCGATTTTGTATTCGACGGATGAACGTAAGCGTATCTACTAAGCACCGACGAACGATGCCAAACGACCAAGCCTTTGTGCGGTTCCGTTCTCGGTGCCGTGACTCATTTTCTTTCTATATTTCGCGGGCTATATGCAAGTCGCGTTTTCTAACTAACGTACCCTTTACGAACGGTTCTCGGTAATCGCAACCACGAACTCGATTTATAACCTTGGGCATGGATCGCTATCGCATTGTAAGTAATCAGTTGTCCCACCGGCCTACTCCACATTACTGGTGACACGATCGTTGTTATCTCCAGTGCCGGCTAGACGAACAGTTATGCGATTTTCGTTCTTGTCATCCCAATCAAACTTTCGATAATTTATAATTAATTTATGATTCTGCTTGCACAGTAAAGTGCAACGACTCTTCTGCGATCAACAGTGCGATAACGTCCCTCCCGGGTAGCCTTCAAAGACCACCCCCCACAGTGCGATCTGGAAGCACGAAGCTGATAAGTAGAACGGTACGTTTATTGAATAAATTTTCTAACTCTGTTATGTAGTCGATAATTACGAAGAAATGTCTAAAAATCGTTCTGTTACGAAATGAAACATACTGGTAACATCGCGTGAGTGTATCGTTTCGAAGACTGACACAACGTTAGGCTCCAATTGTGGCGAGCACGTGGACGTAAGTACAGTATGGCGCGAAGGAGAAAGCATGGTACATTTATTCACATAAAACGGATAAACATTTTCCATCGGATTCGTTTATTCTGTGCATAATGCACGTATCATTAAGTAAATAAAGTAGAAATGCCGGGTAATCGTCAGACAAACAGCATAGTCCTGCTTTCGAATGTCGCAAACTGTTGTGAAATTTCGTGATTTCCTATACACCCTTGACAAAGAGTCTCTCTCATCGAATTTCTGATTAGCTCTTTGCTTACCACGTGACTTGGTAACACCAGTTTTTCTTATCTGACTGAAACACGTCGAATTAAAGTAACATTGAAACGTGTCAATTTCATTGATCTTGCGAAACCGGTCAGACGTGGTACAGATCCGGTTGTAAATTTTGTTCAGGTGAAAAAACTGGAAACATTGAACATCTTACAGTAGCACAAACAGTCCTAACGAGGGAAAGGATATCGAGACTGGAGCAGTCCTTAAAATGTCTTGTCAGACTCCGATCTTTCATCCTTCGCGCGGTTCATAACAGCCAAGTTCGTTCCACGAAATTGAAACCACTGTTGTTAGCGAAATTTCCGAACGGATGACACGATCACGATTAACCGAACAATAGAATTGTGTACACAGAAATCCTGTCTGTCTTTAACAGAAAGAATACCGAACATGTACTGAGACAACCGTTGCCGCAGCACGCCAAAAGATCATCCCCCCATACTCCACCTTCAACCATTCGATCCTATCCCCACCACGGCGCCGTGTTTCCGCATCAACCAGTGGTGCTCACTGTTACTTCACAATTTTATGCATATCACTGCACTGAAATTATACTTTTCGCTACTGTAAAGGTGAAATAATGGGACAGGGAAAAGTGAAAGGCGAACCGCGATGAAAACTGATCGACAAGAAAATTGTAAAAGTAACTAGAAAATTTAGCGAGGGTAAATTGAAATCCTCCGTAACATGCTCTGTATTCTATAAGATAGTAGAAGGTGTTAAATGAAATGTCAAAATTTTAACAACACTCGATTTTACTGATATTGCAACATACATGCAACTTATATTTATCAAAATACTATGTCACCACGTGCAACGCGTTGTCGATATCGTCTTATATGTACAATATGTTTAATAAAACCTTTGTACCTACTGGCAGATCGCGTGTACTATTTCAATATTACAATAATAATACACGAGTATAATGAGTATGAAATACACACGTTTGACGCTCTCGGGTTATGCAGCTTACATATATGTAATTTATACAATCTAAATTTCATAAAAGATAATGTACATTTAATATATCTTTTTACAATATACATTTCTTCATGCTTATTCCTATAGTAACTACATTTTAATTAAATTGATGTACATTTCGCGCAGACACGTATCAATGAATCTACATGTGAATCTTTTGCATGAACCTCTGATAGTCATTGATATTGCTATTGGACTAACAGTCTTGGTCCCTAAAAGTCACAGCCATCAAATGCAACGAATAGTAATCTGAGATTTAAGGCCACTCGATTCAATTAAAAAATACTAATCGATGAACAGTGAAGACGATCGAGAAATAAACGATCATTTCAGTGAACAATACAGTTTCTCTGAAGTATCTTGTGTTTAAAAATAATATACACTTCCTAACAATACTTTTTCACTCCTTAGGAACAGTAAACGTTGAAATGCGGCAAAGCGTGTTGTTTTCCTTTCCGTTAACTCTAATGAAGCAGCACTCTTAATAGTTTCCATTTTTCCTTTACAATCTTCTGACAGTCTTGGTTGACTTTTCAGGTTCTGTCATGCAACAATTGTTGTTAACGCATCGTTCTTGCTTTCGGTCCTAAAGCAGAGAGTTAAATCCTAAATTTACATATATCATACATTAAAAATAAAACTTATATATACGTACCTTATGGTTGCATGCTGAGTCGAACGCGACCAACCAGCGATAAAATTGTTTTCGCTTCTTTCGGCGATCCGTTGTCTACGGCTACCACTTTTTAATGGTGCGTTAAGTGTGGCACTTTGCATGAGATCAGGAGATATAGTCGATTTTATTGTTTTATAAAATAACCTGTCAAACAAACGATAATAACAGTCACACTCAAATGTTTGTTAATTTTTCATATGTCTGCACGAAACTTTCATACCTAGGTAACAATGCTAGAACACAGGTAAGCACTACTGTAAGCCAATACGTGTATCTGGTGATGGCCACTTCCATTACCCAGTATGAACAGGGTAAGCCCATACAATTAACACAAATCACGTTATAAATTAAACAGAATCCAAAAAATACTCCTAGTGATCCCATTATGGCCAAAACGTGAATTATGGTCTGAAAATGAAATAGCAATCGTACAATATGTATTTTGTACCATTTGAAAATTGTTTGAAAATTCCTCTTACCCAGGATTTAACTTCTATGGCAACATGTGTCAGCATGACAATGATACAGCACGTCATTACGGCGGTTCCAAATTCCCATATGTCAATGGTCGAATCATAGTATATCTAAACCCAAAAGTTCCAATTTATTCAGAACAATGCACCTTTACTGAACGTTTCAAATAATTTCAAGACCATACTAACAGCTGCGTTTACGAAAAAAATAACGATACTTTGATATAAAGCATCAATAATGGTTATCCAAAACGATTGCGGTTTGTAAACGAGTCCAAGGCGTCCTCTTTTGTAAAGATGAGGCATAGACATCAGTACACTAGGTGAAGCTACTCGATCGTACACACCCAATACTAGTGGTGGCATAGAGGTAAATAGTAGATTGTACAACATTAGATAAATTTGGTCCATCATAACTGATCCAGTGAAGCCACAATATAACTACATATATGAAATAAGATGTTGTGTTAAAAAAACAAATTATGTAAGCGGTACATTTGGTAGAGGTATCGAGTATTATACCTGAAACCAAAATACAAGGAAGACAAAGGTGGCATTTTTGTAAAAGAAATACAAAATCATCCTAGACAAACGGTCGTAACACCAATGTCCGTGTAACAGGAGAAGTCTACTAAGCATGGAGAATCGTGGAACAGCAAAATCTGCGGCCATTACAGCTTGCGTCCCTTCGTGTCCAGTGATACCAACGCCCACATCCGCGGTCTGAATCATGCTAACATCGTTCGCGCCATCGCCTATTGCCAGGGTTCTCATTCCCAGTTGCTCCTTTACTATCCGCACTATGTACGCCTGTGACATGAATAACGGGTTAAGATCTATGCTTAACAGAACGTTAGACCCAAAAAGTGGCATTCGTTCTACCTTCTGAAGAGGTGTTGCTCGACACGCTAGTACACTGGAGCACGTTTTTGTTAATTCCAGAAACGGTCGGATCAATCCTGACCGAGGATCAAGAATAACAGTCAGTGTCTTTCCATCCACAACGAGTGCGCGTTGCCTTGGCCACGGACTGTCTACTCTGTGGGCCTCATTTTCCGCAGTATCACGACCGAGCATCGCAATCTCTCTAAAATTATCCGTTCCTCTTCTTATACTTTCCTTTCGTGCAGATTCTAAATAACCGCGGATCAAAGTTTCAGCAACAGATTTAGACCTCGCTTGCAACCACAATAATTGCATCGCGGGTGAAAAAAGACGCGCTGAGTATGCAATGTTAACCGCAGTCTCTGGCTTGTCTCCTAACAATTTAAAATTTCCATTAACCGAATATCTTAAATTATATCATAAACTGTAAACTTTTGATTATACCTGTTAACACCCAAATTACGATCCCTGCTGCCATCAGGGTAGCCATTGTTTCAGGTACACCAGCTTGGAGTTTATCTTCGATCCCAGTAGCACCTAGAAGCGTTAAACGGGATTCGAGTCTCGCATACGAATCTTTGATACGTAATTCACGATTTTCCATTGCTAATTCCGCTTCGGTATGCGTTTGTCGCCAAGTCTCGTACTCCTGAGCGGTCAAAGATTTTTTAGCCATCACTAGGGTTCGAAGACCCTGGCGGGCATAAGATTGCAAATGCTGTCGTGCTTTAATCGTCGTGATAGAATTTTCATCCTGAGAGGTCAGAGACGATAGTATAGCGGTGTCGGCACCTTTGCTGTACAATACCAGCTCATTCGTTAGAGGGTGTCGCACCAAGATGGACATACACTTTCTGTTAGAGTCGAAAGGTAGAACCTGAAATTTAAGATGTATCAGTCGTTACAATAAATTTACTTTCACTGATCCATGAGGAGGGAACTTACATGAAGAATTTCAAAAGTAAGGATGGATTTATCTGGCAAACCGACGATCGCGCTTCGTGCCGTTCGCTTAAGAAGCTTCACATCATAAGCACGAGCGGCGTTCACTAAGGCGAGCTCATCCGGGCTTTCCGCTTCGTAAATCGCAGCGGTAGGTAACAATTCGCCTCCGTTCTTGCCGTTCGTGCCGATAACGGGACTCAACGGACCTCGCCTTTTCTGCGCTCCGTTCGGAGACAATTTCCTTCCTAACAATCCTATTCCTAAACTTGGTATCGACGTCACATTTAGAAACTTTGGCCTACAGATAGTTATTATTTAGCGTTTCGAAATGAAATGAAATTCTATTTATAAAAACATAACAAACAGAGTGGAAATATTGACCTAGGCAGTTTACTCGATAGTTTGCTGCTGTTATTTAAAACAGACTCGATCTCAACCATCGAAGATATTGACGACACGTTTTCCTCCAGACTATCCGTCGGATGCGACAGCGTGGACAAAGGGATAACCGGCGAAGGTGTTAAACTTCTAGAGTCTATCATTCTAGTGTATCTGAAACATGAACGTGATAATGAACTGTGTTTCATTATCGTCCTCCATTCAAAAGCCTTTAACAATGATAAACTGTAAAACAGTGAAGAGTCTCGCTAATAAGAGAGAAAGAATAACATACACAAACCTTCCAGTTTCATCGCCGTTTCGCTGAAGCTCCTCGATCACTCCACTAGAGTTCATAGTGTCGTAATGAGGTTGAGAATTGACCACAACGGTATTACATATCGCTAATACGACTAGGAATTCTTGTAGATGTTGTCTAAATGTACCTATAAGGAGATCTTCCTTAAGCCGCGAGGAAGGTACCAAATTTTCACCGTCCCCTGTGTGCGAATAATCCTGACCCCCCACGATACATCGCCTGAACAGCATTTTGTTCTCCGTAAGCGTACCAGTTTTATCTGAGAATATATACTGCACCTGTTGAAATAGAATGACCGTTTCTCTTTAGAACTGTTATTTGTTATTAAATTACAGTGAGGGATGATATTGGGTTAATCAAAATCACGGACAAATTTGATCGATTCCTCACCTGACCTAATTCCTCCGTGATATTGAGCGCGCGACATTCAGCCGAGCGTCCCGTCTCCGCGTCGTACAGGCCGATATCGTGGCCAATATGATAAACCTGGCCGACTTTCGCCATTTCTAGAGTGACGTACAGGCTCAACGGTATCATCACTTGAAGGATAATCACGAACGTCCAGAACGTTAACATACTCTCGTAATTTGGATCCTGCAGGACTGGGATAAACGGGACGAACGTCGAACCGGCATAGCTGGAGAGCCAAAATCGGCAACCGATTGCACCGATCAGGCATAACACCACCAGGATCACAACGCACCACACCACGTCCCTGTTCATTTGTTTCTCAAGACGAGAACACTGGAAAAATATTTTTTCTTTCAATTTACGTTAATCTTGAAAAATGATTAAGCCCTGATGAAAATGAACTCGTTTACCTTATACCTAGGTCCACCGTTATTAAGCAAGGCTTTCGTCTCGTGACCAGCGTATATCACTATTCCCTCGACAAAATCGGTGTTTTTCAACAAACATTCCCTGAGCAGAAGATTCTCCGTGGAAACAGGTACTCTACCACCGTTCGGATGAACGACAGCTCCGTGAAACCTGCAATTACCAGCGTTAATCGCAACGAGCCACGTCTTACCTTACCCTTTCTCAAATTATTTCCAAGATTACCTGTATATCCTGGTGCTCGGTTGATCGACCTCGATTACGGATCGGAATTTCGCGGGTCGGAAGGTGTCCTGCAGATCCACGAAGCCTCGTGCGACTTGTCGTTGCTTCAGATTCGTCTCGCCGTCGAGATTACAGGTGTCGATGTAAGCAACGCCCTGAGGATCGCTGCTTCGCAGCAGCAACACGTCGGCGGGTACGAGTTCGTTGTTCGAGAGGTGCACCAGGTCGCCGACCTTAACATCCTTCCACGCTACCTTTGCGTACCTGTCGTCGTCCCTGCAATCAGGTGCAACAAATATTTTCAAATACAATTGATCGCCGCTGCAAGAGGTGCTTTGGCCACCTGGTAACCACGAACTTTGAAAACGTAACGTTACACCAATCTACAGACAGCGTAATTTTACTCCACCGCGAATACTTGGAAGAAACAAGAAACAACTTCTTTCGGTAATTAATGACCGGATCAGCAAAACGCTAAACTTTGCTATCAATGATAATTGGGAGCATATATCTAGATAATCGAAGCGTCGCAACGGTCGGACGTCGATTATTCTTAATTAATCATCGTTATGGTTCAACGCTTCGAACCATAAGACATTTGCTGAAACAATTTCAACTTTCTTCTCTCGGGATTTTCGACGATATAAAGGATTAGGTGCTTAAGGCAGAGGTGAGCAAATAACGAGAACCGAGATTTCCTTCTCGTGCGCGACCGAAGATTCGTCTCGTATTTAAATAAATTGAATTCATATTTATTGATTTTTATGCAAAATTAACTAATGAATGCAATCATTTTAAAAGGTGCGGCTCTCCGCTAACCTACGCTTCTACAAAGTGGCCCCGAGTCAAAACAATTGCCCACCCCTGGCTTAAGGTATCTTCATCTTCCATAGATAAGCAAAGAAGTGATCATAAACTTCTGTTAACGAAAAATGTGTACGCAAATACAACCGATAACTATTGCACAGTTTCAGATTCGCGATGAACTTGACGGTCGATTTAGACCGATTAAATGACAAGGCCAGTTGCATATAATTACAAAAATGTGAAGAACGTTTCGGAAACACGAATCGCGCGATTTCAATGGGTGCCACGTGCTATGTATGTAAAAAACGGAGGTTCGTTTCAAGGTAACTTTCGCTTATTTATTTCTCCTAAACAATATATCATTGTTAACGGAAGGCGAGGAATGATCAAATTTGACCTAGACTTCATTTAAGGGGTCATCGTTACGTAGGATTTTAGTTGAGACGAGGTTCGCGTTGATCTGTAACCTTTAGGCGACGCTTCATTACACCGTCGCGTTTCTTTGAGACATTGAAATATCGTCAGTTAAATTCCCTTTCATCGAGTGGGAGCACGCTTTGTAACCGTGAAAACCGGCGTGTCTTCGACGGCAATCGGAACTCGTGAAATCGAACACTGGTTCTAATTTGCATACCTCTTATTCCCGAGGACGCATGACGTGTACCTCCTTGTTCATGGAAGAATAGTTGTTAACAGTATAATTATTATTATATGCTTTCAAGGATGAACAGTCAACGAGTTACAAAAGTCCTCTTGATTCAAAGAGTTCTTGCGACACGATTGCAAAAAAATTATTTTGATATTCTAGTGATCGTCTAATTATAAGATACACAATTTCAATAACCGTGTGAAGTACCGTTTGTAATTAAATCTACTTTTAACGAGCACGTATCGACGAAAGAGAAGCTTGGTTCGTTAAAATTTTTACGATAACAAAAAGCTGATAAATCGGCCGCGGTGACGGCACCAACCGGGTAACCTTAGAAATTCTTTTATGCAACACACACCTTCATTATAGATAACCTGCTGATTAGATAATAAATCATCATTTACCTAATTTCTTTCTTTATAGATAATTATTCATTACGTAGTTTTTACTATCGTGTTTCGCACGATTTCAAAAACTGACGAAGATTTCGACAGACAGTGGAAATATTGAAATATTGCGAATAGAAAATATTTCAAAGGATTCGCGTCCGATGGTTGATCGCATTATCTACTTACACTGTAAGGCGAATCTACAGAAACGTCGATCGTTTTTTTCCGTTATCGTGCAAGCAATAGCGCAATTATCGCTTGTTAGGACAAATTATATTCGATGATAATAATCTTGGGAATGACGTTACGATTAACATATCGCTATTGGAATATTTTTATAAAGAGCTCCCTCGTTTCCGGCACTCAAGTGTGATGGATGGGTTTACTGTGGAAAAGAAAAAGAAAGAAGCGTAGATCAGAGTTTATTTTTCATTTTTTATTTTTCTGAAAATCACAATTTTATTTATTCAAGTCTTATCAGGAAACGAAACAAAATGTAACTGTGACACAATAATTGATTACGTCAGCGGCCTTTTCAATCTTTTTATGTTTCATCGAAATCGTTGAAAACAATTTCCTCGTCTCGCTCTTTAAAAAGGCTTGTCGCTTTTCGGTTACATCGTATCGTGTTACAAAGTGATTGTATCGATGCTGATTGATATAAAATGGTCGAGTGCTATTTTTAAAAATAAACGATTTGAACGACGGCGCGGCAGTGCGCGTATCTCGGCCCAATATCGACACTTATGTCAAACAAATGATATCGATATCGCGTTGGCTCCGAGTTTGGAACTTTAGCGTGGCAAGATGTACTTGTTACTTCTGTCTCGTCCCAGTACCAGCCGTATTATGTGCCGTTGGTGGCGACGGAAAGGGTTAATGGAGGCGGAGAATTCGCTAGGAAGATTTATCTGCTCGTTCTTGACATTGCGGGATTTAGCAGGCGACTGTCGATCTCGTCAGTGAACGAAATTAAACGGGAGGCCAAAGAAGGTCAGCGCGTGCGTGTAGCCGCGAATTAAAGTAGGTAAAGGTCGTAAGAAACGTGCCGCCACGGAAGGGTTTTACCGAACCAGTCGTGGTTCACGCTTACGGCGATTTTTACATCGAATGCTCGTGTAAACACGCCTCCGCCCACTGACGTTCGCCAGATTCGATTAACGGTTATTGCCGATCGTTCGATCCTCAAATATCCTACCATTCTCCTTCTTCTTCAAATTGAATTTTCATTCGTAACAATTAACTCGTTGGAACGTTTCGTAGAAAAGATTGCTCTTCACATTGGAATGCATTCCTCGCGCATTCGTTTGATAGCTCTCTGGTATTTTCTTTGATGAACGCGTACGCGATTTTTCTCTCGACCTCCTTTCCTCTCGAAAACGTCTGTCAGCCCCGTTAGCTTCCTTTCAGCGTCAACGAATCGTCCCCCGCAGAGGCAGCGACCGAGTTCAAGCTTATGCTTGGACGTTCTTCAACGTTTCTTCCTAGTTTCACTTTTTCCTCTGCTTCCTGTTCCAGCTGGCAGGCTCGCTCCCTTTCAGCGATCTTGCCACCAGACAGGAAAAAAAAAAAATCACAGAAGCGATTTGGCTCGGTTCAATTTGCCGCAACGTCATGGACAATTTCCAAGGTGTTCTATTTTTTTTTTTTTTTTTTCCACTGATTTATCAGATACGTTGCATCGGTATTAAAAGGAAAAGCCTTAACGTTGCAGAAAATGCGCGTGCATCAAAGCGTTGATCGATGAAATAGAGTTATTGCGTTGGCGATCCGCGATCAAACGTGGACAACCGTAAACACGTTTCTCAATCGAACCTCCGCCCACGCACAAGGAATCGAGGGTGGCAATGAAAGTGTATCGTTCAGGACATCAATCAACGTTTCCAGGAATTCATCGAACAGGCCTACATATTCTCATTTGCTTGGCCCGCAAGATCGTCGTGATTTCTCTGTAATTCATACAGGAATATACCACCGCATAAACGCCGTCTTTTTGTGGATTTACGGAATTGCACTCCGTTTAATTGATTATTTGTAAACGAATAAACGTGTAAGGTCAAAGTCGAGGCACGTGTATCAGTTGTGCAACTGGTTCTCCCGCGTGTCGGAATCGGTCTCCATCGATCGAGCCGCGGAATTGAGTTACATTATGAATGACATGCAGTCCAATCGTCGCTTACCGAGTACATTTATTTTCTACACTGTCATCTGCTCTCTTTGTCGCGTTACAGATGGTACGCGTATATTTTCAGCGATTAGAAGTGGTAACGCGCCTTCACGGCCCCTGGGAATGATAAAATCTTGAAAATCATGCACGATTCCAACAGTGAAAAAACTTTTAGGAATTCCGCTCGACCTAGTAATTCCATTTCAAAGATTGCCGTGGCATTCCTTCGAATGATTGCGATAGAACAGCCTCGAATATCGATATGTATCGATTCGTTCACTCGTTCAATGAGTAAATTGATGCTTATCACCGATTCCATCGAGGGTGCACTTAACCCTTTCTACTCCGTATACTTCTGCCACAACGTTATTTATACTCATTTTTGGCTATCAATAATTTTCAGTTTGGCTCGGTATCAATAATAATACGGTATTTTCGTCGTACGTGATATTACGGAGGTGAAATTTTAACATTCTACGCGATAAATTTAATATCACCAAGCGTTTATGGGTTTATGCGTTTATGAGGCGCAATTAGCACCCCACTGCTAATTGCGAGGTTGCAGAGTTGAAAAAAACTTTGCCTTATATGGAACAGGTGCGCGCTGTAATTTTACAAGATTATAAGAGAAGCGCAAACAACAGGAACATGTAATAGTCTAAACGAATGAATAATGCATTTGCTTTTAGAATAACTCAATTCACCTAGACTTCACTCTTCCTTTTCAAACACGACGAAACTTTGTATTAATTAATTAAAGGTAGATTATCGGAAGATAAAAAGGTGCTCTTAAAATTTGTTGATAGTCATCTTTACAAGCAGCGGAATACCTTGAAACTCTTTTTCACTGCGTGGCTGAGAAAGGTGGGTAAACAAGGCTGTACAGAGCAATAAAACAGCATTTACGCAGTAAGGATGACCAAACGAGGAAAGAAACGAAACGCTTCAGCCATGACCCCGAAGGAATCGAAGGAAGTATTCTTGTTAGTTTTATGATTGGAAGAATTTTTCAGCGATTCGAACGTCTTTCGAGCATGTACGGCTAAGTTATCAGCAATCGCTGGCTCCCAAAAAGGTGTACCGAGACAGACGCTCCGACAATCTTCATTTTAATCTCTTATCGAGTCTGCGAGCTGCCAAACAGTTACGTTTACTTTGTATCGAATAACAATTCTGAAAAGCATTTAAAATGAGCATGCTGTCGCGAATCACCGTTCCTTCTTGCTTAAACCTTGAATAAGTTAAATCGAACAGCACTTTATCTTCGTTCCACTCGATTTCACAGGTTTTTGCAATTAGCAAACGGGACTCGATTAATGAACAGCGCGGAAACAGGTTCGCCTGTGTTTACCATGGTAGTGATTTATCTCTTCTTCGAAGCTATGCAATTCACCTCCTCCGAATGCATGTATCCGATACATCGGACTAAGTCGAAGCCTTTGGAAATTCATGGACGATTGAATTTTTGACTCACCCCACGTAGACCCGACATGTGGAATTATTGACACGCCGGTCGCTGGCAAGTCTTCGCCGATCCTCAAAGTAATCTTTCAGCGCTGTCACGCCTAGGACGAAGATTACAGGTATCATGGCGACTTCTTTGCCGAACGCGTTGATTGCTGGCACCCAATTAAGCAACACGATAAACACGAAATATATATTGGCCACGCGGTGAAATTGTTCGATAATGTTGCGAGGTAGGAAGCTCAGCATAGTGTATTTTGTTGTGCGCACTCTGGAAACATAAGAATATGATCGTTATCATCGCGAGCCCTACTTGTTTGCTTAGTCGCCCAAAGTTTACACAGGGCACCCCGGAAGTTAACGACACCCTTAGGCTCGAATTACCTATTGTTCACTCTCTTTCCATTAGGATGCTGACTCGAAGGTGTCTTCGGCGGTACTAAGTGATTTGGTACTATTGTCCTTAAGCGAGGTTCATCGGGTAACGGGCCGAAGCATCGGGCCCAGAGTCTCCTCCACCACGGAGGTTCTGCGCTACGTCTTATCGTGTATATCGACTCTGATCTGGGAACAATAAACACATCCATGTTAGCGGCGACAAGGTGAATTTTTTTTAAACGACGTAGAGGTGGAATAATTTATGAGCAATTGATCTCGCACACGCCCTATTACCAATTCGATTGCAAAACCGCGCGGATGTTAATAGAGACTACACGTAGAAGAGCAACATCGATCGAACGAATGTCATAGTTATGAACTGCTGGACGCGTAGTTGCGAGTAACTCTTCAAATTTTAATCCTCTGCTCCAGTCTATTCTCATTTCTCATTAATTAATATCACCGACAGCTGAACTTCTGCAACATCTTCAATTTAAAAGTATCTATTGGTATTGGGAAGCAGGACAAAGGTGAAATGAAAAAAAAAACAAAAGGATGTTCTCCCTTGGCTTTTCTAAAAACGACTGACTGGCAACAGCCAAAAATCCTCATGCTAGGCGGGCTCTCATTAGCCCTTATCTATATTTCAACACTTTACGTTTACGTATTGAGTTACGAATGCCTTTGGTCCAGAGAGTTCGAAGAATTAACTATTGGGCTCTCAGCATTTTATTTGATCATGAACATTGATCGTGCTGTTGATATAAGATAATATAAAATTTGTGCTCGTATATCAATAGTATCGCGAACCAGTGAGAGCGGGAGAAACCGTTTTGACAATGAGGAATCACGTGATTGTTTCATGAATATTTTCGCGAATCGACCTCACTATGTATCAATTATTACTGGTGAACATACCTGGACGCCTGTCGCGAGTGTCCTCGAAAGGAGGGCACCCTCCCAGCGGTGGGCGGTCTCGGTTCCTCCCTGTGTCCGGGTGGAAGGATAAAGTCCGTCCTGGATCCGACCCGGCTGTGTCCTGTGACCGAGTGACCCTGTACCTCGATCACCTGACCTTGACTGAACGCCCTTTGGTGACCGGGTTTCTTCAGTGCCGATGGTCTGGCAGCTCCGATCGCGGACAAAGGACCGAGATACGATCCCGTCTGCGCCTGGTATCCCGTGCTCGTCAGGCAATCCGCCAATACTCCTCCATGACTGGCCGATCTGGCGTGAGTCCTCGGCAATGGTCTTCTTCTGTTTCGAATCGCCTCGTCCTCCTCGGCGTCTACTTTGCCGAATCCTCCGGTCGACGAGATCGTGTTGGGTATCGAAGTATCGGGAATTGAGCCGATCGCTGGCTGCAACGACATGACCGCTGATCCGGGATAATGCTGCTGATTCAATCCCGATCCTGGGAACACGTAAACCGACGCCTGTCTCTCGATCTCGCTCGCAGCTTCTTGCGCGCCGGCTTCGGACATGTTGGCACATCTGGGGACAAAGATTCACGTGTTGCGTTGGTTACTTGCGATCGATGAAAAACACTGAGTCAACTCCGTAAGACGCATACGCTGCGTCGCCAGTTACGTTACGATTTCTTTTACAACAAAATAAAACCACTGGAAAACCTTGGCGTTAAAACCGAATCGAGGAAATGGTTCAACGGCACAGGATGCAAACGAGATAAATAGCAACGAACAAAAGCCACATGGCAGAGAATCGAAACATCGAGTGTGTGTTTCTGTATTTCTGCGAAACAACGATCGCCGATGAAACGCACGAATGATGGACCAACGAGTATAAATAATCGAAGGAATATGTATAAGTGTCGGATGATCTTCGTTGTTCCATGAATCGTGGAAATCCTGCGAAAAATCGATCGATCTATTTATAGGATGTACCATCGGACGAGGGAAAACAACCCCGGCGTTGGGACCCACCGGACGATATGCAGGAAGTAACGTAATGCATTTCGAGTACGGTTGCTGTCGCGATCGTGGGTGCACTTGCACTTGCCCGGCACAGATATGCTATTAATAAGATTGCTGAGTGAAAGAGCAAGAGGGATACGAGGGTACAAAGGGGGTTGGAGAAAGAGAGAAGAGTTGTTTTTTCTTTTTTTTTCTCTTTTCGAGAGTAAGCAAACACCGCAGAAACGCGAATGGATTAGAGTCGCCGGCGATGCTTCGGAAGAGTTTACAAAATGTTGCGAAACTCTAATCACCTTACAACGAGTAATCCAATAGCATCGCTGATGAGATCAACTTTCACAAGGTTTTGGTTACCACGACTTACATCTAGGTGCGACGGAAGAAAGGCTCGAGCTGTTGATTCTCCGTGTAAAAAGAAATCGAAAAGTTTCAAGCGCCCTACACGAGACTTAGATGTCTATGCAATCAGCTGATCGGGTACAATCTTTTCGAAACACTCTGTATTCTTCGGCATAAGAAGAACGGAAACAGAAGATATTTCTTTATCGAAATATTCGAAGAATTTTTCGATGGAACGCGAGGTCAATGGTTCACCTTTGGGTCGATCGATATTTCCTTTGTAAATTTTACACGAAAGCCGCCGGGTTACAGGGTTCGTGCCACTTTTCCGTGACACAATACCCGCACGGAACGACCGAAACGAGCACAGTTACACCAGATACACCCAGCTAGCCTACTGAAATATCCCTGTTATCGGTCCCTCGTTGCGTATGCTTCGCGCGATAAAATGCTTCGCTCGGGTTCCAACGTCGTCGCGTATTTCAATTTGCTAACACCGAATTCAAAATTCTTGTAAATCTGTCAAACCCACGGAGTGGTTACGGATAAGTAACTGCAATGAGATACAGTATGGTTCAGAAATAGAGCAGATCAGCAACTGCAATCGATATAAGAAAGATTGTAACAAACTTAAGCTATTTGCGAAGTCGAACGTTTCACATATAATAGAAGGAAAACAGAAGAGCACCAAGAGGGAATAAAAATAAACTTGCCCGTCGAACCGCGATCGGAAGAGGGGTAAGTTTGAGTTATTTGTTTGGACGCAAAGTTGCTTTTCAATGAATCAAGATACAAAATAGCTCGAATTCTATCGCACATGATAACCAGCCTTCCACTCGAAGGGTGGTAAATTGTGGTTCGAAACTAATTATTGCCGAGCGATAGAGAACAAACTCATTATTGATGTTTTACCTTGCTCCACGTATGTATATGTTGTTTATCGCTGATACATTATTTACAGCGTTTATTACACGCGGATCGCTTTTATATTCTCGAACGGGGAAATTTCTTTTTCCGAAGCGTATACCAAAGAAAGATCGTCGATACAACTCTGAAGCGCTATCAACGGATAGAAGCAGCAATTTGGAAGTGTTACCTTGTACGCAATAATTGCAAATGATAACAGCTCGTTACCGATTCCAGCATGTAGAACTCGAGCCAACCCTCCCGTTTAGAAGGCGTCGATACTCGCATGACCCAATTCCATTCTTCGGCTTTTCTACCCTTGATATTGTCCGTTTACATTAGAACACAGGATTTACCTCGGTTTGATGGCTGATATCGATCTCGACTCGAATCAAGCGGTCACTTAACGCGTATCTGATCAACGACGCACACGGTGCGTCGTTAAGGTCTTCCCTGGTCTCAACCTATGACGCACCTGGTGCGTCGCCGCTAGTTTTCATACAAAAAATGAAACGATAGAAAAAGAACGAACATTTTGCATGTTACAACGAGTAGAAGAAGGCTAGTCAGGCTACGATTTCGATCAGATTCGAACGAGAATTGATGACCCTGAAACAGTGACCTCAAATGCAATAGAAACATGCAATACGTTCGTCGAAGCAACGAATCAATGTTGAAATTATTTAACGCTTCAACAGGGTCTCGAGAGCATGAATGATTCGATGTGTTTTTTTTTTTTTTTGCTCGTAATCGATATTTTACGCCACTTGGAACCACTTGCCTCGGTCTCGCCCGATTTTGCGCTGACGTAATTCCTCTACGTTAATGGCTATCATCGTCCTAAGGTAAATAGGATTAATGGTAAACGTTAACAGTCTCGTCCCTAACCGTTCGAGGATGATTGACTCGACCCATATTTATTTCTTTATTTATTTTTTTTCCTTATCGATCCTCTCGTCGTTTCCACCAGCGTCTCGCTTTTTCCTCGTTGCTCTTTTCTCAAGGAGAGTCTCGAAAAGCGTCTCAACAGTAGACTCGACGTCGAGTTGAATCGTTTAATCCAGTTTGGCCTAATTTAGCTTGACAAGGATGGTTATTAGCACAGCACTCGCGTGTCCTCTTATGAGAACGCGCGTTCATTGCTTGTTTCTTTCGTTGAACTCGTTTTACGAGAAGTGTACACGTATAGGTATTCTGTAACGAAGAGAGGAGACCTCGCTTAGGGAACTTATAACTTTTTTCTCTCCTGCTGTTCTAGGAGAGGTCTACGATGCTCGGGGAGCGCAGCCAACGTAACCGGTTTCGGAGCCGGACACTCAGAGGGTCGGAGTGGCTTTGAAAATAACCGCAACCGATCCTCAATGGTAACCTTCGACCCGTTCGAGCGTACCGAAAGAACCGAGGAACGTGGTTCGAGTCCGTTTCAAATGCCGATCTCGTATACGTATATCGCTTCATTCGAAATAGCAATCGTTACACGAGCATTGCACTTTCTACTCGATCAGCCGACGACTCTCTGCATAATTTATATCCTTTCCTTTCGTCAAATTTATCGTCCTTATTAAAAAGCCTGCTGACGCTAATCTACGAGCCTCGTGCTTCTACCACAAGTAGGTTAGAGTGTTAACGAACTAGCTACGTTTTCCTTGCCGTATAATATTTCCCTTCCATGAATTCAGATTATCCTCTATCACGAGCGCTTTATACATACGGCACAGACTCTCTCATTACTGTTTCGCTTCAACTTCGAGCTTCCGCATTTCGATGAAAGTTTCTCGTAATAAATGAGAAAACTAATGCTGTTACGTGTATAGGCGGGAAAGAGGAAAGGCGACAACGAAATCAAAACGTAAGTTGTTTCGGAAGTAGAAATGTAGGATAGAAAAATGTACGCGGTTCAAATAGAAAGCATTAAGTAGAAGTTACGTCAGAGCATTCGTCCCGAGGAATTTCCCGTCGTTCGAAACACATTGAAGAATTTTTTAGTTCGAGATGTATCCGAGAAACCGCGCTCACTAGCGTAGATCGTTCTGAATTTGGCGGCATTTAATCACGGTAAACAGATCTCGCGTTTGACAAACGATCCGGAGTACGATATTTCAAAAAGTACCATCGTTTGCTTTCTAAACACGCTCTTCTTATCCTACGATCGCAACTTACTTTCGACTTACGCTCGTTTACTAATAGAGCAGCGTGAATGCCGTTCGATCAGATTTGAAAAGAGAACCGTTTAAATAATGAAAAGATAAAATAAGCATAGTATACCCACATTTTTTCAAGCTCCCGACGTGGTCCACGTGGCCTTCGTTAATAGTCTCGCAGGCACGAGGGACGGCACAACTATCCCCCCACGATGTTTTCGAATTTTCAAAATGTTTCACATGTTTGCGTCTACAAGTAGTCGCTCTATGGAAAATCGCGAGTAATCGAGCACACAGAATCGTGAACGTCGAAAAAGAATCCACTAAAACTTTCGCGTGACTCTTTTTGACAGGAAAAGTAACGGGTTATAATCTGCCGCGTTCCTCTCAACGAATCTCTCTGGGAATACCAGTTTCACTACCGCACATCCTCTTGACACGTTACGGTATTGCACGTAAACGCTGACGATACGATTTCCACACCAGTTAGTCCGTTTTTCCTTACAACTGTCCCGAGAGAAGTACTCACGAGATCCGTGTACACTCTCTTCAAGTCCAACCGCTTCTCTGAGTTCCGCGGTAACAAACCGAATGACCTTATCGTCGTACACATACTGACAATTCGTATCAGCCAACTTACCAAGTGCAACCGTCACCGACAATCCCGCTCTTACCGCCATCTATCGTCGTCGCCGCCTCCCTTTAAACATTTTTTTTAATACGAGAAACGTAAAATTCCTAGAGGGATGCGAGCGTCGAAAACTTCACCGACAGTCCCTAGAAAAATCCCTAGGAACGAGAACACAAATTACGTCGTCATTACTAAACAGAATGCAAAAACATTTGAGGGACGTGTTCAGGAGGCCCTAAAGAATGGCGCTCTGGTCCTTATATTATCCAAATCGTCGAAAAGTTATAAAATATTGAAATTTATGTCTGTCAACAGTCAAGAAAATGGCGGATCGGACTCACTTGCATTAATTTATTCGTAATATAAACATTTTTGCGAATCGTACGTCCAAATGGAGACCAGAGCGCCATTCTTTGGGTCGAATAGAACAAAACGAGCATTCAAGGGATGATGTACAAGCCTAGTAAAAGAAATTTGTGTTCTACGATTTTTCTTTCCTATACTGTGGTATCGTGGAGAATGGGACGTTCGAGCCTGGAAAAGGCGATAAACTCCGACGGGTGAATTTCTTTTTCACGCGCCGTTCTATCGACTACGATAGCGATTTTCAACCCATGTGTCATGAGATGTATTATCATTATTTTTTGTTGCTATGATTATTCTTTTTTTTAGTGAAACTGCAGAACAATGATACTTGTAGGTTCAAGCCACCGCCCCTATAAGGGTTCATAATTAATTAATCAGTGACTGGATTCTTACAAAACCTATGTTAGAAAGTCGCTACAAGTATGTAGATCAATCATAAAAGTTCATAAATTATTCCTAGATAGGCCCATTTTTGCCGATAATGTCACCTCGCTGCATTATCCGTGTCTTTTAAAGTTCGACCACTTCGCCATCTATACAAAAGCGGTAGAAACTACTCAATAAATTACCGACTTATTGACTACACTTCCGACAGACGGTAATCGACCCCTCGGCAGTCGGTAAATTAAGGAATAGTTTGCGTCGCTTTTATATAGATGGCGTAGTGGCTGATGGCTTGGGGTAGTAGGGACCCATTGCAACGGTGATGCTACTTGCATATCGACATTATGGCATCCGGGGTGTCAGGGACCCCGAAGCACCAGTGACACTCTTTGTATACCGACATTATGGCATCCGAGGTGTCAAGGACCACGAAGCTAAAATCTGCGACCCATAGACTTTCTATAAACTATTACATCGGATGCAGGGTGAGTCACTATATAATATAGGAAAGGTTCACCCATTAAATTAGTGTTTTTTATATGAAAGTTAGTGCCAGTGTCCTCTTGTTTCGGAAAAATCGATCGGTAAATTATCGAGTAGTTTCAGTCATTTTTGTATAGATGGTACCAGGATCGAATTTGAAGTATATTTGATTTATTGCGGTCTTTTTAAAATATATATTCGTGAAATAATTATTTTAATAACTTTTTGACTGATTTTGACTAATTTTTAAAAATAACTGATAACCACTGGCAATTAAGCTGATTGACGTCTCTAAATAAAAAATCTGACAAATCAATCTCACCGTCAATCTCTTCAAAATTCATTGTAAAAAAGAAGAGCAAAAAATAAAACGATGGAAGTAAATTCAAGGGCGAGGGAAATTGCTGAAAAATCAATCGGACACAGTCAATTGTTTTCCTAATTTTTCTTACAAAAATACCTCTTTATTGTAAATGGATCGTCGACAAGATAGTTACACGGAAAGACAGTCATCCATCCACAGAGAAGCGTTGTGGGGATCCCGACGATCTCAACGGCGAGGAAATTTTCATCGTAGTTTTTTTTTTTTTTTTTAATTAACACTCATCATGCTTGGCATCGTTTTATGCGTATATTCATTATATACCTTTTTTCGTGTTGGCAGCAATTTGCGAATAATTTGATTAGACACTTAGACAGTGATAGTGAAGTCTTTAGGTGATTTCGAGAGCGAGTTAGAAGGAAAACCCGTCCTCTTCCTGTGGAGTTTCAGCTTCATGTCGATGTCGCATTCGGCCTCGCTGGTCTCGTGCGCATCCGTGAAACCTGTCGGTGGTTTCAGCTCCAACGTAGACAGCTCGCTGCCCCAGTCCTCCTCTCTCCTTGCCATCCTGGACGATCCGGGTTCCTCCAGCAGGCACAACGACTCCACGGATTTTCTCGGGCTCGGCTGTTTTGTCAGCCTGTCGCAGGAACCAGGCCTCGACGGCCTGTTTGGCGATGCTCCCCTCGAATACGAATGTATCCCGGATTCGGACAGCTTCATCACGGGACGCAGGATCCCCGGCACGCGACCGTCCATCCCAATGTCGGACGTTGCTCCTTGATTCCTGTAAATTTAGTATAAGACATTTAGTATCTCATCCAGGTATCGATTTCAATTTTCTTGCTGTCTCTACTTTGAGAAATTTCGAATGAATATATATATATATAGGGTTGGGATGGTGAATCTATGATTCCCTTTTAAAATGCAACGTTGCTTATCATTTTCATTTCTCGTTATAAGAATACACAAAGGTTCTCCATTCTTGATACAAAGTTAATAGGAAAAATAGGGCACGAAGCTGAAGCTTATTTCCAAGATGTTTGCGAGATTCTAAAGAGCATAAAGGAACTTCATTCCCTGTTGAATTGTCTTGAAAATAAGCTGTTGGCCGCATCAAAGTGGAGGAAAGTTGGTTGAATTGTAAAAGCAATCGATCATCGAACGCTTCAGACGTTTTATTGTAACCGTACCTTTGCTTCTCGAGCCTCGGGAAGGTCTTCCTCTCAGAAATTGGTGACGGCTCGGTTGATGTACTTGATTCGTGCGTGTGGTACAGCACATCTGCAAGGTGCACGCGAGACGTTGATGCGAGAAAGGTGAGTCGTTAGTGGCGACTGGATGCTGTTTAAAGCTGTTGGCGGCGTCGACACAGAAAATCGAATACTAACTTACTATGATGAACCGGCCTCGGGACAAGGGCTAGTCGTTGCTCCCTCTGGCCGATCGAGTTTGGCCCTGGCGATCGGGTCATTATGGACGCTGGCCCGGAGTCGTCCAGATGATTCGAGGACTCGGTGCGACTACTGGTACCGACCTCCGTGTCGCTGTCTGAACCCAAGGTGTCGTACTCTTCGGATTCCGATTTGAAGGACTTTGACTTGCGACGTGCTCGCCCACGGACCTTCGTGTATTGGTCCATGTCGCACTGCAACGTGTCTAAATTAGCGTGGAAGATGTTCACGATAATGGCGAGCCATTAGACTGTTATTAGATATCGATTCGAGCAATTCTCGATGTTGCATCGTTACTATCTATCCTCTGTTTTCAAATTAAACGATCAAACGAAGAAAGATATTGCGAATATTCGAAGGAAATTAATATAAAAAGAAAATGAATTTTATCTAGCGCATCTTTTAAATAAAGCTGTTTTATGTCTAGGTCGATCGTTTAATTTCGAAGTATTCGGAAGTCAGTATACGCGATCGAAAACTGATTTCCCGTCAAAGTTCGTTCAGCTCGTAACAAGTTTTCCTGCCACAGAGGAAAAGACATTCACTTGCAAGGGGAGTCTCGAGTAAGATCAAACTCCAGTATGATGCATCTACCCGAGATATCGAACATATCCGAGCTTTGATCTTCCCAACGAATCTACGTGTATACAAGCGATATATCATCCGCTTGATCTTCCCACGTTCAGATTCTCGATAGAGATACATTTATTCTGACCAATGCGTGAAAGACGTTCGTTTCGATCGATTAAATTACATCGTATAAGTAACTCGGGAATGATATCGTTCAAAGAGTCGCCATCCCGTTGAACACCCCCAACCCTTGCGTTTTCAACCACGAAAACTATATACGAGAGTAGATCAAACATAAATGAGACTTCATGGAATTACGTAATATTCTGTTAACGTTATTAATATTAACATATAATATAGTAATATAATATTAGTAGTGTAAATAAATAAATAAATAAATAAAATAAACATAAGGTTAGTTAATAAATTTATCGATCGAATAAAAATTCTCTACAAATTGTCTCATTTATAATTGACCGATCCCCGTGTAAGACTATCGTACACTGGTCGCTATTTTAATCGTACCTGATTTCCTTGCAGCATCGTTTCGCTGCGTTCGTAGTAGAATGCCTGTCGCATCGGGTTCGCCGACAGGTTTTCCTGCTCGGGCAGATTGAAGGTGGCGTACGGATAAATGTCTTCGGAATATTCGGGAATTCTTTCCAGCGCGCTCACCTCGCGACAGGGTGACTGTTGGCCGGGTTTCCTCACGGTCGCGTAGTATTGTTCCCTTTGCTCCATGTTGTGTTTGTTCTCCAGGGCGGCCTGCGTTTGCGAATTCGGATCGTTCGCTCGACCAGATCGTTCCGGGTCTGGAATCATTAGGCGTTTAACAATGAATGAAGTTAACAAAACCGTAGCGCTCAATCAAGAGACAATTCAGGACGTTCTCAAGACTCGTCACAGCGATAGATTGCGGTTTGGGTAAATGGGTACCAGCTTCGAGCGTACTTTTAACGAACAAAGGATCTGTTCCATCGATTAAACTTCAGGACCAAGGAAACTGGACATCGATTTATTGCTTGAAAGAAGAATGAGTTTTCCTGGTTATCTTGATTTAACGCTCGTGCCGAGAAAGCTGCGACAGCTTTCCGAATAGCTGTTCGCGGTGGCCATAAATACATATTTGCTAGCCGCCGGTACGTCAAACAAGAACACGCTCGACCCGTGTGAACGTCAACAATGGGAAGTATAATTGCACCAACGCCGAAACCTCGACCTTTTTAATTAATCGATTCGCTACGAACGGGTACAATCGAGAGTTGGAATGTTTACCCTACAGCGGTAAGCGATCGCTGGAATAAAAACGCACGCAGCCTGGAACGGGAAAGGAAGACGAGGCGGGAATAGAAGGGGCGTACGCGAATCGGAGAGGAAAATCAGGAATCAATTTTCGCCCGTTAACAGGCGATATCTCGCTTCCTCTTCAACCTACTCTCACGATGGCGATAGTAATTGGAGTACAATCCTGCGACGTTTAGCTACTCAATAACGACGAGTGGCACGAGTGCGGCGCCAGCACGCCCTTCTGGCTTAATGCAAATTGCCGCTACCGTTGAAATCCTATCCACACGCTTCGAATGCCGATTCCTCCTGTTCGATCGACCCTCTCTATACTGCTGCTGTTTCGTACGTGGCTGATCGTCTGTGAACGCGACTCCAGTCTCCGAGATCGATCTTCTAATCGACGAACTTTCAACGATTTACCATTGTCAAGCTCGACGGAGCGATTCATGGTTACTGGCGTTCCAAATTTAGGGCTTAAGTGTCTAGAATGACGAGTATTCGATAACATTACAGCTAACTTCACGAGGATTTACAAGGAGTTTCATTTGGGCGTTAAAACATAAAATTCGAAACGTATCGCGTTAGAAGGGCTTCGTTGTTACAACGTTAACAGGGTGAGTGTTAATCACGAAGCGAGTAAAACGAAACCGTGTATCGGAATGAATCTCATGTACGACAGGGGAGGCAACGAGTTTCACGAATATCGAATTTAACGCTTCATAGAGATCGAACGTTACGATATTCTGTCACGATGCTTTTTGTTTTCCACACACGGGAATCATGTAGGTTTGCGTAACTGAGATCGTTAATTGCACATCGATTGAATGTTCCTTTGTTTGACATCGACACGTGAAACGCGTTTGCGCGCGTGTCGTTTGAACCCGACAAAATACCTGTAGAATCTCTGATTTTAATTATATGCCCGGTTATTTAAATACACATACAGGGCTGACGAGAAATGCAGAGAAATGGATTCGGATTTTCGATCATCATCGACCAAGTACGATCAACGAATTCTTTCAATTGTCACGCTTCAAAACACGCGTGTTAAACGTCAATGCAGAACATATTCTGCCGTTGATTATGTTCTACATCTAATTACACAGGGATATGTGAAACTCGGTGTGCTGGAAATATATGTCCATCGATATGTTGATTCATGGATAACGCACGAAATGAAAAATGAATTATATTATTTACATTTATATTAAAACTTACGAGTTTTCAGGCAAAAGCAGACACCAGCCACCGCCAGGAACACAGCGAGCAACGAGATCACGCTAGGAGCCAGCACGTGAGCGTCGAAGAACAGCGAGCTTTCCTCGATTTCCGGCGGATGTTCGTCGGGCATCCGATTACTACCGTTCGGCGACAGAGTGCTGAACAGGTACTCAGCTTGCGTTGAACCGGCGTTATTGTAAGCCGTCACACGGAGCTCGTATTTGGTACCAGCTTCTAGGTCCACGATTGGGAACCTTGATTGCGGTTGCACGTTGTTCGACACTGTGAAAGAATTCACTTGCCACTGAATTCCTTTGTCGCGATATACTGTCGGATGACACGCGTTTCCGTGAATCATACTACTTTCTAAACGAAAAACTCTAATACGGGTCATAGCGATAGTAAGTCTGTGCAAAAGTCAGTTGACTTTAGATTTTCAAATCTTAAGTCACGGCCTTATTCATCGTCGCAGGATTCACGGAGACGTCACTCGGCATCCCCACCCCTTTAACCAGTACGATTTAAATAAGGGCTAAAACCTCGAATACGAGCTTTTTGACCTCAGTCTGTTCTCTAATCGTGTCTACGAATAAACGTTCTTTCTACTCGAAACGTGTTCTTCCTTGGCATCCAATAATACACAGGTGCAATCTGGAGTTACATCCTTTATCAAAAATTAAAAAAAATAAATAAATGATCTTACCCAACAACCAATCCCCGGGAAGTCTTCTATACTCAACGACGAAGTACAGTAATGGACAGCCACCATCTTGCCAGGATGTCAATTCCAACGTGACGAATGTTTGGTTTACTTTGATCAACTGATGCTTCGTAGGAGGGATAGGTTTCGTCCCGTTCGTCTTCGCGGTCTCGATTTTGCTCGCACTTCCGCTACCGATTCTATTAAACGCCGCCAGGGTGAACTGATACCTTGTGCCGCATTGCAAACCCTCCAGGAGATGAGTACTCGCTTTCCGATCGAGCATCACCTCCTCCCATTCGGAGAATTCTCGCCGATAAGCGAGTAAGAATCCCTTTATGGGCGCGCCTCCATTGTCGCCCTGTTTCCACTGCAGCTGAACAGCATCGGTTGTGGTGCCTGTGGTCAGCAAAGTCGGTGGCGTCGGCGGTACTACGCAAAGTTTATCAATTAGAATGGCCGAGCTGATCGCTCCGAAACGTTTGCCGGATTGATTAATCGCGTGAACGCAGAACAGGAGAAGAGGTCTCTGGGTGTCTCTCTCGAGGCTAATGAAACCTAATAAATCGCACGTGAAATGTTGTTAATACGAAGAAAGTTTAGAGCAAGGCCAACCTTTTCAGCAGGCGGGTCAAATTTCAGAAATAACATTTCCTGCCGTGCCACGCACCTAATTTTTGTTTGTTAATTAAAGTAAACAAGCAAGCGTCCTACAGCTTCGATCACATCGTCGCTTATGATGTAATATTCTTTTGGTGATATGTACAATAAAGTTAACATTTATGTTGATTTGAACATGCAGCCCGCGGCCCTCGTGTTGGCCACCCCTGCTTTAGAAATTATAATTTTATGTATTTTCACAAGACCGTATCGTTTCTTCCGACTGTACCGAGTCTAGATAAATATTGAAATTCATTTTTCGATTCACATCTGACCTTATGCATTTAGACGACACTGAAATTGTATCGTGGTCTGTGCGCTCGTGACGTTCCGGTAACGAAATATACCCGGTAAATGTATTTCAGAGCCACGTTCCTTTACGTACGTTCGAATTATTCCACGAGGTAGAGGATAACGGGACGGGCATCGGGACGGAAAATAGTTGAGCGGAACTTTTAACGAACCCCACGGGTGACAAGCTTTTTCCGTCGAGCTGACCCATTCCGTTGCCATTCTCGCGATAATATGCACGACTCGACGAAAGTTTCCACGATAACGGACCGCGTCGATACCGAGGCTTTTTTTTTTTCATGCTGCGGCAGAAAAATGTAGGTCGTTGACCTGATTAGTTTCGCGACACACACACCGACCCTTCGTCATCGTCTTTCCCGGTCTAATGTTACGCGCAGTGAACCTTTTGCGGCCGTGAAACGCGACCACGGTACTCGTCTGTCGAAAGAGGTGTCTCGTATTGAACGACAAAGGAAACTGCAAAAGGGAAAAAAAGAAGCGATCTTGGAAATCTAACGGAACAGCTTTCGCAAAAGTTTGCTGTCACACTGATGATAAATCGAGGTATAACAATTTTTTATATTCTTGCGAAAGTATCGTGAAAGCGTTTCTACTTTCTTATTTTGACGGGTACCTTGTACTTGCAGCGTGTACACGATTTCGTCCGAGCCAAGAGGATTCTTCACGTGGCAGGAATAGTTGCCCTCGTGAGTCCTCTGCACGTTCCTCAGCGTCAGCGAATTGTCCGGCCCGATGTCGGATCTGTCGTGAAAAATCCACAATCAGGAACCATCAACAGAGCAAACTATTTCTTCTTTTTCTTCTTCTTTTTTCCCTCTCTCGTCGGCACTTACTTTTGTTGCAGTTTCACGTCCCCTCGACGCCATTCCACCGTTGGACGTGGATTACCAACGGCGAGACAAGCCATATTGACGTCCACCCTCCACGGTACCACGAGCGGCACACCGAACGATATTATGGCTGCTCGAACTAATTAAAAGTCTCGGTTATATTAGCTCTTTGTTAAACTTCCAGCAACTATGATCCGTGTTTGAGTTCTGTTTCGAAAGTTCCCTCGTCGGTTCCTCTCGCTCTCTTTTTCCCGCCCGACTCCTCGAGCAATTTTTAACAGGCAATTCCTCGGTGCCGATTCCATGGAATAATTTTAATTGCCAGCGATACTCGCGAATGGAAATGCAAGCGCAAACGGAACCGACGATTAAAATGCATAATTCGAAGCTGGTTGCTGTATTAGTACAATCTTACGAGGACGTCGCTTCGAACAACTTCTTGACGTTCGAACTTTCTCGAGCTCGAACGCGAAGAATCGTAAAAGACGGATCGATTAAATATACCATGCATACCGAATGATGCACCGAGTGTTCTATTCGTTGGAAACACATTTTTCGTGCAAACTTACTATGCCAAAAAATTGAAGTACAGCGTAGAGAGGAAAAGTTGATACGTGGAATGGCATAGGGGTAGAAAGGGTGGTATGGTTCAGAGAAGTTCTTAGATTTAGATTTTTGGTAATACTATTGGTCTGCACTATTGCTTTAAAGTCCAATCACTTTATCCTATCCAATATGAACATACGTTCGCTTTGATCAATAAATCTGATCGCTTTGACTGATAACGAAGATAGAGGATACCTAACGAATACCAAAAAGAATATTCAAAGGAAAGTCTTAAAATAGTGATCGTTCTTTTTCTCCAAGTACAAATTTCACAAATTTTTCATCAAACTTTCGCACGGTTTGTTAGATCAATTTTTCTTTTTACGCTTGGTACCAATCGCGCACGAATCGAGCGACGAAGGTTGAACTTCTATCGATCCCATTGGGGAAAAAACTAAGGGACAGGAGGGTTTTCCGGTGGACAAAAGTTTCGTAAACGCGATGCAACTTACCGGTATTGCTCAGTTGAAGTTTGATGACCGGAGTGCTAGGTCCTTGCCCTACTTTGGTCGAGGCCGTAACCCAGGCCTCGTAGGACTCGCGCAGTTTCAGGCCGGTCGCTTCGTGGTGCAGGTTCTGCGCAGGCAGCGAGCTTTTAGTGATCTTCACCTCCTGGCCCTGGTCCAACACGCGGATATAAACGGTGTACTTTGTGAGGATGCCGTTCGGTCGACGTGGTGGTAGCCAGGATATCACCACAGCGTCCTCGTTGCTGGTCACAGCCTTCACACGTTCCGGCGCGTCCGGAACTGCGAGAAAAAGAACCACCGTCACCCTGGTCCCCTCCCGGAAACTGGAGGAAAAACATGACAGCACCAGCCGGAAAGGATGCCCTCGCCGATATAATCGATCGAAGGATTAGAGGAGAGCTGTTCTTCCAGCCTCTGAGCAATTGTGGTAACGTCTTTCTGAGTGGTTCTCTATTGTTCTCGAATTTTGGGAAAATCGAGGCTGGATTCTAATATACAGGGTATAAAAAATACCCTGAAGACCTCTACACCGCTGGATAAAAGTCGAAGCGAAAAGTTCTGTAGCATTTTTGTAGAAATGTGGCTAAACTACTGATCCCATCGAAAAATGCTACAGAACTTTTCACTTCGGTTTTTCGTGATCTATCTAGTGGTGTAGAGGTTTTCCGGGTATTTTTTAACACCCTGTAAAAGGAGAGGAAATATTGTCGGGGAAATATTGCAATGGTTATGCGAGAGGGTTGAATTTCGTTGAAATTTTCAACACTACGAATTATTTCTTCAAAGAGCAAGCAAATAATCCGCGAGATTGCAGCGTTGACAAATTATCGGTATTAACAACCGCGTGTTTTCTTTGTGATACACGAAATTTTGATTACGTTGCGAAAACGAAACGAACCCGGCGCGTTATTATGAATATCGCGATAATGGTACAATTAGCCGCGACCCGTTTCGCGAAATTTCGGCGGACTCGACTATCGTGCGACGTCGGATACGAGCTGGGTGCAGCTGCATTTAATGGAAAACCAGCCCCGTCACCGTCGAGTTTCCCCGGAGGTAGAGCACGAAACGAGAGAGCTTCGAGCCCGCTGGTATATCGTTACTTCAAAGGCGCGTTGAAGTTTCTGTCATTGACTCTTTTAGTCCCGTTCTACTGGTTAAACAGCTACGGCCGATTCTCGGGAATTCAGGCTGGAAGTGGCCTTCTCTAGTTTTAGTATAAAACGGTTCCGTGGCCCGCTTCTGCATACGAGCCAACGAAAGCTCTTTGACGAAGAGAATGCAAATACGGTGTTAATAGCAGCTCTTCGATTCCTGCAGTATATTGAAACTGTGTAAAGACCTACGGATTACTTTCGATTGTTATTTAGTCGAACACGATACTAGCAATGGAAAATGTACTAAATAAAGCTCTTTGATACTTTTAAATGGTGTATAATTTTCTTTTTAACCAGTCACCTGTGTTTGACGACTACAATATCCGTAATGGAAAAACGGTAGTATTTGTGTCATGACGACTATATCCATCATGAGTAAAATTTAGTTACCATTTGCTATTTAAATTGTAATTTTATCGAAAACTAAAATATATTCGTAAGTTTCAATATGTTTAGAATCTTTGGAGGTAAAAACGAAATAAAACAAACAAATAAAAAGTATAAATAATTTGAGATGGATTCATGCATCTCCGTATGCACTAGCTGGAACTGCTTATCAGTTTATATAACCAATTTATACATGTGCACTTTGTTATAAAAAAAAGATTAGGAAAGAACCGCGGTATTGGTGTTCGACGTGCAAAGTGCCACTATGCGTAGTTCCTTGCTTTGGTGAATACCACTCGACAGCAGCAATTTGAATTTTTAACTTTTATAGATATTTGATTTTTCCTAAGTTTTTCGTTTATTACGTATGTATGTAGTATATTATTAGTAAAAAAATTGTTCATTTTATCAAATAAAGCAGTCTTTTTGATCCAATATTTTAACAGCGTCACTTACTCTGTGTTTGCCGACTATACCCGTAATCGCTTGATTCCCACGACACGCATAGGTGCGCGTTTTGAAAAGAGGTCACCACAGCTGATTGGTTAAATAAAAAACCAAAAGCGATTTTATGGAAGAGTCTTCTTAAATGATGTTTCACTTGCACTTTACAGAAGAACAGCTCGTTCTCTAAATCCTTCGAAGTTGTTCCATGCAAATAATTTTATTATTCCCCTTATAACGTACCTGGCCTTACCGCCTATTAATATTTCACTAAGGTACACAGCCAAACTTGGTGAAAATTTACGTCTGTGATTCCCAGCGCCCCTATCCATGCGCCAAAACTACAAGCTACAAGAGAATCTCGGGAGCATATTGACCTATCGAAACATCAACAGCACAGCTAGCATTAAAGCACCGGACTATATAGAGTGACCAGCGGTCCCATCGGAACGTATCCCCGTGAAAGCCAGCAAATTTACTTCTCTGTTTCCGTGTGCATACGCTTCTATGTCTGTCGCAGACGGAAACTACAACAACATCGTCCGTTTACCAGTTTCTTCGGTGGTGCAGGATACCGGGCTGCTGGTGACACCCTCGCCAGCTCTGGTGTACGCGAGCACCTGTACCGTGTAATTGGTGTACGGGCTGAGCCCATGCAGCACGGTGCTTAGTGCATGGCTGATTTTCGTCTCCCTGCCCTCGTGCTGTTCCAGAACGGCGCTGGCTGCCTCGTACAGCAACTTGTAGCCCTGCACGACCCCGTGAACTTTGTCGGAAGGCGGTGGTTTCCAGGTCACCTGGATGTTCTGGCCGGTTAACGCGGCACAGGCTACGTTCTGCGGCGGAGCGCTTGGAACTGCGTCAAAATTGTATCGCCAGTTTGTTAGGAAGCACCTTCTTGCGAAAATAATCCTGATATTCTGCGTTTACGAATTACGAAATGAAAATATTCCACGTATTACAATATTTGAGCCAGACGTCGCGAGGTACATCGAACCTTTGAAATTGTCAACGTTTGAAAAATACTAAATTAATATTAGAAATTGTTTCTGTCACTTTGAGGAAGAAGCGCGAAGTAATCCGTAGAAATCTTTCTTGAAATAGCAAGGAAAACATCGCGCGAGAAAGTATCTTTCACGAAGCATCGAGTCGAGCGCGATGAACTTAATCGCTTTAAATGGGATTTCGCGTTTTTATCCTGGCAGAGATGGTTCGTCGGGGCGAACTCAACAAGTTAGAACAACAGGTCATTCGAGTGAAAAAAAAAAAAAAAAAAAACGAGAAAGAGAGAGAGAGTCGTAAGTTAATGAGCCTCGCCTTACGAGTCGTACGGTATATGCAAATTTTTCCGCATCCTTCCGTGTTATTACGGTTTTCCCGGTGTAAACTGCCGCCACGGAAATTAATTTCACCGTTTCGCGGCATTGTAGCTGGTCTCATCAGCGCCGGAGGACGTGTAACGCCGCGCTATATATTAATCCAGAAACTGCCGGCCTCCAATTATCTTTTATTACAGCTTGTTGAAGTAGAAAATGTATGACGGTCCATTTAAAAAAGGATCCTGAATTTTCGACTCTGACCCCTATTACACCGAACCCTTCGTGCTGCGTAAGAAGCTTTCGCGGGGCTCAAAATGACAGAAACATTTTAATTTATTAGAGTGGTGCACGGGAAAGAAGAGAATGAAGACATTATGTTGTAATAAAGTAACTCTAAATGTTCCTTTAAGAAGTCTTCGTAACATACTATCTTTCATACTGATACCTGTATGAAAGTTATACATTTAATAAGGTATGCAACCTTCTCAAATAAATTAGCAGTGTTTGAAATTACGTAAAGTGAATTTGATTGTCGTGCACAGAATATCATGTAACTGATAGTACAAGTTTAAAAGAAACGATTCTCCAGCAGGGAATAATGAAAAAATATGAAATTTTAATGAAACATATTCTGAAAATTTGTTTGATACGCGCGCTTAGTAATTAATGAATTTTATTTGTTATAAATAACGTTTTCAACAATTTTTCAAGCAGAATCGCGTACTCGTAGCCATCGAAAATAATAAATATGAAATCTCAATACCTTGTAACGCGATTCGTTAAATAGAACTCTAATTAAACGTACATACGCCCACCGCACCAATGTTTCAACATCGATTCCCTTGAAAAGGAAACACCACGAGCAAATGTTATTCCACGTTTTTCCACTTATTTTCGTACCTAGAATTATTATATTACCAGCATATATTCCCAGATACACGATATCCTCTACTATCTGTGGTTTTTAATTACGGTTTCGAACCGTATAAAGCCTGATACGATTTCATGAGAGGAAAGTATCATAAAATAGCACTTATGGTACATCAATTCGAAGCTTAAAGATTGATAAATAGAAAGAAAAGTAAATGTTATAAGACGTTACTCACCATCTTCGAGCGTCTGCACCATCACCGGGTCAGATCCTGGTCCGTCTCCTTTATTATTGAACGCCTTCACTACGATGCTGTACTGGGTGTACTTCCGGAGGCTGGTTAGCCTATAATCGTACGAACCATCCCCGTTCCCGGTGATTCCCACTCTGGTGATGTTCACCGATTGATCATTCCCTCTGAAATAAAGCCACGTTCGATGTTTCTCGAGGCGGAAAGATAAAGCGCGAGAAGGAACGCGCGGAACTCGACGATAGTTAAAGCCTTCCCGTGGAAACTGGAGCGAAAAATGGTCTTCTGATTCCTTGAACTTCTCTCGATACCGCTATCGCGTCGATATGAAACTTCCCGATTCCCATTGACGAAAAAAGGAAATATTCTTCCCGGAAGCTCACGGTGGCTGAACCGGTGCATTTCAAGCGTCCCCGGTAACGAACCCGACGAGATTCTTCCGCGAATTAAAGACAAGAATCCAGAGAATTCCAACCAGACCTCCAAGTATTCGTTCGTCTCGCGTTGCACGAAAACTTGGCGATTAATCTAATTTAAATAACTCGAAAAATGATTGCTTTTCGGGTAATTACGGGCTGGACTTTAATCGACGAACGAAAGTTTAGAGGGTAATTTTTATCCTATCTTGAAATTCCAAAATTATCGTCGCAGTTGAAAATTCGAAACGGTAAACATCTGTTCGGGAAGAAAACGATTATCCAAGGAACGGAAACGTTCGATGGCCGATCGGCGAGGCTCATTGTCGAGAATCGCAGCGATAATCGGCGAAGATCCGAGAGCCTCGACGAGCTTCAACGTTGAATTCTACGATCACGAAGTGTGCTGGAAACTATTCTAAACAGCCGTAAGCGGATAACGATACCCGAGATTGGCGTAGCTGATGGTGTATCCGAGGAGTTCGCCATTCCAGAGGGATCGATCTGGTGGTTGCCAGGTGACCTTCACTTGCTGTGGTCCTAGGGCTTCGGCGATAACATGTCTCGGTGGTCCACTGGGAATTTCACCGTCGGTTTGAGCCTGTTGTTGTTCGAAACCAGGACCGAGAGCAACAGAAGAATAAAATGTTAGAATATGAGATTTTATTTGAATCGATCAACTGATGAATACATGACATTAATGATCATTTTGATTGAGGCATGCTGAAATGTTTGATACTGACATGAAGGATGTCGCTTGGCGCTGATGTTCCAAGGCGATTTGCGGCAAGCACCCGAAAGTGGTAGGAGGTCGCCGGTTTTAGAGGCGACACCAGGGCAACCGTGCTGTCCCCTGCCACCATCTTCTGCGTGTTGTGCTCATGCCACACGTCTTTCCAGCAAAAGGCAACGACAACGCTTAGATGGATTTTGTGCATCCTTGGTCGATGGTATAGTCGACGTATTTACGACTCCACGGCTTTTCACGAGTGACAAGGTGTCACGTGATTTTTCGCATCGATTCGATATCAGTTACCGCCAGTTTTACACGCGATCGTACGTAGACACGGTTTCATTTTATTAGCCGAAAGGAGTTCACGAACCAACCCCTTTCCTTGACGGCTGACAAGAGTAATCGTATAATCGATATCGTTCTGGAACGCGATGGAGATTGTTCGGTGAAATATGCTCGTTATTTCGTGGCAGAATACGCATTATGATAACGATTTTTTATATTAAAAATTTCTGGTGTCAGAAAATGTCTTTTTAATGGAAAACAATTTCGTTCTCATCCACAGATGGCGATGTTTGAACGAGTCATCGAAACCAGCTTATTTCCATCAGAAGGATTAGCTTTCTACTTTCACGAATGAACAGAGTGGCGGTAATCTGGCTCGAAGTAATCGAAAAATCGAACGTACGAACGAGCGGTTCGCGGCGGGCAAAAAAAAAAACGCGATTGGCTAAATCTCTGGCCCGGATGGGAACGCGATCACTCGAAGGAACGGCAAAGTTCAAAGGGTGAGTTAACTTTAGCGAAAAGTTACAGTAGCTCCAGGCGACTGGTCTTCGTTTGAAAACGAAAGTTTAATCAAGTACACTCTCGAAGTTTAATCAAATACACTCTTCTTGAATAAATTTTTCAGCAACTTCTGTCCAACCCTTTGCAAACATTAAATAAAATTTGAAAAAGAAAACCGAATTCCCGACACGGTGCTTGCTCTGAAAACGTGTTACACGCGCGTTCACACCAGCACACGAACGAATTAAGTTTCTTGGTGTGTTAATTTCGATAATTTAGCAGTGGCCAAGCGATTCGAGTCGATTAGGCGTAAATGAGGACATCCGAAGTTAACGAGGGACCGGATGCCGAGGTGAAGTGGGGTCGCGGCTGCGCACGCCCCTTTTCAAAGCTAACTTTCCAACGGAGAAAATAAAGCAGAGACAGAGGAGGAGAAGAAGAAGCCCGGGCATCAACTTTGCGACAAACTTCGACTTCCTTGCTATACGACGCTTTTATGGAAACCGACCCGACCTGAACCGAACCTTCTCCGCTCGATATAACACCCTCGCTGCGCGCTCCGTATCTGGTCCGCTTGAAGAATCAGGTCATTCGATGGGGGCATAATTAAATATCGCCGAATATCGTTCACGTAATCAGGTTGCTTTTCCATCGGACCTTTCCGAGTCGACCACGGACAACAATGTTCGATTGAACGTGCTCGATGCCGAAAGGAGGCTTTCACGAAAATTAAAAAACTTTCGCCCCGTCTCCTCTTACGGATACCAAGGCATAAAGGAACCTGCCTCGGCTCTCCAAGGACGAGGGAAATTAATTTTCTTCGTGGAGGTATAAAAATGTGACTCGATAAGATTTTTAATGTTTTCTATTATTCAGTCGCTTGAAAAGTTTGCGAACAGTCTGTAGATTGAGAAATTGGACCAGCACTGTTGTTTTCAAGCTCAAAGAAGCCCAAGCGACGTTCAATCAACGACGAATCAAACAGCCATTCGATAAAAACGTTGAAGAACAATGATTACCGTACGATCGCTGGCCCGATTGATTATATATTGTTTGCCATATCGAGCAGTAACTTCGTTCCCCTCCCGATTGCCTCGCCAGTCAGACTAGAGTATTGATTAAACTCGAGATCCATCCTGACAGTCCAATAATGGAGTCTTAATGTGGCACTGTCGAGATATTACAAATCAAACTCCTTCCGACGTCGGTCACGTAATGAAACGACGATTGCGTCCGGGACGGAAAGCAATTAAGACACAGGTTGAGTAAGAAAAAAACTTCGCGTAAATAAATGAAGCTGATTATCGAACGAACAATGTCGGGAATATCGAGACGAAATTTATAGGAATTTTTGGAAAGTTTCTTCGGATAATCGCGGTACGTTCAACGTGTCACGAAAACGTCAGCGATGACTTTTCTAGGTTGGCGTACGTGAAAGGTGGGACGAGGCAAATCGAGGCAACCTTCTTGGAAGTTCTGAGGAACGGTAGCTCGGATTTTCCACTTCGCGATATTGCCCTAAATATCCAAAAATCTATAAGAACCTTTTCGTATCGATCGATCGGAAAAGCGTCTCATAAATTTTATAACATTTTGCAATTGACGAGTTTTCTTTTTTTTCTTTTTACGTAGGAATTGAGAAGAAGGTATAGTAGTATGAGGAAGCAATAAAGTTTGTCCAGAGAGTTTTCACAAAGTATTAATAGTGTCTAAGGCGTTTCATAGAGAAATCCTGAGGAATGGGTCACAGAAGGTCGGTGAAGTGGAGGAACTCCGACATAGATCTTGGTGACACGAATAACACCCTTACGAGCGCGAAGAGGTCGCCATTTGAATTCCAAAGAAGCTTTCAGGCCACTCTTTTTCTAAGCAATAAATCACTAGTCCATATAAAGATTCAGTTATCTCCGAGGGATCTGAGAAATGGGTTTGGAAAGTTCACTATTCCTGATGATACTATTTGATACATCGAGACATTGCCGACCCTTTAACATTCGAAAATCTTCGATAATACTCGAACTGATTCAAGATACGCTTGCGATACGTGAAAGGGAATGCTGGTTTAACGTTGCCAAAGTTAGGGAACCCGCTTATAACTTAGCAACGCTAGAATATCTGTTTCCTTTAACGTATCAGCTTTCATCTCATTGCGAGGCACGTACTTACTAGCGCCAAAAGCCGCGTGAAACCTAGCGAAGAGTAACTCCGAAAAAGAACATCCTAACAGCGTCTCTGCTTCTGGCAGCTTCTCTACCAGCTCCTCCTATCGCATTACCAAAATAAACTTTACGCCGATGCGTCAACCTCTCGCAATCGCTAAGTGTCTGCCATTAAACCTTCAACTTGTCGAGCAGCGAACGCGGTAGCGGAATATTTTTGCAAGAAATACGTATGCCGGGAGAAATTCGTATCCATTTCACTGGAAATAGCTAATATTATTGTTTGCGTAATGTCTCCCGCATTTGGGGATGAATTTCCCGTGGAAAATTGAGAAAGCTTATGATTCATAACAGGAGAGTTAACCACCCTGGAGGTTTCAATACTGCTTTTATTTAGTTTATACTTTCATTCTAAATTTACAGACCACTCTGTTCGCCATTTCAACGATTATTAATATTAATGGAAATTCTGATATACTTTCCCAGCTTCGATGCAGGTGTTAAAAATTGGTAACGATTGCAATTTTAATGGTTTGAATTACTAAAATCTCCACGAAGTGCATTTTAACGCGTTAATAATTCGATAAAGCTTCGTTTAATTTTCCTGCTTTTCATTCCCTTTCAAAAATTGTTCTTAGGGTAACCTATATATCATTTTCAAAGCTTCAGGGTGGTTCTCCCCCTTGAGGGATTGAAGCGACCGACTGATCATCTGACAGGGCTATCCGATATTACCAAGGCTATCTTGCAGCTAGCTTCATTATCAAAATGGATGCTTTACAGTAGGCCTACTTTCAGGACAAAGTTACTGAAACAGAAGTTAATCCACGGCAAAGTCGGTCGTGGAGTTCGGTGGATCGAGTATCGCGGATTCTAAGTGGTACTACCAGAAATTACCCCCGCAAAAGGAGGCAGCCGACTTCGAACCCGCTAAGAAAGCAACAAATACTCGTCACTTATTTCCCCAACATTTTAATCACCAAAACAGGTGCCACTGGTGTGAACGCGCTTAGGAACGTCAACGAGTGCACAATGAACATGCGTAACCAGTGAGAATGATCCTACCGTTCTCTACCTACAACTTTCGCAATTAATTCCGGGACACGATCGGTACAACATCGTCGAACGAAGGCTGTCGTACAGCTCACGCATATTTAGAGCGCGATCAATCGAAATACACGCTTCCAAGACACGCCTCTCTGTCTCGAGTCGGGAAGTTAGCAAATGCTGATCATCAATTTCAAGCGTGTGTCGGTGATGAAAAACGATCCGGGACGAATCGGGCGCACAAAGGAGAACCTGGTCAAGCTTTCTGAGGCTTCCGTGCGACAAGCAGAGTGACGTCTGATGGACAGTCGTGTTCCACGGATCGATAATCAAACGCGTCACCCGAGATATATCGAGAATGGGGGGTCGTGTACCGACGGGGGTTGAACAAAGCGAACGAGGTAGCCTACCCTGCGCCTCCTTGTACTGCACGATGTAGTTGGTTATGGGCGAGTTGGCGTGAGCCGGATCCTGTTCGCTGGACGGCGATGACCAGGCTAACAGCAACGATCGGCTGCCTTGCTCGGCTACGCGCAAATTCCGGGGAAAATTCGGCGGCTCTTGGACCAGCAAGTTAATGATCGCCTTGGCACGGTCGTACGCGTTCGTTGCCACGCACGTGTAGTCCCCACGGTCTATGTGGTTCGCCTGGATGATCCGCAGCTCGGAGATCACGCGTCCGGATACCTTCTGGTTATCTATCGTGTACCTGATTAAAGAAAACCGAGAGATTGATGGATGGTAGCGCGTTCTGGGTACGAAAACGTGATGGATGATGGTTTCTACTGGATTCCGTTCTACTTCCAACATTTTTCCTTCGGCTCGTTCGACAGATCCGTATTAAATTCGGAGGATTTAATCGGTACTCGATGGGGGATTGGAATTATCGACGAACAAGCTCGGTACAACGTCGCTCGAGTAATTTTGCGTGAGCGAAAGTTAGCTGCCGGGTAACAAGAGACCGAGCGAACGATAACATAACGAAGGTGACAGGAAGCGAACGAGCTGTCGGGGTAAATGTTTCGAGGAAACTCTATGGTGTTCTGTTGCATGGTTTTCCATATAGTTATATAGTATATTAGAGTGATAACAAAGTTTGCACATTGTCTCTATTAGAAGTCATTATATACAAAAATCATGTAGTTCAAAATAAACCAGGTATACAATGCGAGTGAATTGTCCCTTGAAATGTCTTGAAACGATGACACGGTATTAATCAGCTGTCTGTCATGTTACACGCATTGTAATTAACCTGTAATCTCGATTAGTGGATAGAAGATCGAAGCGTCAGTCGTATCATCGATCGACGTCGATCGTTGTGTAACCCTACTGGGCTTCGGTGTTCAGACGGGAAGGGGTTTTGATTAATTTCGATACAAACCTAACATCGTAGTTGGGATCGACTCTGCTGTCACGCGCACGCCAGCTGAGATCAAGAGGTGCGTCTCCTTCGGCTTCGCAGCGTAACGTTACGCTTTCCCCTCGTCGCACCGATTCCTGTCGCGTCTTCACCGATACCTGAGGACCGGCTGTTTCACCAATCGAGCGTTAATTTCTTGAACCTTGCCTCTTGTTCGAGGGAACACCCGTCGGGGAACAATTTATCGGGATCGTTTTACAAAACGTGCCACCGTTTCGCGATTACCTCAGAGCTTTTCAACTTTGATGAATCAACATTGACGTTACAGATTTGCGCGAGAAATCTGTTCTCTTGCAAGTTCGGTTCGAAAACAATTTAATTTAATTACAAGTTAAATACACTCGATCTCTATAATTTCCTGGAGCAATTAAAACCAGAGTTTGTGTAAGATTGATTTTTCAAGTTTATAAAGTACCTTTATACAGATTCTATTCGTTCTCGGAGAAAAATATATTGTAACAACGTTGCCTCCGGCGGGCGTTTCCCTCTACGTCGAAGCATATCGAGATTGCTAACGGAAATTCGACCACGGAACGAAGAATCCCAGAGTAGCTAGCCCCTGGCTGGAATTCCAAGTTCGCGACCAGCTTGGCTGACACGAATCCGAGCAACGGTAACTCTCTGTTGCGTGAATATTTTACCGTGAACTGTTAGCCGAATGAGCTTGCTGAGGCCTGGCCCGATACCGTTGCTAGCTTGGCACAGATAGAAACCGGCATGATCTCTGGATACCCGTGGGATCGCCAAAGACCCGTTCCCAGCAACCCCTGCGCCCTCCGTTCCGCTGTAACCCAGCTCCCTGTAGTCGCCCGGAGTATCACCTGAATGTTCCGTGGGACAGCCATTATTCCTCTAAAGTGACTCGCTATGCTAATTCCTGTCTACGTTATACCAGCTTAAAATCATGATAAACGATCTGCATGCAATCGTCATTACGAACTGAATCATTTTGAACGGAGTCGAGAAAAGAGAAATTGACGAGAATATTTTTGTTTGTTACAAGGTGAGAAAATTTGCGCAATTGGAAATTACTTTGAAACGTGAGCTGTAAAAACTGCAAAGATCGAGTATCACGTTTATGGTATTAAAGAATTTTCCCTTGGTATCAGAATGTCTGTCAATGTTCATAGGGTGAGATGGCATTCTCTTCCTTCGACGTTGCCAGAGATGAACGTCACCCGGCATTCTTTCCAATACAATAAACAGCCGGGAAACGTGTAAATGTCCAAAGGAAGTTCGATGTTGCGTGAAAAACACAGCATTTCGTGGTCGAAAGGTATTTACTTGGCGAGTTGCATTTAGATATCGAATTTGACATTGTTACAAAACGAATGGTTTCAATTGTATAGATATTGATTACGAGGGAGGAAAAAAATAGGAGAAATATAATGCTCTAGAGGAACAAATCAACGAAACTAATTACACCGAAGTTTCATTGAGCTCGGAGCTTATTTCAGATTGAATGAAACCGCTGAAAACGCTCGATCAGCTTTCTGATGGATCCGTTCGTCAACCCCTGTCACTCTGAGGTTAAATACACCCGACAAGAGTAACTTAATGAAAAACGACGATTCCTGGAACACAGGTCATATCAAAAGTTCAAAGTTATTGGACTTCTCGAGAGGAAGAGACTGTTAATAACTTTCTAAAGACGAGCAGTTGTTTCCAATAAAACGACACAAATAGAAATAATTAAAATCAAGAATACGTGACGTTAATCTTTCTCCTTCTTGACTCGAAAAGCGTTCAACTAAAAATGACTCTTGAGACGCGACGCGAATGAAAATCAATGGTATTCAGAAGAAAGGTTTGAAACGATGAAAAGGAGAAGGATGGAACCATCAGGAGACTGATTGTATCATCCTTCGAAGTCGATGCTCTGTACGTAACACGTCGCGTTTACCCGACCAGATGGAGGACGTTTTTCAAAACGTGACCAAGAAAGAGAGAACTCGATCGTCCTAGTATCTGGCTTCAAGGAATCGTGACTTACCAATCGATTGCTTCCAAGTCACAGTCGGAATAGGGAATCCTTCAGCCTGACAGGCAATGGAGACTCCGTGACCTACAACCGCGTTCTGGTCGATAGGTTCCACCGTCCATCGTGGTGGCACTAAAAATACGATCCAATTGGCTTAAAATCTCCCAACTCGCCGGCTCGTTTCGAAACCGGCATTCCATCGTGGACAGATCTAAGAACCGATCCTCGTCGTCGATGCTGTGCCCCGAGTACCTACAATGGTACCCGAATCCGGCATCTTATCGATGATCCCGATTGACGACAATACTTCGTTTCCCCGGTGTCCGATCGATTTCGTACGACACAGGGAGAAAATACGAAACACAATTTTTGGTGAAGAGAATCGAGACAGAATCTGTTATCGTTATAAATTTCAAAGTAACATAATAAAAGGGGGGAAGTATAAAATTATAAATGTCATAAATTACACGAATTTATGTAACCATCAAATTATTGAATTTTGAATATGAATTAACGAGCGCATGAATCTGGAAATTAAATTTGAAACGAAGAGCTGTCTATCAAAGCCGACGTGTAATAGATTTACCCCTTGGCGAATAACAATTATTCCCATTTTTTGCTTTTAGGATTAAAAAATGATTCATTTGACGTTAACTGGTAACAGAGGAACAATGAAAACTTATTCTCTGTCAGGCTAATTAACCATTGTTCCTGTATGAACGGTGACGAAGGAACTACCTTTGTTCGTCGACGAGAATCGGTCTTCTGTACCTCTACGTTTACTACTGTCTTCGTGATCGCGTGTTGTTGCTGTTGTACTCGCGTATTCGTGTCGTGAAATCCATGCATTTTAAACGGGTTCGATGTACTGTATATACTTACGCATCGCTAAGAGTGTAAATAACAACATGTGTCTCAACAAACCGATGCTGTCTGTGTGGTTAAACTACTTGAATTGACGATGTCGCATTTAAAATAGGGGGGGAGTAGAGAAATGTTTACTCATTCGTTTGTCTCAATCAAAGGAACTAATTACCAGGAAAAACTTCGAGCAGCATTTAAACGAACGAAAGAACCAGTCTGAACGTAATCGGTCTGAAAACAAAAAAGAAAAACGTGCATTTTGTAACGTAAAGAAATGAAGAGAAAACGTGCTTGCATAATAATGTAACTGAATTTTATAAATAATATAACGCGGGTTAATTTAAAGAAAACGAAAAGGGGTATGAATGAAAAAAACTCGTAGATAATGCTGTTGGAAAGAAATGAAAATCAATCATCAAAAGATATCGTGTGATAAAAAGTATGCTGAAAGGGAGTTAATGTGTCTCATGCAAAAAATCGTTATTCGTTAAAATATAAAAACACGGCAGGCATCATTCCAAGTAAAAAAGAGATTCAAATATATAATATAGATATATAAATGTAATAACGGCTCAAATAACAACGTACGAACAACGCAAACGGTACCTATGTTCTCAAAAAAGACACGTTACTTGTCACTGAATATACGAAGAGAAAACACGCAAGAAAAAACTCGAGGCACACAAGTATAGAATAATGTAAACGTTACTTCCAACATTCTTCCATCGTCATTCCAAGTTGCTCGTATTCGTATAATAATAGAGAAGAGAAACAATTGTAAGTCCAAAACAAGGAAAAGTGAACGAAAAATGAAGAAAAATAAAGAGAACAAAACGAAAAATAAAAGAAACGTACGAACCAGAAACGTTAACTACGCGAACGCATGCTTTACATCCGTCACAGACATTTCGTTGCATTACACGAGCACAATAATTAAATTTCTCGGTACACGAAACCGCTACAAACAGAGTAAAAAAGAAAAAAAATGAGTACAATTAAAAATGTTAAATGAGATACTCTAACTATATGAACACGCGTGAGAACGAAACAAAGGGAAGTGAAAAGTAGAAATAAATCAACGTCGAACAACAAAATTGTCTAAATTCTAAAATCAAAGATCAACTCGTTCAACTGTCGAGATCTACATCGAACATTTTACAAATGCTGATGATCGTGATGATGTACAATTACTGTAATGATGAACAGAGAAAAGAAAGTAATTAACAACGATGAAGGAACTTTTGTTCATCTCGTTTCAATTTCTCTTTTTTTTTTTTTTTTCGTTCCTTCTTCCTTTTCTTTCTTGTTCTTTTCTCGCCTTACCGGCTTGGTCGACGGATTAAGTTGGCGTTGTAACCTTTAACGTCCACCGTGCTCTTCCGGTTTACTTAACACGAACGAAAGAAATATGTATCCCTGGCTTTGAAATTCATTTTCGTTACGGTTAACCGGTTCGTCAGTTAGCATGCATGAAAAAAACGAAGACGAAACGAAAAGGTGAAGTGAATCACGTGAAAGTCTGCGTCCTTAGAAATATTCGTTTTATTTATCTTGTGCTGCGTTAGAAAGAGCGAGAGAGAGAGAGAGAGAGAGAGAATTAGGGGATCCAGGAGCTTCCGGTTGTGTCTACACCCTGTCGAGTCGTGTCTTTTTTTCCTCTCTGTCGTTAAACCCTTTCTCGCGAGAGTGCTGTCACCTCGAAGAGGATTGGAGTATTCGGGTTACGTTTCTACGAGCGGACGAAATCCAAGCTTTCTCGAAGATAGACCCTTCGGAGAAGGGACAGTTCCGGTCGGACATCTTGCCTCCGCCCTATTCAACGAAATCGCTATGCAGATCGCTATGCGGAGATACCAGCATTCGAGGAAATACTCTTCGTTGTACCTAGTAACCTGGATTCGGATACTTGCTATCGAGTCTTCCAGAGATCCGGATAACTGATCCGAATTGTTGAAATCACTCGGTTGACCGGAACAATGCTATCGAAACCGATTGCTTCGACAGCTTTTTTCTAGAGGTCCTTATTTAAAATCGAAGTCAACCGAAATTTTACCGATATTTCCAATTTTCTGTAACTGAATAACTAATGAAAGAAAATAAAAAAGAAAATTTGAATAGTATTAATATCTTTTTCTCAGAACTTCCCTTCGATACTTTCGATATCTTATGAACGATGTCTTTACCATGATCCCATGAATAAGTCAAGAGAAATAAGATCCTCTTAACTTGCCAACAACAAGAGACAGACCATACAGACAGAAATCTATAGAACGCTAAAGTAGGCCAAAGCAAACAATGCACCAGATACATTCATATTTAATTTTTAGTAAAAACAAAGCCTCCTAAGAAAGAAAGATTATTCCACGCTTTCAACTTGTTCTTTCAAAAAGAAATCAACCATTATGACCAAACTTTGTATACACTCCTATCATGGAACATCATCCTTCGAACGACTTCGCTTAAGTCGTTGCGATAACATTTTCGAAGACATCAAAGATACTCTGTGTTCCAGCTATTATTTGACTTTTATTCTTTCTCTCGGCTGAAAAGACGTGAACGATAAAAGAGCTTCGAGCAACATCGCAAACACAAAATTCCCGATACGAGGTGCACGGCTATCATCGTAAACCTGTTGCGAGGAAGACGATGCTCGATGATGAACGCTGGACGAACCTAAAAGCGCATTTATTTCCACTCTTCTGGTACAAAGGGCAAACATCAGTTGGAATCTCGGCCGCGCTTCATAGTTTGTCCGGACTATTTTCAGAAGAGCCATTTCCACGGAAAACCCCGGGGAAATTCGTTTGGTATTCCGACCTCGAATTGTCGGCCGAAACGCGAAACTTTGAATCAGAATCGCTCGCCGCGGCTCGGCTCGATGAAACTACACAAGAACTTTGACACTTAATTACTCCCCGATACACAGGATTCCCCGTAACTTGTGGTACGAGTGAAAACGCGATGACAATATAATTTGAAAATCTAGAACGACGTTTTCACCGAAAAGTTTTTTTCGTCGAGTGAAATATTGCTAAAAGGAATCCTGGTCAGGAAAACGCGTGTAATATGCGAGCTACCGAAATTGATTTTTTGGAAAACTTGTATAAAAAAATTTCGCTCCATATTTTCCACTTATTTTTTCTCTCACGTTTTATATCATTAATTACACGAGTGCCCGAGGGCAGAGTAAACGTTTTTAACCATTTCATTACAGTGGCCACTCGTGATACCGTTAAATGGAAAAAAAGGGATAAGTTTCCGAATGGTTCCACCAAAATTGAGAACTCAGGTTCGGTATATAACCTAAATTGACTACCAGAATCTCGAAAACGGTAAGACATCCAGCTCTGAAACCAACTCCAATCGGTTTCTTGTAGTCAATTTAGGTTATATACCGAGCCTGAGTTCTTAATTTTGGTGGGGCCATTCGGAAAATGGTTGAATTAATTTTTGTAAAAAATTAGAAATGTAATAAAATGGTTACAGTCAATGATACTAACTCCGACGAACGCGAGCCTTTCAACTGCTTCTCTTTACCGCGTGGATATCGCAGGATGAAAAGAGTCACCAGGGAATCCATGAACCATGAGAGAACCTTGAAAGTACTTCGGAAGAGCAGCAACAGAGCATAATTTATCAGAGAATCTGTACTGTAACGAGTTAACTGTGTATTCCAGTGAAAAGATCAAGCACCTCGCAGACTGTCCGAGTTCGTCAAAAAGCAACCTTAAATTACTCGTGAATCCTTGATTCTCTCGTGTCTCTGGAGACATCCAAAGCGTTAGTACTACCTTTTCCAACAGTGATACGCGTCGAAAATGGTTTTCGAATGACGGGACGTGTATACAAGGCTCGTTTCATACGCATTAGAACACGTGTTACCGATAACGGAGGCTAACGCTCGCGTTTATCTACACGTTTCCCCGTTTCCGTTTCAGTCGTTGCTCTAGTCAGACGTAACTCGTATCCGGGCGGTATCATCGTCCAGGACATCTTGATACCGGATATAACCAGACTGCACGGGCCAGTCGGGCTGTAATAACGGCAAACAAATGGAAAGACGGGTCTTATCGTCCACGCGATATCGCGAGTACTTCTTTCTGGTATCGCGACGACGGTCATTGCAGCTCTTATCGTCTCTCCCGGCTTTTGCTGATCGCTGGAAATCGCGTACCCTATTTTCCACTCGATCGACCACTGTTTCGAACGGCCACCACCCACGTTCCCCGAGCCCATTAAGTTTGGCTGACGCGAAAACTTCGACCTTTCGAACGAGTTCCGCGAGTTCCACGGTACCGTGTCCCAAGCGATTCCGATTAAGTCCACGTTGATGGCTCCTTCTCGGTTGCCCATTTCGACAACCGTATACGATCAAATCTCCATTCTTACGACTCGCAAACTGACGATCGATAGCTTCTGATCGTAACGACCCTATAAACCAATCCGAGAACCTTAACGCTTTGATTGATACATCGTAGGGAACTGTTGCTCGTTTCATGGGAAATCTTTCTGACGAATTTCTTGAAAATCTTTAAATCGAATTCCATTGCCGTATTAATTGATTTTCGAAATTAATGAGCTACGTTCGAGGTATTGTTTCAACGACGCGACGTGTTTTTCTGGATCAAATTGAACAGAGCAGTGTAAAAATAGTTCGTTAGCGGGACAAAACATAGCCGGTGTTATTTCAACAGATAGGAGGAGCTCTCGTGTACGAAGCGGGAACAAGCGAGGGAAAAACCGATATCGAAATCACGAGGGATGTGCGTACGTTTTCATAGGACCATTGATTCCCTGTTATAACAGGGATAACCCGAATTTACGGTACCTTTTTCGCCACCGAATACAGGACGCTCTTAGTGAATATGAATGGCGGGAAGAACATTACATCGTGACGGAACGTGTCACGCTCTTAATGTCTTTCATTCGTGTATCAAACTGCTCCTTCTTTTTCATTACGACGAGGGAGAAATTGAAATATAGTAGGAACAATAGTTGAAATCAATGTAGTTCAATTGAATTAAATTACCGTCAAAGAAATCGATTAATCGTCCCGTTGAAACAAGGAACTCTGTTCTCGTGGAGGAAAGAACCGTTCCCCGGGTGTCGAAGCTACTCCTGCGAGAATTCAGGACTATTCTATTCGGACGAAGAGAGAAGGTGATTTACATTCGATCGCGCCTAAGGAACGGGTGGTGGCGACTTTCGAAAATCGTCGAGCGGCTGCCTGGAACTTCTTGAAAAGTCGCATTACCGTGTGCGCCACCTCGGCAACTCGAAACTAATTTGCCTACGACCGTATCCTCGTGAGAGCCTCGATCCGACTGTCACAAGGAACTTTAGCCCCTGAGGAAACTAGGCTTGTAATGCCGTTTCGAAAAGCACGGAGAAATGTCGTTGCAGAGGACGAGCTCGAAGCTAGGAAAACGTGCATGCGTTCAGAAGAAGAGGGAAAAAAAGAGGAGAGTAGTTCGTTGTACGTTTTACCACGGAAAAAGGTGTAGTTGGAGAAATGTAATTGCGCGCCGACCAGCAGAGTCCTCGGAGAAACGAGGGACATCCGTTTCGCGGGCTCTTGGCTATTTTCTTTGGGGAACGTATTTGAAACCGTGAAACCGTTACCTACCTCAAATAACGGAAAATACGTATTCTGTAATTTAATATACCTACCAATCCCTCTTTGTTCCACCCTCGCGTGAAATTGTTGAGAAAGCACTCGGTGTACTGCGCAAACTCGCGTAACCTACATCAAACAACCGGTCTCTCATGACGCTTTTATCGAAGATGTGTGTTATCAAAGCAGACCGCGCGATGTGTTCTTTGACGAAGACCCCCGTTTTTTTTCCCTAGAATTTCTTTCTGCTTTCTGGAACAGCATTTTTCCTGCCGCGACACGGTTTTTCTATGAATTCCAAAGTCTTTTCTAAGCTGGCTTAAACCATTCGTGGAACATCATCGTGCCGAGGAGATCAGGAGGGAAAATCCGAGGCAAGATGGGACCGCATCGAGATAAGAGGCAGGAAGAATCCTGCGGGGTCACCGGAAACGTTGTCTACGAAATCGATTTCATCGAAACACGCTGTTACTCCGATCCTCCGTAGCGACTGCTCGGTTTCTGTGCCGTGATATGTATATATACACGTGTATATATATAAGTGTGTATGTACAGGATGTTTCTAGATGTAAAATGTACACCGCGAAGATTGCAGATCCTTCGTGACTAAGTAAATTGAAAAATCTCTTAGCAGTTTGCGATTTCGAGCTTCGTTTTCGAGATAGAAGTGACTGGATTTCGGGAGTGACTTTAAACCTTAGGTGACAGTTTCTAAATCATGTAAATCTTTCGCTAATAAAAGTGTCATTTTTTATACGTAAACTAGTATTGAAGTAAAAATCCTTGTATTGAACTTTTTCAAATATCTCACCTTCTTTACGAAAAACAAAGCTCCTGCTTATAAAATCCTAAAGAACCTTTCAGTCTCCTCAGTCATAAAGAATTCACAGTATCCACGGCGTACATCGTTTCTAAGATATCCTTGTCCATCCACACCGTACACACATAGAAAGAGAGTGAAAGAGAGGGAGAGAGAGACAGACAGGTGTGTGTGTCGCAGTCACACACGGTTTATGTACACAGGTTCTTACAGCTACCATGTCGTTTTTTGTTGTTGCTCGTTTGAGACACCAACCAGCAACGGAGAGGCTGGTCGAGTATTCGGCCAGGCCAGCGACGTTGCTGATCTGGCACGTGTAGTTCCCGCTGTGCTTAGCGCTGACGTTATTTATCGTCAGGATGCTGGAAAACGGCGGATAGTCGCTTATCTGTATGTTGTTCCCTGTCTCGAGCACGGCCGCGGTGGATCCGCTCGAGGACGAGGACGACGACGACGAGGACGACGAGGACGACGACGACGAGGATGACGCCGACGCCGACACACCACCGTCACCCGATCTTTTCTGTATCGGTTTGTCGTCCATCAACCAGGTGATGTTGAACGGCTGGTCACCCTGGCTCGTGGTACACATTAGCTGTGTCCTCATCCCTTCCGTCACACCGTTCTCGAAATAAAACGGCGAGATCCGCGGTGGAACTATAAACGTGACGTGTGATAATAGTATGTACCTGCATGCCGTCGTTAACGGCTCTCCTATACGCGTATCTCCAACAGAGACGACGCTGTCGTCTTCGTTTCCTCTTTTTCAGGGCAGGGAACAAGGTTTGGGTGAATGTAGAAGGTGAACGGGAAAATTTTTTCGAACGCGATTCAAGGGGACCGCGTACCAACCCTGTTCGCCCATGAGACTTCGATAGATCGCGATAGGGATATTTTATGTTGACGAACGTTAAGTTGAAAAAGAGAGAGAAACGCTCGTCGTATCGCGATCAAATTGGACAGCACATCAGGATAATTACATCGAAATCGAAAAACTTCCCGGCTGAAACTTTCTGGCGAAACGGAATTAATAGCGGGGCTACTCGTCGAAAACAACGGGAAGTTAATAAATCTTCTTCCGAAACGTCTGAAATTAACATTAAAATACAGCTCGGGGATACAGACTGCTTGGAGTTTAATCCATTCCCGGGAACGAAGCGAGTGTAATTAATGTTCCTCTCGGCAGCAACGACAATCCCGAAACGAACTACAAAAAGGACAAAACAAGCCTTTCTGTAATTTCAACGGCGTACTTGATCCCGCGTACAATTACTCGTGTATTTGTCCGATCGAATTATTTCGAACGTTTCGATTCTATTTTTCTCTCTCTCTTTTTTGCTTCCTCGGCCTAGCGAAGTCTCATCACGAAACAGGAGAACGATAGGTCACGAAGCATGAAATTCGAAACATTGTTCGTCCATCGAATCTGCGTAGATTTCACGAATATACAGAGCGATTCAAATTGGTAGTTCATTTAGAAAGCATAAAATACCTTTTATAGAAACAATAGACGAGGTGAATTGAATTGTATTTAACAAAATGCTCAAAGTAATTTTTCTCTAAAATAAAGTTCAGTATAAAAAAATAATACTCCACATCTTTTATTTACATTCACACCTGAAATTCATAGTATTTCGATCGAACCACCAGTTCAAGCGCACTCTGTAGACCAGGCGCAAGTCCATTACTTCGCTGTCTGACCGCACGCGTGGCTATACTACTTCGCCCGAAGTTTCCACCGGTTCGACAAGTATTATCGAACTTATCGATGCGTATCTTCCTACGTGACCTCTCGACAGGAACATGGAACAGGTGTACAACGCTCCCCCGCAAAAATCAGGCTCCGTGAAAAACTGCGACAGGGTCGTAAATATCCGGCAATAGCCGCCCACGCGTATCCCGTGGCCCGGAAAATGAACATTTATGACCCCGTAGCAACTACTAATGTCGACCGATGTTGTTTTTCCAAGGCAGTTGCCCGATGAAGTTGCGAGTAACCGGCGATAGGGCCGTAAACGAGAGGGAAATTGTTGAAGAGGAGCGTGAAACCGGATCCATGCTGTTCGCAACCCCTGACCGCGTTCTCTCGTAAATTTATCACTTTCATAAAGGGTGAAATTTCACGTGAAACTTTGCCTTTCTTTTCTCATTCGATCTCGTTATCCTTGAGTTACTTACCAGATCCTATAGAAGGATGTCGAGCGGTTTAATTATCGAGACGAGCGTGAAAACTAACTAGGACGAAAGGAGACGAGTGACCCATCGAGATATTCGTAAACGATCAAAGGATTCGAACCAACTTGTAATTATCGCTTCATATCGAACGTGTAATCATCGAAAGGTCGCTCGTATCGATTTCATCCTGTATACGATTTACTACTTAATGATATTTTGAACGATCATGATAATGATAGTGAGGATGACAAGTACAGAAATCATAGAGAATATCTCGAGCGAAACATAGCATAGTTTTGATAAAAAAAAAGATACTGTTCTACAAAGTGATAATACAGTGATATAATATAATAACTCGGTCGGAGGGCCGAGTTGAATACGTGAATCGATATACCAGATACAACACAAACATCGAGAGCAACAAAGGTGTGAATGATTCATTCGGAACGGGTCAAAAAGAGCACGACTCCTACTGGATCGTGGTTCGAGTGTCGTTCACAACGATCCGTCGTGGAAAGAGTACCATAGAAATGGATATATATATATATAAAATGTAATATATAGATACTCAATCAGAAAATAAATAACATTACGTGTGTCTCGTCGAATATGATATGTTAATGCTGAACGATGCATACCACGCGTGATTGTTTTTTTTTGTGTGTGCAAAGATTAAAACCAACACGATACGGTAACTTTGAAAAAGTGGAAGCGATCACACCCTGTGACATCGAGCCCGAAATTCAAGGCCCATCGAGCGCAAAATTAAACGAAAAATCCTAATCCGACCATGGATTTCCGTTTAATTTCGTGCCAGCCAATTCCGTGCGTGAGTTTCAACAAAACGAATGCGAAAACTTGCTTCGTTAAATGAAAATTTTTAACAAGCATTTCGATGTCACAGATCGTCTTGTACGATCTACGAAACATACTTCATTTGTCGACTCGTTACCACACACTAGAAAATAAATAAACGAGCCGTTCGTATACGAGAGTTATGAAACAACTGGCAAGATATTATTATACTGGACATTATACATATAGATACACATATATAGATACATATATATATATATACGTATCAAGAGTATTCCGTTAGGTAAAAAGCGTGCAATTAGGCGTGCATAAGAAGAACAGCGTGCAGGAGTCACAGAGTGTTGTTAAGACAGAGAGAATTACGAAGCTTTCAAAAAATTCGGAAAAGATTGAAAATTCGTGGCACGTCGTAACGGGGACAACTTTCGAGGCGATTCGTCTTGCCCCGTCGCGGCTATTTCTGATCTAAATTGAAATCTAATAATCCGCGTCGAGCCGTCACCTCGCACGTTTCGTCACGCTCGATATCGCCCCGAGACACGAATGGCGATGAAAAAAGATTATCATGAAAAATGACTGTGAAACTGGAGGCTAATCGAGGAAAAGCTTGTCCCAGTTGGACGTGCCAGGCTATTTTTATAATGAAAACGTTTTCTTAAGTATCTCTGAAATATTCTCAATATTTGAAGTATGATCGTGAAAGATTTCATAAAAATCAAGAAAGTGTTTTTAAAAAACGCTTTTATCGTAATCGTAGCCTTGGACGTGCATGTTGGACTAGCATGTAGCAGAAACGGATCGCTTCGAATGATCTCGCTCGATGATCCGAGATCATCCTCGACGATGTTCGGTGTACGTGGTGCATAAGAAACTCGACTGGCGAACGACGACAGAGGTGTCTGATAATTGATACATCAGCATCGACCGATAAGACGAACTGGTACAAAAAGGTTGCAGTCGTTAGCTGAATCAAAAGTTCTCTTTTGCTAGGGAAAATTGATCGCGTCGCGACGCACCTGTCTCGAGCACCGCTGATTGATCGATCATGCCAGCAGTTAGAGAGACCGCGTTCCGATGTTTCCTTACCGACCGATCAATCAGTTACTTTCCACCGTGAGCACATAATCCAGGGAGCTGGAAAATTGCCAGCCTGTCTTTATTACGTACCGTTGAATCGCGACTCGGCCTTTTTAACGCGTTGATCGTCGCGGTAGAAACAACGGTAACAAGTACGACACGTTATAACATGGATAACACGTACAAATTTCAATTTTAGATAATGACTTCAATTATTATTTAATTCTAGTGCATCATGCTACACTTTCTCAAAATTTCAAAACTATAATAAATTTCACGATCTGGCGACGTATCGTAGCATGCAGACACGTCGAGATCGGCCCAAAATATTCTACGTTAAGGCCATCCATGAGTTTTGCCCTCGTGGCAGAGGTTTGATCCTATATCGCTTTCTATCTACCCTACTCCGGGACTTAGTTTTGGGACAAATTGCGTCACCCTTAATGCCCAAAGCACCTCGTGGACAACCTTATTCAAGAATAAATGTATCAACGAATTGAACGAAGGATAAGAATCGAAAAATTGTATTAACAGCTCTGTCGTCGTAAAGCCTGAACCGAAGAAGATGTACACCAACGGTGTGCGTTTACCGTTGACGTGAAGGAGTGCAGAATGAGCGACGGTGGCAGCGCCATTGGCCACGCGACAGGTGTACGTGCCATTGTGCGCGGGTGCGATCGTGCTAATGCTCAGGGCGCTGGTAAAAGCGTCATATTGGCGGACGGTAATCGCCTTTCTCGGGGACTGTTCCCCCTGGCCGTCGGCCTTCGGGCCCCTTTTGGGACCCTTTATCGCGTCTCCATGACTGGCCGGTGCCTGAACGCGGCTATGGCTTGACGACGTAGCATCCTGCGACGTCCTGATCGTCTCTATTGGCACGTTATCTTTCAGCCACGTGAACGTCAGTGGCAGATCGCCAGTCACGACCACGCACTGTACGCTAGTACGGTCCCCTACGTTTAAATCGCGAGCAAAACTGAAAGGCGTGATTTTAGGTGGCACTGAAAGAACAATACAAAGACAAAGGTGGCATTCCAGTCAAAAAAAAAAGCGGTTCACGAACGCTATAGAGAAGTCGCGGTGTCTTTGGGGGGTGAAAGTGTTTTGGGGGATGACACACGAAGAGATTCGGATAGAGGGGTTGGAGAATTGGGACGCAACGTTGAACGCTGACAGACGGTCTTAATCGTCTATCGATGCTGTCAGATGATGATCAATTAATTATCTTTTCTTCTGCAATCGATATTTCACTGTACGATAATTTTAAGATATCTGACAGCATCGGTTGTAAGAAAAGCTAGTTGATAGGAGACACCCTGCGACCATTAACCAAAATAATGGAAAAAAAATAGTGGACGGTCCAACTATCTCGATATATCGAATGAGACTCCGGTTGCTTAATGAAGGCACCACCGGGTCAAAGGCTGTTCATATTGTGCTGCTTGTAATTACAGCGGCGTTAATTAAATTTCCATGGCCGGGCCCGCGTGCGACTAAATTAAAGCCTTAAAACGAGGTCTTTGAAAAAGCTTCAAAGAATATTTCCCTTCGTTGGCTGAAAATTTTGTTAGAATTACGTTGGTCCAGTCGCACGGAGTATCCTAATGCGCGGCGTACAAAGGATATCGTTTGTTGTTGCGGTTGTCTATAGACACACGGATAGCTTATCAGACAGATAATTGCGCGTTGCGAACTTCACTGATAACGCTACTGTGTTCTCTTATCTGGTTATTAAGCGTTTTATTTTATCGACAATTTTTTTTTTTTTCATATTAATCTCGTGGCTGTATTACCGTAAGATCTGGTAGCGATTCAATCGTACGATTAATTGGATAACATATCCAGCCGTACTTTTTTTCATCAAAATCCGATTGATAATGCTTGGAACGGTTACCCGGCGCGTATTTAATCTTCCCAATTAAGAGTTAATAGGCAATCATCGCGCGTAACTCGCTAAAAATCGTCACGATTCACTGCGAAACAAATTCCTGTATACTTCCCCCCGTTCAGACACCAGATTGATCGTAGGGATACAAGCTTTTCCCATTTTTGTTGCTAAATCGATTAAGTTAATCGGGGAATCGAGCGTTCGAATTACACCCGGCAAATTCAGTTTCACTGAAACGCAATTTTCGAACGCGCTTTGCTCGTGTAATTATATCTCTTCCGCCCGCTTTACGCTCGCGTTTCGTTCCACCCTTCCTTTTTGTCTTTTTTTTTTTTTTTTTTTTTTCAATATCACACAACAGCGATGGCTCGCAATAATTGTAACGTCACGCAATACACTTCTTTGCCTTAAACGGTTTGACGATAAACCGGCGCGTTAGGGAAACAAACGAGATAATCGATATTTAATCGTGATCGCCGCGGCGTGAAAGTTTTTCGTTGATCGGTTTTCACTTTTCCATCTATGGCGGGGTTCGACGATTCCATCGCTGCTTCTCTTCTCGAGTGGAATGAAAAATTCGCGGAAAAATTCACCCTCCCCCCGAATCGTATTAATGAACTCGTTCACCGGACGATCCTCTCGTTTTTCGATGAAGATTTCACGTTTCCACCGAGCCAGCTTATGCAATCAATATCAACTTCATATATAAATCTGTTGCAGGTGAACCGCTAACGATAAGCTCGATTCTTTTGGTCCTTTTTATTCGTGGTAGATAAAAACCTATCAAAGTCGTTCGACGCTCTTGTAACCTTCGATCTATTTTCTATCGATTATGAAAATTGTCGATAAAATCGTGCCTGTTTGATGCAACAGTTATGCAAGGCGTACTGTGCAGAGATGGAAAGAATAATAGCGAAAGGAATGGGGGTACGAATGTTCGGAGTCGGAGCGTCACGCCTCACGCGCATGCTGTTCGGCTATTGGCCGATGCGATCACACACTAATCGCGTTGCCTGACAAAGAAGAAAAATTTCGCTTCGCGACAAAGGGAGATGGTACGAAGTCAGCGTCGCGGCGAAATTTAAACGCGAGGATCAAACGTGGGGTCAGGACGGAGCGTGCGAAGCGCTCCCTTTGCTGCTGTGCCGTCCCGCTATTATTCTTTCCATCTCTGCACAGTAGTCGTGAAGTGCACAACGCGCGAAATAAACGATGATCGAATCACGGTAATAGAATATCGATGCTTCGACAACAGCATATTTATATACAAGTGCGTGCACACGGGATAGAATACACGGGACGCTTGATCGAACGCTGCCTACCATTTATATCATTATTATCGATACGATCGGTACACATGGTGTGTGAATGAAATTCAAAGTTTAAAATTCATCGATAAAAACTACTTTCGACACGTCATTGACTGATATTCTCGTCAAGCACTTTAATCCATAAAAGTTATTCGTCTAAAAGGAACGTCTTTTGCCTGAGCTAAGCGACCGGAAACGATCAATTTTTCATACGTTGCGCCCTGGGGCATAATATCGTGCATAAAACGGGACTATCAATGGCATCCGTCGTCGTGACGATATTAACCCGGTCAGCGATATTTTTCACCCCCCTATCGCGTTACGACGCGACGCCCCTCCTGATCTACTCGTAAAATTTTCTTTAACCAGTCACGATCCTTTGCCTGCTTGATGCACGAGCCGATTAACTGGAAGCGGATCGCACGACGCGACGCGATGGTAAGCGTCCCGTGTATCCTTGCCGGCACGTACTATACGTAGCGTCCTCGTATCCTTTCCTCGCAAGATAGCGGATACGTAGGCATCGCCGCGTTATGAATTTTTATGTACAATGGTACACGTACGGAATAATAATATACAGAGCAGTTAGGCGAGCGCGTGCAAGGACAGATGCTTGAGCGATGCAGTGAAGTGCTGTGCTCTTGGTGCGTGGGTTCGTTCGCGAGTGTTGTCAAACGCACGGATATCCGTTGACGCACATAGAAGAGATAGAGAAAGATAGAATGAGATAGAGATAGAAAGGGGTTGACACATACACCCACACGTACACACCCCCTAACGCACATCTATGTACACAAAATTGCTCCTACGTATATAGTCTGTTCATGTTTCTCTGGTTTTGACATTTTTTGAAGTGAAATTCCTTAGGACACTGTAGCGCGAATTGATTAATTATAAATTGGAACCAAGAGTCCGGAAGGTCGGCGACGCACGGGACTTATACTTTCATTCCTCTGTCTCGTGACTATAAGTCTCATGTTTGATTTTTTTTCTCATTTTTACATGTAACAGACTATAATACGATGACTATCATAAGAAAATTTCCGTGTCACGAACATTTCTTCGATCGTGTCAGAGAGCTCACAACGAGCTGCACCTCCATTAACCAAGCGATTACGTTTCATAGAAGCATCCGATAGACGCGGATAATGTGCATCGGGTACACATTTCCCTTTGATCTCCTTAGCAGCAGCACGCAAGACGATTCCAGTGGAGCAGGAGAATAACATAACGCAAATCCGCCTAAATCAGAGTAACCGATACGGTCACAATGCGGACGAGTAAATAGAAGCGAATTCAGACGATGAAGAGTTAATTAATTTCCATTCTGAGATTTTCGATTATCGAATTCTATTCTCCTCGTGCCTGTTTGATTTTCCTCCTTTTTCCACGAAGCTCTTTCGCGAGACGACGAATCGATTATTCAGACGAACTGCGTCCGAAGAATCGCTTTCGAGGACTTCTCAAAGACACGGTAAAATATTCCTGCACCACTGGAACGTTTGCCAAAGAATCCTTTAAAGGCAACTTACGGGCAGGTTTCTCGAAATTTTTTTTTTTTAGAAGTTTCACTGCGTTTCCCCAGCTTTTGGATCACAGTTACAGCAGTATCTGAAGCCGTTTCCCGCGAGGCAACGTCGATTAAACTGCACACACTTCCGTTTTCTCGAAATTGAATTTACCTCTGGCGAGGATACTTACGAATTTTTGTTTGAGCCAAAAAAGAAACGCGTACAGAGAAATGTAAAATAGAGTGTAAATAGATTAAATCGCGAATTTAATTTCAATGTAAACGTATCCCTTTCGTGATAACAAATTAAAAGACGATGATGATAGTCCGATTGCTCGCGGCACGGTTGTTTCACGGTGTTTCGAAAATTTCGCGCACGAAACCCATAGGGGGGATGAGAATTGAAAGCAATGCTGCCTCGCGTTAACTAATCCCGACCGGCGATGAACAATAGAGTACACGGAATTCACTCCGTAAACCTAATATAGAAACATTTTGTGTGAAGGTAAATTTCGCGGCACGCATCAAACACGCCTCGATGTTATGCATACACGAATTGTAATTAATACGCGATTGCCGCGGGGATGGAAAATTACGGACGGGAAATAGGGAGAGCGTATCGAACAAAGGGATTTTAGTGCCGTGATTATCGCTTGATAATCGTTCTTTTGTACCTCGAATGATCACGTACGGTCCACGCTGTTTTGATTACTGTCAATAATTCAATAAAGAAGGATCATTTCTTTTTCTTTTCTTTTCAAAATTGTTTAAAATAACACAGGGGAAAATTGTCACCGTGATATCTCCTTTCCTCCATTATAAATCGCTCTCCGAGTATTTAATACAGATTGACAAGATATCACAATCTTCCTCTATAAATGTAAAAACATAGAGGTATTTGAAAAAGATTAACGTTCGGGAGCATCCATCGATGTATTAATTTGTACGATCTATCGAGGCCGGAACTTCATACTACAGGATAAAAGTGATTCTCCAACAGTGGACGTACGCGACCAATAGAGTTCGAATAACTCGGAAAATTAAATCGTTCTGCTGCCGGTGAAACCTGTAAAAGAGATCTGTATCGGGAAATATTTGCTTTTCCCTCACTCACCTAGAACGCGCACTTCGACCGACCGTTGAGAGGTGAAGTTGTGCTTGTTTCTGGCGATGCATGTGTAAGTGCCTTGATCGGCGGCTCGTTGTACCGTATCGATGTATAGACTACCGTTCGCCACCCTTTGCCTCATATTCGTGGGCAGCCTTACACCGTCTGGTGACAAAGTAACGAAACAATTGATAAGTATAAAGAAGATAGTGTTGTATTTCGCTCGCGATATTTATTTTAATCGCAAAATGAAATACAAGCGAAGTTGTTTTACGAATACAATATTATCTCTAGTTCCTAAGACGGTTCGGAAAAATCTGACGCGGAGGGAAAAGTGCTGGGTATTTTATAGAATCGGAAAAATAGGAAGGTGGGAATTATTGAGAGTCCAGTGGTCGGTAAAGGGTGAGATCATGAGGTCAAGGTTTGAAGATGACTGGTTCGGCTGAATCATTAGGAGTAGAAAGAAAGACTTGGGATGTTTGTTGTTAAAGGTTGACTTATAATACAATGAGAAAGCCGGGCTGTTTAAGTACGATAAAGAATGGTTCGGTATACAACAATAGTAACGGAAGATAACGCTACTCACCTTTTTCCCAAATGATCGACTCGATCGGGTATCCAGCGACCGGACATTTGATGTGAAACTGTTTCCCGGCCACCGCCGAAACCGTCGACATCGGTCTGACGTATGGTAAACCTGTGATTGACAAAAGCAACAAAACATACACCATACATCTCGTTCCAAATAATGTCCGTTCCATTGCAACATTCAAACCATCTCCCTAATAACGTTTTCATCCAATCTTATGACGGACATTTCTATGTCGTTAAATCTTTCTATCAGTATGGATAATCCGCCGATAAAACGAAAAAAAGCTCTAAGGGGTAGATTTTAATTAACCGACCACCCCCTAGCTAACGGGTGCCGGTTAATAACGAAGAATCCCATCGTACCGCCATACTGACGTCGATCGATGAGAATCCGTAATATTCCCCTGGGTTTCCAGTCAATTTCAATCAACACCGCCAGCCAATTCTTCTCCTTAACACTGGCTCTATCCTCTACCAAGTACTCACCGTAAATATTGAGCCTCGCCGAGTGTCTTGCCTCGCCAGCTCGGCTGCTCGCGATGCACTCGTATTCTCCGCCGTCCTCGGACTTCACCGAAGAGATGTTAACGTGCGATATTACGTCCCCGTACACAGTCACGTACTGGCCAATCAGCAGTCTGTCGTTTTGTGGAAGCGGAAATCCATCCAGAAGCCAGGAAATTTGCGGGGTGGGATTACCCGCGGCGCTGCATTTCAGAGAAACCGATGGACCGGTCTGCATTGTCTGTTCGATAAACCTGTAGACCAGCTGCGGCGCGATCTCTGTTAACAGACGTTATGCTCGGATTACACATACTCTGAAGCATCGAAATACCACGAAAGCATCGCCAGCCTTCTAGTTTTCCCTCTACCAAGCGATTTTCACCTTTCCTGGAATCCAAACGATCGCATCGTTTCTCCTTTTCAATAGGACTTCGATTCTTCCTAACTGTTCTACTTTTACTCCAGTTGATCTACGAATCTGGACCGCTGTTAGCAACGCTTCTTTGCGGGGTTAACGAAAGCTTTCGCTCGAACTGCATCGCGAGAAACGCGATATCGAGGCGGTTAAATTGCCCGGCTTCCATAGCGTTAACGAGATTCGACGCGACCTAATGTTTCGTCCTCGTCACACTGACAAAGGCGGTTTCCAAGCATCCGCGATTACACGTGTAACGCGTCTGATAGGATTCACCGGGAACACAACCCCGCGATCCTATCGAATCGCTAAACGCTCCGTATCGAATCAGCTTCGAAGTGATCTTCGTAATAAATAATTAGTCGACGGGATTAAGAGGGTCCCGCGACTCTTAACAGAGACACATTGAAAGTAACCATTGCGCGTTGCTCGCGGATATGCGTTCCACTTCCTGAAGGGCTCTAAATGAACGTGCCGCTTCGCGTAACGACCCTGGCCGGTAATGAATTCATGAAGTTCATAAGCGCGAGCACGTCGGCTATGAAATAACAACGACGACTTGCCGAGAACTTTTCGCATGCATACCGTGATTCTACCGACTCGCGACTTAATAAAACTTCACCCCTTCCCGACATCGTTTGATCGCCGGTTGCTAATTCACGATCTAACGTGACTGATGAAGTTAAAAGACGTTCAACGCAATCACTAACGTATAATAAATATTGTATGTAAATAATTTTCAAATACAGGTAAGTCTCAATTAATGCTAGTTCACATAGTGCGATATTCGCATTTAATGAGAACAAAAATTCAGTTAATGCAAGGCTTGCCAGACTTCTTTCAATCGGTAAAACAGTGAGAAAAATTAGTCTTTTGTTTTAACGGTTTTTAAATTTCTTCTGTTGTTGTGAAGAAATAATTCTTCTCAAAGAATTCGAAGATATATTTCAAGCTGTGGAGGTCGTAAAACAAAAAATTTCAGATGCCGATCCAGACATGGATCGAAGCATGCATGTTAACAGAGACTTGGATAAAATACTGCGGGTTTATCGTCACATATACGAAGATATGAAAAAAGCAGAAGAAAGTGCAATCAACACTGTTAAAATACTTTAAAAAATAATAAACATGTTTATGCTATTATAATTTAATAATATACGTATGAAAGGTATATTTCAAAAATTTTGATCGTATATTTTCTTTAACTAAGAATCAATTCCTATATTTCAAGTATTCGAATAGTACGAATTCAAACAATGCGAACAATTTCTGAGATTTATTACCCGCACTAATCGAGACCTACCTGTAGTAATTTTACTCCTCTTTTAATTCAGTCGCTCGGTGGTTGTTCATAAAAATTCAACGTCACGTCGGCACCTTGCGTATAATTAAAAGACAGGGCTGGCTAAGGAAGCTATTAATAAATTAACAATTACGTCTGTCCAATTATCCGGTCTCGTTACTCCGTCTTCGTAGCGAGTTACTTCCCGTCCCAAGATCCTTCAGCACGTGGAATAATCTTTGAAAATATCTCAGGTACAAGGGATCCCTGTGTTTGTGTGTACCGAAACGGTTCAAAATAAAGGGCAAGGAAAGAAGAAGAAAGATTTATCATAACTAACCTCTCAACCTTCTCTCCTATTCCCCTCTGACAATGCATCGTATCTCTTCTCCTGTTTCTTTTGCCCGTGCTTCGTATTTATTGTAAAATTATGCAGATTAAAGAGATAGCAACAGTACGGTTATCGTTTACCGTCCGCGTTCTCCCTCGGTCCCGTGCGACCAGTAATACGATGGAACGTTTGAAATTTCATTCTCGATTAGGAATTTAACCGAAGCTTCGATACGTGTTCGTGTGTATGTATTCTACGTAAACGTTTCGCGCTCGATAATTTTACGAGGCAACGGCGTTTTGGTTCAACGAGCTGGGCTCCGTTGTTAATGAAACGCGAACAGAGAGCACAGCCGCTTGTTTATCGTGGAAAGAAAACGAGGACCTTCGTGTAAATAATAGCCCAGTCTGTCGTTAAATATAACCAGTACTCGTGAAGGTAGCCCGTTCGTTGCTTGGCAGCAATGTAAATTAAAAATCCCAGTGAAACACGGATGCAACGACCGCGAGCGCGACTCGTCTAGAAACTTAATTTACCGTAGTAAGGGGTAAGGGAACGAATTTTTCGTTTCCGGTTCGTCTGAATTTCTAGACCCCTCTCTAAACGATGCCCTTCGTCTAACATTTCCGCCTCGCGATCCCACTTCGTATATTATAATTGCGTCGCGATCAATCTCTACGACGAAATGCGACTTTCCCTGGTCGTTAAACGAATTACGTTTCTGAAATCTTTGATTGCGCTATCCTCGAGTATACTCGTGACCCAGTTATTCGTAATGGTTAGAGTTAGAAATATATACATTAGTATATATTTATTTTCCAAGTATTTCAAATTTTAACCCCTTGTGGTTGAAAGTTATTCTAGTAAAGATTGACTGACATTCATCAAAAGAAATGTAATTAGCCTTCGAATATATTCCAAGAACTTCGGATGAGAAAATGAAACAACGTAGACTAACTCTGTTTCTAATTCGGTATTCGGACAGAATTGGATGTCAAAGTTGAACGAAGTCGCTCGTACGATATTCGGCTCCCGAATACCTGAACTACTTGCAGCAAGCACGAACGTGTGTTGTAACTCTTTCGTGTCCTTGTTTGCTCCTCCTTGCATGCGGTACGCCTTCTTCCCTGACGTATCTATGACGCATAATAAATAGACGTAGCTAGAGGTTCAAGCTGAACCGAGATCGTGCTCGGCCGGCATGCTAAGCATCGGCAAAACCGCAGGAATCTCGTTAGCGTATGCAAATCCTGGGTGCTGGTACTAACTATCTCATCGTGCTGCGGGCAATCCCCACCTAATGTACACTGTATGCCCGGCAGCTTTGAAATCATGCGGCCGAGAAGAATTCTAATGAGGGCTAACGGGACATCCAACTTTCCCATCTTCGATTATTCGCGTAACGCAATATATCAAATCCTTAATTGATAAATTTCTAATAAAGGTAGAGATCGAATTTAAAAAAATAAATCAATATTCGAATTGATGAAATTCAATTTGCGACAAGATCGATACGCTGTAGATTGCAGGTTTGTTTTAATAAAAACAAGCAACTGTTTTTCTATAAACGATACGAAAACCTACGAGACATTCCGTGTACGAACGATATTACTCTGTATTATTGGAGGAAGAAATGGTTATTGTAGACTGCAAATACAAACAGCAAGAGAACGAACTGATCGAAATCATACTTGTAAATAATAGGTAGAATCATTAGAGAGAAATTGTTTTCCTCAAGAAATATTTCCAATTGATGCGACATTGTCAAGGAGAATAACAATATTGGTATACATTTACATACAGGAGCTCGATATCTGATAATTTTTATTATATTTATCTTATCATAAGAATTCTTAAATTATGATGGTGGTTAATACACTCGAAATAATATGCAATCACAACCCCCTTTAAAACTAATGAAAAATCGTTTAGCAGGCTTAACTCCGAGTGACGGTAAGTTATCGTGGGCCGATACAATTGTAGGTGAAACGTTCAAAGGTTGAATCCATTACCGTTGTTTGCCCCTGTTCTTGTTTCTATCGCGGTGTCTGGCCACTAAGAACCTATTCTCCTTCGCCCCTTCAATTACCCGTTGCGTACAATAGGGTGGCGGGCGTGGCGAGAGAGGAAATAGTTTCACCTCTGACGCCCGACAGCCTTTGAATCGAGGGAAAGAGAAAACAAACCGTGCAGGCTTCCCGTACCAATTGTATCTTTGGTCCGTGGTCAGTGAAATGGAGGCCAACCGAGAACGAAAGAGAAGTTAAAGTTTCGACGACTATCAAAGTTACCGAACGGCCACTATATCACGGTGTGCGTTTAATGACTAGGAAAGTACGTAAGGAACTTTCCGTGCAATCGTAAGAAATGAGAATAATTAATTTCCTTCGTAAATCGAGTTTTAATTGAATTTCCACCCCGACCAAGTCGCGATCATTGATTCGGTAAAAAAGCATCGCCATTCTAACGCCTGTATTCGCTTTTTCCAATCAACCAACACCATTATTTATATCGGAACAGAGGAATTATAAATTATGAATAAATTTGACTTCGGCGTCTTTGTTTTTGACGAGCCGTGCTGTTTGAAAGAGGGGCGATTTGTTCCCATAGGCATACCGATTCGCGAAAGGTAAAAACAAAGTGTCGATAAATTGGTTTTATTATATTTCCAGGGGGGAAAATTCGCGTATCACGCGGTTCTCGATAGAACGTATTAATACGCAACATCGGTCCCGCGTGCACGACCGAACGATGGAAAGCAAACGAGGCCATTTTCCTGGAAAAATACCGCGTAGCCCGGGGCGGAACGACTTCGTGATAGAAAATACGTTTTCCAGAGTTTCGGAACACCGAACGATACCTGCGAAATCTTCTCGTTCGTTGGTAGCTGGTGGCCCGCGAAATCGACGGACAGACAACTTTTCTCTCTGTAAACGAGTTCCAGCCGATAGCAATCTGCCTTGATAAAAGTGTTTTAATTGAAATCTTCGGGACGATAAACTTGGAAGCATCGATCACCGTACAAGCTGGGTCCGGTTAATGGAAAAAGCATCCAAGTCCATTACTTAAAACTCGACGACGAAAGTAGTAACCGATACCAGGACCTCTGAACGTGAAATTCGAGAAAACAAGACTGTTTTACATCGAAATAACGCGCGACAAAGGCGTATCTTCGAGCAAAGGTCGCAGCACGAGCACAAAAGGTCGATTGTAATCGTTGACACACTTTATTGTCGACTGAAAAAGATGGACGAAGAAAACTTTTGTAGGCCACTGATTCTAATGTCTCTTTTCCTGAGGTAGATATACAATGCGAAAAAATGAAATCTTTCTCGCATTTCAATTATACACAGTTTAATATACTAATTAAATATTCCGCTTTAATTGAAACATTCTATATTTCACAAATTTACAAATCAAATTAAAGCTTCGATTCAACCTTCCTCCCTCTTTATCCACAAAAACCACTAGCTCAATTTCCGAGATCAAATTCAATCTCATTCAACAAAACACTCGGCTATTAACATCATATATATATTCGATCACAAAAATTCCTCACCGTTCGAGAATTGAATCGAGCTCGATCTAAAAGCACCTAAAATCAACAAAGAAAAGAAACGGGACGAGCACGAACGATGGGTTGGCGGGATTCTATAATTAAAAGCATTCGAATCGAAGCGAGCGCGATTAACGGGTGGCAAACAGCGATTTCCAGCTGGAGGCACGATCGGAAGAGAGAGATGTGGCCATTTTCGCGCAAAAATGGCACGTACTTCCCTAGAGGAAAGCAGCACGGCTCCGTGATGGAAAACGCGTTACGATGGAGTGCCACGCAAACCTGGAATGGATCGTATGGGTAGGAGTTCCACTGCATTAACCACCAGCAACCATTCGCTCGACAAACAAGTTCACCCCCAACCCTTTCGCCTCTTTCCTCGTCCCTGAGTCTACTGCAAGTCTGTCTTCCAAACATCGGTTCAATCTCGTACCCAATCTCCACCGAGGAAAATCATCGGCTTAACAAACGAAAAACGTGCAAAAAGAACGTTTTTCAGACAGCAAGAATTTAACTGTCGAAATTGAAGAAGCTAGACGTAATTTAAAGCTGTGGCTCTGGACGTGATGTCATTAGACGCCACGTCGGACTGTCTTAAACGTTTCATTTTCGCGAAACGTTCGTTAAACTGTTTTCGCGAGCCATCCTGTTGCTATCTACGAAGAGGAGGGAACGAAGGAGTAAGATGGTTGTTTAAAATCGTTTAAACGATATAATGGATATTACCGGAGAGTCAGCAGGGTGGCTCGAGCTTCTTACAGCGGGAGAAAAAGATTATTATGTCGAGAGGGAGGGGAATGAAACGGGCAATCTTGAATGTGCTTTAACGACGATATAATGAAACGATCCTTGTTTATGATAGAAAGGGTATTTCTTTTAATTACCGTTTATGAATCTTTATCCGATATCGTTTGGGTGGTGCAACGATCCTTAAAAAACTACCCTCGTGATTTTGTAGTCCGAGATTGAACGTTCTAGTTAAGGTTAGATGCGTATTTTCAATTTTAATCCCGATAACGATCTGTTTATTCTATATTTCCATCGTTCGCTCGCTCCCCATGCAGATCGCGCGAATGGAGCAGAATGGAGGCAAACGTTAAGCAAACAAAGAAGACTCACCGCCCAGCCGCAATTCCGCAATTCCTTGAGCCATTTCATACTCGTTCCTCACAAAGCACTGGTACATGCCGCGATCCTCCCGTGCAACCGACATCACGGAAATACGTTCCCTGGAAACCGCCCTTATACGAACGCCCGTTCTCAATGGCTGACCGTCCTTCAACCAGTACAGCGCCGCCTGCGGAAATCCACTTGCGCTGCAAGTCTGAAAAGCAGTTCAGAGAAAAGGTGTACCGATGAGAGTCGGCCGGTTTAAACGCGCACACCGATACAGGGATGCCCTCGAATCTTCTGCCCCCTTTTCCGTTACGAAAACAAGATTGCCAACATGGCTAGCCACGCCGGATACGTAGAGGGAGAACAAACTTCAACTCGAAACGTTTCCCGCCTTACCTCGTGAAAATCGGATTACAGTGAAACGGGGATCACGGTAAATGGCCCGGTTCTGGGCAAACAATTTGCCAAGAAAATTGGAATCTAGTTGCTTCGCAGCGAACGTTCTTGTTCATGAAGGAACAGAAAAGTTTACCGAATACGCGGCTCGAAATAGGGGTCTACCGAGACGGAATAATCAATAAACATATTGGGCAGATTTTTCCTGACGTTCTTATGTGAAGAGTTTGTCCCCTTTCGTAATTAAAATTAAGTATTGTTATGATAATGCGAGTCAAATAAAGCTAACACAATCTGCCGGTACTAATTGATCGCAAATATTGCATAATGAATATTGTGTACAAAATCATTAAGGTTACTGTAGAACGTTTGTAAACAAATTACAATGTTATTGAACTTCACAAAGTAAACTGAACTATGGTGGAACAGTGATTCCTAATAACAACAGCATGTATTGAAAAGTTGTTATTAAATAAATTAATAGTATAAACGGTTTTCTTTGTATGTTATTGACTTATACCACTATTCTGTGGTATTATTATTAGCAGAATATGGCATAATGAATATTGTATACAAAATCATTAAAGTTATTGTAGAACGTTTGTAAACAAACTACAATGTTATTGAACTTAACAAAGTAAACTGAACGCTGTATTATATGTTTCATGGTGGAACAGTGATTCCAATAATAACAGCATGTATTAAAAAATTGTTATTAAATAAATGAATAGTATAAACGGTTTTCTTGGTATGTTATTGACTTATATCACTATTCTGTAATAAATATTAGCAGATCCTGATAATCCGTGTTTAAAAAAAATAGAACCTTCAAAGATGAATGATACGAATATTAAGGGTATAAAGAGCAATCAAAAGCTTCATCGATGCTTCTAATTTTGGGTGAATTAAGTCGAGCAACGGATTACCAGGCTCGTATAAATAGGGATGGAAATCATCAATTACCAAATGAGCGGCTTTTCCAAGATCGACGGTTTGAATCGACGGCTGAACATGAACGCTCAATGGCGCAGACACCGTTAACCTCACTTCCATGGATTCGCTGCCCTCCGAATTACTGGCGGTGCACATATACGAGCCAGCATCGCCTTCCTGGACGCCTTGTATGATCAACGAACCGTCTCTCACCATGTAATGCCCGGATGTGTCCTCGATAGGCTCTTCTCTCTGATTTCTATTGTAATACCACCTGTGACGTAACAAGCAAAGAGAAAAAAATGAAGGAACATTTCTTCCTGGATCTCTAGATCGGTTGGCTTGGCCGGCTTTTGTCTTGAAATCGTAAAAAGGAATGACAACCAGCGAGCTTTGCCGGTGCTCGTAAAATCCTAGCGTTACTACGAGACGACACAATTGGAAATTCTATTTTAAGAGACGTCAATACTTTCGGATAAAGTAAATTTCTACTGCAGATACAATTTTAAGTTATTATTGCAGTAAAAAAAAAAAAAAAATATTCCTATTTCCCATTGCTCAACATTATTAACGTCGAAGTTAGCAAGTGAAAAGTTCTGAATAATTACAATTATGATTCGTTCCACACACGTCCATTTTAATTACAGTAATTAAAGAGTTAAAAAGTTCCCTGTAAATGCATTACATTCACCCTGTCGGCGACTCGGTCGCTCAATGCGATTAATAAGAGTCCAATGAACTTTCGAAAGAAGTGAAACAACAATAACCGTCGCGGTTCAAGATTTGCCGCACGCTCGTCTGACCAGTCACGGCGCATACTACTGTCAACTCGAGCGTGCCGTCGCTCCAGTGACTGGTCGGCTCGATGAATCGGAACTGTGCATCTCCCTTGGAAGCTGCAGTCTCGTTACGATGCAACGTTCGATCGTTGCTCAAGATTTCAAGCGTGCCGGGGCAAAAACACGCTCGTACCACTGGCATCGGACAGAGAGCGATATTGGCCCGTACCGTTTTACTATCCAACCGAGCCATTCCATTCCAGCGGTGTATCTCTCTGGTGCACTCGTGGCAACCACAAAATAACAACTGTTTCATCGGCAAGACTGAATACACACGCGGCACGACCGTGAATTGTGCTACGCTACTCGTACGTTCAACGTTTTTCTTTTCCTTTTTTCCTTTTTTTTTTTTGTTGTTGTTCGAGGCCCTGGATGCACACAGACCACGGGCATACAGCGGCCAGATGTACTGGCACGTTTTCAAAACACTGCCGCTTGAACAAGCAGCCTCACCATATACCGGAAACAAACGAGAAAATCGTTAATACCGAGGGATCTTTAAATAAAGGAACCATACTGGATATGGCATGCGTTCGTTTACCGGCGAGCAGGAAATTTTTGCGCTATCAGGATAATCGAATCGATCTTTCCCGGTTAACCCCGACCCTTTGAACCCATCCACCGAGGAAAATCTGATCCAATTCAATCTCAAAATCGACGTTTAAGCGAAGATCAACGCGAATCCTTCTATTTAGAGAATGTCTATTCTTCCAGTTGCATACGAGGTGGTTTGTCGAAGTCTTTCCTCGCCCGACGACGCTCAAAGAAAGAAACACTCGCGTTACACGGAAACGGAAACGAGCAGTGTCAATATTTATCGAGAAGAAAGTTGGAAAATAAAATTTTCGTCGCGCTACCGCTATTGATTCTGGTCTTCTAAGCGCGCAGGTAGCCCCGTTCGTCCGTACGCTCAGTTCGTCGACAAATATTATTCCTGGAAACCTCCTTTTCACCTGTCCGCTTTCAACGAGCACAGAGTTCCCGGTAACTCCGTATAATCGAAGCGATAAGGGGAGACGAAGGTGAAATCGTGTTCGTTCAACGAACGCGTACGTGACCTCGCAAAATCGAACGTCGTCTGAGGAAAAATTGTCGGGAAACTGTTAAGTTCCACGGTCGAAGGATATCAAGGCCGAATACTATCCGCAGAGTTACGAAATTCGAATGCGAACCTTAAATACGAATTATGCCGAATTAGTGTCGATCACCGGTGATTCGAACGCGTTCAAAGCGTTAATATTTTCAGCTAGGCAATCTCGGAGCTAAAACGGTCCCCTAACTTCGGCCAAAAATGATCTCCCCTTTCCCTTGCTTTAACGGTGCGGTTTGTCCCCGTCGGGGTGATTGACCTCGTCGACGGTAGTTTCGAAAAGCGGCGTCACAAGCTCTCGAAGGTTGGTCGGCTCGCGAGAGCCAGGATAAGGTAGGAGGTGTGGAAGGACTCCGGATTAGGTTGAAGAGTCGTACGGTACGGGACTGACGACGCGGGAAGAGAGGAGGGGTCGACAACGAGGAGTATACCTATAGATAATCGAATTTACGGAGGGAAATTGGTGAGGGAAAGAGATAGAGATAGAAGGCTGTGCCACACTGGCAAACTCTCAGACTCTCCTTCTCTCTTCTTCCTTCTTGCTTATCCTTTGGCCCGGTTCTCCATCTCCGTCCGTCAGACGACGCTGCTCTTCGTCAACTCGACGAGAGAAGCCGCGAAAGAGGCAGGGAGCAAGAGGACGAAGGAGGAGAGGGAGGGAAAACGGTGAACAGGCACGGAATACTCAGTGACGTCGGCGTACACGTAAATGCGGAATATTTGATGGGCTGTCAGAAGCAGTCTCTGTAATCAGCGGTCGGTTTGTTTGCGCTACCCATACACTCCTCTCCTCTATACATACACACACCTTCGCTTGCCTACGAGCCATCCCGCTTTTCCACCCTGCTCGCGAGAAACTGCGTGCGCGTTTATCGCGTGTCCTGTGTCCTCTGATTTTTATCTAATCGATCGCAGAAGGGTAGTTTCTTGGAACATCGCGATTACCGTATACTGGTTATCGATCCAGGAAATCAGCCCCGAACGCCGCTTTGACCGACGAAATTAATTACGCCTGTCAAACATAGGCGACAGGGAATTGTTAATAAAGCGACGCGCGTATGGAATTATTCACGGCTCGCGTCGAAACTCGTTAAAATTTTGATACCTCTCTGACACGGTGATATCCGTTTACGAATAGGGGCATCCACGGCGGTTAACGTCCGACGATTTTAACGGGTTTACGAGTTACACGGCTCGACGCAACAGTTTCGATAACACTGCGACACCAAGGCGAAACTAAATCAGTTCTCGTCCAAACGCGATGCGACAGGATAATCTTGTATACACGCGGAACAGCCCTTGTTACAGGAAGTCCCTTTCCCATGTCCCAGTCGTTGCGATAGAAAAAAGGACGAGATAAATACGGTTGACGTTTAATAATTCTGCTGTCGTTGTCCTCGTACGACAAACGCACGACCATCCTAGATCTTTCTCTTCTTTCGAAGCTGCTTCTTCTGTCGTTCGTTTATCCCTTTAATCAGAGCCGCTCGATCGAATAAAGAATGCATTAAAATTCTGATACGCGTTCCTCTTTCACCCTTTGTGTTTTATTCCATCCTGTTTATTTTTATAAGTACCCCGTGCGAAAAACACGAGACTATCAACAGGAAAGTTCATTAAGATTTCAGTTACGCGCGCTTTTACTCGCTCGATTCTTGGACTCGATTACGCCCGGTCGTTTTGTTTCTTCCTCGACTTTATTCGATTCATGAGGCTGGCAAAGGGGTCCAAGTTTCGAGACCGAGCACCAAAGAAACTCCATTAATATCGACCGAACGAACGAACGGACGATCTTTATCAAAGCAACTGGAGGAAAGTTCTCAAGGGGGGTAACCTATGCAACGGAATTCCCTGTCGTCAAAGACCCGGTCGTCTTTTCATCCCCTTCGTTCCCTATTTCTCTGTCTCTTTCCGTTGCATAATACACCCTTACGCATCGATAAACCTTGGATGTTTCGTATCTCGCTCGTGAAAATACCTTTTGCCAAGCGAAATAGCCAGACCACATCGTTGGGTTTGACATTAACGTTAATCCTTTCGTTTCTCAACGTTGGTGAAACTACTGACGACTCATTTCTTCGTTTTGCGATTAATTTATTATAGTAATTAGAAGACCTGTGTCGATTTATTCGAACAAAAATCCTGGATCATTATTATCATTCATTTAACTCTTTTCGATTTTCAAATGAAATCATACCCGAAACGCAAGGTAGCTGCGAGGGAACAACGTTCGCATCCGGCTTATTTCAAGCAGAATCACGGACAGACCCGGCAGAATTGGTGGCAAGAGGAGATTCGCCTCGAAATAACGTTATTCCACGACGGTGTTCTATATTCTGAAATACAGGGACGAGCAGGGGGCAGAGAACGGGAACAAAATTGAAATTTTTACATTTCAATAACGTTATAATCCTCGTCCGCGGCGCCACGTTGCTGCCGCGGATTATCGTCAATGATTTAACGGAAGTTCCGGCTGAAGCGGACCGGAGATTCGAGGATAACTCTGCCACGCGAACGGTATGTCTTATTAATCTAAAGAGCTCCTTTTAATTTACTCCAGCCGAGCGTTACCTTCTACTTTCGCGACGTCGAATGATTAGTTTGTATCGTAGCAGCTTGGGTCCACGAGGAAAAGTAAATGGCTGCTTACTGTTTAATTCCTCAGCGAAAGATGAAGGAGAATAAGTCGAGATACTAATGAAAGATTTGCTGTTTAACTTTAAACAAAAGTAAAATATGCCAGCATGCAAAATTATTCATTAGGTAATTTTCAAATTACAAATTCGTGAGATTCATATTTCCGGCATTAAAATTTCGATATTGAGCTTCTTTTTAATAAATACTTAATGCAACCCTTAATTAAGAATATTTTTACTCAACTCTTTCGCCAACGATCGTTTCATTCGTTCTTGATTACGCGAAGTGTTTCCTGTGCTTTTGCTGTCTGCTTTTCTTTCCCTTTTAAAAGAAACTCGAAACTTCTTCTCTTCGGAATCAGCCGAGAAAGTATGTCACTTTGCTCGAGAAAAGATATTTCAAAGTTTCAAAGAGAAATGACAAAATAATATTCCGAATGCGTTATTTTCCTAACGTTGAAAGAGAAGCCCTTCGAATATTTGATTGAAGTCAAATGTTAAATATATCAAACGTCTGGAAACGAAAGCAAAGGAAGAAATAAGGTTCGGACCATTTTTATTCACTGTTCTCCGACTCGTATAGCTACACGGTGGAAGAGAAGTGTTTTTGAAGAACCGAGTCCTCCGAGAACTTCTTAATTGCCGACTTTTGGCCCTCGAGTACGGTTCACTTGTTTGGCAAACAGTTTCCCGATACAACGTCGAGGGCAATATGCATCGGAAAAGTTTAATTGGCTCGATTTACGGGGATCACGGCTTTCTCTTGCGTGAAAAATATTATTAAAACCAATAACAATTACGATTTCAAGACCAATAATTTTTTTATATTAAAAGAAGTATAAAATTGCAAAATTGGTTCAATTACTTTTTGCAAACATGATTATATATATACACTCTGCAAAACAATTAAGGGATCACCTCTACGAACTCGAAAAATAGGACGAGAATCGATATCGCGGAAAGATCATTTGAAGCTGTGAAATCTCTATTTTCAGATCCTCTTTTAAGATTTTAGCTATGTTGAATTTTATAAAAATTATAGTGATATAAGTAGCACTTCGAAAGTTTTTAAAAATTTTGTTCAAATTTGTAACGTTGCATGGCACTAACAAAATTTTTTTAGCAGGTTGCATTTGTATCAGTCGAAAGCGACTACCTTCCTATGTAAAATCAGTATTTGTTGGTTGTTGTACGATTTTTTTTTGACTGAGTTATTTAATTTTGAAGTAAAAGTCGTCCTTTTGACTTTAACCGCTCCTAGAAAGCGATCAAATCATCATTGATCATTCGGTAAAGCAGTAGAAAGAGCAAATTTTTCTCTTTAAGATGCGTCTCTTGCTTTTTCATTTTGATGAACATTTTGATGTACCAGGTCTTTTTAGCGACATGCTTCAAAACCGAACAATTACCATTTTATCTTTAACTCGCTGTATCTCGGCATAGGATAGTCGTAGTATCATGGTCTTCAGTTCATTTTAAAGCAGAGAATTTGCAAATTCGATTGAGCCCCGAGCGAATGCACTGTGATAATCTTTTACCCATGGCCACTACGTTCAAAGTTACCGATTCGCTAGAAGCATCACTCGTACTTCAACGACTGTCTAACAGCCATGGATGCATATGTAGTTTATACTCTAAAAAAGCGTCGTGGCTGCGATTTTTTAGAATCTAAAAATATTTCTGATATCCTTACCTGTTGGTTGGTGTAGGATTTCCGTACGCGACGCAGGGTATCACAATGGTGTCTTTCAGACGGGCCGACATATAAACCACCTTCTCGTTTATCATCGGCGGCATGGTGCTCCGTATCTCTGCAAGCAGAAAAAGCGAAAAACGATCAAGCATAAATCCTGCTACGGCAACCCCGTCGAAGTGTCCCGAACAAAGGAATCCGCTGAACTCTCCGACGCGTGAAACAATCAAGAAATATCTCTCCCCCCTCTTGGCGAACTTACTTGCTTGTCTGCCAGGAGAAGAAAAAACTTTTCCCGAGATTTTGGACAATAGCGGAAGAAGAAGAGGAATTTCCCTTTAATATCTTGGCTGCCGGAAGAGCAGCTTCCTTCGACGAGACACCCCATCCCTGTCAGATGAGTTCGCGTAAATTTTTCCTCCTGACGTATGCGAAATATATTCCTGCCGAGATACACCGACGAACGAGTCGTCGTTCAAAGTTCACCGGGTGTTTAATAAGAAAAGGAAGAAGTTAATGGCAGGCGGGTTCAATTACCAGATAAAATTACCGGAATTCTAAATCGAGCAATACGATACGCGGGAAATAACGTGGAAACGGTATTTGGATTATACTGTTGGGGAAATTGATAGTGACAATATCGCGGGAGATTTAACAAAAGAAAGCAAGACGGCGAGTAAGGAAAGGAGAGAGGAAATACATCCTTCAAGATTCTCCGGGGATTCTTCTTTTCCTGGCAAAACAGATACACCCGCAACAGCGTTACACGTACACGAACAAGGGGGTGTTACTTTGCGCCACCGACGCACCCTCTTGCTCCCTCATGACGAGTTCATGTAACTTTGTTCCATGATATACGGGAAATGTTTTCCACGGCGTGTCATAAATAGCCGCCGGCTGAAAAAGGAACGCTGTAACAACGGTTTCGCCGTGGCGAAGAAACAGGAAGAAGAAGAAGAAGGAGCAGGCGGAAGGGCAGGAGGAAAGTAATGGAGGATTCAACGGCGCACGCATCAGCTCGGACATTTAATGGTGAATTATGGTCACAAGATAGTGATTGGTTGTAAGTTGTGGCGTATCATAAAGGTGGCAGATAACATACAAGTATTTCCTCTGTAGGAGAGGGGAAAAAATGACGTTTCGTCTTGGGATCGTCTGTCAGACTCGTCCAGTGGGGCTGAGAACAGACCCATGTTTATAACCTGCCCTGCCGTTTCCAAGTTTGCAATGATACCGACGGTGGTTAAGGGCGCGATATTGCGCAATAGAGCAATATATGGAAGGTGGACGTAATATAAATATCCACCTCCCAGCAGCCACCTCCCAACCAAGTGGCGCTGGGTAGATCAGCGGATACGGAAGGCCCAACACTTGACTAATTGTCGGGAATTGTAAGGAATTTTAGTCTAGGACGCTTCTACTTTAACAAACTAACCTGGAGTGGGTAGCAAGCAACTACACCAGGGTCGCTTCACGCCCATAGCCAGAGCCCCGTATGCCACCGGAATAGCCGGTGTGCCCAGACCACACCACGGGGAGTAGGGGTTGGCACCTGACACCGCTGGGGCCCTTGGTCCCAGACACCTATCATACCGCAATTCGGAATTTTTACAGGGTGATCCTCTCACAGCCGGACACAAAGGAACTGGCGACAATGAAGACCGCACTATGAAGACATACAGAGTCGTCTCGGCCCGGGTAGGTCCCCCTGGCACGTGACAATGCAGACCTTTTTATGGTGCGGTCAAGGGGTTCATTGTCGCCAGTGTTCCTTTGTGTCCGGCTGCGAGAGGATCACCCTGTATATATTCGAACCGCATGCCGGGCGACCACTTGCGAGAACACTGTCACCGATTATCTGGCCGCCACCTAGCGGTCCCTAGCCCGAACTAAAAGCGTCCGGGAAGACGAAACCTTCCTCTCTCCCTCCACTTAAACGCCTACACCTCTGTTTGATTAAAATTTGAAATCTATTCGAGGGAGGAATTAACGATACTGAAAATGATGCGGTTAATAAACAACAAACAGTTATTTCGTTGGATGTTTCTCGTGGAAAGGTTTCATAAACGGAGTCAACGAGAAAAAGTCTCGATATTCAATAGAGGACCTTTGAAATTTATCCCGTAGCTGTGGGACGGCAATTAGCCCATTCGTTTCATTAAGATTTCATTAACAGATACACTCGTAATTAGCGATGCTCGAAATAAAGCGATACGAGGCAGATACGTGTTACAAGCACCACAGAGTATTGTAATAAAACGGTAATGAATATTACAACAAAGGTAGCCCCTCGTGTTTGCTGTGGAAACGAGAATCGATTCGTTTAAAGCTGAACGTATTTCCCGGATCGACGCGTAGGCGTTATTAACAGCTAGTTATCGTCTTCTTCGTCGCTCTTTTCCCCTTCGAAAATCCTGGATATCCGTCGATTCTGCCGACGCGACGATTCGAACATGTTCGCGGGACCGAATAACACAACGCGTGTGTTGTTTCGTTCGACGAGGAAATTCAATACTGCTCGTTGCATTGCCGAGAGCGTCATACTATCCTCCAGTTGGAAAGAAGATATTCGCGATGCGCCGAGTGCGGCTTTTAATCGTCAATGAATGCGAAACACACGGACCGATGCGGAGAATCGAAAGGATGCAAAGCGACGAGCAGTTTGTGTCGAGCACAGATTCACCAACGATCACTCGTCAGAGAGAATATGCAAAGCATTTCACTTGCAACCTATTCAAGAATATCAATTTCCTCGTTGTCGTCTTCGTAAAAAAATATGTCTACTTAGTAGGGATTTTTATTTTTTATTTTTTTTCTCCAGAAAAACCTATTAACACATTTTTATTTAAAAACAATAAATCTATTAAAAGCAGCCGTTTAATCCATACATAATTGAACGGACACCGATCAAAGGAAAAATAAAATCAGTTTGCATTCCACGCATTGAATCCTCGCACGGTGTTGATCACACGAACCGCGTGCGATCGCAAAATTTTCACATGGTTCGAAAGCTCAAACACCATAAACGGGAAACGAACAATGCGATACTCGCTTCAATGGAATGATTTTACGAGTTCGCGATACGTGACTGCGTGAAAAACCGTCCCTCCGATGTACAAATGCTTTCACTGCATACTGATTCTCACGCGATAAACTCGAACTTTGATCCAATTCAAAAATCTCGTTTCAATACGGATAGGTAATTTGAAAAAGTTTGTACGTCACTCATGAGACTCGCTGCGTGTCGGATTTTCGATGGTAATTTCGTGTATTCTGACCGCGAGAGTTACGAGAGGTAAGCAAGTAAATGGAAGGGGTTTCGGAATATGCAAACGATCGAACACACCGTCGGAAACTCCATTATTAAGTTTATAAGTATGTAAGTGCGCTTAGCATAAATTTATAGCTCGCTTGAAAGCGGTTTGGCTATATTAAGGTTACACCAAGAGGTACACAACTTTCTCAGGGTGACATTTTAAATTGACTTTTTTAAAATTTCTTCTGGGGAGAATTTCGTTTCGTTATTCATACCGTTAGAAAAATATTGCATGTTATTAGTGGTCATTAAACAAACAGCCAGCTATTATAAACAAATCTGCGTCAAGTGTACGTAAAGCCAACAATTACGCGATGCTTACACTAGATGCAACGTTTCTGAAATCACGTAGCGCGTTGGAGCTAATAATAATTTGCAATCCCGTGAGAGGTAATCTCTGTTTAGATAGCAAACGGTGTACGATATTTCTAAAATATGGACGCTTATGTACGATATTTTAAACAAATTCCTATAGCGTGAATCTTCATGGGTGTATACTTCCACTTCGACTATGACAAATAAATATCAGCCCGTTTTCGGCTACTTGCCGATAAACAACCGCTTACAAGCCTCTATCCCATTAAACTAGAATTCACAATCGAGCTGATGCACGAATTGCAAACACTGCTTCCCTGTGTTCGATACACGTTTGAATTTTCCTGCACGGTTAAATATTTGTACCAGATGATTTAGAGCGTCCTGTTCCCTGTGTACTCTATAATACTCTCGTTTAGAATTTACCTTCGACCACGATGTTTAGACAGTCTAAGGATAGTTCGAAAGTGACCAATTTAGTTTTACGACGACACGATTAAATGAACGTTTGTTAAGGGGTGGATTGGAAGTAAACAATCTGTTTAATGAACTTGAAAAGGCTTTTAGTAAGTTACGATAAAAAAAATTCAATCGCTTTAATAGAAACTGTAATTATAATATGTCGGACGTCGGACCAAACACGGATATTTCTACTATGAACTCGATACATTGATATTGCCGAATAATTAACAAAATTTTGAAATGAATTAATATTATATCAATATTGTCGCGATATTAAACTACAGGTCCAGCATCAAAAGCATAATTACGGTGCGTTTAAAAGCTGTAATTATAATTTGTCGGACTAAACGCTGATAATTCTACTGCGATTCGAGTAAAATTTCGAATTGACTGAACATCATATCGTAATATCGAAAGCAGAACTTCAAAGATAAAACAATGGTACCTTTAGGGATGATCATTCATAATGCGCCGCACTATACACGGTTATTTCTACTGTGACCAGTGAGCAGGTTAAATCCCAGTATTTTATCGTACCTTCGCGCGTTCCCTGTATTCTCCCTCACGCAATAATTACCAGCCAACGTGTAATAACGTTGATTAAGCTTGAATAATAATTTCGAGTGTGTAGCGTTGTTGCGATTAAAAATGTAACCACTAACCGAGCCACTTCTGATACCGGTGATGTTAAATTCAACGTAGAGCGAACTAACGTATCGCCTCGCCCAATTTTCAACGCACCTTCGTTTACCTTCCTCGTGATTACGAGATGGCTGCAAGCGCATCTGTGGTCTAAGCCAACGGTATATTAATTATACTTCGACAGCCTGCGCGGACTTATCGACTGGGATGACAGGCTAATGCACCGAAAACAAGAAAAAAGAAGTAGAGAATCGAAAGGCGAATGAGGGATGAACGGAAAACGAAGCGATGAATTATAACGCTTTCCACGATCGAAAAATTACAGGGAATGTAGCGAAGAACGTGCAGAATGTCTTCGACTTCCGGGATTTTTTTTTTCTCTCTTCCGTTTGCACGCATCGCATCGTACAGGGGCACGTCTGAAGCTTGAACCAGTGAATCTGAAGGGTAAGGGGTGTGGCATGTGAAGAGAAGCATCATTAGTTAGCCCGGCTCGAGTGGAGATTTCTCCCCTTTTTCCGCTTCTTCTTCCACGTCTTCTTCGTCTTTTCACCCGTGTGTATTTTTTTTTTCCCCCTTTCTTCCTGTTTCGCTTCGTACCACGCGCAGCTAACCCCAGAGCAGACGTTACGCGGCGAAGCCTCGGCAAGGTAACAAGCGCGATGCCAGTTGGTTTAAAACGAGCCGAGAAAAAGCTTTTCAGACGACCTCTTGATCGCGGGTCTCGTCACCGGTGCCTGGTAATTACACCTGGCTGAGAGAATATTTTTACTTTGATCGAACGCCGATCATCCGATGGCTCGTTAACTCGTTCGCAATTTTCGTACTCGACGCGAACCGATCCGAAGCGACGTCGAGGAAACCGAGATAATCTCGTAAACATCCACCTATCTCTGGGAAAAATTTCCTAATATCGCGTCAAATTTCAAAGGAGGGGATAATTATGCAGTAGGTAACATTTTTGCTCTAACGATGGTGTTTATTTTTTTTTACTCTCGTTAAGACTCTCTGTCGTCTTATGCTGAAATCTCCTGTGTCTAATATTAAAACTTCATTAACCGAGTTAATGGAAGCGTGCTCGAGTTTGAACGGACAGAAGCTTTTAGGGAAAGTAGATCTATGTAGTGAGAACGCTACTTCTTTGAAGCGTTTAATCTCGCGGAACTGGTAGACTAAGATTCAATGACTTAACGAGGAATGCATGAATTTTAATAATCGATCGATGGAAGAGACTTTATGTTACATCAATTAGAAAATCTAAGTAGCTTAAAATCCCCGAGTCCAATAATCCCAACAACAGCGAAACAAGGTGAAATCTGCGAGAGGATTACGTAACGTAGTAGCAGCAAAGTGTGTTAATTATCTCGTCGAGTGGAATAAACGCAGCCTAGTCGCGTTATGAATTTTCGATCACGCCAGAGTAACGCGAATCGTGCTGGAAACACGTTATCTTATCCATGGCAACGTAAAGCGGATTTTAATGCACTTACCAGTCAATTGAAGCCTGCCAACGTTGCTGCTGACGACCGTTTCCTGCGTCAGACGATGATGCGTCCTGCACCGATAAGTTTGTTGCGCGTCCTCCCTCGTGATGTTCAGTATCATCAGCTCGCCGCTCGAAAGCATATGATACTTGCCATCTGCGAACAGAGATCGCATTTCAATCGCACGGAACGGAACGGAACGTGTAAACGTTCGATCGCGTGGTCGATTTCGTTTACGACTATTCATTTCAGCCATTTTTTCCTTTTTTTTTTTGTTTTCGTTGGTTCGAGTTCATTCAACTTTGAACCTTCAACGATGAATGTCTGGCCGGCTATCGATCGTCTTGCGGCAATTGATGAACGTATTAACAAATCCGTCTGGATTATTAGAGGGCACATTCAGAACTGGCTTCGCCGGGCACACCTTAATCGAACTCCTCCATAATTAATGAAGTTTTCCTCGTTAACGGGTTTACGGCGCTCACGAGCGAAAACTTTCCGCACAATGCATCGACGATCGACAGTCTACGATGCGTTTGAAAGTTGAAACTTTAAAGGATAACCCTTTTTCTGACCCAAACACCCGCTAGTTAGGTTCAGTTTCGTAAAGGAACTATGTTGTAAACTTTGAAGATCTTGGAAGGGTAAGCGTTTTCAGAAAGTTATCTGATAACCGTGATAGGGTTCGTTAGGTTCAGATTTTAATAAGAGTTTCGAAGAGTGGAGATGATTTTTAAGTGGAACGAATAAACAATCTAAATCTAGAAAACTAAAGATACGTTGGAACGATCGATTCAGAATTCAGTTAAGTTGAATTTATTTTTATTTCTGTTTAGAGTAAGTGAATTTTCGATATACCTAACGTAACTTAAACCTAACCCGTCGCTCGGGATTTACCGAAAAACAATCCCCAGGAGCTCGCGTGTCGAGTGCAATCGAAATCTAAAACGCTTCGATCACGAGGCTTCTCCGAACGACTCCCCCCTTCGACGATCACCGTTCGTAAATGGCAGAACTCTATCCGGCGAAATAGGGGCACGTCGTGGAAACCGAGAAAGAGACACCATACTTCGTGCACAAGACGTAACTTGACCTCGTTCAGATCCATTCAATTATTTCCACGAGGCACGATCTTCTGAAAACCCGGTCCCGATATTTACCGTGGAAAATTCTCACGGATGGAGCGCAATTCTCCAGTTCATTCTCGCGAGATCTTTAGCCGGCGTAGCTGAATGAATTCGCAACGACGAGAATAACGCTTCGTATCGCAAAAAGAAATACGCCTTCTGAGGCGAGAAAATTGCCTCGGATTTTCTCCGTTTGTTTTTATTTACCAAACGACCGAGAGCTCGTTATTAATCCCTTGCCTACTAATGACGAGTCAAGCTCGTATCACGGATTCTAACTTAACTTTTTGACATTTCGTAGGAATCTACATATGACTTTTGCAATTTTTGTTAAGATTAATAATGGAATAATTTGAGGTATTCTCAAGTTTTTTTAATTAGATAGTTCATCAATGAATCTATAATGCTCTAAGCAAAGGAATGAACCTCTTAACTTAGATCGGTTGAATAGTTTTTGAGTTACATTTCCCGCCAATTTAAAAAATCATGTTTCGAGAAAAACGCGTTCAAAGTTTTGCTTGGCCTCAGCGATGCTCAAGACGCGTGTCACGCTCGGAGGCTATAGCTTCGAGCTATATTTTGGGATTATATTCTTGACATGTTGAACTAACAATTTATGCAAAAAAAAATTTGCATTTTTTGAAAGTTCTAATTGGATTTCCCCCCTTAAGAGGTTAAACGTTAATTTGGATCGGATTATTGGGAATTTCTAATACGAATTTGTACTACAAAAGGTTAAACGACGTGTATAGAGTTACGCAACGGTACTTACCTCCCATCGTAGACGGGTAGATATTGAAGGACGGTTCCTGAAGCCAAGACGTGATCGTGACGTGGTCACGAACGAAACTGGGTACGTTGCATCGCATAAGTACGTTGTTGCCGAGGAAACCGCCGGGACATTGCACTTCCGGATCGTAACGCTGGTTCACCACTAAAACACACAAACAACGGACCGCTCGAAAGCGAGGCTAAAGCAGTAGGGCCACCAGGCACGGATTTAACGACTCGGAAAACCTTCGGTCTACCAGGAAAACGTGAAAAATTTGCACAACTTACGCGTATTTTCATTATTCCGTGCGCGATCGAATATTGTACACTCGAGGAGAAATTTGTCTGTCAATCATCCGGTTGCACGATAGAAACTATTTTCAGAATGAATCGTAAATAACGAATCGCTTTTAACTCTTCGCGTTCGAATTCTGTGAAATATGAAAGTTTCAACGGCGATGCAGAAATTCGAAAATAAAATCGTTTTATTTAGCTTTCAATACTTTCTACAATTTACCGAGCTTTTCAAGCTTTGACTTTGTAAGAAACCATCTAATCTTAACCTTTCCTTCTGTGAAACACTCGGCGAAATATTCGACGACTCGGCAGGTCGGATTTAATCTATCGAATAAATGGACCTGAAAGGGTTAATAGGAACGCAGAACGTGCCACAAGTCTCATTCGTTCGCGCAGCTAGCTCACTTAGCGCGGTTTTAGCGACGAGGACTAAATTATTTCGACGAATCGATACGGACCTGGTTCTCTTGCCAGAGATATACCGGGATACGAAACTCATACTTCTAAGAATGTTGACCTCGTATAGGAAAGTTTCTCAGAGAAAGCGTCTTCAATTTCTCTTGAAACGAAACAAATTGTTAACACGTTGACTGACATAACGTAGAAAGACGAAATATAATAGTTTCCCTGTTTTCCAAAAAAATGTTCTCTTATTTCGTATATCGACTGAAGGCTCTCACGTTCCTCGAATCCGTTCCTGAAGGCAGCCTGCTAGACTTAATTGTCTCCGCGCTAGAGGACACGGTGGCGAAGGCGAGAAAAAAAAAAAGGTCGTTAAGTGGCGAGGCAAGGGTGTAAAGTAAAATGGAGGGCGCGACGCGATACCTCGGGATTAAATCCAGCCGGCTTTGTGCACGACTATAACTACTACAAGATGTTGATACCGTCGTCACGGAATCAACTTTATGCGGTACAGGATGAAAGCCAGATAAAAAAGAGCGGACCGGCTCGAAATGAAGCGAAGTCGAGCCCTTAATTAAAAAAGTCTCGATAGAAGGTGGAGCTGAGGTCGCACTAAAGGTCCGCGGTAAGAAAAAAAAACAAAAAAAAGGAAATTCTAATGAAAATTGAAGGCGAACAGATGGAAAGTAAGAATAATGTATCCGCGGAGAAAGAACGGTTCGCCGGGCCCACGATAATTACCCAACACAAACGCGACCGCTGCTCTTCGTGTACACGCACAACAGCCGCCAGACAAAAAGAGATCCCGCGAAAGAGCTTTCTATCCCGCTGTTTCTCGTGAAACATTTTTAAAAAACGAAACACAACGCGCTCGTTTCCTGGTTCCATTTCGTATGTAGCGACCAAGCAACATCGATCCGCCCAGAAAACTACCCCCGCGATCTTGGGATTCTCGTTTCCTCTATTGAAATTAATCGACGGAAAAGGAATCGAAAAATTTCATAGCCGAAAGTCCCATCTCGAAAATTTTCAAGTGCTTCAAGCATACTCGAGCATCGAATCGCTTCAGATTTTATTGAAATACTAAGTCTTGAAAGTTATGAAATATCAGTGGACCCTTGAAACTGACAGAAATTATACAAAATTTCTACTGCCCAAAATTTCCAGTACCTGAACTCAAGACACAATACACTCATCCTGGAAATAACGAGCAAGTATCATCGATCCGCAAAACTACCCCTATGACGGTGAACTCTAGTGTTCTTGATAGAGGAGCGACGATTTTTTCCGCCACGCCCGCATGGGGGGTACCGGATCTCGTTAATCGACGCGGCCCACGAAAAAGTGTACGAGAGGGTTTGAGAGCCTTAAAAGGGTCGCGGTATCTTATCGAAAATCTCGAAGCTGTCCCAATCCGGCCATGAACCAGCGTTCTGCGTAAGTTGATGGTCTCTGGCTGAAAGGTTGGCGAGAAAGCAAGGCCTGAAAGAGGGCGGAGAACGAGAAATCGTGGTAGGAAAAAAAGAGACGCCTGGATCGTGCGGATAGTCGAAAGGGGTGGCGGTGGGTTGGGGGTAAAGGAAAATGCGGTGGTGTGTAGTAGGACCCGGCTCTGCAACCCGTTTCGAGAGTCAGCGGAGCGAGGCACTCAGACTCCAGAATGGGGTAAAAACTCGGTGAGTTCTCCCTCTGCTTCCACCCCCCGCCCCAATCTTTCTCTGCCCCCAGCCGTTTCCACAGGCTTGCTAGCAGCCCCGTATCGCACGGCTCTCGGTTACGCGGCAACCAAGCCGAGCATAAACTCGGCAGACGTATCGCGGCAGGTAATATTTACAAACCATGAAACCTACGGGAGAAGAGGAGGAAACGAAGTCCGTCCTAGCCTAACCCATCCTTCCAACCCTACCTCAGCCACCTGCCAGAAAAGACAGAGATAGCTCGCGGTGCTCGAATTCCTCCCTCCTTTTTTCGGCGCTCGAATTTTACACGGAGACGAACCGAGAGCCTTTTTTCAGCCACGATGCAACCTTGCAATTATACCTTCGCTACTCTCGACGCAACGACGAGTCGAAAAAATGAATCGATTCAAGCCTTGTATTAAAATAAGGAAAATATTCAGGGTACACGAGTACTTGAAGATAATACTTTTATCCGGAAATCAGTTGTCGCATGTGTAAAGCTGAACGATCCGGCAGAAAGATGAAAATGTGTGTGAAAGAGGGACTTAATTCGCTCGGATACATAATCCAGTAGGTATGCAAGTGCTTTCGAGATTAAAAGAACGAAAAGAATCGTGTTCGAGCGTGTAGGGTAGAAACGAAAAGTCAAACGAGGGTTGGAAATTCTGTAACAAAGTTTAGCGCTCGTTTTAACGGGCTTCCGAAAGCGGAACATTGTAAAATGAAATTTGCGATCCGACTCGGCCAGCCCCGTTGGATAATTATTTCCGTATAAAATTTCCACGATTCCGTACACGTCGAATAAAACTACGAAGAACGTGCTTCAGCGTCGTCAAAGGGTGAAAAAAGAAAAAATAGGAGTGGTTCACACGTGTAACAGGGGACAATGGTCCTCGAAGAAAATTCAGCCTCTGCACAGCAGTTCGCAACGGAAACACGGACCTGTTTTATATTGAAAATAATTGTCTTTTTGCGCGCTTTCGTTGCGACATAAACGAAAAGAGAATCGTACGTCATCGAACTTTAAAATCGAAAGAGGAATGGTAAAAAAAATGAATAAATTTATGATCCCTCCGACGAGTAAAATTTTTAACGAACGATCAAATTTTCTTCCATGCCTTTCTTTTTTTTACTGCAATTTTATTCGTCGAAAGACTTATAACTCTGATCATTTCCTAGAATGCTTCTGTACACTGCAGAGAAACGAATACGTTTCTCCGCGTAAGTAGAAAAATATGTGACGCATGGAAACACGTTGCACGGTTATGATAATAAGATTACCCGGAGCGTCTTGTTTCGAGCATGTCAAATATGGCCGGAGGATCTTATACGATCTAGGGGTTGAACATCGAGACGGAAATTCCGTGGATGCTTTTCATCCAACGAAGAAAGTATTTGCGAAAATATAAAACGCGTTCGCATCGTTTCTCATCCTCTACGTTTTATAAATTCACCGGCAGCCACATGTATATTCAAACGTTTCGATTTCAACCACGATCGTTCGCGTCCCCAGGAATAATCATTTCAATTGCCAATCAGTACCGAGTTGTCGTCGAGTCAACAGAAAATTGAGCGATTTCAATAATTGAAACGTGTCTGTCTCTTTTGTTAAGTAACAATACACGGAAAATAAATACTCTCAATTCTCCTATTTTCCAATAGAAAATGAAAACTAGCAAAATGAATATTTCTCGCTCGAAAAAAACGTTCAATGATGAGCAAACGGTCGGAGGTAAACTGTATTGTTCTTAAAATGTTCGCGACGATCGTTAAAATTTCTCGTTAACTCGACACCGCGTCGGCCACCGTGGAATTAAACTGAAACAACGAAATTTACAAGGAGAATAACCGCGGAATGCATTGTGCCGAGTAAATGGAAGGAAACAAATGTCTTAAGGAAATCGGGGCCAGAATGCGTCTCGAGGCGAAACTGCAAAACATTGTACGCGGTAGTCGCGAGAGCAGACAATAAGGGGTACCCGTTGTGTTTTTGTACAAACGTCGTTAAGCTTTCGTTCGTTTGTTCCGGAACGACATTCCTGCGACGAGTTTCATGGAAAGCCGGCATTAGGCAAACTCTCGTCAACAACCTATTCGACCGCTCGTTCGAAGTCTACTTTTTACTGTCACCGATATTCCCATCCGTCTACATTGTTTTTCTGCCCTCCTGTTTCTTCGCAGCCCTCTTAAGTCCCGTCCTCAACGCAACGACATCATTGTTCTTTACGTTTGCTCGTTCGTCGTCTTGCAAGATTAACAATGTCGGCTCGAGGATGGTATAAAGGCCGTAGAAAAGTAATTTTTACTTTATTACCGAAGATAGGTCAGCTTTCCTTGCCTGGAAGTAGTCCCCCCCCCCCGAGGACCTTAATTAACTTCTTTGGTCGCCGACCGGCCAGCGTGCCTTAAATACTTCATTAAACGAGAATGGGACTAAAAATACGACAAAGAAGCTCGATCCTCACACAGGACAAAGGACCATGAGACGTAAGTGATGTTATTTCGTAATGGACAAGAGGAAGAGGTTGGGAAAAGAGATTCATTTCAATTTGGAAATATCAACGAGTTAACGGATGAAAAACCATCGCACAAGATAAAGTGATGGTGAATGGAAAGAAAACTGAAGAAAAACAATTGTCTGACTAATTTCGCCTGGAACCACTTACTACCAGCAATATCCTTCCTTAAGTACAGTTGCTCACGAACTACAGAAGATTAAGATGTTTGAGAATCAACAAAAATCATCTCCCCCATTTAGAGCCCCAACCTACTATCCAATGGCTCTTTTATAAACCAAACTCATTCAAATTAAACAGATCAACCCCTCGCGATCTCACCCTCGATTGACTGGAAGCACCGGGAAAGGGCAATCACTGCCTCCCATCCGCGTTCCCCTTTTATCAACCTTAGCCGCCCTCGCCCTTATTTCCTACGAGATTCGTCGCGACTCGTGTCTCTCGTCGATACCGGAAACTACGGTCGAACGAGCTCGTCCGTTCGCATAAAATTTCCTCGAGAGAGAGAGAGAGAGGACGCGACACGTCCGAAGCGTACGTGTTTTCGATCAGCAATCGAGATTGCCGGCGCAGTTAGGCGAAGGATCCTGGAAAGCGGAAACGCTACTTCCCCATTGTTGTTATTCGATTCGCGTTTCCAGCCAAGTCAGCAACCAGGCGGTTCCATTCGTCGAATGCATACGTAAGCCTACGGGAAGCGGGGCTCTAATCATATCCGTTTTCCACCGAGAGAATATACGCGTATCCGTTCGAGGAGAGACTTTTCTCGCCGAGCAACGGGCGTAGTCAGCGAAGTTGCTTGGACCGAAGGGAAAGAGAAAAGAGAAAGGAAAGGAAGGAGGAAAGAAAAAAAGGACGGAGGATCGGGAGACACTAGGAGCAGAGGCCAGAAGCTGACGCGGCAGAGGTAGCGGGCATGAATCTGAAAAGGTATGGGCTACGTTCACGCGACGATGATTTACGGCCATATTAGGTCGATAAGATATCTTCCGGTTCGTTGAACCGAAGGAAGCTCTATTTTTAAGACGCCTCGCGAAACCACCGAGAGCTTTCGCTTCATCCATCCTCGCTACCTCCCTATCTATCAAACTCACCCTCCCGCCCCCTCTTACATCCCCGCGAATCTTGTAGAGTTCTACTTTTTCAGCGGTATCCGATAAAACGTAAAGCGAAAACAACGCTACACTGAATATTCTTATCCTCCCGGGAGCCACGGGATCGGAAATGAAGTTTCTTCTTCTACCGCCACGGTTCGCCGAGCGGAATTCGAATAATTTCAGCGATTCACTCTCCGGCTACAATTACTCGAGAAAGAGGACAGAATTCGAGACCCCGAAAAACTGTCGATGAATTCAATGAACAAACCACTACGATAACATGAATCGTATTCTCGGTACACGCCAGCTGGCAAATACAATGAGAAGGGCGCCCGGTTGCATCGGCAGGCAACGAAAACCCAAAGCAAATCACGGATACGATTCGAATAAATATTTCATCGTATCGTCGAAGATGTACTATCTGAAAGATGAATTATTCCGTCCGGAAAGAAATTCGCGGCCACGTAAATTCACTATCACCACCAACGATGTTTAATGTAACGCGAACCCAAGATCCACCACCCGGACGAGTAAGAAATTCTTTCTTCACGTCAACGTTCTTTCTCCAACGTAAGCATTCTCCATCGAAGGAAATGACAAATATTTCCATATCGATGGACGGGTACAATCAATCAAAACCGAAGCATTATTCCGCGGGAAAGCAACGTTTCCTCTACATCGAAACGGATAGTCGATACGAATAAAGGATTCACGAGATGGTACGGCGATGGGGCTGGAGGGTAGGAGCAAAAGGGGGAATATAGCGTACAAAGTGGAGGAACATAATGTAGATAACGAGCAAGAAGTTTCACGTGCCTGCTCTGACAGTGACGTCTCTGCTAACGATGGCACCGACGCTGTTGACGGCGGAACACTTATAAATGGCCCAGTGGACATCCTGCCGGAAGACCTCGGCCTCGAAGCCAGGAAAGTAGATCGTCCCGTTGCCAAGGACGTGCCTGATGCCGGGGATACTCGTTATACTGCCGCCGTCCGCTGCCAGCCAGTCGACGGTCGGCGCCGGATTTCCTCTAACTATGCAGTCCACTCTGCCGCCGTTCACATTCGTGAATTCCACCCGCGATGGTGGCTCCGACACGAAACTCGGACCCTGCATCTCGTACGAGGCGTCGCAACCTGAAACAAACGACACATTCATGGTCAGTACGAGCCACGACATTCTTTACGTGCAGAGAACGCGAATCCGGAACGGGGACATAAAAAATTTGTTAGAAAGAAATACCTGTCCTCTAAGTCAATTTTAATGGGTTTAAATAAATTTTCCTTACAGTTTCAATCGACAGTTAGAACGGCATTAATCATGGCCAGGACGCGCGGACACCGGTTGATGAATTTTTTTCGCTCGGCTTGCCGAGTTCAAAGTAATTTTCAGGAATAGAAGCGTGGACGGGGCGTCGAGGCGGTGGTAGTTGGACGGCATGGCAGGAGCCGAGTAGAGGGTGGACTGTATCGTCGACGGGACACGAACGAAGATAATACGGGTGGCCATAAATCACACATTTAACGCTGAAATTCGGCCATAATAGCTTCCATAAATGGACCGCATTGCGTCCCCCCGCGAAGCCTGTTAACCATTCATCACCCGAGTTATGTTGATTTAAGTAGGAATGCTGGTCCGGCTGGATGTATTCCGCATTCTGTCCAACATTGCCCATCTGGAAGCCAGCCCAACGAAGTACGCTGAATAGCCGGAGAAACGTGCAACGAATATGCCATCTTCCTGTGCGCCCTCGCGTTTTAGTTAATAACGTCTGATGAACGAACGCGGTTCACGGGGTTCGCGGTAAAAAGGACAGTCTCGTCGTCGGATCGGTCACCTCGTTAATTAACCAAGGTATTAGGATATTGCTTCGATAGATTCGTACATTAACGCGAATGAAACTTTTACGAACATGGAAGTTCTAATGGAATTCTAATGGAATTAATTAATTTTTTTTTTAGGGACATACATATAGTTTCAGGTGAGAAAGAGCAAAAGTATAGCTGGTATCGACAACAGAATTAAACACGACACCGGTACAAAGCTTTTTAATCCTAGAAGGCAATATTTTCACGTTTTACGTTTCCGTAAGCATAAAGTCAGCGTTAATTAACTTCCCCTCTTGACGAGAAAACTTCAGACGAAGCTCGTGTCTCCGGCAATCCTCGCGGACGAGACTGACACGAGCTGGCTACAGGGAAAACGAAGAATTCTCTGCCAGCAACATTGTGAATTCTCTTCTTTCCGCTCGGATTATTTCCAAGCGAATACTTGGAACCGTGACCTCCGCTGCCATCCCAAAAGTGATCGTTGTTCACCCTACGCGTGCTGCTTCTCAACCGAAAAAGAAATTCTAGTTTTCCACGAGAACTGTATTATTTCAGGAAAGGCTCACCCTCCGGCCGTATTCTTTTCCGTGATTTCTCGAACCTCCGAAGGTTCTTTTTCCCCCGGAATTTTTCCGTAATACCTTACAACCCACATCCGCCATACTCCCGCAACAATCTTTCTCCAAAGGAAAGGAGCAAAGCGCGCCCGGCTATAAACGTAATTTTATATTTCCCCTTTCAAGAAGTCCATTTCATATTATAAAGGTAACTTAATTTCCTATAACGTCAAACGCACGTCGACTACCCTCCACCCTCCGCCTTTCCCTCAATTCGAGGTTCGATGAAAACGAACACCAGCTGAACCACTGCGATTCGCAACTGCGCCATGAAATGCCTGAAGGTATCGAAATAATGGCAAACGCGAAATCAAACCTGGCCTCCTTTCATTTCCGTTGTTGTATCAAGAAAAAAAGAAGCAAGAGAAGAAGAAACCATTCCTCATAAGCGTGAATACATAAATTAGATACACAGTGAAAGCGACTAGAGATTCCGTGGTAAAAAAGGTGGATGGAAATTAAAGTTTACGAGAAATTTCCATATTCTCTCGGTACGCTTTTGTTTTTATATCCTCTAGCCGAGCCACCCCTTTTCTCGTCCTACGTCCGGCTCATAAGCCGGATTAACATCGAGAAAATCGAGTATCGTGATAATTCCATTTTCCCAGTGGAGAGGAGAAGAAAAAAAAGGAAAAGAGATCGGAAGAGCTCTATACGCCGAAGTGGTATATTTAATTTCGAATAATAGCGGATAATCGCGCACTAACAAGCGAAAACAGGCTTTCGATCGAATAAAAAGCGTCTCCTCTGTACCTATTCATCGTTTCAGCTTTTTGCTGGAATAAAAAGAGAGCGGAGAATTTCTATTCCACCATAGAGCGATATGGTAGAAAGGATTGAAAAAAAAGTTATGGACCTTCGCATATGCATCGATGATATTACTAACAATAAATCATAACTGATGTTATTAAGTTTAGTCTAACACAATTTCATGGCATAAAAGTATGACATAAGTACTTTTAATGTAAAATGACCAGAAAATAAATTGAATAAAACAGAGAAGACCATCGAGTTTCTTTTTACCTTTGTATACCAACCCTCTTTCCCTTTTACCATTTCCTGAAATCGTTTACGACAAAGAATCAACGATGTTCCTTCAGTTAAGCGGATGATAGAGGGTGAGCCAGCAAACCCTAGAATCCTGGCACGCACGCTTATCTCCGCGGTTGTGTCCAATTAAGGGTATCAAAATGTCCGGGAGCGAAGTAGTAGCTGTCTATCGGTGGAAACACGGAGAGGCATCAACGAACGACAGAAGACGAGGAGGAGGCGCGTGCACGTGGCCGGCTCGCGAAAGGAAGCGATGCGTTCTCCGATATAATGGCCCGCTCGAGTGTGTTTGAAATGCACTGGCTCATCAGAATAACTAAACAATAGACGCCGTCGGCTGAAGGACAGAATGAACCCGGTAGAGGCGATAGCCTCCCCTCGTCCCGTCTACGCACACCATCCCTGCCAGCTACTCGAGAACTACCCTCTTCTGATGCGGCTGTACTCGGCGATGCGGTTGTAACAGTGGAAAAGGGTCGTGCTCGTGCAGACGAACGTCCGTTCTACACTCTCAGACAAGCATGTGAATGTTTGTGCGTACACCATCAACCCCTTCCTCGCCGCTTGTACGCGATACACGTTGAGTGGCCTAACCTTAGTCAACCCTCCACGTCATCGGGAGAGCCTCTGAAGCCTGTACTCTTCTGTTTCTCCGTTGCCAGTTCCGAGACACAACCGTCCATCGACCATCTGGGGTAATGCTTTGCGCCAACATCCTTCTGCATCCCCCCTCTCTGTACACGCAACCGAGGCAAACCGCTTCTTCGTGATTCTTCTTTAAGCGTGCTCGAATGGCCACTCAGTTTCCGACCTTTTAGGTCTGACTGCGATTCGCCTTACCGACGCGTTATTAATGCCTCGCGATCAAAGTTCCTTCTTTTCCGGATACATTTTTCCTTTTTCCCCCTACTTCCTTTGTCCGTCTGTTTCCTCTACCAACTGGCGGACGCGCGTGGAAAGGCAACAGACAACAAGAGAGCAAGAGGGGCTGGCACAACCAGCGACGAATTAAAATTAAACATTAATCCGAGCCGGATAAAAAATGAAACTGCCGGCTGGACGGGAGCTGGTAAAATATGAACGATCGTCGGGGATTTGTGTGGTTTTTTTGAAATCGCTATCGCGCCGCGTAAATTTCTGTAATCACGGCGCTTCGTCGCGTCGTCGTCACGCGCGCGCATTTCTCATCGATGAAATGATTTCCCGGAAATTCGTGAATTTTGCGTTGTTACTACTTTCCTGGATAATAAAAAAATATTAGCGCGATATTAACTCTTCGCTAATACCGTACATGTACAGTCGACATACATGTCGAGAGGCACAGGGGCAAAGGGAGCGCTTCGCCCTGTCGCTACGTTTGATCCTCGCGTTCAAAGTTCGCCGCAACGCTGACTTCGTACCATTTCGCTTTGTCGCGAAGTCTCGCGAAGGCGACGCGATTAGTGTGTGATCGCATCGGCCAATAGCGCGCGATAATCTAGAACGCATGCGCGTGAGGCGTGACGTACCGACTCCGAGCAATCGTACCCGCATTCCTTTTCCCAATGTTCTTTCCATCTCTCGACAGTACGTTGATTGATTCTCGAAACGTGACTATTCAGGAGACTCGTAACTCGTCACACGGCACGGCACGCCGCAACTTTTTATCTCGTCCTCGCAGAGCACCGGTGAAATCGCTATAATTTTCTCGATATTCCGGATGAAAGATGATCCCGAACGAACGGGTACTCGATCCACGAAACGTACACGCGTTCGCCTGTTCGTGAGAGACAACGAGCCGTACACCGTGAATAGGATACTTAAAAAACCGTAGGAACGATACACGATGGTTATTGTATCGCCGTTATTGTTCCCTCCGGCCGGGCATTGTCTAAAATTTATCTCCACTCGAATACCGACGGATAGGAAAACATCTTTAAAGAAATTCCATCCACTCGTTGGTCCCCGGCGCTGGAAGATCGGAACGCCTACTGGTATGCGAACAACGTCGGAGACAGGGAAACGAACAAGATTAACTTATTATAAAATGTGGCTGAGAAAGGTAGAGAAGGATATCCTCTTGGACTAATTGCTGATGCGCTTGTTCGAGCGGGCCAGGCCTAGCTAGAGCTCGCGACACCGGAGAGAACCGACGAATGGAGCAGTCTCCATTCCGGAATCTGCGGCTCATCCGGCGGTTTACAATCCTTTCTTTCAGCCAGGGCGATGGGAAACCAGGCAGGGCTGTCTCTTCGCAGAGAGGAAGAAAAAAAAAAAATCAAAAAGAGGAGGACGCTGCGACGGGACGGAGAGAGAATCGGGCACACGTTACGTAGCCCGGAGTCATAAAAGGTAAAAAGGCGAAGGGAAAAACGAGGGTGGAAATGGGAGAGAGATAGGGAAGGACGCGGGAGCAGAAGACAGATAGACGCAAGCGTTCCCTGCACGCCGCGGTTGTCCGACAATGCAAACCAACTTTCTCATTTCAATGTATTGTTTCCATTGTTCGGGAGTGCAGGCTGCGAGGGTTGTTGCCGGTGGTGCTGCCAGCGTAAGGGGAGAGGTTGGCAATGCAGGGTCTCCTTTCTAAACACCGATCGTCATCGTGAAACTTCCTCCTCCGCCGACCCACCCTCTGCCAGTTCCCCGTCACGCAGATTTCCCTATCCGCCCCCTGACTCAACCCTCTCTAGTCGTCTCTCCGAAGATTACGAATAATTTCAGAAACGGGACGTTGCGGTGGTTCGAGTATCATGCCCGGAGTATCGAGGTACACCCGAGGGCAACGTAGTCTTCCTCCGGTTATAAGTAAAAATATTTTGCCAAAAACAGACTCGTGTAATCTACTTTTGAAGACAGAGTATGTATGTCCTTTCTACCTTATCGTTCTCTCCGCCCTCTTCTGTCCGAACAATCCTATTATTCTTTCATCTCTCGCGAAAACTTGCTAGACGTTTCTCTTTGCGAGGGCAGCCAAATTTCGAGTTTAAAGGATGGAGGAAAACGCTTTCACGAGCGAACCACGGCTTTTCTAAGGCACCTTCGTTGAAAGGACTCGCCCAAACGAGGAAACACATTCGTGGGATTAAACACCTGCGTCTTATTGCTAAACTTTCCTCTTCACTTATATTCTGCCTTTCGAACGAACCCGCAACTTTTGCGTAATACCCGGAGTTGATCAACGCACACGTGGAACGTGTGTAATAAGAGCGTCACGTTGTATCGCGAGCGTTTAATACCGAATCCCATCAACGACAACGACTACATTACTCTAATTATACGGGGAGGACTTCTTGGTGTCCCATAGTTCCCAGGGAAATCCTGGGATTTGTGTCACGTGACGCGGAGTCACGCGCCACGCGGCCACCCGTTAATTAGTAGTAATTCGTTGTACTCCATTAGCAACGGATTCCATGGCCAGGATGAACGACTGGCGTCGGCGTAGCGACGCTCTGCAACGTTTCGCAAACCTCGCTTCCGCTCTTTCGCGTAACTCGCCCGAAACGCGCCTGTTTAATGACCTGTACGTCGTCCAGCCTACACCACCCCCATTCGCTATTCGAATTAATTTTATCGCGATTACCTGTCCTGATGAAACGACTGCATCTACCTACTATGAAATTAAACGCTCGTCCTATGAACAGACGATATTGAAAAGCTGTAACTCTAGAATCTGAACTTGCGAGGTCAAAGATTAAATCAGGGTTACATCAAAGTGTTAATCCGAACTGTAAATAGCTTAAAATCACGATGGATTTAAATAAAATCCACTTAAATTCCACGAGGATATCCGCGTGTATTATGTCGGGCCTGGAAGGTTCAGATTGAAAATTGATAGGGTCGGTTAAAGGTACACTGCGAATATTCCGCGAGCAAACCGGGCCAAGTTGCGCGCTGATACAGCGATAACGTAAACGATAACTAACCTCAAGTTTCGTAACATTAATATTCAGGAAACTGGTGGTTACGAGGTTACCTTGTACCAATTCAGCACAGACACACCGGTAAACCCGGTTCTAGAGTTTCACGAAAAAGTATGACGAATTTATTCGCCGATTCGCTGGATTAACATATTAGCATCTTAATGGAAGTTGATTTAACGGTAAGTATTCAAGTATTCGTAAAACAAGAGGAGTCGCAACGGGGTATAGAAATCGGTCGCACGCAACTCACCGCTGGTAGTCGCGAAGGAATTTCAATTGCTAATGAAATTACAGGAACGTATAGGTCGGGAATTCGTCCCCGTAGCATGGGGAAGGGGTTGGTGACATCGCGCTGCTCATTCAACGACGAAACACGGAAACGCATATTGCGCGCCGACGCGACGTATTTGTGGTCGCATTGTTTTGCCGGGATGCTTGTTGGTTTCGATTACCTTCTCGACAAGAAGCATTAGCCCTGCCATTCCTGTGTAGTCGACAAAAACGTGATCGTATGAAATATCATGCTAACGTGGAATTTTCCTACGATTATCATCGAGGCTGATGACGGCGTACTGCATAGCTCGTCGACGTCGATTGCAACGCGAAACTTCGCTTATACAGCGTTACTCCTATCGGTACCGCTAACAATCGCTAAATCTGATTTTGCTTTCGATGCTGAATTATTAACCGGCCGAAAGCTCTCGTCCACGGTTAGTCATCTATCGATCCTCTCTGCCAGGCTGATGAACTTTCCATCTAATCCACTACGAGAGTACGGTATTGCTTCTGTAACTTGTTATTTTAGAAATATTCCAGCGTCATTCAAATATCACAGAAATAGTAGAGAATGAGATTTAGAATAATTGAAAATCAAACACTCGAATTTATAGCATTACTAATTAAATGCGCTACTACAGTAGGTGATCATATCATTATGAACAGTTCGAAATTACCACTTATTTGAAGTTTGATCTGGAATGGAATTGAAACTACACTTAAAATGGTATTCCTTTTTATTGCAAAACTTACTGTTATATTTTTATTATTATGATATTGCTATATTTTACAACTTTTATAATTTAAAACACATATTTGGTCACGCCGCCCTTAGCATCTATAATTGCCTGAATACGTTTCGGCATGCTTTCCATATTTTTTCGGCAATTTTCTAGGATTTCTGGGTCGTGATGCCATACGAATATAATTTTGTCAATCAGTTGTTGCTTGTTAGTTATTGTCTCTGATGCAATGCGACGCATTAATAATTCCTATAGATTTTCTATTGGGTTCATATCTGATGAGTTTCCAGGCCACGGTAAAACTTGAATTTTTCTATTAGTTAGGCAGGCTATTACGGTTTTTGCTAGAAAGGGTATATTTCACTTTTATGGAATACACAATAGCATCGGAAACATCAAATATGTAAGTTTTCCATCTGTTCATAATAATTTGATCACCCACTGTAATTACACGAACACTCGTCCAAAGTTATAAAACGTCGATGGAAAATGGGATTAGAGGCTAGATAATCAATAATCTTAATTTCATGAGTTTATAATTCAGTACCTTATGTGGATAATCAAACACCAGTTGGCCCTCCGGAACCCTTCTTACTGCCATGGAGTACCACCCTACAGTCTGCTCTGAATGGTAGGTATTTAAATTTAAAACAGCAACGTACTCGTGGACAATAATCGAGCCGGTTTCTTCGAAACTGGCCTCTCGATGTCGGAGACTTGGCCAACGAGTATCTTTTGCTTTTGTCCAGAATTGAATTAAAACCGCGCCACTCAGCGATACCAGCGGAACACGTTATTTATCCTTCAACGAAACAATGCGGGTCCGGGACAAGCAGAGAAAGACGGGAAACGTTCATTGTTCGAATGTTGCGGTGAAAAATACTGTTCGCATCGAGCGACGCGATAAGCAGTTTCAGCGATGCGGAACGATTCCGAAAGAATTTAAAAAAAGAGAGAAATCTGACCGGTTACTCTGCGTTTCCCGTTTTAAATCCGTTTAGTTCACTGGTAATTCAGCGAGCATTCGAATCACAGACAATCCCTTTCTCTCATGTAAAAATTTCAATAGAATTTCAAGAGAACCGTATCGTTCAACAAAACTGCTACAATTGTGAAGAAATTCTATTGTTTGTTACTTGTGATTATAATATTTAAGCTTCTTTAAACAGGACTCGTTATAATATTAAATTAAATAACGTTTCCTTTATTTTTATTGCGATGATTATCTTTTCTCGAACTCATATACGAGTAATCGTGCTCAAAGGGTTATAAGTGGTACCAACGATATATTGACAAACAAACAGCGCAAACGTGGCAGTGAAAAAACAGCTTTTTGCAGCAAACTCCCAGTACATACAGGGAACTTTTCAAATCGCGAAACGCGTTCATTCGTGGAAATATTGACGAGGTAGGAGGAAAGTAATTGAAAAGCGAAATCATCGATTCCCTGTAACGCTGTTTCACAAGCAATCGTTCCCCGACTCGTTTCCGTTTAGTGCCGTACTTTTTTCGAATACCCCGAACGTTCAAACTGTATTGTAAATCGGATCGAACATGCTTCACGGTTAATTCGAACACTCTGCTCTTGAAATCTTCTCAAAACAATGCTGCAATCGTTTATTGAAAAATCTGCTGTTAAATCGGGGCTCTAAAACCCTTTAATTTTGGAATTCTAAGGTTCTAAGACCCTTAATTTTTAATTACTGGAATTTTAGGATTTGAGGATTTCAGGCCTCTAGAATTCTAAAATTCTAATATCCGAAACTATACAAATTTCAAAATTCTAAGATTTCAAGCTTCTAAAATATTTAATTTATAAAATTTGAAGATCATCATCCTTCGGTTAATAAACGCCATGGGCCACCGATGACCCAGAGACACGGGACGCGTTAAACCCGCACAGGGTGTAAATTCGAGCACCGCTGCATAACCAGTGTCAGCAATTCGCATCGATTCAGTGGAAACCGAGTGGTCGCGATCCACCACTAATTATTTCGTATCACGAAGTGGCCTGTACGTATTAGCCGTTTATTATCTTGTCTCCACGATCAGCATGATTTCTAGCCGGTTGGCTTATCGTGTTGCTTTCACGTGATCGCAGCCAAATCTGTTTACGATATTACCTCGATTAGAAACGACTATACCGTGACCATTCACGATCCAAGGATGAATCAAGAGTGAGTGTTTACAGCATTGATGACATCGTGTAATAACCTGTCACTTCGAAACTGAAACCATGATGATTGAGATGAAAGAAATCAGAAGAAATTTTAAAGAAAGATTCGAGAAACTTTTAATTATTAATTCTACCTCTTTCGAGTTCGAAATTTATTCAAACGAATATTTTTTCAAGAATTCATTAGACGCGAAAGGTCTGAAGCTTCTGCAGTGCAAATAAAGCGTACCAGATCGCGTTGTTTTTATTCGACTGAAGTTAAGGCAACCTTTGGAAAGAAAAGTTTAAAATAATCCAAGAGATAAGTTTTGAAAATTGTGAAATTTTAGTGAAGGAAAAGGAAGTCCTCGGGCAAAAGGAATCAAGTTCGAATCTTGCTCCAACAGTTCGATTCGTCAAATATTTTTCTCTACCCATTTCAAACAATAATTTCCATCGAAACTGGAAAGTACACATCGAAAAAAGAGAAGGAGAGCATGACCAACTTCAGTAAGCATGGTCATTGTTCTCGCACGCATGAGCCACGTGCCAGCTCGCTGTCCCATTGTCTCCGGCCACGTGTTTCAACAAATCGCGAACGTAAACAAAATAATAATCGAGTCTGAAATCCGGGGACGAACGGTTGAACGCGAAATTTCAGCGTACAATTTTAATTGGACCGAACTTGTTGATGGTTCCGCGCGACAACGGAGGAACGAGCGAGGAGGGTGACGAAACGAACGCATGAAAATCCGAACGGAAGCAGCAGGTTTATAGTCGAAAATATTCCCCCCCGTGGACGATGCGTCGCTTTGTAGCCACAAAAATCTACCGGCCACACTTCAAACGTTAATACCCCTCTCGACAAAAGTATTTCGCTTTTGGATTCGTTGCTTTTCATACATAGCATAGATCAAAACCCAGGCGAGGCCAATTTTCCACCCGCCACGTACACTTGTATCGGAGTTAAACGACGTTTTGACCCCGGCTAAAATAAAGAAGAAAAAAAATATAGATCCACGTATAGCCACTGCTCGAATATTAAAACAATGAGTGTATATGTGGACGAGACACGATAACATGAAAGTAGAGGTCAGAGGCCGATTTCCCTGACGAGGACCTTTCGGAACTCCTCGTCAAGCAGGAGTACCACGAACTTTCCCCGGGTCGGCTTAAATCCTCTCGTTACGCCGGTACGTTCAAACGTGCTCGCGGAAAACCCGCTGAAACTAATTCGTCTATCCGACCGCGAACGCCGCACTTATCTTCCTCCCTTCATTTTTTGCTTCACTTTTTTTTACCCTCTCTCCCGCGTATCATCACGGAAACCTTTGATTTTTCTCGCCGAGCCAACGATTTTTCCGCTGGTTCCACTCGATCCGCTTCATTCGAACTCTTTGATCCGGATGCCGTATGACGTCGAACGATTTTGTTAAATAGCTGGTACCACTGGTACGCGTTCGTCTAGCTCCGTCGTTTTATGATTATTTTTTTTTAAATAATATTTTTGAATATAGCCTTTAAAAGAAAAATCTGATTTATTTACACCAACAACCATTCCGTGTAGTGTTATAAATAATCACGAACCCATTGTCTACTTTTGTCTACTTTTATTATATATGAAAAATCGTAAATGTGACATTTCTGAAAACCCAAGAGCTCCGAGACTACGGGGTAGACAGCTGTAACGATTTAAAATGCGAGAGGGAACACGTTTCACGTTGACTGCTGAAAAAATCACGAAGGACGGTTTCAAGGGAGAACCGTGGCCACGAAATGAGCGGTTGTTTCACGAGTCTCGGTTAAAGCCGGGCTCGTTTCTCACTGAGAAATTATCTCCTGAAAATTCGAGCCACCTGATCGACGAAGAGAAAAAAAAGAAAATACAGGGGAAAAAAATGAACTGTTTCTTTGAAAGCTGACCCGCGTGCGCGTTTCCTTTGTCGCGGAAAAGAGGTCCCTTTAAAATTTCAGCCGTTTCTCTTATTAATTCAAGAATAACCCGTCCAGGAAGAATTGCGCTCTTGAACCGCGACCGTGCTCGTTTTCAAACGTTTTTACTGAAACCTTCCACAACCCTCAGCCCTTTTTCTCCAGACTAATTTCGACCTCGCCGACGATTAAGCCGCCATAGAATCGAAGGAAAAACTTTCCAGGCGCATAAGAAAATTGCTAATAGAGATTTGATTTTCACTAATTTTGCTGATAGCGTTTATGTAGACGGACGGATATGGAATGTAAGGGAAAAATAATTTAAACTTATTTTCAATTCGGAGTAATTATGCTGAGAATGAAGCGCGAATAACTAAAGTTTCCATCGAGTTCTGTAGGTTATAACTCTGAACGTAACTCTGACCAGGGTGTTATCTCGAAGTTCGCAAGAATGAAAAATCTCGCGAAAATTACCGGGTCATTTTACAAGACCTGAAAGGAGGAATAGATATAAAAGCCGTACAATCTAAAAGTTTAGCGCGGTGCCGAGCGCTCGGGGAATCCTCGCGAGCATTTCGGCGCCAGTTTGGTGATTAATTTAGCAAACGGCCGCCATGGAAAACTGCTCGGAACGTCGTAAGTCCTGAACTCGAGTGCTTTAACGATGATTTAGAGGGTAGTCGCGAAATACCGAGAGCATGCCACCGTGAGTTTCAGTCGCGTTACAGTGGAAAGAGGAAACGAAGAAGGGAAAGAGGAAGAAGGTTCAAACAGCCGCAAGATGCGTCGCGCGGTTCGCGCTAATGGGATAGAAAATCTATTATAAAGCGTCCGCGGAAGCGTTAAGTATTTTCAGTCTGGATTATCGAGGAAAAAGAGAAGAAAGGAGAGCCGCGATGACTGGTTACAAAGAACACTGGAATACTTTGGAAGTATATCGCAGCTGTCGAGGCGAGAACTTACGAGCGATTTCGAAGAAAACGGCAGCAAACTCTCCGATGGATCTGTTCGAGTTCCGCCAAAGTCCAAACAACTTTTCTTCAATCATCGAAGACGTTTCCCAGTTCAAAGAGTTTAATTTCCTTGAAATTCAATTCCTGTCCATCGGGCATAGAATGAAAGCGGAAACTTTTTTATTATCCATCGACTGTGAATACAATGCGCGTCAGATTCATCGAATGTTGATAATCAACGAAGGATTACTTGTTACCTTTTATAAGAAGCGACTTTCACACCTCAGGATCGTACTTCGTCGGCCGAAACGGTCACGCCAAAGTAATAGGAAAACTTGGATGATTCAAATTCAAATGAGAAACCTCCTAAAGAATAGTTGAGCAGTTGGAACGAGCTTTAACCTCGATGTTAATCCAACACGTCTCTAAAACGGCCAGTCCGAGGCTTGAAACGGAACCGCACTGCGGTCCCCAGAACGCGAACGTAACCGTAATAATCGCACAGTATGTCCGCTAGCGTGAAATATTGGCGAGTAGGTACTTTAAGCTTGCCGTTTCAGGAAGAAAAGTACTTTGGAGCTGTATCAGCTGGTAAATAGTGGCTGACTTGGTTATATTACGAGTATTTTATGAGTAAAACAGGATGTTTTAAGGGATGTTACGAATCATTATAAAAAAAAAATATCGCTCTTAATTTATCATGTCTGTATCGCGTGAATGCAAGTTAATTTGTTGAATTTTGTTTGTAATAAAAATTTATTTTCTTTGATTTGCACAACTTACAATTAGTATAAGATGGTGTTGTAAGTCACGAAATGTGGAATGTACGACGATGTGCCATTTTTCCATCTAAGGTTTAACTTCGCTTGCTTTACCTTTGTGAAATTAGTTGTAAGTGAAGAATGTAAATAATTATAAGTATGATTCGAGGACGGCTGGAGACACGAATATTTAATCATTTATGAAATGAACCGATAAAAGAGAGAGAAGCGTGCCAACTTTTAATGGTGTAGCCCAACGTGCGCGGAAAACCCTATCCCAGACCGTAACGATGTCCAAGAGCTAACAAGGTTTCAATCTAAGCTTCCATGACTTCAACGTTCGAATCTAAGCTTCCATGACTACGAAGCTCTTCAAGGGTCGCCAAAATTTCTACCCCAGAATTAATACCGGAATATTTCAAAATTACTCGAATTACTTGGAAATTCTCGGAAGGTACTGTTAAACGTCCATCGTGAAATATAAAATCCTGCCCTTTGTACGGGGGTTCCCTTATTAGATAAACAGATTGCTCGCTTCACCGTCCTGCGTATCTTTTTATAACGAGTGAAGATCAGGCTCGTAGTCCATTTGAACCGTCCCCATTATAATCCGTCCTATTATTCCCCGCAGTATTGACCGTTCCCCGTGAAACACAGTTGTGTGGAGGGTTGCACGAGGCGAAACTCCTGGAGATTTCGCGAACCCGTGAGCTCCGGATACCTTAACGATGATTTAATCCGAAGTTTATAAATACTAAGTTGCAGGATAGTTCGAGGACTTAGAGAGAGAGAGAGAGAGAGAGAGAGACCGCAGTGCGGTTAACAGGATACAGGTAGATCCTCTGCTCGGTCTATATAGCAGAGAGTCGGGTCAACGTTGAAACTACAACGAAAAGGGTGGTGCTACGGGTACAGGAATGTAGAAACACCAAACAGGTTGAAAGAGAAAAGGTTCGCGCGATCGAAACGGAGAAAGGTGGAACAAAGAGGGAGATAAGCTAAGAGAGGAACAGGGGACGAAGACACAGGTGGAACACTAACAGACACACACAGGTACAAAGACCGAAATGCAAATACGTATTCTGTGTACTTAGGAAGCTGTAGCGCCAGTGAGCCTCATGCATAGAGATTGTACGTTGTCCGTGTAAAATCGACCCTCAACCACGCCACCGGTTTCCTCTCTTCCCTCTCTCTCTCTCTCTCTCTATCCATCCTTTACTTTGCTCTATACGTATATTTTAGAGCCGAAGGTCCGCACACGAGACCACGCTAGCTGCACCCTCGAATTCGCCCAACTACTATCCTCTCTATCTAACCTTTGATCCGGTTGAAGTTTGAACAACGGACAGCTCGAATAAATTTTTGCTCAATGAAAAGGTCAGGAAGGGTTGCCAGTTGTTTTTCGCGAACGAACCATGGCGTAATGTGGAATTTGGGCAATTCAACGAAATTTGATATAACGCGTTCGCTATGAGATATGATTTCTGTCGAACTGTAATATAAATATAAATAAATTGAACTGTCTGGGTACCAAGGGGCGAATTTGTACGTCCCGGTAGAGGGGGTTTTGGTTGGACCAAAAATTTACATTTAATTATAGGCTACCACTTTCGCGACAATGTGTATTATGATCGATTAAGTATCCCTTGATACTTCTCATGAATTATTCAACGTGCATCGTTGCACAGCGTGCCGTATCGGGCCAACGGCAGCCACGGTTATCGATATTGTTACGCTAACGTATATTGGAACACTCTCAGACCTTTTTCGGAAGGAAAATTTCAGTTACAATTTCAGCGTACCTTGGCCGACAACGCCTCTTGTAATTTCATTGTTCTTTGCGGAAGAAAATTTAACGTTTCAATAGCGAACACACGCATAACAATTCACCTATTTTACGGTAGTTTATAATTGAATAAGAAAGGAGAGCCAGAGAAACACAGTAGGAATGGTCGTAGAATAGAATCGAGGAAGTGCATTAGCAATGTACAATTTCATGAAAAAGCAGTTTCGAGTAAATTGACCTTTCTGTTCTCTCTTTCTTTCTCCGCGGAGAGAGGGTAGTTTTACAAACAATCCGACCGCGTTTCTTCGGTGGAAGAATAAGGTAAATGTTACGCCGTAAATTTAGTCGACTTGTTTTCTCTGTTGCTGCCTGTGCCACGAAACACTTTGCTCCAAACGCAGTCATAATTTTAGTTGTATAGGCCACTAACTCAACTCAAATGCTGGGGTATGCCTTCAAGGGTATGTTCTTGTTTAGAAGGTTACTTTATAGGAAGTTGAAATTTTAGAAAAATATTTCAAATAAATCAAATGAAAATCGTCGAAGCGATAAATCGCAATAGAATGCTTTCTCCTTTAGCCAGAAATGAATTCAACGACTACAATTATTGTCGCGAGGGCTCCACAGGTCATGCCCGGCGTCGGTGATGAAAAGAGCGAATTATTCACCAATTACGCGAAACGATTTCGTGAAAGAAATTCAGACAATTCGAATACCGGGAATAACCGCGGGAAAGAAGAAGAAAAGAGGGAAAAAAAGGAGTGCAAAGGAGAGTGGAGGAGCGTGTATATTTAAATGCGTCGAGTGTTCCGTTGACGTTCAATTACTCTTTCAAGTTTGCCAGGCGAAAGCGGAGGGACGTAGAATAAGGGAGAAAAGAACGTGGCGAGCTACCGCGAGCTGGCATCGCATCCGTGGCGTGCCTTTTGTAAGCTTCTATCTCGTTTACGCATCTGCTACTAGGGCCGGCTACACTGAAGCGTCGCCATAACGACGCCATTCTTGTCTATCACTGACAGACACGCTACTCTAGCAAACAGAAATGTCTATTTACCGTCGAGCAGCCTTCTGAAACTCTGTTTTCCCTTGCACCAACCGCGGCGGACGTACGCGACCACCAGCCTTCCCCTTTTTATCCAACGTCATTCCCGCGATCGTAAACAGGCGGGATTCCTCGTAAATTAGAAATCTGCAATAGTACCGTCTCCAATTGAAACCGTAGACATGGACGCTGTTTGTTTCAATCCCTGTTTTCATATCAGTGTCCCTTATAAATTAACAGTTTCCCAGCGTTAAATGAAACTTCCAAGCATAGTTTTATTAAGTATTCCGCGTAACGTCGAAACTCACAACAGTAGGAACGCATTCGAGACTGTAATTAAAAGTAACTACGGCGAGACGACGAATGTTTCGCAATTTATTACGCGAAATTCGTTCCCTAGGAATGCATTAAACGTACGAATTTTAGCGAAAAGAAAACGATGCAAGCGAGGGTAATAAAGCGATGAAGGTAAAATCACACGTGTAAGTCTGAAAACAGAAACGTAAAAGGATGGAAAAATGAACAAGCCAATGTGTGTAACTGTCTGGGAATATGAAATTAACGCGTGTTCGAAAAAGGAACATTTATTCGAGGGGGAGAACGAGTATTTCGAAAACAAGTTTCAACCTCGTTTACACACGACCGTCTCTCTCTTTCTTCCTCTCGACTTCTTTCGAGCTCGGTAAATACCAAAAATTCCCAGTAAATGGAAATTCCACGTTCGAGTACCATCGTGCCCGCCGTTTGAAAAGCACGGGCCGCGTTGTAGCCGCGTAAACACGCGATTCGTTTAATTTTTCAAAGCAGTTTATCTGTGCGCGATGCTTGACACAGAAATCAGTTTACAACGCGCGCGAGCGAGCCCGCGCGTATCTGTTTGAACCACACAAACACCCCACAGATAAAAACGTGAACGAAACGGACAAGGAAGACGAAACGTTTGTGCAAACGTTGGAAAATTACGTTCCCGCCTTTTGCCACGATTCGGGCAAATACAAACTCACCATTCGATTTTTTCGCTTTTTCAAGCTCGTTCGACCACCGCAAACATCGTCCCCGAATCGAAATCCTACGAAATTCTTGGACTAGAGTTTCCACCCTTTCGTGGACACCAGGAAAATTTTTAGAAACGTTAAATTAAATGGAATTTTGTGAGAAAATTCGTCGCTGGAGAACAAAGAAAGACTCGAAAGCGGAATATACCTACGCGTGTTCGGGGTAAAACGAGAGAACGCGGGGTGGTCTTTTGCGTGAAAACGGCTGGACAAACGACGATATCGTCAGGGGAGGAAAAAAAAACACACGACCGCACGGCGTTTCGTGGTTGTTTCGATTCTCGCTCGAGAGTGCATCAGAATAAATTGCGCGTATCGCGTCCACTCGCGGGCAAAGCGACCGCGGTTTGGCCGGTTCTTTTGCGGCGATGAAATTGCAGCCGATTCTCGTTCAGTCGACTCTATCACTTACCGGAGAGCTAGTCGACGAAAATTCATCGTTGCAATCTATCAAACAGCACCAAAAATCTGTCCGCTCTCGTTTCTATATTGTAACCTTTCTGTTTTACACTTTCCCAGTCACAGAAGTCCAAAAATGTCTTATAAATTTATAACATTCTGTACATGCAAATAAAGTGCCGTTTTGATTTTAAAATAAATTGTTTTCCTAAAGAAATTTTGGTACCGTTCCGTGTTTCACCGCCCCCAAAATAGGACAATATACAATATATACTCAGAAAGGTCTCAACGAGTCCTGTTGAATGAGCCTAGTTTCAAGTTGCGCAAATGGAAACAATTAATCTAACCTAATCTAATTAAATCGAGAGAGGAAATGCGATTGAGCTTTGTATGGTTAAGGTCTTTGGAAAAAAATTGTTTTTTTCTTTCTTTGCTCCTCGGGGATTCGAACTCCCGGTCTCGCTGTCAAAGAGCGAGTGCTTTAACCTATATAAATAGGAACTTTAAACTTCCTTTTAAAGTAAAAAATAGAAAAATTCCTCATTTTTTAGTGTGGACATTCAAATAGGGACATATACTAATTTTGATTCTACGGGCGGTGAAACATGGAACTGTAGCCGAAATGTTTTTTTTATTCCTCCAACAACGTCTCTTATTTATTTTATCCTATTTCCTCGGTATAAATCGTCTGGCACTGAATATGCATGCAATTCATGGCTAGATTCTTTCCGTTCCCTTAATTAACATGCATGGAATTCGATGAAATACCGCGAAGTATCAAGACAATGTCAAATTTCATTATCCGTTTAACGCTGTAACCAACGGAGTGATGTCGTATATCGTCGAAAACCAACGAACGAATAAACGTGGCTACGTTACCCATCGTTTCGTTCTGCGGGGAAATTTCGCAACGGCAAACATCGGGCACACCAGCGGAATCGTTGCGCCGGCTATCACCTGAACGGCGTAGTTTTCAATGACGGTTGACAAGCCGGCGACACGGCTGGACGCAATTCACGACAGTGATTTGCTTTGCGGTCCACGTCAAATGAATTTGCGGCACCGTGGCCCGTAGTCGCGTGCGGTTTCGTATAATTACGTACTTAATTGCTTCTATTGCGAAGACCCGATGACGACGGAACCGTCATCTCTGATTAGCCCCTTTGCCCACCGCGTTTTCGTTTCAACGTGTTCCGTTTACCCATTTGTTAACACGTCGAACACCAGGGAGCCATTAATGACTGCTTCCATAAATATAATAGAAAAATGATTAATTTCTAAAGTGGTGAGGTGGACGAATTAACAAAATTATGAAATTGCAGACGTGACGCGAGGATAGCAATATTTCATTAATAAGGAACAAAAAAATGTATGCCCTGAACGAATTACGCACGGTCCCGTGGATTTAAATCCTTCTGTGTATATATGTGTCAATAAAAGAAAAAAACGTCCGCTTCTAGCAGGACCGTACATAGATTCTCACAGGGAACAAGCGGGACGCGTTTCTTTCAGAACGTTTAATTAAAATCTCATTAAACCGGAACGAAATCGATTACGTGGCGCGGACCGACGCGAATATTTGCACGAAAGATGGAAACGAGAGGGGAGGACGGTATTCCAGTCGACGGCTAATAAAGTTGCGAATACGTCGGTTAACAAACGCCGAGCTCGCTTCCGTCCTCAAACGACGACCAGGTTATTGAAAAATTTTAATATACGCTGTCGACCACGCTTGCGCGAAATCGTCGATGATAAAATATATCAAAATCGAGCACGTTTAACCGGCTCATCAGTCAGGAATACCATCGAAAGGGAAATGTTATCCAGGAAAAATATCCTGGAATTATATCGGTTCGGTAAAATCGTTGAAAATTATCGCATCGTTGTATATACACATAAACCCACTGTATCGAATATCTAGCAAATTTCCAGCAATTAATTACGCGCGTTCAACGTCGCTTGACCATTGATAACAACGAATCCGTTTTATTTTGCAATGAAAATTCAACCATCGAACACTTGTCCAATTAGCAATAATCGTTTCCCGTATTATCTTGCATCGTGTAAAATCGACAATCGATTGCATCGTGTAAAACACAACATCGATTAATTCATCTTTCATTTCCCTATAAATACCAGGGATTCTCGTGAGAACTATTCAATTATTTTAATTTCTTAACTATTATTTTTTTTTTTTTTTACACTTTATGTTACTAACAGAAACTACCAGGATTGCACCGGCGATTTAATCTGAACAACATCTGCTCCGTATCGAGTCTGAAGCTAGTATTCGCAAGTTGCGCGGAATGGAGGAAATCGTTGCACAGATCGTTACCGCTCTACGATTCCTACGTCAATGAGTTTGACCTGAATCGTAGGTACATTCTATTATTTCGCGATACGATAACCATTTTTGAGGATTACTTATACAATCCATTTGACTGACTTAAACTAATTAATTCTATAATGAATAATGAAGCATTCAAGTAATTGTCATTCCAAATCTGTATTACGATCGTTTCTTTTTACAACGAAACACGAAGCGACGTAATCAGAGTGTCAAGATTTCGTAGAGTACCGTAGACACTGTATAATTGCTTATTACATCGCTATCATATATCGCCCTAAGCATCCCAAGAGCAAGTTACTCCTGCTAGAGTTCCTGCAGAGAGGATTCTACAAACAAGAATCGTGTTCCACTATCCTTTTAGCGTCAACAACGAACCACTCACAAGTAAGAACAAACTAAACGACCCAGGTTATTCCTGGTACTTGAACAAACAATCTGAAAATAAATTGAAATAAACGAATTGCTTCCTTCGAACAATTTTAAACGAGGTAGAAAATAAATTATCTGAAGATGAATTTACTTATTTTTGATTCAACAGAAATTGTTCAACTTCGACGGGTTTTCAAGTAGTTATTTAAGATGTACGCAAAAATAAGTCGATCGAAAGTTTTCCTCGAGTTTCATTCCGGCAAGATTGAATCCGCTTTCCGGTTATTTTCGAGAGAGGAAAGATCCGATCAATTCCTCGTCGACGACACCCGGTAGAGCCCGTAACGGAGAAGCTGAAGCACGAATGCTGATTTTACGATGATAGGTTCGGATCGGTAGGATGATAAATTTCACGAAATCACCTCGCAAACGAAAAGCAACAGAAGCTTCTATTCGCTGATATCCATCAACCGTTCTCCATTCAATTAACTTCCCGTCTCGTACTCCTCCTTTCCGTTATTCTCCATAAACATCCACGTCAACGTAATTATTCTACAATACAACCATCCTCTACCCTCGTAATTATCTACTGCAAAACAATGAAACGTCGTTACTTCGTGTAACGTGTGTGCCGTTTTCGATTGCAGGAATTTTCGACTACTCTGAAAGTTATGCAAACGAAACGAAATTTCAATATAAATTCTAATTTCATCCGAAATATTCTGATTCTTTTGATTAATAATTTAAATTTCAATCGGAAAATTTTCTTTCGTCTCGATTAAATTTCAGTTAGATCCCAAACGCCCGGTGCGGCACTTCTCTCCGTGGAAAATCCAGGATGAGACTTTTCGCGCGACACGCTCGGGCACAATGGTTAATGGAATACCACGATTTGATCACGATCAAACTCGACTCGAGATTTCCTATTTCCTTCGATACGACTTCATTCCAACCTTCTTTGGGCGCCACGTTCCGAGCGGCAAGAAAAATTGAAGAACAAGACCGGATGAAGGGGAGCGAGGAAGAAAGAGGAGAAAAGAAAAAAGATCGAAGTGGTGAGCGTAATTTCGATTCCCAGTGGAAGCTGGTCGAACCGGAACGACTCTTTTCTCTGCCTCTGTCTTTCAGCTAAAGTTTCTCTGTAGAAGTCTGGTGGAAGTGGCCGACAGGTGGATGGAAGCTTCATTCCCGGCATACCAATCGCAAGGGTGGAGAAGCCGTAATTGTTTGTTCGTACCTTACGCCACGATAGACGGATACCCGAAGAGAGAGGGAGAGACAGTTCTTGGTTACACCGTAGCTCGTGCGTCGGTGGTGGTAAGAGTGTCGACGAAACGACTGGTGGTTAGGTTGAGGGTAGTAGAACGGTAGTAAGGTTGAGTGTAAAGAGAGACAGAGACGAGTAAGGTAGTAGTAATGGTGGTGGAGATGGTAGGACGGAGGAAGGGTTGTCGTTCCTTCGCCCTCCCCCACGACTAATGAGACCGCGCGGTTACATCAGAGACCGGCGACAAATTGAAACGTACGAGCCTAGAGGGGCTACGGAACAGAGAGCAACTTCCTAATGCGTGACTATGGACCCTCGCGCCAACCGCATCCGTAGCCTGTTAACGCGCTTTCCACGGTTGCATTACCGCCAGGAATTGTCCATTCTCGAATTTCATTTCCACGATAAGAGTGTCATTGTTTTACTGCTACTTGTGTACGATAGAACCTGGATAACAACTTATTCCGAGACCCTATTTAATACAAATGTGTCATGGAATACCATCGACACACGTGTTACTTATATATATAAATAAAAAAATGCGCAACTTCGAGGAACAAGAAAGAAGAACGTGCCAAAATGCTCGCCGGTAATAAGTTTCCAAAGTGATTTATGTGTAATCTCTTGGCGAAAAGCGTCATTATTTTTGCAACGGCTTTCCCCTTTCCTCCTAACATCCTTTGCGGCACGGCGTAAGAGTTCTTTTTATGTCCTCGTAGAAGACGGCCGCGAAAGAAACTTCGAAGGAAAAGAGCGCAATGAAATACGTGGTCCGAAGGATTATAAGAGTCAAGAACACGAACACTCCTGAAAAGGACGTATAAACGGCCGTCTATAAATTAACGTTCCGCGTTGCGTACTAGGCCATCTTAATCTCCCATTCTTATAGTAATGGCCGCGAGCCAATTAAACGCTGCTCGGCGACGCTGAAGCTATTAACTTCCTACCTAGAACCGGAAAATAATTACCGATAATTGTTGTAGATTTGCTACTACATTATTTTTCTATTTCCAGATATATCCACCCTATAAATTTCGAGTCTTTTTTCCAAACACCCCCCTAACAATCACGACAAGCAAACTCTATTCATCGTCATGCACACGACTTCCGTCTGTTCGGCATTGTCCTGGTGACCCGTTAAACGCGTTAAAGAGCCGCGCGTTATCCGAAGCCAATCGAACAACCAGAGTCCACTTGATCCTAATGGAATTCATGGCCTCTTTCCACCCTCCCTTTCCCTTCGACAGCAGTACGGACAAGTACTCCGATAACCGATTACCGAGTCTAGCACAGCTCGAAATTCCAGCCAACAGAGATAGACCTATTTCATCGAGGAGGGACGTATTCCTGACGTCGGAGTTCGGTAAATTGATGAGACCTCCATCGCCTGCAGGGGGTTGCGGAAGTCAGTGATAGGTAGAAGGAGGTGGAGATGGTAAGACGTTAGTCGTGGGAGGAAGAGCAAGTAGATTAGGTGGTTGGCACGTTGCGTCGTTGGTAGTCACGGTGTGCTGGTACACCACGGGATAGCGAGGACAACGACAAGGACGACAAGGACGAGTAAATGGGGAACGGAATCGGCGGATGGATGCCTAAGGGAGTGAGATCGGCGAGGGACAGAACGATGAGGTTCGTATACGATGAGGAAAGAGGAGAGGAGAGAAATGGATGTAGCAGACCTGCAGTCTAGCATGCAAAATGCTGCGTCGACGTTATCACGCCGCCAGAGATTAAGGGGCTGACGGTGTGGATACGGTACGGCGCGGCGGCCTTCAGCTTTCCTATTTTTCGCCCTGCTCTGCTGAGTTTTACTTGGCAAACACCCCACCGCTACCTCCGGGGTCCTTATTGTTCGACAACGCTGCTCTCCACCTTCTGTCTCTGTTACTGCTGCTCGATGCTGCACAGCATCGTTTCTTCTCTTGCGGTATGCGCGCCAACCCCTATTGCCTTCCTTTCTAATCCCCCAACCCTTTTGCTTGCCATCCTTGCCGTACGCCTCTATCCCTGCCTTCGAGACGATTTACTCGTTGCGCTTATGACCGGAACTCATTTACCCGCAGTTTGCCGTGCTTACACAAAGCAGCGTTGCTTTTTTGCTGGGCTTACGACGATCAAATATCCACGGAACGGAGAATTAACGAGGGGTTCGCGTTTTCGATCTCTCCCCTTTGTACCTTTGAGCAGGGAAAATTCATAAACGTCGCACGGTGTACATCGTAGTCAACGCGCAATTAGGTCGATTGTAATTAGAAAAAAAAAAATAGATTCCACTTTTAGTATATTGTTAATCTATTGTACGATTAACGAGATTTCAATTCTCGCGTCAGACAATTCTCCCACGATGTTTGCTGAGCTTTCGTTTGGCACAGGTTTCGCAAAGTATTGTTCGGTATCGTTTGAGCGTGTATCCCGTGTCTGAATTAAACCGTCTTCAGTCTCGAATCTCGTTCATCCACGTCTCCGTTTCCTCTGCAGTTTACCACCCTTCCTACCCTTCGCTTCTATCTGGAAGGCTTTTCATAGTGATTTAGACCCCGCTCGCGCCGACACGAATTACCTCGCACACGACCGGAATTTATTTATCCTCTTGAATGCTCTATGCATTCCGCGTCGCAACTGCGGTTACTTTAAGAATCCGGCGAACGTCGTCGGATAGGTGGAAGCGAGAGAATGAAACGGACGTGATTAGTGAGGCGGCACGGCACCGGGTAAATCGTCGCCGGATCGATAACCTTTGAATCTCGGCCTTTCGTTTTCTATTCGCCCTATCCACCTCGTTCTATTCGAGTAATCCTATCTTTGGAGAGAGTGGATTAAAGTAACTTCATTTAACGGAGCTTAACGCAATCGCGGCTCTATCGATCTGCCGCGGGAGCAAGCTTGTAAATTTCGCTTAACCTGTGAACCGAGTCATTTTTCAATCGAACAACTGCTCTTTCACCGTTCGCGAGAGGAGTTCATTTATCTTGAACGCTACACGCGATGATAGTATGTATTCACTTCTTAATTAAAGTGTAATTATATGATTAAAGGGAATCGTTCGGTAATGAAATTATTAACGCGTTAACCGCACTGAGAGCCACCGTTGACCGGCCTTATGAATTCAATCGATTAATTAACCCTCGGACGGGGGAGCCAAATTAATAGTATCCCAGACCTGTGAAAAGTTTGCAAGCTGCTCATATTTCGAAAGTAATATCTAAATGAATAGTACGAGACGAGATAATTTAATTTGCAACAATTTCTGAACGACAGACACGGATAGAAAAAATACGCTTGCGTAATCAGAACACACGCGCCAAAGTAAATTGAACTGGTGTTAAAATTTTATATAATATAATATATAATATACATATATTTCTGGCATTTTCACAGTCAGCAGTCGTAGAACGTGCACATTAATAACGTTTCTTGGCCGATAAAACGAACGATAACTTTAATGTCGCCGGGAACGGTGCGATTTCGATGCTGAATCAGCGCCACGTCTGGCCATATTATCGGTTCGTACTACTGAAAGAACACGCGCGAGTCCACAGCGGAGCACGTACTCCTGCCAGGAGTACGAATAATATTATGGCTAACTATCACTGGGAACCAAGAGAGTTTTTACAGCTTTCCCCGTGCTCGGTCGTATGAACATTCCGGATATGTATTTTTCTTCGCTCGATCATGATTAATATTCGTTAAATGGATGGTTATTCCAAGCAAGATAAACAGGAATGCATTATTCGCTCCTTCAAAAATGAAAATTACTTCATACATTTTCATCATATGTATATTACATGCAGTTGTTATCCAGGTTACTACAAACTTCGTATCGCGCTAATGAAACTAACGTTTGCTTAACCATCCATCTCTTTCATAATGCAAGCAGTGTTTTCGTGAGGTTACAAAATGAATATTCAGAAGATTAGAAATATACGAATTTTTCAAATGAAAGGTCCAAGCGAAGTGGCATGTTTAGCGAATAATCATTAACGACACCAAAGAAAGTTAAAAAGAAATGAAAGAAAGAAATAAAATACAACATGAAAATAATCGCGGGCGTAGTAAGCAACCGAGGGTTCAAGACGTGCACCCACTAAGGCAGCGGTAATGATTTCGGCCCGAAGAGCCCTAGACGATCACAAAGGACGCCAGAATTTCCAGGTTTCGCGAATTTAACGCGATCCTCGACGATGGCGCGGGTCTGCAAACCCCGGTCGTAGCCCCTTCAACGTCTACCTTCGTCCCCGGTATTATCGGATCGAACGACGAAAAGAAACGCACACAAACTTGCCCGTCGCACAAGCGTATTTCGCGTTTTTTCATCGCGTCACACCGTCAAGAAGGAGACCTCCGCGAATAGAGAAAAAAAAGGGGTTTCCTTTCCCTCTTTTTTTTTCACTTTGACGTGTGCTTCTCATTTATATGCCGCCGTGACTTCCATGGGAGCGGGCGGGGGAACGACGACTATGACGAGAAACGAATAGCGCGAGGGTAAGAAAACGGTGAGGAAAGATGAAGACAGAAACAGAGCGACGGAAAACGAGAAATAAAAACAGAAAAGCCAGGAGAAAAAAAGATAGAGAGAGAGACTCGATGACTCTGGTGCTAAGGAGCAGCGGAGAAACCCGAGAAGGGACGAGGAGGGACAAAAAGGGGAAAAAAGGAGCGGAGTTTCACCTTGGATAGGGTTCCCGGTGAGTTGTAGGCCGTGCAGCCAGAGAAAAGATGGTGGAACGGGAAGCTTGGTGGAAACGAGCGTGGAAACGAGCAGTGGTGAAGGCGTGGGTGGCAGGAAGAATGTCTACGGCGCGGAGAGGGTAGCGGGTTTCAGCTAAGGGTGATGGGGTTGTATTGTTGTGCGACGGCGGTGACCCGTGGAGCGTTTGCAAGTTCCTGTAAGCTCGCGTTCCTTTTCCTTTCCACTCTTCACTTTTTCTTCCATCTCCTCCACCTACCATCCCTATTGCTACCATCATCCCGCTAACGTCGCTCTTTTTTCCTCCCACCCCTTTTACTTTTCTTCTATCTGTTTCGTGTCTCGCTCCGTTTCAAAGTCTCCGGAGAATCCCCCGTTGCTTTAACTAAACTCTGCCACCGACAGCTAGCCGCCTCTATCGTCCGCGGAAGAATAAACGACGGAACTTTCCGATATTGTACGAATCGAGAGAACCGCGCCACCGATAGACCGTGATTGCATAAAGATTGCCAGCCAACGGGATCGACAATACACCGGTGGACCAGTTCCCATAATTGCTGCGAGAGTTCGTCGATTATCCGTTCAACGGGGTCCCTTACAAATTGACTTCCGCTCGGGAAACTCGAGATCCTCCTCGGGACCAGAGTACACCATCGCTACCATCCTGTTCGTTCGATCAGCTGCCAATAAACGATCAGCTTTCTTACGGACATCTTAGACGCTTCTTAATTACTTGTCGGAGCTTTGCTAATTTCCTGATACGTACACCGAGTTTCTTTTTTTTTTACCGAAAATCAATAGAATCTCAATTTGATCTGGTTGCAATACCAATTACACAATATTTTATATGTATATCTCTGGCCCTGGTGAATCTCTGTTCACCTGGTGAATTGATTTCCATTAGTTCCTCCTTTCTTTTACTATTTACCCGTTCATTTTATCCTTGTGTCTCAGACAATATTATTCTCTTCGTTTTTTCCCCATCTTTTTTCTTTCGTAGCTTTCGTAGCTTTCGTAGCAAGAAAGACGAGCCCGCGAGGTCTCTCGTCGCTTTAACTAAATGCTGTCACCGGCATGCACTCGGTTTTATCGTTCGCGGACAAAGTAAGCAAGTCTCTTCGTAATATCACGCCACCGCGCGAAACGGTGCACCATGAACGACCAACGGAGAGAGAGCAAACGATATTGCTGCCGAGAGTATTGGTTCCCGATAGTAGAGAACGTAATTACGACGGGATCTTTGATCGTTCGACCTCGAGCAAATCTGCAAATTGATTTTTTCCCTCGGATCCGTAATTACCGTGCTAACGAATACGAAGACGTATAATTGATTAAAGACTGATCGATCGGTGTCTTATTAAGCGAGCACGATGCTCTTAAGCTGTGTACGATGATATTTATAAACTTTTAATCCCCTGTCATTATACCGCAAAGTCGACGTAAATAATATAATTAATTAAATTTATGATTATCATGAAGATTTTATCGAATAATGGTCTCAAATTTCTAACTGATAATATTATCAAAATTACTCTGAATCCTTCGCCTTTAGTTATCTTCGGTTATACGAGAAGCGAAACGTTTATTGAAACTCTCCATTATCTTTAACATGATTTTCCCGTAACAATAGCCGTTTTCAGTTTCATCTGTTCTATTGTCCCTAGCCGGGTCATAAAAGCTTCTGAAAAAGCGCGTCGAAACGAGTCTCGAAGGGAACGTTGTCGGTTTGCGTTTCAAGCCCCCGTGGACGGTGCTCTCTCGTACGCCATCGACCAAATGAAATTAATTATAAATCGAGATAAGGCGGTTGGCAAATCGTGCAATTATTCCCGGATTTCAGTCGCTCTTCAATTTATCGAAACTCGTTAAAACGCGTTACCGAACGCGTTATAGAATTTCGATGAGTTGAACCGATTAAAAAGAAAACGTAACCCCGTTTTTCCGTATCGTTTCGTCGACGAGCAGCAACGTAACGAGGGAGGATTCTCCGAAGGGCTACTCGGGGATAATGCCGAGAAAATGAAGAAAAAAGATGTCAGTCATTCAACGTCATCGTCGTGTCACGTTACGAGCCACTCGTTCGTCCGCGAATCGAGGCTGAATTAATTAAACTCTCCTGTATTTCGAGCAGCTACGATCTTCCGCTTGTCAAGAATCAAGCTGGTACCTGCCGAAACCGATAACTTGCTCAATCGCCGCCGTTAGAATCGCGCTGGACGAACGAAATTCTTGTATCCTACGTGCCTTCTACTGGCGCGCAGTAGTATAGCATCGTGTTTAATCAGACGTCGCTCTATACCGTTCGCCGGCCGCGCAATTATCTACACGTGAAAAACTTTGAGTCGCGTTGGAAAACGCAATTATTACTTCGATCTGAGTTGAACGACAATCGGTTCGTTTGTTAGCCGAAACGGGTGAGCACAGGCATAATTCGTAATTAGCTACGGAACAGTGGAGTATAATCGAAACGATCACATTTATTAAATTTCAGTTACGTTCCGACGTGTGCCACTTTTGCATTAATTAACTTTTCGTCGAACAGGACACCGGTATCGCTGTTACCCGCTTTAACGAGTGTTTCGGGAATTTCACTTGCAATTTAATAACTGTTAACGATGCATCAGTTCACTGTGATACAATTCAGTTACATTAAAAATGAATATGTAACTATGTTGTGGAAATGACGACGCGTTGCGGGTAAGAATTAAACCGAAGTCAATGGTATAGGAGAGTATAAAAGCAGCGTAGAATTTCGTATTAGATCATGCTCGAGTCATATAAGAATTTATTACCTGGATAAAACAGGGATCGCTATAAATTCTAGCCGGAGACGTTATTTCTTTCGCGAACAGGATGGTCCGGACGCTTTCCTCCGGCTTTTCCGCTATATTTTCCCAGCGTGTCGGGCGATTAACATCGATTTTGGAAACTCGACTCCCGCCGATCAATTCCATTCAACGGATCAGTGAAAATACACGGTACAATGGATATAACGTTTCGTGCTGTAGGGGTCCATTCATCTTGGACCATTCCAGTCGGCGCTGCTTTTTCAGTTGTTCCATTAACTCTTATTTTTCCTTGGACCCGCCCACAAGCTATCCCGTGCCAGCACAGCGAACCCGGCACGAACAGAACCAAGAACTTTAACCCCCGGGCACCGTATCAAGGCATTTCCTTGCTCTCTCCCCTTTTCACTCCTACAGACTTCTCTATCCCCCCTGCCATTTCTTTCCTACCGACCATCAAAAGACCGTTCTTTCACCTGCAGCCAGGCATTGTGCGCCGGATGCTGTCGCGGCTTATCGTTGCTCCAAGAAGCGGCGAGAAGGAATAGAGAATTTAGCGGCACGTAAATACGCCGGCTTCAATTAATTTCCATCGGTGCGTTATAATTTTTCAGCGAGATAAAACCTTCCCCTTTGACTGATTCTATTAAGATCAAAGAAGCCCATTTCCAAGAAATTAAAGATACAATCGGAAAAATAAAGAAAATTTTCATTACAACTCGAGCTATTGATTTTAATTCAACTTTGGTCTCCGAGGTCAACTTTGGACCTCGTTAATAGGTCGGACAGATTAATCGCGTTCGAGGAAATTTCGAAAGGGACCTTATCGATGTCCAGAAACATTCGAAATTGTGTTTGCGACTTGTTCCGCGAACGTACACGTGTATCGATGAAAGGAACAAGTTCCAAGGGACCGTAAGTTCAAGTCACCCTTACGTACACGTTCTACCAGTACCTATATATATTTTCCAATTCCCTAACGTGCTTCCTGCGAAAGTTACCATCCGGAGAGATCGATGCTGATAGAATTGCTTCAAGATTTCAGGTCGATGGCCTGTCCACGGAGAGGTGAGCTTCTTTCCCACAGTAATGGAAATACATTTGTCCAGAGCATAGTACACGCTCCGAAGGGCGCCACTTCTGTTCCGCAGAAGGAAATATATATGTGGAATAACATCCAGCTGGGTAGAACTTAACCGAGGACGTCGTTACCAAGCTCCCTTACCCTACTACGATTCTTTCTCCAAGCAAATTCAATCTTCTGCGCCATTAAAGAGATCTTAGGGAACGCTTAAATTTCCACGTCGAAACCAGCAATGCCGAAAATTACCGTCAAATTGAATTATACCTCATCTAGAATGATGAAGATGCAAAGAGGGAAAATAATTTTAAAAAAAAGCCTCGTGTTCTCGTCGGTTTGAAATAGCGCGAGCAAAATGGCCGAAATAACGCAATCTTGGACAAGGTTCGCGGTACAAAAGGCAGAGCTTTTTGCTTTGAAATTATGTCGGTCGCGCGTGAGCGGAATATCCGCTCGAGGTTACGTTTCCGCGAGCACGAGTCTCGTCTACTCGAACTCGCGAGACGACTATAAGAGAAAGAAAGAAAAAAAGGGGGAAACAATACGTGGCAGACCGGGTACGAAACTATTTCACGGAAGTGGCGTGAATAGCATTGTTGCGGTCCACGGCGTCCTTTCCCCCTAGGGAGAAAACCCATTCTCTCTGGTAACTTTCTAAACAGGCCACTCAAGGTTGCTCGCAATGCTCATGATTCTTGTCGTATTACGCGTCAAGCTACAACCTACACGTGTACGTGGAAATTTATGCTCATCATAAATCGCAGAACGTGCCGGATGATTTTGAAAATTGCCAGCTACGCGAAATGACGCGTACGAGGACGAACGTAAAACGGAAGACGGTCGCGGTTAAAAACGACGATATTCGTAAAAGCAATCTGACATGGAATGATTCAGTAGAACGACTCGATGTTTGGAGGGACGTTTCCGTTCTTGTCACTTCGATGTAATTAATTAGTAATTTCATGAGTTACCCGAATTGGATGTACATTTGAAATCTTGTCAAACTGACATCGTTTGCTTATCGTGCAAACGAAATGGAATATTACTAGATAAAAAATATACTCTCTCGATATTAAGCCAAACAGAAATTAAGGTCACAAAATTAAGGTCATTCGATAGATTCAACGGTATTTTGGTGAATGTGTGTCAATAATTTAACCATTTCAAATGGAAGAGTGAATTGTTTGAATTTAAAGAGATAATATAGAAGAGCAAACATAATTTAATTAAATTTCAAACATCATCACTATTAGGCGAGTATATAGGGTGTCCCAGGATTAAACGATGAAACTGCACCAGCATGTTCTATGAGTAAAAATAAGAAAAAATGTTATATAAACATAGGTCCGCAGATGCTTCATAAAATAGTTATAATAAAAAATCGTGTATCGTTCAGACGTTAATTCACGGAATGAACTAATGTCAAGTTTGCATTAATAACGGTGGACAGCACTTTGAAATGGAAACATAAATTTCTCTTCAATGTAATAAAGTATGATAACAAAGCGTTTGCAGGCCTATGTTTATATAACATTTTTTTCTTATTTTTACTCATAGAACATGCTGATGCAATTTGATCGTTCAATCCTGGGACATCCTGTATAAAGTAGCAATTTGAAGATGAACTTGGGACGTTATAACGCGAACGTGTATCGTCAACAAACGTCACGCGTGTATTTCATACGTAAGTGATTTACACGTGACGTGAGCACCCATGATTTAACCATTGGCTGGCGTGCAACAACAATGGAGCGACAAGAACTAGAATCAAACGCGTATTTCGTGGCTGGACGACGTGGTGGGTGACTCGACGCCAGTCACGCTCATAATTGCTTCCCGATTAGATACTGTGCTCGTTCGTTCGATCGATTTCGGGATACGAGAGCGCGGGAAACGGCCATTGCCGCGTGTGTCGACAGATATATCGCAAGAAAATCAACAGGCGGCCGTACGCGCCGCTCTTCTCTATATTTTTCGGATTAATAGGCGTGCGAATGGAGCGGCGCGACGCGTCTCGCATCCGACGCCCCGCGACCACGCGCTTCCACCGACGTGTTTTATTTAATATCGACAAGTTCAACCTTTCAGCCTCTTTTCACCCTCCATCGATTCTCTTTCTACACGTATCGGTTCATTTTCGACTGTCAATATTTCGTTTTGTCAATTAAGATGCTCTCCAAACGTAAATACCCATCATTCATTAAGGCTATGAAAAAAAAATATATTCTAAATATCTGTCAATATCGGATTTCCTCAGAGACCGGATATACCCGGCTGCGATACAAGAGCGGAAGTAGAGGTAAAACAGCGTAGAGCAAGTCTTCTGTTATTGATTGGTAGATGGAAATTTATGGCCCCATTATATTCCATCGACGCAATATATTGTCGTGTAAATTGGACGTTAATGAAAATTGACGGTATAATAATTCAGTAAATTACCTGGGAACAGGCACGTCGCGGCGCAACAACATCGACGAACATTACAAGTTGTTTGCCTCGCTTACGAATCATCGTACCTGCGCGACGGGAACAGGTTAGATGGCAAATAGTAAACCGGATCGAACGAACGAACCTGAACATCCGGTTCGATTAAAATTTCATGCCGCGCACACGCGAACAGGCTATCTTTGTTTTCGAGCCATAAATTTCAGCCGAACAAGGTCGATTTCACGATGGGTGGGAGCTGGAACATCCATTCCGTCAGGCATCGATTCATGATTCAAGCTAAATCACGATTGATTGCTATTACGGCAGCCAGCGCTGCATTCCCGTTAATGGGACGAAATTGGACTAGTCGGTTAACCGATCTTGACAGCGTCCAACTTTTCCAACATAATCGCATCGTCTATCAAAACATTTGTATTTTCATCATTCTTTAAAAGTCATTTCATACAACGACGAGGAAATAATAAAGATTCGCTCATCGTACCCAGCTCGAAGTAATCAATTGAACGCGTCTTAATCAACGCGATCCGATCAATTGATTCCAGGATGTAAAGCCTTTTCAAAGGAATCGCGTTATAGTAAAAGAGAGATTATTATAATTCGACTAGATGGTCATTATGGAATTAACGAAGGAAATCCTGCACTCGCAGCCCGATTCAAGCCGGTGATATTTGCCAAGGCACGATTAAAAGTAAGAAAAACCGATAGATGGACCCGGCCAGTTTAATGCAGCTCCATTGCACTCGAGTGGGCAACTCGCCGAGAGAAAAGGAGAATCGTCCGAGGCCGAATCAAGCCGTTATTCTTTTTATTAAACGGACGTTTAAAAATGCATCCGTGAACTTCGAAAATCAGGGTGAAACGAGAAAATCTAGAGCAACAGATGTTCTAATAACCAACCACCGAGAACAAATAATACTTGATCCCTGAACATCCGGAATGCTTCTAAAAATACAACGTATAAAAGATACTTCCCGTTGACAAAGTTCCAACTTTCCCAACCCCTTTATCCGCAACCACTCGAAAGAATGTTCCGCCATATGGCGTTTTCAAACTTTATCCGATTATTTTCCAGCTACTAGATCCGGTACGAGTGAAACGTATGAAAATGTTTTTAAAAAACCGGACGTCGCGTCGATAGAATTCAACAACCTCTATCTCGGCCGGGCTGCATAATAATGTCTCAAGCAACGGGAGCGTCTTAAAATCTTTAAATAAGATTATAGCGACGGCGGTGGAAACCGTATCTACACCTTTTTCCCCTTAAGCTTTCACAGGGTGTCGCGCCACGAAGCCATTAACCGCGAATTTAAGGAACAGACGTGATACTTGGAAACAGCATTTGAAAGGAGGCTTTTTTTCCCCCAAGGGACGAACGGACAACGGGTAGCACAGCTCGGCCCAGGAAAAAGACAGCTTGGGCGCATTTTACATCGTACATCCGTAATGGCTGGACCGTGGAATGGTTGGTGAATGGAGAGAAGCTGGATGAGGCGGAAGTAACCCGAAGGAAAGAATGCAGAGAGAGAGAGAGAGAGAAGGGGTGGCTCTGATCAAGAGGCAAATGAGCGCCGCTCAGATTGCCGGCTCTCATTATCCGACCCGAGTTATCATACACGTTATTTTCCCTTAACAAGACTTTTTTCCTCGCGATTTCGATTCGAGCGTGAACAACGTTCAACCAACCGTCGGACAATAACGATCGAAAGAAAGCCATTGCATTGAAAGCAACAATTTCGAATCGTGATAAGATAACATGTATGGTTTGTGTTTAATCATCGTTAAAAAAATAAGGTCAATTTCCTCTTCCAAGAACAGATTTGTCAATGCGATATTCATAACGTAACTTTGCCTTCGGTGTTTACATACATCGCTGTTAATTTACTAATTAATGCGTTACTGCTATACCAATAAACGCAGCCGACATAATACTAGCTACATCGATTCAATCTATTTCAAATGATACAATTAGCCTCCAATACAAGCTATAGAATTACCGGCGAAAGCAAATAACCGTCGACGTTTCTTCCCTCGGCATTGTAATCACTATTGAACCGACATCAATTCCATGAAATGCACGAGAGACTCGTGTTACATTTACCTATTTCGATAATGAATTATAATGATTAACTATAATCCGGAAACGTCGAAACCAATATTGTTATCCATAAAATTGTACGTTTAATGAAATTTCGTAGAAATTTCGGAAGCGACGTCGATTTACGTGTAACAAAATTCCTATTGACGGTGTGAAGCATCGGGTCGAGGGATTAATTCCATTTTACATGTACCTTTCGACTGTCCGTAGACATTGAGAATGTCAGGCATCGGGAATACGTGGAAACGGCATCTCGAAAGGCGTGTTCTGTCCATCGAACCGAGAAGGAGCGATAGATCGGGCCGTGTAGGCGATGGTTTAGTGCATTCCGTGTCGTAGATCCATTGTGGCCCGTAGGATTACCGAGTGGTTCAATGGACGCGCGGTCGATCCAGTCTGCGGTAGTTGTGCTCGGTATTAACCGTGGAACGGTAATTAAACACCCTGTGCTTGGTAATCTTTCGTCCTAATAACAGAAGGTAGACGTTTCTGGTACGACTGAAAGTTACCAAGGGCCTTCTGCCTCGTTGCCAAGAAACTCCTTTTAATGCTCGTCAATGACGGAACTCTATTGGACAAACAACGCGCACACTCGTCCCTCCACTTGCATTCACCGTCGAGCTGAAACTTTGTTCGTAAAACAGGCGGAAACAGGGGGCTCATTGCGGTGTATCAATTTAACACAGTTTCAAGAAGGATATATTGAACGAAGCGGTGACTTTTAACGTTTAAAGTGTTTTCGTTGTTTCTACAGGCATGATGAAATATTATTTACAAACGTTATACATAGGAAACCATGATGTAGCAATAACGCTTTTATAGTTAACTGGAAATTTCTGAACTACCTTTCCTTAAGCTATGTGTACACGAGGGACAAAAAATGGTAAAGTATAGAGAAAAATCTCGGTATAGACATGTAGAGACGTGTAAACACCTTTTAGAATTGCACCGTAGAGCTTTACGGTATCTCTACAGGAGAGTGTTTTTGTAAAGATTTTTCTACCGTGTAAAACACCTTTCAGTAGAGAAATTTTTGTCTCTACATCGGCTCTACGAATTATAGAGATGTATAAGTTGGTAGAGCTCTACCTAGTTTCATATGCTTTATTTTGACACAGCTAACGAATTTTTAAGAATGTGTAGGAAAGGAACTATTAAATATAAATATATTTATATGTTTTTATTTTATTTTTATATTTTTTATTTTGAGCTGTAGAAGCGGCGGGAGGGTTGGCTGAGTGCTTTTTATGAAAGTCTTTGATATTTTTAAATGCTATTTTAAATATTTATGCCTGCCACAGACTTAATCCCTCGAATATTGCCCCGTAGTGTTCGGAAATCCTTATATAAAATTTATAAATATCTATAATAAATATAAGTGTATATTTTATTTGTAAATAATAATAATAATAATTTATATACAATAAAATATTTATTAATTAAATCAATAAATATTTAATAATTATATATTATGTATATCATTTGTTCGGGACTCATCTTACTTCTTTACTCCGCAAAAATTGGAATCATACTAAATGTGCTTCAACGCTTTTCTACCTGGTAGGGTCTACCATACATCTACCAGCCTACTCTCGTGTACATACACAGAGCTGTAGAGCGCTAATGTAGAGCTCTACCAAAAAATTCTCTACAGCTCTGAAGTAAAGCGAATTTATGGCAGAGACACAGTCTCGTGTACACGCGTATGGTAGAGGAAATCTCTCTTTCCCGTAGAGCTTTACCATTTTTAGTCTCTCGTGTATACATAGCTTAAGGCTATTAAATGATGAAATTCAGACTGATATAGAAATTAGCGGTTGAAATGGTCAGGCGAAAACGAGCTAATTAGCACCCCAACAAGAAGGGATTACTAGACAAATTAGCGTACGATCGATGAACGAGTTCGAAAACAAACTGCTCGGTGTGGTCGGAGCTTTTGAAAGTGCGAAAGCCTCGAACTAATTCGGTCCGGGCAGGCATCAAAGAAAAACGACGTATCTAACCGTGGGGAAGGATGTGGTCAGCCGTCCGTTCTACATCGGGTTCGTTGAATGAATCCGGAAAGGGTCGAGGGGTCAGGGAAGCTGTTTTGCCTGAATGGATGGCCCCTGGAACGGGTCGAAGAGAAGCGTCGGTACTCGTTATTAGCCGTGAAGCTTGCGCCGTTTCTCCGATGGTAGTTGCCGAGTAAACACTTTGATTTATGTTCCACTGTACCCCCGATAAGGATAAACCGACCCCCACAAGAGTACCATCAACCGAATGGAAAGGGAGATTGAACGAGGGGGTTGCATCGTTCCACTCAACTCGTACAATCCGGCAACTGTTCCCTTCCAAACCGTACTTGCATCTCCTCTAAATTTTACCTCCACCACTCTACCAGCTTCCTGTTTCTACTCTATGTATCTTGTTTCGTCTCTTTGTCTTCGTCTATCCGTGTTTATCCCGTTCTTCGCCTCTCCTCCGTCTCCACTTCCCTAGCCAATTCGCAACGCTACTCTATGTACACCCAGTATACTAACTCGAAATTCTCCATCCTCTCTATCTATCCGCTTCCCCTCGTCTCTCAATGGTATATCGCGGCTCGTGTACGTGGTTATTACATGGTTCCGTTTACAACAGCACGCTCCTGCATCCAGACAACGGATATCCAACGCGCATCGCCAGAAAACAGTGATACATCCTGCTATACACAACGGTTCTCGGCTTGTAACGCGTTTCACGCTTGTGCGGATCGTGAATGACCCGTGGAGCTCATCGAAGATACAATTGTAATTTTTCCTCTCTTTGAAGCGACTTTGATGTAATTAATATAATTTCTCTCAGTGCATTTACACGTTTCATCTTTCAACGTGTTTATTGTACCACATATACATGGAACATGTACATGGGAATTTATCGTTCTCAAAGGGTTAACGGCACAAGAAATACTAAACAACCCTCATAACAATTTCGCGAAATTGCGAGTGATTAACGCTAACCTAACTGTTCTATTTCCTGGCGAGAATCCTGGCTTCCTCCTCTATCGTCCAAGAAACAAACACCTATAAACCATCCTCGTCGTTGGTGAACGATTTTCGCGAGGGTGAACGAGAAAGCACAGTGGTGTAAATGAAATTTTGGAAAAATCATTAGTTCAACGAGGGAACACGCAACACGGTTCCATTTAATTTCTTGATTTATCGTGGCTCATAAACACGATTACAGTGCGGTTTTGTCGGTCTGGAATAGTAAACGTATACGGAAGACAAGCGGTTCCGGAGCAGGCTGTTTCTGTCTGACGGGAAACAGGAGTCTATAAATGGCACTGGCTGACGCTGTTTAACGACTTTCCCGAAGCCAACAACCGAAAAGTAAGTTCCCGTTGCTCGTCAGCCAGTTTTCGCACGGCTATATCCGTTCGCGATCGTTGATTCGCGAAGGTGAAATTCCCGGCGCATAAAATTTCACTTGTAAATATATACCATCCACAGAGAACGACTTTTACGTTTACCATTTCATTCGTCTACCATCACTATTTCATTTCACTAAACAAAATAATGGGTCGAATGTGAAAGCTTTTTACTGGGAAATTACCACCGCAATGATAACGATATTTTTCTTGTATGGCACTGAAGATTCCATTTAATTGGTCAGAATTAACGGAGGAATAAAGTGGAAAAGTAATTGTAATGAAAAAGATATTCGATTCTTTTTACTCCTCTACTACCCTCCTCGGTCAAAAGTTATTCCTTCGATACTTTATTTCTCATCCCGAATGCTCTTTTGTTTTTCCTTTTCACATCCCCGTACGTTCTCCCCCCGTTCCGTCGATATTGAATTTTCATCATACCGCATTACCTTCCTTTTTTGTTATCCGCTATCTTCTATATTGATTAATGTATCCATGTGTTTCTTCGTGCTCTCGCTTCCTTTTTATTATTTCCAGCACACCTCCTACCTTCCGGCCTGGTATCGGCCGTTTTTATTTTTCCATCCTTCATCCCTGCCGTATTGCACTTTTCAATTCTACCTGTCCGGTAACCACTGGATACCGCTCCGATAATGAATATTCAAATTTTTCGCGAGACTCGCGCCACGATGCAAAAATGGACCTCTTTCTATATACGTGACACGTCGCAAAATTTCATATATCGTCCGCATCTTCGACCGTCTTATCGTTCTTTGCTTTTTTCTCAACCCGTAAAATTCGATTTAAAGATATAACAATTAATACCCTACAGATTGTTTCTTTATTTCGTTTAGCGATAAAGTTCAACGACCCTTTTTCTTAACGCTCGATTTAATATTAATACGCGTAATGGAAGATGGTTACTCCGCCGCCTGAAGCTAAGTAGTTGAAACCATTATTAGTCTGACGGCTAACGTCTGACTCCGAGTCGACCTTATCTACTGGGCGGCTGTATGTCTGACCTAAGTAGAGCTTATCTACTTCCTGTTTCCCGGAATCGTTTTCTCGTGATTGATCGCATTTTTATTGCGTCTACCAGTTTCATCTTGCTCGATCTGTTAAATGATGTCTCGAAAGTTCCTACCACTATAAATTTTACGTTTCAACTTCCACCTTTACGATCGGTGCGAAAATTTCAAAATCAAAATGAAAACATAGAAAAATAAGAACGTTTAATTGAAATATCTAAATTACATTTGCGCTATAAATTTAATTCGGCTGAATATTTCAATCATTACCATAAATTAAATTTAAGAAAGCAAATTGTATACGCCACTAACAGTTCGAAATAGCACCCAGGGGCATTAGATTAAAAAATAATTCGATCATCCACCCGATACCTGCACTATGAAAGTCAACGTATTAATAAATCAATTGTCAGTTAACAGCGCACGACGGTCGTATAAATTTCATCAAGCCACGACAACGAGTTAACCTTGTTCCACTGATAAATCTACAACACCCTGGATCGCAGTGATGCTTGAAAATAAAAACACAAAAAACAAAGCGCCATAACGTCACGTTAAACGAAACACCATACGCGTTTGTTTTTGATTGAATAATATTTTAAACAAAATCGGTTGCGTTCCTACTTCTCTTGTGTTCTCGTTGTCGTTTTTAATTAAACTTAAACTAATTGCTTTTCTATGAAAGCTGAACGGCTAAAAAAAGGTCACACAGGTGCATACACGATGCATCCATACGAATGGCCACCAAATGCATCGGCTATAATTGCATCATTCCGATATAGTTTGGCAGTCGGTTCGATTAACAATCATCGTTTTCCATCTAGTCGTACATTGTTCAAATATTTGTCGCGCTGCATGGAATCATATCGATACGTATAAACTTATAAAAACATCCCTCGATATTCTACCTCCGAATATCGGTGCAGCTACGAAACGTTCCGAACGTTTCCGGTGCGAACCACCTTTTATTTCTTCGTTATCGTGTTGGTTTTACGTATGCCGCTCGTTAAGATACCACCTCGCGCAATGATATCTTCCGTAACCCTGATTTTTTAAGCGATTCGATGGAAACACCTCGAGGTAGTTGAATTAGACGTCTAACACGTACGATTAGTATTAGACGAGAGATTAAAGTTTACACGCGAGGGTTAACGCCAACGACTTTTGCTAAGCCTGAACAGGAATGATGTACAGAATGATGTACAAAAAATAGAATTTGTCGGAATTCTAGAAAGATATTTCCAAGTCGGCAGAAGGAAGGAATTTATTAAGCAGGTAGCGAAATACCTCAAGGTATCGAGTTTCAAAGGTACCGGATGACTTTATAATTCCTCGTACATCCGAAGGTTAATCCTTTAATCCAATAACCGTGAAAGCGACGTTCGATATTCGAACGCACTTGAATTGAAATCAGAAAAGGCGTCTCGAGATCCTTCGGATGCAAGAGCGATAAGGAGGAGCTTCTCAAAGGAATCGGGAGGAAAAAGCGGTTGCTCCGTTTCAGCGAGCCGTTCAAAGAAGAATATAAATGCCAAGTGTCCACTCGCTCTATAAGACCTTCTCTCGAACGTATACTCTATCTCGTCACGCCATGATCCAACAAGAAAACTTTTTCATGGAAAGGATATTGTTATCCTACGAATAAACGATTCGTGTCATCCAGAAAAATTTGATAAAATACCGTTTTGATACCCTGGGGACAAATGTGAACCAGCCGGACCTGATCATTAATCTACGTCCAGAAGCCTTGATAAAAGTTCGAGAAAATATTTTAAAAATCTAATTTGAAGCGATACACTTCTTCAAATTCGAATTAAAAAAAAAAAATGCTATTAGTCCTCTCTGTAGTAATTAGGACAATTAATTACCTCTCGTGACGTTTAATACGCCACAAGATCAACGACGAATGGTGTCAAAATTCATACGGCAAATTATCGCGACAGATACGTTCCCTTTTCAAGACGAGAGACACGAATGCCGAGTAACATTGTTCTCCTAATCGATTCGTCGTCGCATAACCAGCTAATTCTCCGGGACAATTATTCCTGCACACCTGACATAGCGCCACCTTCTCCATTAGCGACATTAGCCAGTCTATAGTTGATGCATTTCAGAAACGACCCTCGAACCCTTCGCCGCGAGAACTAACTTTCCTCTCTAATCGCCTTTGACGTTAAATCACTCGCGCGTTTCCAGGGTCGTGGGAGCGGTAAAATTCCGGGAAAATCGAGACCCCGTTTAATCACCGGATATCGTGTTGCTTAATTTTCGACTCTGACGAATTACCGTTCTATCATGGTTAACAAATGGAAATTTCATAGCTACTTTCGCCAACTTCTCACAATGGAGGGACAAGTTATGAGGTAACGCGGTTAACGCGACCCTTTCACCCGATTTCACGGCGTTACAGTTTAAAGGAACAACCGAACAAGCGATTTTCGTTATATTAATTTGAAAAGGTTAATCGATCACGAGACAATAATGTTTCTATTGAGAATTAAGATCATCGTAACCTACAGGTATTGAAAGAAAAGAAATGAAATTGGAGATGAAAGTGTAACAAAAATTCAGATTTTTTATTTCCGGTACCTCTGTTTCATTTTTTTCCCCCGAATTCTACAAATATTTCAACAATCGCAGATGAAATTTCAGCGCTCACAAAGCATTGCCTTCGATCATGGAAATTGAAACGAATACGTTATGAATTTAATTTATCTCGAATTTCCTGGTAGAAGTTGATTTCTGAAAATCATCTAACCTTCTAGGGATATAAAGGAAAACTAGAGGTTTCCA